>NC_090925.1:1262673197-1263292976 GCF_040938575.1 Ambystoma mexicanum | reverse complement strand
AATGTCTCAATGTGAAGTACAGGAATATACGACGAGAAGAACCCCAGATTCTCAATCTATGATGATGCAAACAGGTTGTGAATGAAGATGTCCCGGACTGTAGGGATGCCAGCTCAATACTGTACCAAACTGCCTTTCGTGTTTACGAGCTAATCCAGGTATCCCATAGATATGTCTAGATGAAGCATATAGAAATGCCAACCCCCCACTCTTTTCACGAGTTAGGACGAAGGGCTAAGAGCTGCGTGGAGCATGTGAACTTCACAGGGAATGCCCAGTGAAGTACCCAATATAACCGCTCATAGATTATCCAGAGCCAACTATATAATCACACAAGTAGTTAACTTGCGGTTCCTAAAAATTCAAAATCAACCAAATCCGAGGTGATCACTGCCCGGGTCAACTACATGCAAACTATAGTTGATCGTAGAGTTGGACAGTGCTGTTTGAACAGATTTGGTTGTGGAATGTTCTGAAAATAATTTTAAAACATTCTTGGACCTTTTATCAAATGGACCATTATATAAACGTATGTTAACAGGAATTGACACAAATGTTGAGGACAGATGATTTCTCAGCATTGTTTAGGGATGCTAATAAATTAGTCTGTGAGGAAGCTAAATTGTCAAATGCATATAGCAAAGCCGCAAATCCTGATGTTCAAAACAGCCTATTCACTCTAAAGACTTCTCTACAAGAGGTAACTGAGGCTATGCTGAGACAAGCACATTATCGTTCCCTGGAGCAGGACGTAGTTTCAACACACCTTTTCCAAGACCTGTTCTTACTATCACTTATAATGTTATACTAAATACTGGTAGGAGTCTCACTGTCATTTTCCCCAATATTTAATAACAAAACACGAAATTGCGCCAATGGGTTGCTAAACATGGTAACTTGGCAGAAGTGCAGCTGGGTTTCGGTCTTGGCCTGGGGGCTTGTTTTCACCTCTCTAGTAGCCACGCATTCCCTTTTCATCAAAAAAGAGGCAATTCCCTTGGCTTTTACGGCCACAAGCACAGCTTTCGCCGTGTGAAGATCTGTTGCATTTCTTATTTTTCCTGTACAGCCAACCTACATGTTAGAACTAGGACGATATCATAAATTTTAAAGGTGTCTCCAATTTCAACAGTGTCGTCCAGCTTTAGGCTACCTTTTAAGAGCCAATTCTCCACTCATTGGCTGGGCAATACTTTCTTAACTTTGGCGAGCTTTACAAATCAGGAGCCTTTTCTCAGTACTATACATGGTTTATTGCATTTGAAATGTGTTTCTTAACTAGGTTCATTGTATTAGGTTTTTGTATGAAATGTTTGTTTTATAGAATTCAAGATTCGGCAACAAACGCAAAACTGATGATGGTAATCACACGTGAATGATATGGAGATGGATCCAAACCAGTAGGAAGTATATAAGGCCTGAGACATCAAGTAATACATCTCCAAATCAAGGGCCAAGCCTCCTTCACCCCGTGGTCTAACCAACACATCCCAATTTACCATGGGCTGCTTACCTGCCCAGATAACTTGCAGCCGTAACAAAGGCAAATGCAAGAAAAAAAGACACATGGCATGCAAACTGGCATGTTCACAAACAAATACTGGTTAAAACCACAATTTCAATGAGGGATATAAGGTCACGTAACAATGGCAGGTTCATCCAACATGAAACCTGATTTTGCAATGAAAACTCTGATGCTTGATCTTTTCAAGCGATCAGGAGACTTATGTCCCTATTCAAGGACACCCAAGCATTTGCATCCATTCAACTTACAAGCCACAGGCGACCTGCTAGAAGTGAAAGAATGGTCTGCTAGGCAAATGACCTCAGACTTGTCCCCGTTTAATGTGAGCCCTCAATAACTACCAAAGTGTGCCACCTAATCAATAACAGTAGGGGGACATTATTGTAAAAAATAATAAATAATCAAATAACATCATACAATGAAAGCAATATTCCATGAGGAAGGATCGAGTCGCTTATTATATGTGACACTTCTACATGCAACACCTAAAATTAAAATAAACATCTGAGAACAAGACAACTGAGGAAGTAACAAGCTACTTGTTCTCGAGCATGGGTGTGGCATGGATTCATATGTTCATGAATATTCCCAGTCGTCAGGCTGGGAATCCTCAGTAAAAAAGAAAGCAGCCTTGCTTTAAAAGCTTGAAAACAGCCTTTCTCCCATTAACCAATCACTAACATCTGGGTCATACTGCACCCATCCAATGACGACAGTCTCGCTAAGCCTCACCCCTGGTGGCTATCTTCAGATATGAAAGCATGTGAAGTGACAGTATGAACCCAGAAGAGCCACCGCAAGGAAGGTGTGAGGGTTTGCATGGGAATCCTTGCTGGAGAACAACAGTTACAGGCAAGAAACATGTTCCTTCTCCAGCATGGGATCTGGCATGGATTCACATGCTCATGAATACGATTAAACAGCAGTACATAACACAACCATGGGAGGTGGCAAGGCTCAACAGCAGTACAACCACTTACCCTGGAACAGACGCACCTCAAATAAACGCACCTCAAACAAACAGGTTGCGTAGCACCGCCTAGGCCACTCTGGACTGAAGGTGTGCGCAGACCTCTGTGTAGCAGTCCAGCAAATGTCAAGCACGGGAACAGCAGAGAGAAACGCTGTCGTTGCTGCAATGGCTCTGGTGGAATGGGCTCTTGGCCGGCCTGGAAGAGGTTGGTTGGCAAGACAATGACAGTGCATGATGCAGCCGCAGAGCCACCTCGATATGGAAGACTTCAACAGTGCCTTTCCTGTGATTCACAGGTCCAAAATGTACAAAGAGTTGAGACGTCCTCCGAAAATCCTTTGGGCAAGTCACATAGAACTTCAAGGCACAAGTAACGTCCTACGTAGGCAACGACCACTCAGCGGGTAAAGGAGGATTCGGAAAGAAGACTGGAAGCACTAAGGGTTCGTTGATATAAAATTCAGAGGAAACCTTTGGCATAAAGGTGGGGTGAGTCCAAAGCACCACCCTCGTAGCGTGGAAGGACAAGGAAGGGCGCTTGCAGGAAAGAGCCTGAATCTCCATGACCCACCTGGCCGAGGTGATGGCCCCTAGGAAAGCGGTCTTCCACGAGAGAAACTTTAGCAGGGCCTGATGCAATGGTTCGAATTGAGGTCCCATGAGTTTAGTAAGAACGATATTGAGCTCCCAAGCCGGGTCAGGTGCCTTCACCGGCGGCAATGTCCTAAAGAGGCCTTTCAGAAACTCCTTGACAAGTCTGAGACCACAGCGATGGCCTGCCCGGTGACAGCGTGTACCGGAAAATAGCTGCCAGATGCACCTTGATGGAGGTGTGGGCCAAACTGGCCTTTGCTAAAGACAACAGGTATGGCAGGGGCTGTGATGCGCAGAGGTGTAATCTTTTGCGCCCAACACCACACAGTGAAGCGTTTCCATTTGTGGCCATAACACACTAGTGTAGAGGACACTCCAGCCTTGGCCAGGACCTTCCTACATTCTAGAGGAATGTCAATGCCTAAACTCTAGGGCTGCAGGAGCCAAGTCGTGAGGTTCGGTGATGCTGGGTCGTGGTGCAGTATCGTTCCGTCTTCTCTGGAGAGGAGGTCGGGAAGAGGAGGCAGCCGGATAGCCGGTGCTATCGCCATGCAAAGCAGTTCTGGGTACCAGATTTGGCAGGGCTACGCCGGGGCGAGGATTATCATCTTGCCGCAACAGGGTTTGAGTGTGATGATCAAACATAGCAGCAGAGGGATTGGAGGGAACGCGTACAGTGAGAGGCCCACGTATGTGAACAAAAATGCATCTCCCAGGCTCCACGGCGGGGGAACATGCTGGCGAAATACTGGCACTTAAGAGTTTGCTGCTGTTGCACAGCAGTCGATCCGGGCCGGCCCCACATGCTGAAGAGATGTGATGTATGTGCCTGCTGGAGTTCCCATTCATGGCAGGATTGCAGCTCCTTGCTGAGGGAGTCCGGAATGGTGTTTGATGCATGCCAGAAGCATGGCCCAGTGCCACAGGGCCTGCACCTCCAGGTAGAGAGCAGGGGAGCAGGTCCCGCCAGGCTTCCGGATGTAAATCATGGTGGTGTTGCCCGTGAAGATTCTCACCACGCGCCCTCACAGAAAAGGTAGGAAAGACTCGAGGGCCCAAAACACAGGCCGCAGCTCCAGAGCTTTCTCCTCCGAAAGCCAGAGGCCTCTGGCGTGGGGCTGTCCGGTGTGAGCCCCGCATCCATCCAGAGAGGCATCCGTGGTTACTGTATCCTGGAACAAGGGAACCTGGGATGGTGCTCCCTATGTAAACTGCTTGCATACTCTCCACCACTGAACGGCTTGTCTGAAGACTTGGTTGAGGGCAAATCTGCCTGTCCACTTGCCTGTGATCTGGTGCCACCTAGCATCTAGAAACTCTTGCAGAGGTCTCATCTGCAGTCTGCAAAATGTAACCAGGTGAATGCAGGACGACATCATGCCCAGCAGTGACTTGACGGCGCGCACCGCTGTGAATTGAGCCGTAGCTAGGCGATGCACCTTCCCAAACATAGCTGCCACTCTCTCCTCTGAGGAGAACGCCAGAGATTCCACCGTGTTGAGGTGGGTGCCCAGAAACAGAACGTTCTATCATGGTGCCACGCAGGACTTCGATAGTTGATGGATAATACGAGCACCATCAGAAGGCGTATGTCTCCCTAGTGTGCTGCACCACCAGGGCCTGCGAGGGGGACCGGATGAGCCAGTTGTCCAGGTACAGATAAGCGTGAATGCCCTTGAGACACAGGTGCGCTGTCACAAGGGCCAGGCAATTTGTGAATACCCTTGGCGCCGATATCAGGCCAAAGGGCAGAGCCTTGAACTGATGGTGATGTCCCAGAACCACAAAGCACACAAACGTCCGATGCTTTGGATGTATGCGGATGTGGAAGTAGGCATCCTCTAGGTCCAACGTCACTAGGAAATCCCATTCTTCCAGCTGCTGCAACGTGACCATCTTGAACTTTTGGGAGTTCAGGTACTTTTTGAGGCGTAAGTGTAGGATTGGACGCCACCCCCCTGACTTCTTCCGGACCAGAAAGTATCTGGAGTATACTCCGGAGGTGCAGCAGGACATGTTCTTTTGCCCCATTTCTTGACATGGCCTGCACTTCTCGTAGCAGCTGGGCCATGTGCAGCTCCTTCCTTGCCAGAGGGGGAATGCAAGGCCACCTGTGTTCGAATTCCAGGGTGTACCCTTGACAAATTATGTCCAGCACCACTTGTCAGTGGTGATGTTTTTCCACTCATTGACAAAGTGTGTCAGACGGTCCCCCCCACCAGGCCAGCCAGGCTTGCTTGGGCGTTTGTTTCCTAGCTTGTGGACGACATCGACGCTGTGCCCCTCTGCCGAATTCCTGCAACCGGCCCCTGTATGTCTCTTAGGAGGTGGGGTGGGAGGGGTGACGGTATGAGGCAGATGCGTAGCCCCTAGATGATCTGCTGAACTTCCCTGTAGGGGATCGAAAGGACGAAGATCATCGTTGTTGCAAGTTCCCCAGCGATCTTGTTGTTTCAGTGTCCGTCTTTATAGCTTGTAGTATTTCATCCACTTTGCCAAAGCGGCTATCCCAATCGAAGGACATTTCCACCACCTTGGATTGGACATCTGGTCTAAAATGTGTGGCCTTTAGCCAGCCTTGACATCGAGAATGCTGCTGTTTCCCATTTGGCAAAAGCCTGAGTCTGCAACATCCAAATCCACTGTGATGGGGTGGTCTGAGGCCACCTCGCCCTCCTGAAACAGGGCTAAAACCTGTCTTTTTTTATCACCAGCTTGAATCTCAACTCCCTGTCATAACCGGCCAGGATGGCCAGGGCATTAGTGGCTTTCACCGTTGAGGCAGCACTATAGTTGATATACTTGCCCATTGCATCCAGCTTTTTCCCGTCCTGGTCAGGGGGAACCATGTATTTGGAGGACGGGTTTGCTGACCGTTTACTGGCAGCGGCTGAAACCAGAGTCCTGGGACGGCTGTGATCTGAGGAATTTAGGGGCAGAGCCAGGCACCCTGTACTTTTAATCAAGTGTGTCCGTTTTGTTGGTGTAGAGCTTGGGGTCTTCATGAGTGCTAGGCCTTCTTCCCAAACATCGTCCAGCAGAGAAATGGATGTTATGGTCTTCGTGGGTGATGTACGTCTCTGGTAAAGAAATCCCTCCCTTTTCTTTTCCTCAGGCACTAAGTTGAAGAGGGTAGATGCCCTTGAAAGCATGAATTGGAAGGAACCCACCTCGTCAGGAGACAATGCTCAGGGAGGATCGTTGGCACCCAGTGGTTCTCCATCCGGTGGCACAAAGTCATCAAACTCATCTGTCTCCGTAGTGCCTGTATCCGTTCCAGTGTCCGTATGGAGTGGATCCACCACCGGTACAGCCAGAGAGGAGGGTGGTGTTGGCCGCCTCAGTGTCAGAGGGCGCTTTGGACCCACAGGGCAGAGTCTGTGCCGTAGTCTTGGTGGGCTGTACCTGAGGGGTACCAACCAGAGCCATTGGGGGCGGGAGCCGCGGTTATATTTCTGACACCAAAGTGTGCAGTGTAGTTAGAATATCCAGAGACATGTCTCTAGGGACTGGTTGAGGAACAATTGGGGATGGCACTGATGGAGGGCTAGTGCACGTTGGCAGTGGTCGATGGCCGGTCATGCCCCGCTAGGGATACTCCCCCCCCCCTGGTCCGAGCAGCAGCATTCCTGCAAGGACTCTTTGTCCGAACTTGTGTAGATCACCATTACAGGATCCCTTGCTACCTACTTTAGCCCCACCATAGGCCTGGGGAGAAAATCTGTTTGTGGCAACGTCCTTTTGATCTTGCTACCTTTTTTGGGAATTAAAAAATGACGGGCCTTCACAGACTGAGTAGTCATGGGCCGGGGAGGCAGTGTAATCCTTGAAGATTTTGCGGTTGATATTGCTGTGGCCCTCAAAGGAACGGTCGTCAAGGGAGCTGAAGTAGCAGCCGTCAACGGGATTCCGGTCGTGGCCTTAGTAGACAATGGTCTCGCCGACAGGTGTCTCTTCTTGTGAGACGCTGATGCCGCTGGCGAGGTCTTGGACATAGGTGTCGACGAGGACCTTGGAGCGCCCTTCTTGCGAATGTCTTTTCTTGGCCTATCCTTCGAAGAAGAGCCATGTCTGGAAGAGAGGTTCAGTCTCTCAGGTGACACACCACCCACCGGCAGGCTTACCATGGACAGGGAAAGAGAAGGGGAGCGGGAGTGCTCCGAACTGGTACTTAGCCTTTCGGTGGACATGCAAGACTGAGTTTGGCGTATTCAGGGAGAATCTCTCTGCGCCCTGAATAAGTTCCTTTGATTCATTAAGTTAGTCAAGTTGTGACCTTTGTCGTAGATGAGGCGTCTTTGGAGTTGGCCCCTTACTCCAAGAAATTGGTAGATAAACAAAAAATGACACTTCTCAACATGCGCCATTCAGTTTTTTTTGCAATTATGTTCTTCGGTTTACACGCGTTTCGGCCAATGGGCCTTTTTCAAAACCGGACATGAAACCAATAGTAGGTGACTTTGTTTCTTGCAATTGAGTGACGTAATTTCCAAAGAAATGTTGATTCCTTGTTAACCCTTTTGTTATTCCCAATGGTGCATAACTTTATTTCTTGCAATTGGGTAAGGTGGTGTTCATCAACATTTCTATGGAAATTACCTCACTCAATTGCAAGAAACAAAGTCACCTTTCTGTGGACATCCTGCAAAGGAACATCCTTGGCTTATCTCGACCTCTTCCACGAGGCAGAACGCTCCGAAGGTCGTCCAGACCTGGCCACCATGGGTGGGGCTTAGGGAAACAGTAGTCATTGGATGGGTGCAGTATGACCCAGACTTCAGTGATTGGTTAATGGGTGAAAGGCAGTTTTCAAGCTTTCAAAGTAAGAATGCTGATTCCTGGCCTGACAGACTATTCATGAGCATGCGTATCCGTGCCAGACCCCATGCTGGAGAAAGATACGTTTTTATCGTTTTGTGGACCTGTAAATAGGACTCTGCTATCCTGATCTCCCGTTGCAAGCTGTTCCATAATATGGGTCTAAATACAGAAAATCTACAATCGCTGCTAGATACAGAAGAGATTGGGATAGCCAAGAGCAGCTTGTTCCCCGATCCGGGTTACTTGGCAGAGACTTAACTTCTCAGCCAGGTATGCAGGGGCTAAGTTATTCACACATTCATATATCATGCATCCAATCTGAAACTTAATCCTACCCTGCACAGCTAACCAGTGGATGGACCGGCACAAACCAGAGATGGGTGAGGACTTACTCCATACACCAATCTGACAGCTGCGTTTTGTTGCTTCTGCATTCGATGTATTTGTTTGACTGGGGCCCTGGCTAGCAGGCTGTTACAGTAATCCAATTGTGAATTTGCCAGGGCTCCCACCACGGCTGCATGGTCTTTCTCTGGAACAAAAGAGAGGGTGTCCCGTAAAAGACGCAAAGTGAAGAAAACTGCCTGCACTTCGGTCCCAATTTGACCTTCGCTACTAAGGTCATTCTGCCATATGCAACCAAGATTTTTGGTCCTAGGAATATACTTCAATTCAGATCCTAGGAAAAAGGTAGGAGGAGATCTATCCCTGCCAAGCAGGTGTTTTAGTCCAAATAGCACAACCTCCATTTTGTTTGGGTTAAGTTGGATCCAATTGGTAGACATCCAGCTACTAACTCCTCTATATTGCCCATCCTAATATACACCTGTGTGTCATCTGCATATGATTGAAAACAAATCTTGTGTTTCTGCAAGATGTCCATTAAAGGAAGCAAATAGAAATTAAAAAGCTACTGCGACAGGGCGGACTCTTGGGGAACTCCACAATCCTGAGGAAGAGAGTCTGAAAAAAAGCCTCCAGACCTCACTTGTTGCTGCTCTGTGGGGAATGAGGTAAACCATTTGATTGTATTAACAGAACATTTTCCGACCTCCCTCCATCGATTGATAAGAATGCAGTGATCCACTGTTTCGGATGCTGCAGAAAGGTCTAACATTATGAGTAATTAAACCTCGCCTTGGTCTGCCACTCGCAGAAGTTCATCCCAAACTGCCAACAATGCAGTTTCTGTCCCAGACTGCATAGGATCTAGAAGTTACTCTTTTTCAACATGTTCCTTCAATTACACCATAACAATTTTCTCGAAAATGTTACGAGGCCATGGCAGACCTGCAACCGTGCGATAGTTCTGCAGGTTGTCTGGATCAAGGTTTGATTTCATCAAAAGGGGCTAAATGATGGACTTCTTCAAATCTAGGTGAACTACACCTTAAGCCAAAGAGGCACAGACAAAGCAAGTTATAAATTGGACCGTTATCTGCTGGCAGACGTTTTGCAGTGCATGCAGGTAAGACAAACAGTGAGTCATTGGTGGGGTTAAGAGCACTTAGCAGCACCAAATGGTTTATTCTGAAACAGATTTTAAAATCAAAAGACAAAGTGCCAGGAATAGGATTGGGCATCCCCAAAATGTCCTGATCCGCATTGCTGGCTTCTGGATCCAAATCCAGTTTATCAAGAGCAATATGTCCTTGAATTATTTTAAATTTATATTCGCCTGTTAAAATGAGGATTCTCTAATCTATAAAGTAATATTAGGCTGCACAAAATTGGAGATTATAGAATAATTCTCTGGAATGTTTTTTGCTGCATCAATCTTTTTAGTTGTAAAATCTTATTTGGCAACAAAAATCACTGTTTTGGACTCTTTTAAACCCACCTTGACATTTGTATCCCAGTCAGAGGTGCTATTCTTTTCTCCACATGCTTTCCATGGCTCTATAGTCTTTCTTAAATTCAGTCAAACTTAGTGCGAACCATGTTTTGGGGACTTCCGATGTTTTTGACTCAAGGGTGCAGCTGTAGAACAGATATTGTCCATGATAGATGTACCTTGCTCAAAAAGTGTATCACATCTACGCTAGGAATCAATGGAGGCTAAATCTCTCCTCAGCTCAAGTCCTGACCTTTTTCCTAACTCTTTGGGTTTACGAAACAATTACATACTTTTAGCACTAAAGGCTTGCTCTTTATTCTTATTCTCCGTTACAGAAAACACCCTTAAAAAATAATCGGTCCATGATACTGGCAATGTGTTAGTCACCGAGATTCCTTTGACTCTAGCTATCGCCACATTTAAGAGCAATGGCCATGTACATGAGATGGTGTCACTACTAAAGGTATCAGATCATGGGTGTCCAGAATCTCCCAGAGTCTTTTAGCATCTGTACCGGATCGATCCTCCAACCGGATATTGAGATCACCTAAGCACAGGAAGTCATTATATTTAATGCCTATAGTCATAAAATGGAGATGCAGCTTTTCCAGAAAAGAAAGAGCGGGGCCCAGAGGCATATATCCAAGCAATATTCTCAATGTGCTGCTACTCTGTGAGATCCATAGAACCAAGTGGCCAATCTGTATTATCCTCCCACTTTAGAGGGTCAACATTGGAGATTTTTACCCGTGATCAATAGATCACCGCAATCCCTCCACTTCTCTTAATAAGATGATTAATATATTGAACTAAATCTCCTTCTGGGAGTAAATCATGCAGTAAGCCATGGGAGGTGTCATTAAACCATGTCTCCGTTATGAAACAAAATGTCCAAGTCATATTCCTCAATCAGATCATGTATTTCTGAGGCATGAGCTACCTCTGATCTAACATTCAGCAGAACAGCTTCTAATGAAGCACAAGATGGCGACCTAGCAGTGCTGGTATGAAAGCCATGGTCCAATTTAATCCCCGTTTTACGAATTTTATCGAGTGCGTGGAGTGAAAGAAATCCAGAATTCTCTCAACACTTGCAGCATATCACCACCATACATAGTCCCACTCATGCTGCAAAAAGTACTTACCTACAATATGTAAAAGAATAAAAACAGAACATACCAATCAGTAGAATAGACTTTCATATAACATGCAGGTCCAGCACCGCAGGGGCAGAGTCTCACGCCAACAGTCGCACCAGCCGCAAACAAGCCCGATGTGGGCCAGTTAAGGTCTGTGTAGCCTACGAAAGGCATCATCCCTGTGCGCACCACGTGTTCCCCTGGTTAGTGAAGTTCACATGCTACGTGCTTTCGACCAAACAGTTAAACACTCAACCCACCTCCACCAGTCAAGGAGGGCTAAATAAGCAGTGAAACAGGTAAACATGCATAGTAGGCAATGTCCGCACACAGTAAAATGAGCAAAGTGTTTTTGTAAATACAAAATGGAAATAAAGACTTTTTTTTAAAAAGAGCCATTTACATTTTTTTTAAAAGCCTGTCCCACAACCAATAGCCTCAGCCTGAACAGACCAAGAATCAATTTTCCCTCCATTTTAAAGTGATGTTCAACCACCCAGCTTTTGAGCTCCCTCAAGTTGATCACAGGTCTTGCCTTGCCTGCACACTACGAACATATTGCTAATAAATTCTGGGAGGCTTGCGTTGCTAGTCGCTATGGCGTTCTTCCGTAGATCAAATTGGATCTCGTCTTCTCGGGTCAAACCGAAGTGTGCATGAACCCTGATCTAAACTGGGGCGCTCATGAATTCTAAACACAACCTTGAAGCCATCTGTATCCCCCAGGCATCCCCCGATACCTTTTGCCAATTTTTCTGTCCTTCCTCCTACTGCTTATTGTCTGTAGTGGCCTCTCGTTCCTCTCCCCTTTGCTGGGAAAAACAGGTCAGGTTGCCTGCTCTCCCAGTATTGGGCTCTGCTATTCAAAGATCTTCTCTGTACAGTAACACAACAGACCTCTGCCGGACCATTTTCCCTCTGCGCCCCAAAAGATTCTGCAGGGAAAAAGTCTTCCGATTGACATCTGCACTGTATCTAGGGCAGTAAAGTTGTTCACAAACTGATTCATCTCCTTGGCGAAGGCCCTGCGCCACTTAGCCCACCTCTTAAGAAGCCGAATCTCCTAGTTTGTCATCCATCTTCAGCAGTAGGCTCCCCCTTTCTGTGGAAAGAGCACAGTTGAAGCTACGTAAGAGACTGCACCTGGATGCGGTTAATTCCACTCAGCCTGCGCATTAAAAAATGCATCAAATCAAACCTACCGCTCTCAGAGCCCAGTTCACTAAACCTTCAGCATCAACAGCCTCTACAGTGTGCATCTTGCTCTCTGCGCTGCATCCAGTATCTTTGTGAGGGGCTCTGCCAGCTTCTAAAATAGGCGCATTCAGGAAAAAAAAAATCACAGACAAAAGGTTAGCATCAGAAATCCTTGGAGGTGAGATGCAAGGACCAATATGAACAGCTTGGAGTGGGTAGTGAATAATATACGATTACTGGAAGGGGTACCTACTCCGGAGGACTGGTGAATTCATGACTGTCAAGTGAATAATATATGGCATGAATAGGAGAGGGACAGTGAAGGGTGCGTGTACATATATAGCAGAGAATATGATCCTATTCCAACAGAGGTGTGTCCTTGACTAAGTCATTCCGAGTTGACACTTAGTGAAGCCTTGGGATTAACGTATGGAAGTTCTTCTTACACACAGGAGTGATGGGAGTAAAACCAGGTACAGGTTTCAACAAGACCTGGAACATACAGACTTGGTAAACAAGTGTGTGAGAGTAAAGAACAGGATAGAGGTAAAACAGGGCCTAAAGTAGTAGGTAGAACATAGCCTTTACTGGATGCGGCACCCACTGCAAATTAGATTCTTTGGTTTAGAACTTCCTTTTCCCTTCCAGCCTGGATTTTTCTAAACCCTCTGTGGAGAGTGGCTCTGTACTCTCATTTAAGAGTTCTTAAGACTACTATTGCATGGGAGTGCCAAAAGGTGGATGTATTCTCCCAGTTAATAAGGTGACTAGGCGTGAGGAGGTTGACTTTGTGTAAAAAGTTTCAAGCATGTGGAATCATTCTGCGTAGCTGCTGAGTTCCTTTTAGACCCACTCCTCCAGACACCTAAAATTGGGAACGCCTCTGTCCCACTCCAATATACTGAGGGGTCACATGACTATACCCCGTTGCTTTGTGTACAATTGGTGGCAGGTGGGGAGCAGGAGGATATAGCCAAATGATTCTGGTCTCCATGATCTGTGGGCTGTGGCAGCCTGAACCCGTTCTGACAAGCATTTGCAGGAAGGGTGCGATTTGAGCTGCCCAACGAGTGTAGCTTGGTGCATCATAGGAGACTGGGATAGCCAGTCCAGCAAGCCATCTCACATGGGGATAAAAGACAACCCCTTAACGCACTCGACTTGTCTTGCAGCTGGGACACAAATCTGCACACCTAGAAGGCTTGCTGCCCGAGGAAGGGGACGGATGCTGTGCACTAGCACCTCAAGAAAACTGGATGCCAAAGCTTTGCTTCTCCAGTGACCAAGAGATAACCAACAGCACCGCTCCGTCCAGCTGTCACCGCCGGCTCCAAGGGATAACCTCACAGGACTAATGGT
Organism: Ambystoma mexicanum; assembly: GCF_040938575.1. NCBI lineage: Eukaryota > Metazoa > Chordata > Amphibia > Caudata > Ambystomatidae > Ambystoma > Ambystoma mexicanum. Next base: position 1,263,279,531 of record NC_090925.1, on the reverse strand, counting down.
CCAGTCACCCTGAAGCTCTTGCCCGTGCGTTTGCCTGTCACAGAAGTGGGCGTGCAGTGCTCCTCTGCAACTGTTGGACCAGATCCTACTCACCTGTGGACAGCTAGCAAGTTCCCTTGTTCCATTTCCCTCCTCTGTAGCTTCAGGCACTTGTGATGCCCATTGTGGCCCAACAGGGTGGCCAAAACCGGAACCTTAAGACTGAGGATGCTGGGCCCTCTCCAATGTGTACCCAAGGACGAATCTTGAATAACCTTTCTTCCCTGGGATCTCCCGACTGCGTCCCCATTGTTGAAATCCTGCTCCTGAGCCCTTTGGCATCAAAGGAGCCAAGCATCTTTGGGGAGTTCCAACTTGCGCAACACCTGACACCTACTTCCAGAAATTCTGGCTTGGAACAGTAGCTGTGTTGGCAGCGAATACCAAAACTTTTATTCTGCCAAGGGCCGGCTGGTCACCTTTGCACCGGTGCCCCAGGGCTGAAGCCTTTGTGGGTCTCTGGAGAAACGTAGCTCTGGACCCTCTTTGGAAACATGCACCACACCTTCACTGTGAGCAGCTCATCTGTCTTACTCTGTGGCACTGCTGGGGCTCCACTCTATGGATCTAAAGGTATGCCATCCTTTTGATCAGACTGGAACATTAAGACTGCCAATTTGGGAGGGGGACTCCAAGCAGCAAACATGGTGGCCACTCCTGTAAGATTTTGAGGGGTGCGCTCTTCACATAGCGCGGATCCTGAATTCAATCCATCAGAATATGATCTACAACCATGCTGGCGCCTGGTGAACCAGATGTTCCCTCCATTTCTCTCAAAGTGGTTGCAGTTGGTCTCAAATGGAGCCCGAGGCCCAGAGCATACAGGTGTAGGAGGCCAGGGCCTAACAGACGCCCGGTGTCAAGGCACTGCATCGCAGCTGGGCTCAGGCAAGCAGGGGAAGTGGGGTGGGGGGTGCAGGGGTGGCGGCAGCCCAGAGACGGGTCGGCCCTCTCCACCCACGTCAATGGATCCAACGGCCCCTCGTCAAGAGACGCCAACCACAACTACAGTGGCCAAGGCTCCTCCCTGTTCTTGTGCTGGAAGCTTGGACTCACTCTTGACCGCAGCAGTACTCACAGCATCCTGCATACTCCGTGCTGGCACTGGCGGACTGGACCTGGCTGAGCTCTATGGGCATGTGGCACCCCCCCTTTGGACAGCATGTGGAGCTGCATCTATCTTCCCATACACAGACACTGCGGAAGCTGGCGTACGTGGCAGCAGCCTACCAAGGTGAAACAGTTCTGCATCCATACATGTAGTGATGAGAGAACCTTGCAGAGTGTAATGGCGCACAATCACCCTGGAATTCCGGATATGCTGGGGTGTCCCTAATGAGTAGTTTACACTTTCATGGAGAAGAGTTCCCATGTCCAATATAGAGGCAAAACTAGCCTAAAGGACTTTGATTCTCCAGACCACAGGGACCCCCGGACTGCCCACCCCAACTCCCAAGCTATGAGCCTCCTTAATCCAGAACAACATGTCCAAGCAGAACAAAAGCAGAACCTCCTCGGACATCATCTTTATAGCCGCGACAGCGGATAAGGTGAACAAGCGTTAACACCCAGTTTACTTGTTTTATCCGTAAGGTTCTCCTATGCTATGATCAATATATTGTCGAAATATATGATAACCCCAATGCCTCTCTTCGTAAGAACTGTTGCTATAGGCCTCAGGAACTTAATAAATTATCAGGGGGGGGGGGGGGGCAAGGACAGACCGGAGGTAGGCTCCTGAATTGCCATGACCGGGAGGATAGCTCAGCGGCAACGTGCTCGCCTTGGAAGCAAGATGACACAGAGCAACACAGGTTCGATCCCCGGGTCCATGCTTAGAAACCTCTGGGTATTAATAGCGTTATAAATAACCTATCATATCATGACCGACAGGTAGTCAGGTCCAAGGTACAGATTCACACACTACCTCCGGGAGATCTTCTCTTGAACATGCCAGCTACAAACATGACCGCCAAATCCTATTGCAAGTTTGAACAAAATTAAATTCACTCCACAATGGCAGAACTCTATCATAAGCACGACAATGTTTAAGCAAGTCTCAGGGTTGGAATCGACGACCTGGAAAATCTATTTGCATGTTAGAACCTGCAGGAATTAACCACGAGGGTTCAATCCCTGGAAGCCTCCAACAAACAGCTACTCACAAAACAGGAGGACATGGAAAACCAGCACAGAGAAAACATTTGCGACAGAGGACTAGCATTCAGTAAGATTGAGCTCACTTTTTTTAATCAAAGAAAACTTTAAACACATTAAGTCATGCATACATATTCTATATACAAACACCCATAACATGTTACAAACAATAAACACACCCGGCACAATTACATGAAACATACAGTAATACCACAATCCAAACAGCTATCAAATCCCTTCAGAGGACATTTTTCAAATCTTAAAATGTAATCAATACATTTTAAAACTCCACGTGTTGTATATAAATATCTCACAAACAAAGCCCCCAGCTACCTTAACAATGCTATAAAGAAAAAAACAACTAACAGAGCACTCAGATCAAACAACAAGGCACTACTAGAAATTCTGCGTCACAAAAGCACCAACGCAGGAGGGAGTAGTTTCAGAGTCCTGGCCCCTACCCTTTGGAACTCCCTACCACTCAGAATTAAAAATGAGGAAACCATTGCTAGTTTAAAAAAAAAAATCACTGAAAACATGTTTGTTTAACCAATACTGATTGACTAGGCCATACCACCCTCATCTACCCAATACAGATTCACTTTAACTAAATGATTATCCATGAACTATGTAGGGCCTCACTGGGAAGTAGGTTTGTTTACTACATTTGTAATTTCAGCGTTTTTAGAGCCATCTGGCCAACTGTTATTCTAACTGCTTTACTGCAACATTGTACACGAAAATTAAGAAGCGGTCTGTAACCTCGCCGTGATAGCCAAGGGTCTGGGCTTTTAACAAATGAAATACATAAATTACTGCCAACGTTAAGGCAACTGATTTCCCTTCTACCATCTTTACCAAAAAAACTCCCGATCCAAATGCCTGTAGTGTTCTATACAAGGATACAAATATTTATATCTGATCTGTGATATTTGCGGGCAACTTAATAGCAGGTGTTCCAGTGTTTCTACTGCAGATTTAGCTGCACAGAATCTGCAATAGCTGCACGATCTTTCTATCACATTTCTAGTTCCTTCAATCTCCCGTTTAGGGAGTAGGTTCATACGAAAACACAAACCTCATTTTTCATCCTGGTCTGGGAATCTCTTAATATATGGTTCTGGGACCGCAAGAGGCTTTGGAATTTTTGTAAAATTACAAAATAGAACATATTTACCAGCCGCCTCATTCATACGTATCCAGTCCCTTTCCTTCACTGCTTTTAGCTTTAATGGCTCATCATTCAATGACTAAATTGATCTATCCAAACTCGCTAAATTGGCTAGAATTCCATTCACCCATCTGTAAAATGTGGTGAGGATTTATTTACCAATAGTGTGTGTAAATTAGAGAAAAGGAAATTATCTTGAGGGATCCTGATATTTCTGAAGAAATGCAAAATGTTCCACTCAAAACTAGCTTTCATGGCCAAAAGACCAAGCTCATGAAGTATTATAGGGGTTGGTACACCATTAGGGAGGTCCAAGAGCTTTTCTCAAATTTGACCCTGCAACAGGGTCCAATTCGGCTCACAGTGGAGGGCAAACATATCTACATCGTGCAAAAGGGCCAGCAGCACCTTAGACTTGTAATATGTCACACTAGGGAGTAACGGAAATGTCCCCAATTCGGATGCGATCCTCTTCATTTGAGCAGCGTAAATACCCAATGTTTTCTTCATCGCCTCCAAGTATGCCATTTTATTGGGACATGCATAGATAGTAAAGCCAAGATAGACATACCCATCGATCTGCTCAATAGCCACACCCTTTAATTTCCAGGTAAATTACCATTTCCTATTTCTAGACCCACACACCATAACCTTTGATTTTTGCCAATTTATTTCCAGGCTATGTGCATCCCCTAAATGACATTAACACATTTAATGATCGCTGCAGAACTATAGGGGTTTGGTGCATAGTTATTAAGTCATCTGCATTGAGAAGATAATGACATTTCACAGACCCTAAATTCGGCAGAAAAGAAGAGGCCCCAGCCAACCACGTTCCCTGATCTGAAAGGTATAAATTAAATGGGGCTGGAGCCAAGACACAGCCTTGTCGGACCCCACAGTTTGTCATTGCCGGTTTTGTTAATCTCCCCCTACCATCAAGGCAGATTTGCACCTTGTTATTTTCGTGTAGTGTCATAATTTATATCAAAGACTGCGGGATTCCCCAGGTGTTCAATTTCACCTATGGAGTGCCTCTCACCACTCCATCGAAAGCCGATGATAAATCTATGTATGCTACACAGGGCGTTTTTTATTTTCAGCTCTTTTAACATTCATTAACATATTCTAAATAAAGCCATTCATCTGGGTCCCCAGACCCTTCGGAAACCCTGATGGGCATTGATCAAAATGGCCTGCATCCCTTCTCCAGTCATTCAGAGCTTCGAGAAATATCAAGGTAAAAATGTTACTGCAAGAATCAAGTAGGGCGATAGGTTGATAGTTCTTCGGAAAGAGCCTATCGCCTTTCTTGTAAATGGGTACCAAAATGGCAACCTTCCATGATTCCGGGATCTTCTTGCAGACAAAGATGTTACGGAACAAGATAAACAAAATATCCATCCATAGAGCTGCATCAGCCCATATTACATAATTAGAAAGCTCATCTGGTCCTGCAGCTCTGAAAGGCTTAGCTGCAATAGTTAACTGTTCTAGATGTACTATATCCAGATCAAGTTGGGCCAGATATATGGGCCCCAAAACATAATGATCCTCTCCTTCTTTAGAGGCATAAACCTTAGCTATATATTCTATCTATACATCCTCCGAAATACCATTCCCTTGCACAAATTCCTGTCGGTCTGGGTTGTCATTTAGTAATTTCCAAAACTCTATCCTTGTCCCTCAGAATCTGTAGAATCCTCTCCCTCTTGCATAAAGAGACATCCTTTTTGAAATTTCACCTAGCTCTTAAAAGTTTTCCTACATTTCTTTGCCTTCACCCAGTACTCAGAAATTGCTGACCCCTTTTTCAAATCACAAAGTGTCTTCCTCAACTCCCTCTTCTTGGCTTAAATAACACCATCAAAAATATGGTGCAGCCCCCTTTTACATGAAAACACCAATTCCTTTATCCCTAGATCACAGATTTCCCCTCTTATAAAGTGATTGAAATTACATAAAGACAACGATTCCTACACACACCTATCCGTCTACGAATTAAGAACCCTAAATGTAGTGTTGAATATAGCAACTGAACAGGGGCACCATATCAGACGGTTGCTGGAATTGTTCACCAGTAAGTTTGAAAAGTTGGAGAGTTTCACATCCACAACCATCAGATTGACGGCATAGCCCACCAGCAAATGATCACTATTAAAGGTCTTATGAATGTTAGTCAATAGCAAGGTCCAGTAGAGTTCAATAGATTAATATATCATCCAAGGTGGATGAGGCATTCAGGGCATACCACGTTTTGTCGAGCATCTTACCACCCCCAAAACACAGCAGTCAGATAGTGGAGATCCCAATCTTTCATCATTACCATCCATCTATCCGCATTACACTCCTTAACCCCCTTCTTACCCAGCCTATAATAAAAAAAAAAAAAAAAACTCCTCACAACCATCCCTGCAATAACAATTCAAATCTCCCAATAGAATAATTTTGGGGGCATTTCCCTCACTCAACCAGTTATAAAAAAGGGTCTGCAACACAGACAAAATCATTCTCATACGGCACCAGATGGTTCCAGTACAAATCAATCAATAGGAAGGCATTTTTCCGAGCCCCCCAATTTTACTTCAGGGAAATCAAAGTAGTAAAAACACCCAGGTGCTCCGAATGAATCCTTGTACTGGACCACCCCATGTCTCACCTAAATGCTGTTAATAAGCCTCCTACAGGTCTTTCCCTAGGCTCCTCTGAGGCCACCTGGCAAAAAACCTAGTAACCATCTAGTGCCGGGATATCCATCATCCATGTTTCCTGTAGTTTAATTACATTAAAAAAAGACTTTAATAAACTCATAGCCCCACCATTCCTTAGCAAATGCTTGGAACCTCTGGTATTCCATGTTGCAATTTTTAACTGGGATGCCTATGGGCTAAATCTCGCACCTCTTTTCGGCAGCACGGAAGTCATTGTTAATCATTATCTTTTACACCATCAGAATTCCGTTCCTTATGTATCATTACTTTCCTATTTGTACCGGGACCACCCATAGGATCCCACCCCTGAGGCCTAGTAAAGTTATCCCTCATCATTTTGCCTCCCAACTGGGGTGACCATCTGAACTTATCAAAGCCCATAAATCTTAAAGCATCCGCTTCACTCCATAAGTCATAAATACTTTCCTTTTTAATATGTAATATGAAGATATCAGTCCTGGTGGCTACTGGGAGCTCAACCAGGGCATTGTCTCTAGTGTAAACAATCGTAAGAGATAGCACACTGGCAAACACATCCACAAGATTTGCTCTATTCAGAATCAGGGAGTCGTTTGATTTGAAAACATGTTCCAAAACCAGGAGACCAAAACTTATTGTTCACAGACCACGCAGAAAACTTTTTTAAAAAATTTTTTATTATTTGTTATAGCTGGTAAACCATCTTTTCAAATATTACATACATTTTCATAAAACATGATGAATACATCTATACTTGGGAGTTGCTTAAACCTATTTGTACAGAATTACAACAACAGAATATATATACATAGTTTCTCGCAACTTGCATTTCACATGTCGGTCACTTTTCACTTTTATCCAATTTATTCAGATTTGGTTTCAGGAAAAATTAGATTTAAAAATTGTACAATTACAATCTGTATAGTTATTCTCGGATTAGAGAATAGAAGATTCCATACTTGTGTGCAGTCTGTGGTACTCTTAACAAGCAATTTTTCCCCAAAACATTTCACTCTTATATCATATAATGCAGTGCACTCAACCATAAGATGTTGCAGCGTTTCTTTTTGCTCCTTATTTTGACAATGTCGACAGAAATTCTGTTCCTTTGATATAACTTTTCTTCTAAACAAGATCTCATTTGTTTCGTACTGATTTCATCTAAATCTTAGATATTTCTGTCGGCATGCATGTGATTTTCTGCAGATATTCAGATATAACTCCATATCTTTTGGTACCAAATGCATCAGAGTTGAAGTCTTTGAGTTTTGTACAAAGTTCCATATTCCTGATCCAGTCAGCTTGATGAATTTTATTTTTTGCACGATCAGGATTTGTCAGAAGAAGGTCAATCGATACCGAGGCATCGGATGCCACATTTAAAGTGTGACTTCTCCACTTTGTTGATATGCCATTTTTTGCTGTTAATAAATTTTGGGCCAATACATTTAGAAAGGTAGGTTTCTCTAACCCCTCCAGCATTTTTCGTAGAAGGGCACACTGCTTCCATAATGCATGAGCATACAGAGACACCAATCCCAGTTCAAATCTTAATATAGCCAGTGGTGTTCCAGGCGAAAGTGATAATGCACCTTTCCAATATCTAGCTTCTACACTGTCCCAAAACCTATGGTTTTGCGGCACCAGGGCCTCAACTCCGTATAGCACAATTGGTATTACCTTGGACTTATAGAAGGACACAATATGTTTCAATGTGAACTTCCCATATTTTCTTAGGAGAATTTTTGATTGAGATATCAAGGCACTCAATTTAACTCTAATTTCGATGGTCATAGTGCTTAGAGTTTTCTTGTGCTCAATATACACTCCAAGATATTTATATTTCACAACTTCAGTCAATACACAGCTTTGAAGGGACCATTTTGGGTGATATTTTTTCGATATGTTGGTATTACAAACTAATATTTGGGATTTAGCTGTGTTGATCACAAGATTGTTTGCCATTGCGTATAAACCTAATTGGTTTAGCATATTTTGCAAGCCAATGGGTGTACGAGACAGTAATACCAAATCGTCTGCATATAATAAATAGGCCACCTTTTGGGATCCTATGTGGGGCGCATCTACTACACAGTTCATTAGGACAGGACCAAAATCGAGAATAAAGAAGTTAAAGAGGAACGATGCGAGAGCACATCCCTGTTTAACCCCTCTATGTGTAGAGATGGCTGGTGATAATTTCCCTTCCATGTTTAGTTTGACTCGCATAGATGTGGTCGTATGTAGAAACATCACTAGATTTACTAGCGATGTTGGACACTGATGTTGTCTGAGTTTAGCTAGGAGCATAGCTCTATCTATATAGTCAAAGGCAGATTTGAAATCAATAAACCCCAAATATAGTGGGAGTCGGCTATCAACTTGCTCAGATTGTATCATTGTTAGGGCTAGGATGTTTGGTATCGTGCCCATGCCTTTTACAAAACCAGACTGGAAAGGGTCCCTTAGGCAGTTTTTATCCACCCACTCATTAAGCTCTTTTAATATAATTCTACTAAATATCTTGGCAGAAGCATCCAATAAAGAAATTGGGCGATAGCTCATCGGTAGTTGACAGTCACCTTTTTTGTAAATCGGAACTGTGATTGCTTCCGTCCACGTTTTGGGTAATTTCTGATGTTTATTTATAGCAGAGAATATTTTATAGAGAATGGAACTCCAAACTTCGGGATGTTTTTTCATCACGAAATTTGAGATCCCGTCAGGGCCCACAGCACGTGAATTGCTTGCGGTCATAAATAGTTGTTTTATTTCCTTCTGATCAAAACGGAGCCAGAACCTCAGCTCATCTCGAGAAATTAGTTTAGGGACCGTGCTTAAAGGTAATGCATATAATAGTTGGAAATGTTCTATCCACTGATGTACCTCAACTGCTGTTGTTTGTAGATCTAATTGGCGGACATGGTTTGCTTGGTTTAATATGGCCCACATTTTTGATATATTTTTACCAGCTAAAGTTCACAGCATAATAGCTCCATCTTTCTGGTTAAGTGAGGCTCGATGTCCTTTTAGCCAGTTATAATTCAAGCACACTTTTTTGATGAGAACCATTCTGACAGAGAGAGGATGCCTTGTTAGACTTCTCAATTCGGCACGATATGCTCTCTTCCTGATGAATATTGATCTATCAAAAATATGAATATGCCTTTCTCCTTGTGAGTTCGAAGTTTTTTGTTGACTATAAATTTGGATGACATTACTATATGTTAAACCTATGTCAGATGTTTGCCAATTGTTTAAGTTGTTTGAATCATATAGAATTTGATTAAAGTGCAACAGGGCATTCTCCGTCCATCATAGGCGGTTCTTCCCACCATTTACCACAAAACATCCACCTTTCGCTGTCTTTGGTTTGTTATCAATAGCTTCTGCCATTACTTGCCACCTAGCGCACAACATATTATGGTCACTTGCCACAGTTGGTGACACACAAAAAGAGCACATCACTGTCCATAGTGCAGGGTTTGCATAAATAAAATCAATTGTATAGACGGAATTTCCTCTCTTCGAGGTCGGTGCGGGTGGAATATCTGTCTTAAACGCTCCATTCAAAACTTGCAAGTTTCTAAGGCCAACCATAGAATTCCACTGCAGTAGCCTTTCACTCTTTTGCACACCATTTGTTGCCAAGCAGTTCATATTCAAGTCTCCCGCTAAAATGAAATACTCAATGCTTTCATCAGCAGCGACTATATCAAATAATTTGTTAAGATCCCTAAAGAAACACTCAGGTGAGATGGCTACTGGGTTCCAGTATATATTCAAAATCACGTATACATCACCATTGATCACCGCCCTTACAAGTAACATATGCGCATTTGGCATTGCCCACAGATTTGATGAGGATCCTGGTTCATCTTTCAAGGCCACCAGGAGACCCGCTAAGGCTCTACCTACTACAGGCTTCCGAGCTGGGTTCAGATGTATCTGGTATCCTGACCAGACTATAGGACTTAATAACCAGGTCTCTTGGAGTAGAATCACATCAAATTTACCTAATCCACTCTCATCATTATTCAAAAGGTGTTTCAATCCCCGCGAGTTGCAACTGACCAAAACAAGAGGAATATAGTTTGGCGAGCTAGATAGCTAGTTCGAGTTTGTATTACAATTACAAACACAAGAATTCCTCTCTTGTGATCGTTGCTTTGTTTCTTGATCATTCAACGTTGTAGTTTTCACCTTTGCCATAGATTCCATGGCACTTGGCACATCTGGTTCTATTGCACTATCCATTTCTATACTGAGCAAGAAGCCCAGATCAAACAGAGAGTTTTTGGCCTGCCATACCAGATTGCGAATTACTTTGGATTGCATCCACACCTGCACTGCGTTTAAATTTTGATTGGATGTGAATTCGACCAGAGTCAAATCTGCAGATGTAATATCTTCTAATGATGGAATATCAGAAAATATTGCTAAGATTGCTCTACGGTTCAAATCATATTGAATACATGGAGCTGGCCTACATTTTAGAATCATGGAACACAAGGCCGATCGAGCGATAGCTTTTTCAATTCCCGTGGTGTCCTGTATTTTTACTCGCTTGCCAGATGCCACATTACTCCTGTTTTTCATATTCGGAGCCAATTCCCCTAGAGCATCTTTGATGAGTGATATTACTTCTTTAGTCAATTTAGAAGTAGCTACATGAGTAATCACCCTTGGAGGGTCAGTTTCCACACTTACCGGGGCAGTAACAGATGTTATAACTCCTGGATTCATAGAGACAGACCCCCCAGTCTCAATTTCCTTCGGGACTTCTTTCACGATCCCCACAGATTTTTCGTCACTAACAATAGATCTACAATGCAAAGTGGTTGAAACTGATCCTACGAGTGGAGGAATAAAATGTCCTTGCATATAGGCATCTACTGCCTTCCGTATTTCAGATCTGTGGGCCCTTACACCCTCCCTTCTGTCAGGGGTTGTGTCCACACTTTCACTGAGGTTACTTGTTCTAATTACAGGTACTGTGTCTTGCTGTTGTAACCTCCGCGGCTCAGTCTGCGAAATTTCTTTTACCAAGGCATCTAATGGTGAGTATGGTTGAGCTCTAACTTTCTTGGATACACTAGGGATCTCATTTGGCTCAGAATCGTTCGTTGCTAAAAGTTTTTTTTGTGCAGAGTGTTTTTTCAAAAAAATTGGGGCAATCTTCATGTTCGATTTTGTTATGACCGCAGACCCACCTTCATTCAATGTTGATTTAGTGACCGTCTTTGATCTAGCTTTCAGAAAAATGGGAGCCAAAGTAATTCCCTTCTTTAGATTTGGTAGTACTTGGACCCCATCTAGTTTGTCTAGACACTTTTCTGTTTGTGATCCCTTTGAAAACATACTTTGATTCACCTCATTTCTAATAGTGCAAGATTTTTTATTTGGCTTCGTGAATGACTTGTGGAGGTCTTCCTTGATTATATTTCTTCTTTGCACCCCCTTCCTTTACCTGTGGTCTATCCGGAGATGGCAGTTCAATAATTTCCTGATCGTCCTCTGCCACTGATGGATGTGAGGTTCCAATTTTCTTCAAGAATAAGTTGGTTGCAGAGTTATTTTGTTTTACTCGCTGTTGGTTCTTTGGCTTTTTCTCCAGATTTTTTTTCATTTGAGATCTTTTTTCTTTGATTCTTTTTGCCCGTCTTGCTTCCCTCTTTCGGATTTTTTTTTTCTTTTTTCCCACCTTGGTGTGTTCTTATGGCGACTGGCTTCTTCCATTACTCCCTCTTGGGAATCCAGCTGAATCTCAATGTTTGCCAATGGTGGTTTCTCCACTGAGACCACGTCAAAAAGATCGTCTTTCAGATTCGCCAGTCTCATAAATTCTTCTAGGGTTGACGCTGAAAGAGATGTATCATTCCCATGTAGAGGGACTGCCTCTTTAAGCTCTAGTGTCACCTGTTCTTGCAAATTCATATTATGTATTTGCAATTGAGCTAGCAGGGCTTTGTTTACAGCTCTGTCGTCCTCTTCTGATTTATGGATGTCTGCAATGGACCTCTGGATTGCTGAAATGTCCAGCCCTTGTTTGATAGACTCCAACTGCATCGACTGTAATTTTGGCAACACACTTGAATTTACAGCATTACAACAGCCCACTATGGAGCCGTCCAATACAGCCACCTCTTTTGTCAATTCAATCATGGATCCAGATTGGATTTGTACTTCGGTTTTCAGAAGCTCGAAAACAGAAACCAGCGAATTCAACACATAACTAAGCGCAGTTAATGTATCAACATTCGCCTCAGTCCCCTCAGCCAAGATTGCCTCCTGAGCTTCACTTGGGTCGATGACAATTGATGTTTCCATCGGTGGATCGTCCTGCCCCAAACTGATAGATTCTGGATTGTTTTCTATGCCTGACAGATTCAGATGGCTCAAAATGGGGATACTTGTGTCCAGAGTAAGTGGGGGAATCATAGTTTCATCAGGCTGTCTATCGTCTCTTAAGGGACTTGAGGATGTGATAGTATCTCTATGGATTACTTTTTCATGTATCACTTTATTTACCCCAAAATGTTCCTCTATTTTTTTCTGAATTTTAGTTGTTGTTGTAGTATATTCAAGTCCCTTTTTCCAGTTGTCAACTAGGGTGGATTCAGAGACAAGGCCCCAATACATCTCACCGGCTTAGAAACACACGGGGGACAAGAGTCAGCATGCACTAGTGCTTGGGTTTGCAACCCTGACACCCCCACCTCCATGGTTTGACCCTCACTATGATCTTTTATGGAGCCTCTAGCACCATTACTTGGCAGGCATTTTGTCATTTTCGACTCCTCCCATTCCGGGGCTCTAGGATCATCATGTAGTGAGCTACTCCTTAATTTCATTGGTCCGTTAATTCTTATATATATACCAGAAAAGAAATGGGGGGAGGTAGAAGGCTGTGGGTAGTGAATGGTATGGGAGGGGGAAATATAATAGGAGGGTAGAGTGAAAGGAATTTAAGGGAATGGAGGATAGGAATAAGGGGTGGTGCTCAGAATTCGTGCAGCCCAAGGATTATGCACCAACAGGCACTACACGTATTACTCCCTCTTCCCCCTCTCTTATCAGATCTCCTTGTTCACGAAGAAAAAAAAAAGTTAGTTTTTATGTATTTCCCAACAAGTGTTACTGTAGACAAAGGTAATGGGTCCAGCTCTTCTTGTTTCCCACGTGAGATTAGAATGCATGGGAGCCGAGCGTGGAAGTCGAGCGGCTCAAAGGCTAATAGCCCGCAGTCACCGCCCAGCGCTCTTCCTGCTTCTCACGCATAGGTGCAGTGCACGTTGCAGCTGAGCTGAGAGGCTCAAAGGCTAATAGCCCTCAATCGCCGCCCAGCGCTCTTCCTGCTTCGCACGCGTGGGTGCAGTGCACGTTGGAGCTGAGCGGCTCAAAGGCTAATAGCCCGCAGTCGCCCCCAGCGCTCCTCCTGCTTCCCACGCGTAGGTGCAGTGCACGTTGGAGCCGAGTTGCTCAAAGGGTAGGAGCCCACAGTCACCGCACGGAGCTCCTGTTACTCCCCACACACGCTGCTTCTAATAACCGTAGTGATCGTACGGATCGCAGGAGTTGTATTAGATTATTGTTAAACTTGCTCTTAACGTTCCAAAGTTTTCGCCGCGATTACAGCAGCGTTGTCAAGGAGTTCAGTTTCTCTCAGTTCAAATAGTCCCTAGCAAATGTCAATGTAGTGGCTACAATTCTGTTCAATGCCGATTTACCTGGTAGCATGAAAGGTGGATCACGGTTCCCCGCTTAGCCTTAGCCGACTGCACAGACTTTAATGACTGCTTCCACTTGCACTCTGCTTCGCGGTCCTGGGAGTTTTTAACTCCTTCACCTCCAGTAGTGGTAGACAGCGAGGTAGGACTCCCCAACAGATTTTTGCACAGGATTCAGCCCGAAAAGATTGGAGACTGCAATGACTGCTTCCACTTGCACACCACTTCGCTTCGCGGTCCTGGGAGTTTTTAACTCCTTCACCTCCAGTAGTGGTAGACAGCGAGGTAGGACTCCCCAACAGATTTTTGCACAGGATTCAGCCCGAAAAGATTGGAGACTGCAATGACTGCTTCTACTTGCACACCACTTCGCGAAAACAACTCTGAACTAACTGTGTGGGTCTTCTCATTTTTATCCAATGTCGAAAATTGCTCACGCTTTCCTCACCGGTGGAGCCACCACTTAATGTATTACCAGAGGGGTTGCCAACAGAGGCCATACTTACACACTCTGTCAGGAGCAGGTAGGGAGTGTATAGGGGCTTCTTCCAGGATTTTCTGGACTATCACCCCCTGCCCAGATGTAACCTGCCCCGAAGTTCCACTTCCTATTGAGAAATGTTAATATGGATCCCTGCCGGCCCGTTCCAAATGCCAAATTTGCTGCAGTACCAGCCTTTTTTCGATGACTCCTTCCCATTTACTCTCTTCAGCAGACCTGTCCCAACCTCCAGGACTAAGATGTAACCTGTGCCTACAGAGTCATCTTGTAATGACATTGCTTGTGTTCTCTGCCTTCGCAAAGATTTCTGAGAACCACTATTTTTCACAACTTTATTTGACTTCATATTTTTTGTCTTTTTTGGCAACCGCTCTTTTAAAATTATTTTTAGCTATTTCTGCAAGAGAGCTCCCTCATTTGAGGACCCAGATGGGTTCTCCCTTCTTCAGCACCAAGCTCTACGCTTGCGTCCTCATGGTGCTCCTCTTGTTCCTCCATACACACCGAAGATGTAACAGAAATTATTTGGCACAGTCCTGCAAGGAGGCGGTCTCTGACTGATCCTCACATAGGTCAATAGCAACAATAGGTGGTAATTTGCCCAGTCTCTCCGCCCCCCCCCTCATCCCACATCTCCCTCCTTTGAACAAGGGACAGAGACAGACAATGCTGAAAGGGTGAAGACGAGACACCCCTCCCAGTGGCGGGTGGGGGTTGGATCAGCATTCAGCTCCCAGTCACAAGCGTTGGAGCCATATACACTGAGCCACAGCAAGGAGTTTCCAAAGATACGATACAACCCTCAAGACATTTGGCCCTTAGGTCCTTCACTACTGACCTCACCTCGCTTACTTCCTCATCAAGAATATTCATATCCTTGGTCCCATAGTTTTAAAATATGGGCCAAAACTGCAGATGGCTGAGTTTCTTCCATGTGAACGGCTTGTTTTTCACTAGATAGTCCTATTGAAGCAGGGATAGTGGTCTTGCGTACAAACACATCCAACGGAGTAGAGCAGCCCTCTCCATTCGGCAAAGAACTGGTGTTAACACCCTGTGACATCACATCTGTCCCGAATAAATCGGGGGAGGCCTCAAAGTGGGAGAAGTAGTGAGCCCAAGTCACTTCACCCATGCCGGAAAAAGGAGTAAATAAATGGGACCTTAAGTCCAATGACAAACGCAACGTTTTTCAAGTTCATGGGAAACAAGAATGGAGACATCTGATAAAAGATCCACATTAGGGCACTGATCCAGATCTTCTATATCAATATGGTTCAAGGAGCAAGATTCCATAATATCCACAGGCTCCAGACACTCCATTCCCAATTCTGCGCCACCATTGCATCCATCAACATCTTGCTGCCCCTCCTGGAGGTTGAGATTGCAGGGTGTCTTGGGGCAATAGGCTGCGATTGTATTAGTTATTACCCTCCCCATACAATAATAACCTACTCTGACATAATTTAGGCGCTAGAGCCGCTGTAGAGACCTCTTCTTTCATCAATGCCATGTCACCATCCTGCTCAATGGAGATTCCAGGAGTGTTGGACTTGCTCCTTAATGCATACATTATAAATGCTTAAAATGAAATGGCCCACCCATGTCAACAGGTTGGATTAAAAAACTGCAGAGATTGCAGGAACAGCAGAAACGGCACTGTACACCTGCTGTGCCCTGCTGCTTCTTCCTGTCATCATAAAAACTGAAAACGGACTCCTTGTAGTTTTTTTCCCCTTTTTCATGATCACAGCTACGGTGCAGAGGTAATCCATGGAGCACATGACAAAGTCCACAACACAAGGCCACCAGCAGAAATGGTACTTTGGCACTTAAAGCTTAAAGTCAAACATCCTCTCGCTTCCAGATGAGGAATGTCTAGCATTGGATCGCATCCATGTAGTTTATTCAGCTTTCCTATGGTCCAAATATCCGACTCCAGACATCCACACAAGTATCCACTATTACACTATTGGGCCGGGAGCATAGCTCACTCAGTGGCAACGCCTTTGTCTTGGAAGCAAGACAATATAGAGCAGCACAAGTTTGAATCCCGGTCCCGTGCTTAGAGACTGGTATCCAATATTAAAGCAGGTTATAAAAGATTGATTAAAAGGTCGAAGAGGAAACCCTGAAAGTTTGGAGGTCCAAGGGTGAACTTTGCTACAAAGATTCAGATATTTCAAGACCTGCCCATTCAGACCTTTAGAAATGTGGTCTTATGTTTGAAACACAAGAAGATTAAAAAATGTTGGGGCTTCCCATGCACACTCCAATTTTGATTCAATGTGAAGGATCTGGTACCTTTCCTAGGGAAGCAGATATTGATCTAGGATAACAGCCCGCCAAGCACCCTCTGCCCAGGCACTTGGAGCTCTGCTGCAGGGACGTGGTGACAGCGGCTCTGCTTTGGCAAGTCCAGCACAGGTACTTGCTCCTGTTGTCAAGCGCAGTGCGCCTAATACAGCCACCATTGGTCGGTGCATTGACAAGCAAGGTATCCCTCCCACCTGGCAAAAATAAGGCCACAGCATTGCCGAGCTACCCCAGGCCCCCAACAGGCATGCATCTACAGAATACCCACTGTCATGCAGCAAGAGGGCTCCAGCCTTGCAGGCCCCCTGATGCTGGATGGCTGTTTGATGTGAGGAGTCCAGGAAAGGAGGAGGAGGGAGGGCGGGGGGGGAATGTGACAGGCTTTGCGGTTGGAGGAGAGAGGGGAAAACAGCCCCTGACAGGTACGGAACACCCTTGGTGCAAACCCTGGGACAACAGAGACCACCTGTCATCTGAGTGAGGGAAGGACAGTGGCACCCCAGCTCCCTGCCCAAACACTGCCCCCCCCTGTCCTAGGGGCCTGTGCCCTGCGCTCCCAGAGGCCACAGGTGCAATCAGATTGCTGGCCTCTGCTACAGTAATTGGAGTCCCAAGAAGAGGGGATACCCAACGCACCAGCCCCTGGCACTTTGAGTCATTACCTGCTGAAGCGACAGGACAGAGACTTTGCTCAATGCCAATACCCGGAGAGACACAGACAGGAATGAAAAGAGGGACACCGGGGGGCATGCCCAAGGACAGAATGTTGACGGGTGTAGACTTGACGCACTTTGCCTCCAAAGAGGACATTGGGAGCATCCTGGCAGAAATCAAGGTGCTCAGACAAGATTTGCAATCATCCATGGCAGACCTCACAGGGAGGATCGGAACGGTTGGAAGTAATGTGGAGAGTTTGGAGAAAACCCAATTAGACGCCAACGTGTTCGAAATGCATCTTGACGTCAGAATGACAGGGCTGGAGCTGCATGAAGAGGAAGCGATCCTGAAAATGGCTGACTTGGAAGATCGGGAGAGGAGGAATAACATCCGAATACTGGGGCTGAATGAAGCTGATGGAGAATCGCCAGTGCACGTGGAACGCAAGGTGCAAGCCATTGTCAACCTCTTGTTCTCGGCATAAGGGGGCAAGCAAGTGCACTTGGTGAGAGCACATAGAGAAGGTAACCCCTATGGTAGCGGCCTGCGTTCCATCGTGGCCAGGTTCTCAAGGTGTAAGGACAAAGCAGAAGTTCTGGCAAGAGCAAAATTGCAGCAAGACCTGGAGTACAAACGCTCACGCATCGTGATTTACCAAGATCTATCTAGTATGACGCTCTCCCAGAGGAGCAAATGTCAGCAGCACAAAAAGTTGCTTTCTGAAGAAGGGATCAGGTATTGGTGGGCGTACCCATTTGTCTTGCAATTCAAAATGGAGGCGATAGACTACCGGATCACTTCAGTGGAGGAAGCAGAGCAGGCTCTATACCATTTTACGGATGCCGAGGCAGTATCAGACCATCAGGCAAGTCCTGATAAGACGAAGGGAAAACCAGCACCAATCTCATGTCTTCCCCTACTCCGGAGAGGACGGATTGTGTGCAAGTACGTGCAGCTGAATGGCCCATCCCACAGAAAAACCCGCAAGCACTGCAGCAGCGGCGTGGCGCACAAGAAAGCACACCATCTTGTCAATGGAGAAGTGTGCGCATGGGACAATGTGGTTCCATTGAGGGGGGCACTGATCTACTCCAGGTTGGCCCTCGGCAGGACAGAGGGCATCTTTATTTATTGGACATTTGTAAGGCATGTGTTTCCAGCCATCGCAAGACAAAAAAAGGGGGGGGGGACTACATTAATGGTAGTACTAGGCCCTGTGACGTTCTTACCATTCAAGTGCAGAGAAAAAGTGCAGGGGAGGGTGGAGGTAAATTGAAGGGCTGGGAAGGGGGTAAAGTGAAAGAGTGGCAGCCCCAGCATGCCATGCAAGTGTTGAGGGGAGCCACAAAGGCACGTGCCAGGAGGTAGGAAGCAGTGCGATTGACAGGTGGACAGAAACCAGGTTAGTCCGGCAAGGGTGCCCAAGGGCAAGTTCTAATTAGGAATGTTGGGGGACTGGTCAAGGAGGGCCTGGCCCACGGTCGATTCATAAGGGACCAGTCACAGCGGCAGAGGGTTGTTAGCAACGGAGGGGGAGAAGGAAGGAGGAGAAAAGGAAAGTCTTGAGAAGTTCCCGGAACGTAAGGAGATCCGGCTCAAGTCTGAGGGGGGCAGGGAGGCCATTCCAGAGGATGACTTCTGCCGAAGACCGGAATCTACCTCCCACACTCAGCTTGGAGAAATGTCTGACCTGCAGAGAGTTGGAACTAGAAGACCGAAGAACTCTAGCAAGGAGGTATTTAGGGAGAGAAAGCAGGATGTAGAGAGGTCCAGTCCCAGGCCGCAGACAGCTTGATGCAGAAGGTCTTGAATTTGATCCTTGCAATCACCGGGAGCCAGTGGAGAGATTTATGGGCTGCAGAGATGCAGGCCCTGGGTTTGAGGCCAAGGATACGTCTTGCAGCCCTATTCCGAATTCTCTTACAGTTCATAAAGTTTGTGTTTCAGTTGCATGTGTCAATTATATGTCTAGTAATGGGCATTATCATGGTCTGGGCATCCGAGCCAGTGGGGTGGAAATAATACTGCATAAACAGTAGCTGCTGGGAGGTGGGATTAGGAAAATGGAGGGGTGCTTTCTCACAATACAGGGTTCCCTGGACGGGGTACAACGCTTTACACCCCTAATCACAGTCAGGTGGCATTCATCCAGCGTGCTCTTGGCACTGTACTGGCCTTTGTAGGGGATCTTTTGATCTTAGGAGGGGATTTCAACTCTTGGGGCCTCATTACGAGTCCAGCGGTAACCGAGGCAGTAAAACAGCCTGGTTACCGCCGGACTCGTATTACCATTCCGCCTCCGTGATTCCCGGAATTACCGGCGCATTACAACCCCGGTTTTGCGGGAATCACGGAGGCGGAATGGTGTTAATCCCCATTCCCATTGAGTCCTATGGGACTCAATGGGAATGGGGATCATGGAAACACCGGCAGCATCTCGTAATGCTGCCGGTGTTTCCTCGTCTGTCTGCAGGCGGGCGGTGTTAAACACGCCAGGTCAAACCTGGCGGGAACATCACCTCCCACCTGCAGGAGTCGGGATCAGGCGGTCCGGAAACAACGTTGGCGGCGGGTTTACCGCCACTGTTATTTCCGGACCGCCTGATTTGTAATGAGGCCCTTGGACTTAAGAAGCTATGGACAGGAAATCATTTAAACGTTCGCCTATTCCCGAGGCGGAGAGGAGAGGGACACCCGAGCCAGGCTATCAATGTTAGAGGGTTAGTGGATGCGTGTAGAATGTCACACCCAGGACAGAAAGGCTACACTTTTTTCTTCTCCCTGCCACACCACACTAGGACTGATTATTTGTTTCTGAACAAGGACCAGGGGAAGAATCGTTCACTATGCTATCCGACCGGTAGGGTGGACCGACCATGACATGGTATTGATGGAGATAGATGTTTGAGGAGAGGGGGTTTTGAGGGAGAAATCGACCTGGCAGACACTAGCAAAAATGGGGTCCCTCCACAAGGAATCATTACACCTCCAGCTAAACAGATCTGAGGAAATATTTCGAATATTTTGAGATGAACGATACAGAGGCCACCTGGAGGGGGATCCTCATGAGGGAAGGAGCATGTAAAAAGAGCAGGGATTGCAGGAGGAGGTGCTAACAAAACAAATGACATTGCAGAAACTGAGCTACAGATGTACGCAGGGGAAGGGTACAAAGAGGAGGAACTTAAGAAATTTCAGATGAAGAGAAGAGAGTTAAAAGCACTTAGACTGGGGGATACCATGTGCAAATAAAATACCTTAAGCAAACATGAAATACCTTAAGCTAGCTCAGAGGGCCAAGAGGTGGGTTGCATCAATATGTGCTATGCGGGAGTTCGTCAGAGACACACCAGCGTAAATAGTAGAATGCTTTGCACAATTCTACGAAGGTTTATGCGACACAGAATGCCCAGATTCTACCTCGGAGTCAGCAGACTATCTTAGCGACATTGAAATGACAGGCCTCTCTGAATCAGAGGTTGCGCTGCTAGAGCGTCCCATCACTGCGGAAGAAGTGCAGGAGGCTATTAAACGGCTACCCAACGGGAAAGCCCCAGGTGAGGATTAGTACACACAGGTTTTTTCAAGCAGTTTGCAGGTTCCCTTCTGTGCCACATGACTAAATTGTACAATAATATACTTGAGACGGGCACTGCGCCGGTATCAGTAATACCCAAAGAGGGGAGGGACCCAGCCTGATGCCCCCCATACCGTCCTATATCGTTGCTCAATGTCGATGAAAAGATATTCACACAAATATTAGACAGTCACCTGGAAGGGAGGATGCTGTGCCAAATACATCCAGACCAGGTGGGCTTCTTCACCGGAGCTCCGGGGAGCCGACGCCATACGCAAAACCCTGAATCTTATGGAACAGGTCTCAGAAATAATCAGACTATGCTCTACTCAGTCTCAATGGCAAAAAAGCACTTAAACGGGTGGATTGGAGATTCTTATTCTCAGTGCTTCGTAAACTGGGAGAGGCTGGGGGAGGGGGATTGGACTACCCGATATGCACACGTATTATAGGGCGGCACTGATCAGGGTGTTAATCCGCCCCAACATAAGAGAAGATACACAGAAGCAATAGGTGCGTATAGAGAATCACAGGTGGCAAACAGTTAAACTAGGAGAGTGGCTATGGGTCCCCCTGAAGTCGATCCCACGAAAAGTCCATAGGCACCAGATTATAGGTCCGCTATGGAGAGGAAAAAAGGGAAATGGTCCGAGTCACTACGTGACCATCTCCAAGACGACATGCCGGATCTGTCCAGGTTCCAGGATTGGTACGAGGCTGGTCTTGAAAGAGTGGGGCAGTTAAAGGTAAGACATTTGTGGACATAGTTGTGTTAGAAGAGAGTCTGGGCATAGGGACATTGCCAGTGTTTAAATATATTCAGCTTAAAGGGGTCTTGTTGTCTTTGAAATGGAAGGAGACACTGCAGAGGGAGCAGACGGCCACCGAGATGGTGTTGAGCACTGATACATCCACGAGGGGACTGATCTCGAAAATGTACCAGACCTTGCTAGCCGCACTAGGCAGGTACATAGAAATGCACAAGTGGAGATGGGAGAAAGACATGGGGGTAGAAATAGATTAAGAGCAGTGGAGAAAGTTGTGCAGAAATGCCCATAGAACGTCAATAGCATGCAAACACAAGCTACACGGCATTAAATTATTGTATAGGTGGCAATGGGACCCAGTACGGCTTTCAAAGATGTTCCTAGGGATAGACCCTGGGTGCTGGAGAGGATTGGCCAGCGGGCAGATTATTGGCATATGTGGAACGCATGCAAGGAAGTCCTTGGCTGGATAAAGAGTCTGGATGAGAAGCCTTGACTCCATGCCAGTAGTGGAAGTGCATGAGGATGAATGGAGGTTACTGCACATGGCACACTTCCTGCTGTTAGCTGCGTGCGCTTGCCTAGCGGGGGGGATTGAAGAGGGCAATGCTTCCTAGCAAACGACAATGGGCCCTGACAGCCCAGGACATATACAAGATGGAACTGCTGACTGGGCTGCTACACGACCTGCAGCCTCAAGGGAAATGGAGTGGTCCGGTTTCCTTAGTAAATACAGCCCAGAGAATGAATTGTCCAGGTGAACATATGGAGACGTGATTGTTGCGTTAGGCCATGCAAAGAGGGATAACAGTATGGTGTACTTTTGGGCCGGACTCCAGATTCAATCATCGAAGAACGCAGACTCCAATGCATGACACAAAGCCATGGTGCTATATGCACTGGACTTTTTAACATGGTCACCTTAAGGAGGGAGGGGACACATTTATGTTACAGGGGAGAGAAATGTTAAAATGAGCAGTCAGACATGCTTCAAGTACGGATTTGTTATACTTTGTTTTGTAATGTCACAACTGCTTACAATTTTTGTTTTATTCTCAATTGTAATCCCTTTTATTGTACTGTTTTGTATAAAGGTTTAAAATAAACCATGTGCTTTATAATAAAAAAAAATGTAGAGTTCTCTACAGCCTCTGAAAAGACTAACTGCCAAGAACTTTTAGGGATCTTAAACTATTGTTGCCTGTGTTAAATATTGAGCTTACAACCTTTTACTTACCTCTTACTACCATGAGTTTTCCTTTACCTATCTAAAGATATTTCTCTAAGAATATATTGTGGGGACCCTCATTTATTGTGTATTTATCAAAGTGATTACTGTACCGTCTGACGACCATGCTCACCTCTGAATTGGGAATGCGCTACTGTGCCATCCTACACCTTGGATAGCGGTATAATTCCATCAGAGCAGGCAGGAAATTGAGAGCCAATGGATTGGTCCAACAATCGGATTTTCACTCCATTGTATAGTGTAATTGGACGTCTGTTACGAGATACTGTAAACATCTCGGTGGACCAGTATCAAGTGGGAGATGTAAGCAGATTTAAACAGGGGTTTAGGTAAAAGTAAAAGGACAGATTTGATGAGGAGGCTCAGGAACATGAAGACAGAGCGCTTCCAACTAACAGGAACTATATTGACAAAGCCAATGGAAACAATGGATTCTCTAGTGCATACAGGTAAGGTGATCTAGATCAAAATCAGATACAAAGGGAGTTAACAGTTTGAAAAGACACGAAAAATAAACCTCATCAAGCGAAAATGAGTAAAAACAAGATTCTTTTACACCGAGCATACTGAAGCTTTGCTGCAATTGAACTACTGAAGCAAGCAGGTCTCATTAAAAGCAGAGCAACCCCGGCATTTGCAGGAAACAAAAATCAAAATTAAGAAGCATGCAATACTTGCTCTGGAGGTTCTAAGTGGTTCATGAAGTTAATGACAACAGAAATGAGAATCGTCCACACCAAGATGCAATGTGAAGGTTGCATGCACTTTGCCACCTTGGGTCCACTATGGACAGTGGTGAAAGTGTGGGGTGGAATTAGAACGAATTCAGTGCTGCCAATTAGGAAAATGGCTGGCTGGCAGGTTCACCTTCAAGCCACAGAGACTTCAGTATGCATTAGATAACGGCAGGAAACTGGTGAACACATAGCATTGCTATCCCACCTGCAGGCACATATTCCAACCTGACTTTCAAACACAAATATGTTAGCCCATAAGGAAAAGCAACAACAGAAGAGTTGTGAAATATATGCGAATATATCTGAACGATAAAAGTTGGTATAACATGTTGAACTCTAACACTTGATGTAGAGAGCAATGCGTTACTGGCAGGTCCACTTGCCCTTTCATTTCTGTAAGGCTTCTAAAAAGAGTACTAGTTAATGTGTACAGTGTGTTACTTTAATGACTACATTGAGCAGACCAGATAGACGGCTGTGTAGCTTAAGTGTAGAATTGTGGATGCAGGTTGAGGGCAAATGGTAGACACTACTTCTACAATAGTACATCTGGTTCAGATTGAAAACAAAGAGGTGACTTGTTAGTGACTGATAGGACATGTGGTGTTTTTCCATGACTAAAAATATTTGCACGAATACTGCAACCTTTGCTTAGAAACTGCTGAAGAAAATAATTGGTGGTTGTAAGTGATGGAAAAGAGGTGATATAGCTAGAAGAGGGGTCTGCAACCTGCAGTTCTCCACAGGAGCTGGACTAGAATTCCCATGATCCATCACCATTGTCCTTCCTCTTAATTGCTGATGGGTGTTCCAGTTCAACACATCTAAAGAGCCAAAGGATGCAGACCCTGAGCTAGAAGGAGTATCTATAGCGCATATATTAGGAACCTGGTCTTTAATGTCTAACAGAATAATTACTGTTCTGCTTACATATCCCTTTTTACTGAACCTCGAATTACTGTTCAGGAGACGTTGGTACGCCAAGTTTCTCGCTCATTATTGGAAGAGTGCTGTTCAAAGGGGTGGTGTGCCACTTTTGATATATTAACCTTCAATATTTCAACAAATCTCAAATACAACACATCAACCACCAGGATGAGAAGGTACAATTCCATCAGATGGCAAAGGACGGGTTGAAGTCTGCGCATCAGCTTCAGGACAAGAGCAATATATGACAAGAGATTGCAACAAATGGTCCCTGCAACCAGGTGCTTCAGGATCTGCAAAGCCCTCCAGCAGAAGGCAGCACTCAAAATTTGGTATTGGTACCAGAATATCAAAGAGCTGCCAATCAATCTGTAAAATGCGCACCCCGGGACCTGGCTCTAGAGACACTCACGTGTAATTCTCCACATGAATAAGAAAACATACCAGACCAGTGCCTCTAAAAGACTCATAGGCCTGAGGCAGTTTAGCCATATAAGACATGCATTACTTACCGTAATAGCATTTGATGATTGTTATCTGCTTTGATTCACAAGGTGTGCATAAAGTGTGACATCTAGTGGTAATCGCGGAGTATTGCATCTCGTCTCTCGAGGATCGAAAGGTGGCGTCAACATGTGCGTACTTGTAAAACTATCCCTAACGTGACAAGTAGTGCACCCAAAATCCCTCACGCTTCGAGGTCCCCCTGATTGTGTTTTTTCTGCCGTGAGTGAGCCTAGGACTATCATGAGTGAGTACAAAGAGAGAAAGGAGTAAGAGGTCTATGTTCCTTCTAATCCGAGAGGGGAGGAAGGGTGGGCACATGTGAAACTAAGCAGATACAATCATCAGAAATGCTATTACAGTAATGCATGGCTTCTGATGCTTGTGAATATGTTTAGAATCACATGCTGTGCATAGACTAGCGAGCAGAATCCAGAGATGGCGGTGGGATGGGAGAAGGAACAGTAAAGAGATGTCTTAGTACCGCTTGTCCCACCTGTGAATCAGACCTAGAGTGAGTATCTAGGCAGTAGCGTTTTGTAAAGGTGTGTACAGAACTCCAGGTTGCTGATTTACAAATGAAATCGAGAGGAACATTTTCAATGAAAGCTATGGAAGCCCCAGTGCCACGAGTAGAGCGTGCTCTAGGCTTGAAGGGCAGATCTCTCTTAGCAAGAGTTTAGCATGGTGTGATGCAGTTTACAATCCACTTTGAAATGGCTGATTTAGCGACAGGGTCCCCTTCTCTACCAGCTGCCACTGAAATGAAAAAATGGTTTGTTTTTCTTAGTGGTTTAGTCTTTTCCAGATAATACGACCACTCTCCTCCCATCAAGTGTGTGGAGGCTTCTTTCTACAAAGTTAGTGGGGTTCTGGAAGAAGGTAGGTAACTATTGACTGGTTAACATGGAATTTTTAAATTAATTTAGGCACAAACTGCGGGTGAGTGCGCAGAACCACCCGATCTTTGAATTGTGACAAATGGGTCAAGAACTGAAAGGGCCTACAGTTCGCTAACTCTTCTTATTGAGGTGACTGCCACCAGGAAGGCGGTCTTGTAAGTGAGTGCTTTAAGGCTAGCCTTATGCATAGGTTCAAAAGGTGGACCCATTAGTCTTGTGAGAACCACATTCAGGTCCCATCAGGGAGCTGTGAGCTGGGTTGGAAATAGGGGGATGTTGTCTCTTAACCCCTTCCA
The DNA here is from genome assembly GCF_040938575.1 of Ambystoma mexicanum. Classification (NCBI taxonomy): domain Eukaryota; kingdom Metazoa; phylum Chordata; class Amphibia; order Caudata; family Ambystomatidae; genus Ambystoma; species Ambystoma mexicanum. Next base: position 1,263,253,310 of record NC_090925.1, on the reverse strand, counting down.
TAAAAGCCTTGATAACTGGTATTTTCCACCACAAAACCATTTTCTGGGACGTAGTGCAAGCTTAAAGTGCAGCTAAGTGTACCTTCAGGGAATTAAAAACCAGACCCAAGTCTAGTGGGTGAGTCAGGTGTAGGACAATGTGTCGGAGAGCAATCTATGGGATTGATGCTCTAAGATATGCGACCAGATGATGAATTGCTTCCATTTATTGGAGTAGCAACGTGTGGTGTTATGCTTTCTTGCTTCTTTAAGGATGTTCATGCATCTTTGAGGAAGTTGGAGGTGTCCAAACTTTATGATCTAAGGAGCCAGGCTGCTAAATTGAGAGTTTGCGGGCATGGATGGGGTATTTCCCCCTTGCCCTTGACAACATGTTGTATGGGCATGGTAGTTTCCACAATGCAGTGCAAACTGACATTGTGATCAGATGAGAGAATTAGGGTTGGCGGACCCACCAGGTTCCTTGTGACTGGTTCCTGGTGCATCTTGTGTACTATTTTGTTCAGAAGGAGAGGCAGGGAAAGCTGGACGGGTAAGCATAAACAAATTTCCCCTGACCATGTTATCCAGAGACCGTTCCCCTTGGAGAAGTTCTGCGGGTACCTGGAGGCGTAATCTGGGCACTGTGCGTTCTCTAAAGTTGCGAACAGGTCGACCTCTGAGAAGCCTCAGTCTGCAAAGACGTTGAGAACAATGCCGTTGTGCAATTGCCACTCATACTCTACGGGTAATGGGAAGTCTCTGCTGAGCACATCTGCTAGAAGATTTGATTTCCCCTGGAATGTGTTGTGACAGGAGGAACGTCTTGTGTTTCAGAGCCCATTTCCCTATGTCCTGCAACAGTTTGGGTAGCCCTGGAGAGTGAGTGCCCCCTTGCGTGTTCAGGTAATACATGGTCAGGTTGCCGTCTGCAAGCGCTAGGACTGTCTTTCCCTGTAGATGTCTCAAAGGCTTTCAGGGCTTGGAATATTTCTAACAATTCCAACAGCTTTATGTGGTTGGATGCTATCGCCGGGGACCAAACGCTGTGCACTGTCTGATGAAGGAGGTGAGCTCCCCATCCTGTCAGAGAAGCGTTCGAGGGGAGAGTCGATTCTACTGCAGGGGTGTTGAAGGTCTTCCCTAGCAAGAGGTTTTCTCTTGACCACCACTGCAGAGAGACTGAGGGCTACGATCGTCCCATTGTCTGCTGGCCTGACACCATTGGCTTGAGAGCCACTCTTGAATGGGGCACATGCACAAACGTGCGTGGGACAAGGTAAATGCAGGAGGCCATCATCCCTAACAGTCGCATGGCTCTGCGTACAGGTACCTTGCGATTGGCTACATAGTGAGGGATCTGGAACGGCATGTTTTGTACCCTCTCGTTGAAGGGGAAGACAAGCCAGTCTTCGGTCCAAATTAGAGCCCCCAGAAATTGCCAACGAATCCTGTGTTATTAGCCAGTCGTCAAGCTATGGGTAGACTGGGCAAGTGAGCCGCTACTACCGTCAGTACCTTTGTAAATACCCTTGGGGCTGAGATGGATGTTGGTGTTTGGTATCGATACAGTAACCGTGGGCAACGGTCTTGAGCACCCATTGGTCTGTGGTGATCCCCCTCACATGAATGAAGGAAAGATGTTATGCGTCCCCTGACCGGGAAGGCATGGGAGGGGACGCAGACTGGCGAGTCATTTTTTTTGCAGACGCCGGGAGTACCCCTTCCTTTGCCAGAGCCTTGCCCCCTCTGTTGAAATTGACCCGTGGCAGCAGCTGTGTGTCCAGAGGACCATGGTGCATTCTGTGTAATGTACTGGTTATGGGGGGGGGGGGGGGATTGTGGGAAGGATTGCACGCGAAAGGAACAGCGAGAGCTACCCCCCTCGCTGTGGATGTGGTCTTGCCGTAATCTGGTTTAGGGACTTTAAGGTCTCATGCTTCTTTTTTCGCTGTTTCCAAGGCATCGTCTACTGCCTTCCCAAACAAGTTAGTTTCCTCTACTCTCTTGTTAATAAGGGATGCTTGTGTCTCAGGCTTAAACCCGAATTCTTGAGCCATGCGTGCATTTTAAGAAGGGTACCCTGGGCCAGGGCCCGTCCCACTGTTTCTGCAGCATTCAAAGTATTTTTGAGGATATTCTGACTGACTTGCCTCTCCTCCGAAACAATCGCCAGCAGGCGTGATCGTGCCGGGTCCGGAACTTCTTGCAGGCCCTCCTGGAGTAAATTCCATTGGATGTGGCTATAACTAGCCAGTAATGTGGTGTTATTGCCAATGCTAGTAGAATATGCCACTGGTGTCATGATGTGCTTACCGAGGGCGTATAACGCTTTACAATCCTTGTCTGGTGGTGCCTTAGCCGTAGACAAGGGTACTCCGGCTCTCTTCCTTATAGTAATGACTACTGGGGAGTCAGGAGTGGCATGGCCCTGGATATACAGCGGGTCTGTGGGGGATAGGCGAAAGAGCTTCTCGAAGGGAGGATTGACGGCTCTTGTTAAAGATGGGGTTAATAAAGAGGGAGTGATGAGCCTCTTGACCAAATAAGTAGTGGTATCGTCTGACTTTTGGGGGGTTTCTCCTTTAAAATATCTTCCACAAAGCCTGTGTCCTGTACTGCCTCTTGTGTGACAATTTGTGTGTTCAGCAGCCTTCATTAGAATAGCATTGAAGGCCATCAATGGGTGAGGCTTGTCTTTGAGGCAGTGAGGAGGGAGGGTCTAGACAAAGGGCGTCTGGATCCAGAGTAGTGGTGGAGGAAAGCCATGGTGCTTCCCCTACCGGCTGTCTATCACCCCAGTCTGGGCACTGGTCTGGTGTCTCCTCAAAAGGAATGTCTCCCTGGTTATAGGGGTCTTCATAAACTTCTTCTGGCTCAGAAAGGTCTAAAACCTCTTCCTGTGGGAATTGGCATGAAATTCTTGGGATCTTTGAAAGAGTAGCGCAGGAATCTTCCTCCCCAGGTCTCTTTGGCGTGATGAGTTTTTCAGAAAACTTTACAAATTTGGAAAGTTTATCCATGTATCCCTCAAACATAACTCTTGTCCATAGGGATGAACCAGAGGGGTCTGGAGATGGTGAAGGGGAGGGAGGGCAGGAGTCCTTGTGAGGTTGAGATTTTTCAGCCATAGTTTTAGATAGGGGCTGTGAGCCTTCTGACTACTCCTCTCGACACTTGGATGAGTCGCAAGTTATATTTGCCAATGAAGTGATGTTCGCAAGACTCTCGCCCAGTTCTGGCGGGTCGGGGAGTATTTTCAACAAGCCTGTAGCCGTCAAAGATTTTGGCGTTGCTGAAACCTTATGAGCCGACGCGCTCTTGGTGGGTGGCTCAACGTTCTTCTGGTGTTTGGTGGAGACGCCCTTATGGGTCAAGTGTCCGGATGCAGGCCGTTGGGACGGTTACGCAGAGGGTGGCCGATCATGGGGGGGGAAGAGGGGAATTACAAATAATCGGTGTGTGTCGAAGCATCTTTTGCTTCATCTACAAGTCTGTCGAGGGAGCTTGTGGGGTTGTGGGCTTTCCGGATTGTGGTGCAGGTGTGCCCCTGTCACCGGGATGTTGTCTCCCCATAGCAGCGCCGACGGCCTGCCTGATGGGGCCGTACACTTGGGAACCTACCGGTCACGCGGGAGGGGTTAATGGCCTCCACATCGGAACCATGGCTGTTGCTTGTATCCTTGTCACTCGAGGTGCCTGCGCGGATGGGCATGCCACACTGCTTGCATGCCGTAGGCCGTCCACCGCTTTGTCCGTCAATCTTTTAGTGTCTGATAAAAGTCGGCAAGACTTGCAGGACTGCTCGTCGTGATCACGAGGCAGACACTTGTTACACCTTCGGCGAGTGTCCCTCCACAGGTATTTGCCATTGCAGGACGGGCAAAACTTAAAGGGAGTCCTCTCCATAGCAGAGGTGAGAAGCAACAGCGAGACCAGAAGGGAAAAGGGACAGGGGGGGGTGGGGGGATGCATTCTACAATGACTCAGAACCCCGGGCCCCACTCTCCCTACTGTATAGGTCTGGCTCGAAGGACGAGGCCACGCTGTCGACAGCATCAACCGAAGCACTAGCCGCCGAAATCTGAAGTCGTCTCCGGGATATGACACTGAAGGGAAGTCAAAGACAAACAAACGGTCATGGTCAAAGAGTAATACAATTTTGCAATGTACGAGCTCCGCATAGGGCGACCAGCTAGCTGGGCGGAAAAAAACTATCTGAGGGACCTCAACGCATTAGAGATTTTGGGTACACTACAGGTCACGTTAGGGATAGTGTTACAAGCACACCCATGTCAACGTCCCCCTTTGATCCTCGAAAGACAAGATGCGATACTCTGCGATTACCACTAGATGTCGGACTATATGCACAACATGTGATTCTAAGCAGATTCACACGCATCAGAAATGCATTTCAAAAGGCAGTGGGAATGGACAGGCCAAGCGTCACCCAAATTCACCAGATGCTAATCTACCACCAACACAGGGATCTAAATAAAGATTTGACTAGCAGGGGCTAATAAGCACCTACTGTGTATTCAGCATCAGTCAGTGAATAGGAACAACCTTTGGGGAACCAGAAGCTGTTATACAGTGTTCCACAAATGTAACTCCCCATTGCCAATTATATATATGACTAATTATGCGTTTGTCTTCTCAATGTGTCCTAATGCTCAGTTATACACATTCCCAAACAAGTAGATTTAATTTAACATAGGTATGTTTGCAAAGTACCAGCTGGCTTGGGGTGCCAAAAGTAGCTCCAGCTAGCTGCTTGTGTCATGCCAATCAAGCTTTTGTATTCTATAACCAGGAACAAAATAGCTCACATCAAATTCAATACCTGCGTATCCTGGTATTTGTGCTATTGCAGGAGCATGAAAGTGCTTAGAGCTTAAAGCCTGGCCTAAGTATGCACCCTTGAAGTTATTCCAGGAACACCACACTTCAAAAAGAGGCTCGACAAAACTGTACCCTATAACTAGGCTTTTTGCATTTGGGAATGAACCAATAAAACCTGTTAAAACCCCACCAAGATCTTGTTTTCTCTTCAATAAACAAGAGTACAACAAAGATTGTAATATTTGTTTACATTAACCAATTGAGAAACTCATGTGAGTGCCGGGGAAAAATGACCCAGAAACAACGCCTGCTACTGAGTTGGCTAGAGGCTATTAAGGAAATAAATGTTGCCTTGGAAAAAACTTCCAAGGTCACTCCCACTGCATATTCTTGTAAGAAGGCGTCCATATAGAGGACTACTCAAAAACTCAATGTATAGTTGATGAGTATTTTCAGAAATCCGTGAAACAAGTTTGAAGGTAACATTTAAAACAAACAAATTACATGAGAACACAAAACATTCTCACCACACAGTAATGATACAGAATGAGTTCTTCCAACGTGGAATGTTTCTGTAAAATTCCTGCATGCTACAAAATAAACACTTGATAGATTTTGTCCACTGAAAGTGATTCTGAAAATGTTATTTAAATTTGAGAAATTACAATTGTATCTCTATGCGTTTTGGATCATAGACCCTTTACGAGAAAATCCCCAATTTTGCAATTTAAGAGTATGTGCAATTTAACGTAACTAAAGAAATCTTTTTGCTCTGCCTCACATTAGAATATACTGCACTATGTATGAGGGTACTTGGCAGATACATTTATGACTGGAAATCCAGGTTCTAAGTGAGTAAGCAGATAAATATCCATGATCTAGCTGAAATAACACATTTCTGGGATTTTACTCCTAAAGAAGAATCTATGATCCGAAATGTGTAGCGAAACAATTCCAAGACCTCAAATTGGAATTAAATGACATTTCAGAATGATTTCAGTGGACAAAATCTCAAATGTTGTTTTAAGTAGGCATGATCTTTACAGAAATATGAATCACTGTATTTGTAAATGCAGCCGATGAGTTCATAACTAATCTGTATTACTGTAACAATACTCTGTGGTGAAAAACTATTATTTTTGTCTTTCATTTTAAAACTTTATTTCAAACCTTTTTCACAAATGTCAGCAACATTCTCATCAAATATACATTGAGTCCACATATAGGACTACTCAAAAGCTCATTCACCTTTTTACAAGAAAGCAGGGAGAGTGAGTGTGGACATTATTTTCCAAACAAACTTTCTCTTCAGTAGAAACTGGAAAAATGTTTATGCCTATTAGCCATAAAACGTTTGCTTTGCTTTTTTGGAAATTGTTACAGGGCCGCACCTGGAGCGGGATAAAAGCAGCCTGCAGAGAGCACACACTGGTGGGACTGTGTACCAAACTGCCAAACATTTCAAATGTATCTTTAGTTTGTCAGCCTCCTGCAATACACAGGTTCTTTATTCTAACTAACAAAACTTCACCTTGACCTTTTCCAGCTAACCCCTGCCAACCCAATAAGTCCCTTCTTTCCTCTACTGAATACCTCATCTTTGCAAAGTCTTAACTTCACATACGCTATGGTTGCCTTCACAGCAAGATGCAGAAAGGCATACCACCATTTAGGCTAGCCTTACCTTAAGCTTGCAGTAAAGCGTATCCATGGCCTTTAAGTTAATGAAGAGAACATGAACCACTAAGGATTGTGATGCTAGTGTCTAATGAAAAGGTATTCTTATGATAAATGCAATATTTTTCTTGATTGGAAAATAGGTTTGCTCCAATAACTTTACATTGTGGCTTTGCTTTTGTTGCGGCAGTTTAAGCAGCACATTTCTGTATACTCTGGAAACACAGCGGTCTACTATTTGCAAGGGAAAATAATGAAAAAACGGTTTCCATTTGTTTTTTGAAACCACCATTAAAATTGAAAAGAAATAAAAAATGAAAAACAAGTACTCCGTCTTATATCAAACGTCAGCGAGCTTTGCACATTGTGGGTGGGATAATGGAGAGAGAGGATGAGTGGGGGAAAAAAAAATGGAGCAATAGTAGGGACGAGGAGGATTGCACGATTCAAGCAATTAACACCTCCCGATTCTAGTTCAGGGGTCTGCAAACTGACTTCAGATGTTTAGGACTACAACTCACATGTCCCTTCACCACTGACTGATGTCCAAGGATGATGGGTGCTGTAGTTCAAAACATTGGCAGAGGAGGGACCATACCCTTACAGACAATGCAATATGTATGAAAAGGAATGGATCGATAACGTTCATTTTTTTTTTATTTGTCCATCTTTTTCCCAACATACATACTTTTTTTTTCTACGAGTGGCAAGAGAAGGAAAAGAAGAACAAGTTTTGGTGCACAACATTTTGTTTCCAAAAGGGTACGGAATCCAATTAATAGCAATGCAGTTTTACATGCAAATCCCTAATTCTATATATACCCAAAGTAAAGTTGAAGGCCAGGCAGGAAATAGTCGGATACATAGTTACCACCTCTTGCTACTACACAGTTCAGCAAGAGAAAACCACCACCAGTAAAATTGAACCTACCCTCATAGTGCACTTTATTGGTGATGTGCAGGCAAGTAAAATGCATCAGAGGACATACAAAATATGCCTGAAACAAGCTCTTTTGGAATCTGCTTTTTGTATACAATTGATGTCGGTTTGACCATTCAGATCCAACCATTTTCAAAACCCCCTCAATACAACCCAATCTTTCACTTTTTCACAGTAATACAACCTTTTATAAAAACCCAACATACTTTACATCTTTACATCTTTAGCCCACAGAAATGAGACGTACCCAGCAATGTTACAAATGCACAGAAACGGATCTATAATGCTAAAAGTCAAATAAAAACCAATTTGTGAACGGATGGATTACCGTGGGCCAACATCTCACTTAACAGAAAAATTTAACAGTGCAACTGATCCTTGCTTTGAAGAGGTGCACGGACCCACGGCCAAAGGAAGACCTTGACACCCCCAACCCAATCATCCACAGTGGTGCGCCATCTCTGGAAGGCTCCTTGGGCTGCAGGCATTCTTTTATCTTCACTGGAAACGATGAGAGGGGGAGTTGACACATCTGATTAGAAATATTTTGCTCTTTTTACAAAGTGGAAATGTCTTATGGGAGAAGGGGGGCGGTCACTCAGAATCAGACAGCTCGCTTTGGATAAAAGGAAAAACAGTGTCAGTGTACGAGTTGTTTGGCAAAGAAAACACCTAATTCCCTTGCCCGCCGCCCATCAAATGCTCAACAAGAACTGCCTTTTGGCCATGTATCAGGGGGAGATTAAGCTAGGAGTGGGGAAAAGACAGTCTTTAGCAAGAACCAATGAAATGGGGCAGCCTATGAAGTGAATACCTCATTCATTTTGTCCCAAATATACTAAAACATTATTTAGATGCTAGACCTTTTTATCGAGCCATCAGCTGTGTACTTCCTTTATCTGTCATTGGCATTTACATGACAGCAGTTAACTGGTACATTTGCCTTTCCTGTTCCCAATGGTGGTATTCACAAACCGCTCTTACCTGGAATGTCAGAGCCAACCATGTAGGTTCAAAAAGATACACCACTGAGTTCTTAACTGGTGAATGCACCAACAGAACTTAGTGTAGAAAACAAATGCTGAGGGCTTTATGTGAAATCCTTACCATCATTCTCCCAGAGCAACAGAGGCAATACGATAGAACGCTTCCAAATGAAAATATTACTTACCTGTAGCAAAGGTTCTCCAACAAAGGCATTCTAAACAGATTTATAAACGATTTAATATGCCCTACTGCCACAGCAATATTCAGGTAGTTGGGCAGAAGGCTTCCTGAATTATCGGCCTCTAAAAGGTCTTCTGTTAATTTTTACTGCACATTTGTGACACTCTGCCTTTATTACAAAGGGAGGTTTACACCAGAATCCTACACTGAATCAAAATGGGATTCCCACATGGATTCATAAAGTAATGAATAAGTATGCTAGCAGTACTTCTAGTGGGAACAGGATATTGAGATCGATCTAACCAAATAGGACCTCAATGATTGCTATGTCACCTGCGCAGAAACCAATGCATTGGGATTCAGGCAGCAAGACCTACAAAGAGAATAGCTCGATCTTCATGTTGCAGCCTTGTCACTTTAGCAACTGGCATTATGGACTAGTACACACAGTGGGTGCCAAGTTGACCATGTAAACCCCCCCACCGCTGCAGGATATCAACTGTGAAATATCCTATATGGAAACTGTTGGTCCCAATATACTCAAAATATAGTATACAAATGGCTTGTTTGCCTTATGGATGTAATGTAATGTAAAGCAAATTTATAAAGCGCACCGTCACCAGCATGGGTATCATGGCGCAGACAGTTCAGGGAATGACCAGATTTAGGCTGTGAAAAGATAGGTTTTCAGGGCACAGCGAAAAGAAAGATGATCCTCAAGTGCCTGCAGGAACAGAGGGATGGAGTTCCACAGGGAAGCCACCGCCACAGAGAAGGACGAGCCAGCCTAAATCTGGGGATAGTAACTCTCAGGGAAGAAACTGAACGTAGGTTTCAAGTTGGAATATAGGGGTGACATTTTTCCTGCAGGAAGCCTGGGCCTTTCCTGTAGAAGGCACATGGACCACGCACAAAGCCTTAAATTTAATATGCTTTGCCACAGAGAACCAATGCAGTTTTCCCAGAATCACTGTGGTGGAGCAGAACCGGGAAGCACCCACTGCCAGTCGGGCTGCAGAGTTTTGCAACACCTCCAGCCGCTGAAGGGTAAGCTGGCTAAGCTACGTAAAGAGCATTGCACTAGTTTAAATAACCCGCAGTAAGTGAGGATACAACCAAAGCGCGAAGATGAGAAGGAAGATAGGGAAGCACTTTCCGAAGGATAGCCAGTTTAAAGTGAACTGACTGACAGACAGCGATGCCCTGACTCTGTATAGATAGGGACTCAGAGCTGGATGGTACATAAACTCATAATAAATCAAATGTGCAGAGCCGTCTGCTTTGGAGTGGAGACACTCTTTGAAGGTGGTCTTTTTAACCTACTAAGAACTCATGAATGGCCAGCATCTTTAAAACAAAACAAAGGTGATTTGGAGTATGAGGTTTGCAGCATGAAGCCTCACAAAGGGACATTGCAAACCAGCTCTGGTCTAACCGCAGAGTCAGATTTTTTTTCTTGCAAATGCCACACATTTCTTTCCACTTTAGAGCTCACCATATTCTGGCTCAGACCCATCCTAGCTGCTCCCAACCTCCATTCAAGCCACTGGATGTTCAGATGTTCTTATTAGAGAATCTGAGGGAACAAGATGTTGAGCTAAGAGACTGTAGGTAGTGAGGAAGGACCAGTCTCGTACTCTGAATGATATTTGGAGAGGAAGTCTGAAACAGGCAACCGATAGTTGCAGAAGATCTTTGTACTTTAATGGCTGGCATGGGACTAATAGAAAAATGGGTGGAGTTGCGTCTCCTGGACATGTGTGTTATGGATTAGATGAGTCTTTAAGGGGGTGGGGGGGGGGGAATGCATGCAGAAATCCATTAACAAAAACGTGTTTAATTCTATGGCTATCCCTATACGTTTTAGAAGCAAAGGATGGGTATCCCCTTAATTGTGGACCTGGGGAACATCGAAAATCAAAAGCCAGGCAAAGTGGTCACACGAACGAAAATAATGATTTAAATTCAATTCAATACTCACATGTGTGAAAGGAGGGGATAGCTCAGGTCAGTATACATGATCTAAACATTTTATTAAAATCATACACATTAGGCCATTTAAAATGTATACAAGGATCTGAAAATTACTAATACAATTCTCTAAAGTGCATAAACAATTGACTAGTCACAGATTCTAATTTGTCTTATCCGTAATGCATTAAGGCTAGCCATAGTATTTGTATTCATCAAAAAGACATAGCATTTATATAAATTTAATAAACAAAAAGGTACAAAAAACAACTAAAGAAACAGAGCAGTTGATCTCAAACATAAGAAGTACCAATTGCACAGTACCCATTGTCAACTACAAGTATCTAACATACATGAAACATAGTAGCCAAGATATCTAGTTATTCAATAGTTTCGACTAATCGTTTTATCTAGTTCCACCGATGTCCAAAAAATACCAAGGCAGGGACTGGGAGGAGCGGACAATCGTCTTCATCAGGACAATAGCGAGCCAATATTCCACAATTAATATGTGAGCATGTTACTCTACACAAATTGAAATCCTTTAGTGGGCTAGCTTGAGTGTAGACAAGCAAACATTCTTCATGTTGAAACTCATGTTGAAACCACTTATAATCCCTATACACTTTGCCATAGAATTAAACACAAAATTAAATGTCATTCTTAAGTTATCAGGATGGCAAAATCTAAAAGAATCTGTGTAAAGTTTACAGAGGTTACAAAAGGTAATTCACCACCTCTTAATGCAGCACCCACTTATGCTCTTCATGGTGCTTAAATCAGATCTAGTGTTGTGTTGTGGGGCAACACACACAAATTACATACAGTTTGAACCTCAATAGTGGGAGCTGGGAATTTTGTACTTACAAGTTTCTGAATGCAGAATATTCTGATTGTATTTCTCATTTTAATGTGGGATCTATTTTGAAGCATCAGTAGATGAGATTAAAGGGTCAACCAAATCACATTTAAATGTATGAATTGGTACAGTAAAAATATTGTTGGTAGATCGGTGCAAGAGCACAACCCAAACGTTACACATTGAACTACATAGATCTAAGAGCACTTTAATCGCAGCAGAGAGCTTCCTGGAATCAGCACAGGATGGGAGCTGCAGTTTCCCTTAATATGTGACAAGCTTTCAAATCACTGCATGTACATCTGTATGTCTTTCCATCTCTGCATTTGCCTTGATTTGATCTTTCTGAAATAGCAAGCATTATTGGGGTAACAAAGGGTAAGGATCATTGATTAAAACAGGGGAGGGGAGCCCACAGCAATAACAGCTGCCTGGTAACACAGCTCCATTGTCTCATCCACTTATATGAGAATATGCCTCCCCCTGATGAGTTTTGATCCAATTGGAATACATTTGAGGGTGCCCTGTTAGGGCCTAACAGTCCATCTGCGAATTGTGAAGCAGCTTCTACAGAGCCAGCCAGAGCCACAGATAAGTGAGCAAAGAGAAACCGGGGGCTGCAACAGTCTGATGATCCGAGTACAAAGTCCTGTGATACTTAGCTAGAAACAGTGGGAACTAGCAGTCATGGCTGGGACCACAAAAACCACTTGCAGGAAAAACAAAGCATGGAGACTCCCAAAGTAAGTGAGAAAAACTGTAAAAACGTGAGGCTCTTCCTGTTGGCCTCAGAGTTAGGTAGCAACCGAGTTGGTGAGTGCCAATTGTTATAAGACACCTAGTGGCTGACAGATTAAGAGGAGAGTGTTGAACCACAGCTTCCCGAACATGTAGTGATTGGTGAAAGTGCTCATAATGGAGTGACCCACCGGCAACCTTCAAAGGAGGGGAAAGAGGTTTCGGGGACAGGCCAATAAGGGATTGCAATTATGGCTAGTAAAGGCGGGGCATGTGGTGGGAGGAAACAGGGAAGGTGACGAGAAAGGGAGAGAGGAAGAATTTTAAAGTAAAGTTGTGACCTACTGGAAGAACCTTATATTTGTGAGGGGGGTCTCTGAATAACTGGCTATTCATTTGTTCGGCCAATAGACCCTGTGCCAGGTGAAGAAGTGATGGCAGTGCTTATATAGGAAGAAGTGGGTGAAGTTCGAGGGGATAAGGCCGCAGTACCGAGGCAAGATATTAAAAGATATATTAGGAGAGCTAAGGGTGATGTGAGGAAAACTAAATATAAGATGCCTAGGAAACTTTAAGATCAATTACAGTATGCTTAAAAATACATGCCTGATTGATTGGGCCAATAACATTTCTGAGCAAACTTTCCCTTAAATCAGCATCATAAGAGGACAGTATTTGTTCAGCCAAGTCTAATAATGTTATTTGAGCACAAATAGATTCATTAGAGGTTCTCAGTTTGATAGTCAGAAAGATGGACCTTTAATAGTTTACTGCATAATAAAACAGCACATGTTCCACTTATTCAATTGGATAACCACACCCATTTACTACACTGTCCGACATCCCTCTTCTTTTGTCTAAATGTTAAATATGGCCAAACTGAAATTCATGTATTTTCTTATCACCGAGATTTATTACGATCTTTGGCTAGTCCTGCAATTGTATCATTTTAATATTTTGAAAGGATTGCACCAATTTTTCAAACTCTGCAAGTGAACCAGTTTAGTTGAGAATATCTTTACAACCTTCACAGGCAATTGTACAGCCTGTCATTTCAGCTTTGGATCACTGCAAGGTACACACAATGTACAGATCATTTTGAAACAAAAAAGGGGACAAAAGGCTACAATTTTTATTGGATGATGCTGAAAGAGCTCTGTATGTTGTGACAAGTCAGAGGGATCGTCCCTTTGATGAAGAGAGGAAGCTCCACTCCCATACCTAATCCAAGACCGTTCCTGAAAGTTCCCACAACTACCACTTCTCTAAATATAACCAAAATCGGGTAGATCCATGTACCTGTGTAAAACTGCTCCAATCATATGTACTCGGACGAGGAGGCCCCATGGGGATGACTGGAATATACATGAGATCTGCCTTAAACGCTCTAATCATTCCCCAGCAAATACAGAACACCTAAGAATAAAAAGGGAAAAACGAAGTGTGCAGCAGATGGAGTTGGCGATGTGGAGACAGTGAAAGCAGATTGTGGAGGCAGAGGTAGCAAAGACCTGAAAATCAAATAACGAAAATCAACTTGTGCAAACTTTACTGTGCGAAGTGAAGGAGTGCTGGAGGCACCGCTGCTTCGAGGCAGGTTGTTGGAGCCCTGCAGCTCCCAAGTCCACATAGTCACAAGGTAGAGACAGCTGGAGATCGCAGACTAACCTAAACCAGAGGCGGCGGGCTCATCTGGTAGGACCGCCAGCCCGAGCTACAGGCTATAACCAGGAGAATGGGACGAGAAGGAGCCTGGTGAACACCAGCTTTCTAAGGGGTGCAGCCGTAGAATCCGGACAGCGCAGCCGAGCGGAGAACCAAGCAAGGGAAGTCTCCAGTCAAAACCCAAGGAGAGCCGTGTACTGCGAGCCAGATACAGGTACCGGTTGGGATGAAGGGGGTTCCGGGAGGCCAGGAAGATTTAACAAAAGAAGTGACTTGGTGCAGACACCCACAGTAAGAAAACACCTATTCTTCCTCGTCCCAGTATACTGGGACAGTATTAAGAATACTTGTCATGCTAATAAACCAAGGCTGTGAGACAATCAGATAAATAATACTTTGGTTGTTCCTTTCCACCCAGATACATGGTAGCTTGATTGGCTCAACAGAGTCTGGAGTCCAGATCTTCAAAGGCAAAAGACATTTTCTGGGAATTACAGAAAACTATAAAAAGAGATACACCAGGGTAGTGAGCCAAGGTGAAGAATACAACTTGTCAAAAGAACCTATGCACATAGGCTCACACAGCGGGAGGGGTGGGGGGGAGCCAGCAGCCCTGCAGTGAAGACATTCGCTCTGTGAGCTCCTGCCTGATCCGACAGAGATGTGCCCTACATTGTAGGTTAGCAGGAATCGGTGGAAAGTGCAGAGAAACCAGCCCCAATACGTTGCCAGTGCCAGTGGAAAAGCAGGAGCTGCAGGGAGCTTGGAGAGCAACGAAACACAGCAGAGCCTGCAGCGGAAAATGGCGCCTGCTGCCTGAAGGGGCTCGAGTAGAGTAGACAACTGAGTAAGAGTGCGCCCACAGGCACAGAAGGAGGGGTGGCGCTGTGGCAGCTCCAGTGGCCGGGAACCAGGAATAACAGAGGCACGAACGCCTGGGAGCTGCAGCCATCCACTTGCAGCTGCGGTGGGAGCAGGGTGGCAAAGGAGAAGGTTAGCAGAGGCGAAGCGACCTGGCTCCTGGAAAAAGCAGATGCAGCGGTAGCCTGCTGCGCAGAATGCAGTGGCTCCACAGCCGAGTGTCCACAGCGGGGGCAGGAGTGCAGGCAGCCGGCATGTTGCAGTGCACAGCAAAGAAAACTGCGATGAGCGGAGCAGCGGCTGGCTCGTGAAATCCCTCTGGGAGGGGGTCCGAAGAGTTTTAAGGAACGCCCGCTGGCTGAGAGGAGTGCAGAGAAACAGGTCTAAAGCCTGCTCCTTTCTGGAAGCCGGCAGAGCAGGGAGCCCAAAACAGTGCACGGAGCTGGAAGGACCAGCAACGACAGGAGGAGCAGGCCAGATGAGAGGAGGCCTGAAAAGCCAGTAGCACTGCAGCTCCACACAGGTACATCATCAGCACAGACTGCAGGGGTCTGCACCCAGGCAGGGTAGGAGAGGAGATAGCTCCACAAGGCTTGAAGGCTGAAGAGGGAGAGGAGTGCTGAGGCAAGACAAACATATTAGGTGATTGAGAGACACCTGGCCAAGTAACGGTGGTCACACAGAGACACGGGAGACGTGGAGGAAGTGATGGGCAACATAGTGGGGAGCAGTTCTGCTGAGGTAGAGCGAGCCAGCGAGCCTGCCCCACTGGACGCACAACAGCAGGCTTAAGGGAGTAAAGGGAAGCAAAGAGGCGGGCAGAAGGAGGACCCAGCCCCCTCGAACACCAAACAGTGCTAGGAAGCTAAGGCGCAGTTAGAGACACAGGACCGTCACATGGGAAAACTGAGGGTCCCAAGAGAGGCACTAGACTGAGGTGCGCCTGAACCCCGGAAAGAGCTCAACACAGAACAGAAGGTGCCAGGTAAGCAACGTACGAAGAAAGAGACAACAAAGAGAATGGGGCACTGTTAGGGGAGTCCCCTCAGTAAACAGAGGGCAGATCTTGTAGGGTGGATTGGCAGCAAAGGGCCGGGCAGACTGCTCCACGGAAATACATGCAGGCACAGAGAAGCCGTCGGGGCAGCCTCGTATGGGGGACCTTCCACTCACAGGTCAGACAGACAACAAAGGGAAGACCAGGCAGACCAGAATGGAGGCCTTTGTGTGCAAAGGAAAAGTTGGTGGCAAAGCATCGCATGAGTGTGGCAACGCGCAGATGGAGGCTAAAATCAGATGAGAACCAAATCTTGAAGGCTATAGTAGCACTCCAGACCACGTTGGAGAGGAAGATGTTCATGACTGATGTGGAGCTGCTGAGGCAGAACGTCTGGACGCTGGCCGAAGGCATGCATACAGTAGAAACCCAAGCAGATGAGAACAAGGGACATATACCAGTAACCATGTTGGAGGTGCAGGAGCCAATACTGAAGATAGTGGCGCTCGAAAGTAGGGCAAGAGGGAATAATATAAGGATCCTAGGCCTGCCTGAGGGAGCAGAGGTAAAGGACCCCACAACATTCGTGGATAACAAGCTACTACAGGAAGTGGGGCCGGACGACCTGTCGCAGGGCTTCACGGTTAAAAGAGCACACAGGTCCCTTGCCAGGAAACCCCACTGGGGAAACCCCAAGATCTTTGATCGCAAAAATCCTAAACTATAGGTACAAGGAAACAATCCTGGCATTCTCCAGGCAAGGGGGAAGTCATTGAAAAGGGGTCGGCTAAGATAGCAGGCTACACGCTAAAAGTGCAGAAGCAGAGCATAGCGCTTGGCCCCACCAAAGACACTGTGGCGTGCCGGCCTCAAATACATGTTACTCTACTCGAAAAACTCAAGGTGCTGCACAATGGAACCGCTCATTATTTCGACAATACGGAGGGAGCACATGGGCCCTCCTTCGAGGGAGACATGACACAGACTTGAGGGACCATGTAGGTGCAGGAGCGATTGCCCCTAAAACGACAAACAGTATGGAATAACGAGCTACGAAAATGGCAGGAGGTTGGGGAGAAGTTACTAGGCGGGGAAGCGGGGATCGACTGACACTGCAGCAACGGGGTGAGAAGCCTCGCTTTTATCACATCTTCCTCACTTACAACTTTCTAGAGTAATTTGGGGTGCCAGTTAGAGACACCCAGCTGCTGCATTCAAGACTGGTGGGAGGGAGTGAGGAGAACCGGTGGAGTGAGAGAAGCAGCTGAGCCTGAACGAGCTGAGGCCGTTGGGCAATAGTTGGGATCTTGGGGTTAGAGGTAAGTAAAGTCCAGTTCAAAGTTGGGTTAAGATGCATGCTGACCTGCCGCAAAGCCCACACAAATGTATTGCTGCACTAGGCGCACACGGGGGCAGGTGAGGTGGAGGGGGGCGCAAGGAGGAGGATTGGGGAGGTAAGGGGGGTGTGCAGCTAGACAGTGAAGCAGGTGGCCCTGAAGCTGGACAGGGGTGGTTATCAGTCGGGCCCTCCCACTGAGGAGCTGGAGAGGGGTAGGATGGGGAAGGGCGAGTGCGACACCTGAAGGGAGGGGTTCCAATGATTGGGATAAGCAATTTCAACTGCACCCTCGACCCTGCACTAGATAGATCTGACGAAAGGCAAAGGAAAAAAAGCACCACTGGCAAATGCGTGGAGTGCCTTAATGTGGGAGCTGGGTGGGAGCTGGGACTCACAGATATGGAGGCAGCTGCATGGGGAAGGGAGGGGTTACTCCTACTATCCAACCCTGCATGGTGTGCAGATGTGCATAAGTTACATGCTTACGGGCGTTGAGACATTGGGCGACTGTCAGAGCTGAATACAAGGCAAGGGTCCTCTCGGACCACACACCGCTGGTTGTGAAGTGGCAGAGAGCAGCGACTAAGCCTCCTATGCCAACGTGGAGACTAAGAGCAGAAGCACTACTGGATGAGCAGTTTAGAACCCATATGGGGGAGAGGATAGAAGAGGTTTTTGCCAAAAACCTGGGGAGCGTGAACAACACAGGAACCCTTTGGGAAACCTTTAAGATAGTGATGTTTATTGCTACCCAAGTCAACTGTAGTCCTTTTATCAGCCAATGAAGGATGAACAAGCAAGTTGAACTTCCCAGATTCGAACCTGTGACAGTGAGGTCAAACAGGTCTTAGTAATGGATCCATTAGCCCAATAAGCCACAAACCATCATGCTGATTAGAAGGTATAGGTAGATTCTATCACATTTTGTCCATCAAATTTTGCTCTAAATATATATTGGAGGGTGGGTTTAGGTTAATACATTGGGGGGTGTGGGGGTGATATCGGGGAGAGGAGCTGTGGGGAGTGGAGAGTGATCTTTCCTGCATACATTTGCAGCAAAAGGTTTATTTTTTATTTTATGGAAACAAATATTTGATGGAATCGCATTGGTCCAATTAGAACTCATATACTGGTCTGCAAAGTTCAAGTGAAAACGCAGTTGGGCATATGCCACAAGGGACCACAGACTATTGAATCTTAGTTATGTCGATAATATTAAAGTGGCTGGTCATTGTTCCCACCAAAGCAGATGAGAAACATACGTATTGGTGTAGTTTAATAAGCGTTGTAGGCATTCCTTTGTGTTTTTTTGAATATACACCATGTTCAGTTACAGGTTTGTACAGAAACAGTCAATCTTAGACCATAGCAAAGCACACCTAAGGTCAGCAGACCAAATCAAAGTGTTGGTTAAGGGCAAAACACAGAACATCCTAAGAACAAGCAATGTCAGACTACGAGAAAGATTAACCCCTTAACTTGAACTTCTAAGGTTATTATTTTAAGAGAATTAACATGGTTGTAGTTTCAAAAGGTAGTTGTGGCTCATGACTGGAATGCTTAAGCATATGATAGATCTCACTGAGCCCAGCCCTGCACTCTCTAGGGTGGTTTAAACTGGGTTGGCAGAGTTTTCTGCTCCAGACATGCCCAATACACATCCACATGGGTAGACATGCTTTTGGTGGATTTCAGGTACAGCCTGATTAGCTGGCTACAGAAAAGCATTATGTGATTTGTGGGCTTAAGCAAGGCATCTGGGAGAAACCTTGTGCATTTCTCATATTAACACCAAACTGCCAGAGGGCTTACTGTGAAGATGGGATGCTGCGTCTGAGGGCATGGTTTGTCCAATTTGACTTGACCCTGGCACTATATTCCTTGCCACTGTTTCATTTCAAAGACTGATGGAATCCCATCCTTGGATTTTTGTCCTCCCCCAGTGATACTTTCTGACTGGGCTGGTTGTTCCATATAGGGCCCATGTCTGGTTGTTGCTGTGCTACCATGCAAATTCCTTCAACACAAAGTGCTTTGAGGTAAGGAGTTGAGCTGGTCTGGATTGAAGTAGTAATGGGCTATCACTCCTCTGCCTCAGGTCCATCCTAGAATGCTTCCATCCATTGCGCCCCATCGTGGGACCATTTGTGATGGCTGGCTGCTGTTAGACCCCTCAGCATGCCAGGATCCTCTTGACTGGGTTCATCAGTTTTACTGGTTCCTTTTCAGTCTTCTGCTTGCCTACACATTATTCATCCGTCTGGGTACTGGACCTAGTTGTTTATTGGTTTCAACCCTTTCACTCCCACTTTGGACTGCATTCTGTGTCTAACATTTTCTCTTTCAGAAGCATGTGTTTTTGAGGTTTGGGGGGCGCAACTGCGTAACTTAATTTCTGGCATTGTGATTCCAGGATATTTGGCTTTAGGAGTGGGAAGGGTTTATATCAAGTCCCCGTTACTGTTTTTATACACACAATATTTCTGCTGTGTGTTGTGGTCTACTTTGAAGAACCCATTTAAAACTTCAAAATTACTAAATGTGTAATTTAAAGTGTATATTGATGATTATACCCACGTAGTATAGTTTCTTGGGTTTACTACTGGGACTAACCGGGCCAATCCAGCACCCTTTCTAGCCTCCTCTGAGGGAAGCAAAGACTGTTCTTCAACGACTACTAATGAAGAATGTTTGGACTATCCTTTGTGGTTACCCTATCGTAACCTTAGGAAAGATGTTTTCACAAATCGTACGAGATGGATGAGGAAAAAAACCCTAACACCATCACAGATAATTCAGAGGCACTGTGTATTTTCTTTGGAAGGTTTCCTAAAGTTAGCTAAGGAGCCACAAAGATATAAACCTCTCAAAATGCCCTTCTAACATGGGACACATTATCATTGCTGATCTTACCTTTGTTCAATTCCCCTTAGCAGAGTGATTGGCTGGACGCATGTGAACAAAACATATACCAGTTGGAAAAATACTTTTTGGTAAGCAAAGTTCATATTTTGCAGCGCATGACTATGTCTTAAACGTTCATTCTATGTATGGATTAGCAAACAGTATCTCCAACTGGTGGACGGTGTATAGAGCATTCAAGACCTTTCTCAGGGGCCTGCCCCTTTTGTGAATAGGCTTCCTTTTTGGTAGACTTTCCAAGCAGTTGCTCTATTAACTCAGCAAAATGGCCTTCTAAGAGTAAAAAGATTCTTTTAAAGTGTCCTTATTGCTTCTGGTTAAATCTTGTGGCTCTCACTTGCAGGATGACTTCCACCAAGCTAAAGCACTCAAGAATGTGGTTTCGACGTGCATCGTCTCTGACTAAGTTAATAGGCATACTTTGTAAGACTGCCAAGTTTGGGAGCGTGACGGGCCTCCCAGCTGCTCACTTCGCTCCACTGAAAGCAGTACACTAGACTGAAGCAAGTCTTATTACAGGTGTGTGGAAAATTGATTGAATCAGCCCTACCCTATGCTAACTACATTGGCTTGCCCTCCAGTCCAAGATACTATTCAAGACTGCATACATCAAATACAAAGCAGTCCCAAGTAGCACACCAGCCTACCTGGCGGCCAAGCTTCACATATCTGGTGGCACACGCTCCACACACAGTGATGGGAAGGATTTCTCTTTTGACAACTTTCCCTCCATAGTTCTAAGAACGCCCAAACATTTGGATTTGGTTTCTGAACCCGTCCCAACTTTACAAGGGAGTCAAGACTTTAGCTTCAATCCCCTAGCCTTTTGCTCATTGTTATGGGGGAACGGATCAGTCCATCAGTACTGGGAAACTGTTTCCATTTTGTCTTACTTTTTAGCCTGGCACACAGCATCTTACAATGCAGTGCAATGGGGATACTTTTGTATTACCCTTGTCTTGTACACTTTATTATTTTTATATGAGCCTAAAGACAAGCTGGTGGCAGCAAATATATTTTTACCCTTTGTTTTATTTCTAGTGTACACATTTGAGTTTACTGCATATGGCTACTATCGTGGCCAAGTCACAAGATTTTCGCTTGTTCTTTGGCCGTATTAGGGTTTGAATTTAGGATTAATTGATTAGGGGCTAAAACCAGTTCATAGGCCAGGCATCACCCAGGAAGCAGGAGCTACGGCTGTGAAACCAGGAGCAAATACCCAGCACACAGCAGATCTCACTAGCACATGAGATGCATACAGTAACTTTTTGTCCATTATGCATGATTCATTAGCACCCTTGGCAGGGGTGCAGGCCAATCGGGAAGCTCGGAACGCAGGCTGGTTTCTCTAGTGTAAGCCTGAGTACTCCCACCTTCCCCATACCGCCTTTAGCACCCACGAGTAACTACTTGCAGGTGTTATACGAGAAGTGAAATTTAAAAAAGAAAAAGCTTACCTTTCTTCTGTCCTCCGATCTACACCTGCATCACTCCTGATTCAGCTGCCCAGACTGAACAAAAGGGCAAGGGTTTTAAAATATATATATTTAGACTTTGCCCATAGCAGCTTTAGTAGCTTACCTTGCAGTTCAGTGCAGCGCAGAGCGTAGTCTATCAACACAACTTCCTTGTTAATGACATAGAAAATTGGCTTGGAAACTAAGGTGCTGCGACAAACCGCAAAGTAAATTCCTTTTTTAAAAAAAATTAAAAACCATTAGCACCCACGTAGGGAACTGCACAGGTGCTAATGGCCATAATGACTAGGAACCCGGCCAGTACCAGTTGGTAATCTCCCGGAGCATTTAAATGCGTTATAGATGTGTCCCAATTCTTTATTAGTATTTTCAAACACTCAAAGTTAATGTAACATATGCAGGTTTGTAAGGCACCAATTACCTGGGAAGCCAAAAGTAGCTCTGTTAGCTGTTGATTTCAAGCTAACCAGGCTCTCCTACGTTATAAGCGGGAGCTAAATATCTCCCAACTCCCCTCAATTTCGCACACCCTGCATATTGCTGTTTGGCCTTCTTCCTGCCTCACAAGGCCAGGAAATCCCATAGAAGGGCATGCACTTGTCCAGGAGTGTGTGAGAGTATGTGTGTGTGGCGCTCAGGAAGGGGGTGGGACTGTCTGGTCCCACTCCACATCCGCGGTGCCTGAAAGTCTGGGTGTGGGACATGAGTGAAACCAACAATAGTCCTTGATTGGACCATTGCTGGCTTTTTGAATGGTGCAGATCCCTACCATTGGTGGGCATGCTTCCAGCCAGGACTTTGTATAGGAAGAGGACTCCTGTAGGCATTTCTTCAGATCAGCATTGGAGCCAATAATCTTGTGTAAAAGAACAGCCGACTGAAGATCCGAAGAAGACTCGTTGCGTCTGACCCGATAAAGCCCTGTTGGACTACCTTATCTGCTAAGGCCCGAAGCAGTGCTTCAACCCCTGGACTGGTGGGACTATGTTCGAGGATCAAGTCTTGAGACTCCGAAAGTGTCCCTGAACCACTGGTGGACTGATCAGGATCTGGTGGGCTACCTTGCTAGAACCATTGCTGTTCTGCGTTTGCAACCAGAACTTCAGTCGTTGCCAGCTTGTGGTATAAGTCACCTTCCTGACGAATTTCTGCCTACTAGCTCAAATGGATCCGGCTGTGGAAGGTCTTCAACAGCGACTGGAAAGACGGCTGCAGTTGCCTTTGTGCAGTGGCTCTCGCTGCAACACGCCTTGTCCCACCCTGTGAAGTATCCTTAAGCGGTCTGCATTAGTGTTTTCTGAATTTCTCCATTGCCACAGGTTGCACTCTGCTCCTGGACCCGACCAGAAGAATCCTTGCACCCGCAGCTGCTGGCCACCTTTCACCACAACCAATGACGGGAAAAACAACCTCCACCAAGTCCAGTCAGCCAATCTAGTCCTTCGGGAAAATCAGAGTCAAGAGGATAAGTAGACGCAAAGAATTTGTCTCCACCTGTCCTCCAAAGGATAATACTGAGAACAAGTCCCTTCGTACCCTTCCATTCAACATTATTTTGATCTTCGTACCTGAGCAGTGAAACCTCAAAGATACAAACACATTTTTACTTACCAGTAACTTTGATGCATCTTTACTCTTGAACAATCACCAACACAAGTACTTTTCCTGCATCAGATACATTCTGGAGAGAAGCATCGACACTTTTGGGCACACAGCCCCACTCTTCCTGGGGATTGGAATTATGAAGCTAGGGCATATTTCTTGTCACTTGGATCCATCTTACTGCATCACTTGGCTTATTTTATTAATTGATGTCATTGAATGCATTTTAGAACCTATGTTAACTATATATATATATATTTATTATTGAGTGCTGTGCGATATCACCTGCTTGTTTAATTTTTTAGTGTGTGTTTTGGGCCTAGAATATAAATTTAGTATTTGTGTACATTCCTGTCTAAATTGAATTACTATGTGCTTCACTGTGCGGACTCATTGTGGACTCCTGATACCAGTGGCATTCCCTTGAGAATAGCATTCAGTGCTCTCCAATGCTGCCTTGATTGACTTTTGGCTAACCTTTCAGAGTTCCCTATTCACTATAACTAGGGTGGCCTCCTAAAATCTGTCCACCAGACCAGATTCTAGAAATCCATTTAAACAATCAACAAATCAACCAACCTGCTTGAAATACGTAGAACTCGGACGCAACGAGGACTCACAAATCAATCTTCCCCCCCCCGTCCCGCACCCACCCCCTCTGGAACTCAATCCTGGTAACGGCTCGGAGTGCCAACACAATTCTCCAGTTTCACAATCTCTTCAAACTTGGCTTTTTCAACAACACCTGACCAAGGTCTGATCTCAATGGACACACCTCCCGCAACTCATGTTACTGTTAAAAGATGCCAGCCCAAACACTGGCAACCAACACCCTGTATTGTTCTCTGCTGCTCGAGCTAGGTCCACGCTTTAAACAAAATAAAAAACTTCCTTCTGGTGGCGTTGTGGAGCAGCCCAAGATGGCTGCCTAGTCTTTCAGCTCCCTGCGCCTCGGCACCTATCTGCTCACATCTGCGGTCTCCAATACTCTACATGGTCATCGCCCGGCTGAGTTGCTTCCACCGTTGCACTGCGCACATTGTGCAAATTTGGGCTCGATCCGTCCACCCGGGACCCTGTTGTGGCACCCTCAGCGGTGTCGGGCCTTGTGCGCTCCCCGGCTGTCGCCTGACTCCCGGCTCCTCCCGCCTGGCTCGCCTGACTCCTCGATCCTGCTCCCGTCTCCGTGGCTGTTGAGGCGGCGGCCCCCGAATCCCACCCTCCGGAGGCATCGCTGCATTTGAAAGGGGGACCCGATACTGCTGCTGTGGCCTGCCGCTTCCTGCGGTGCCGAGAACCCGCGCCTGGCGGCTGCGGTCCGCACCGCCTTCTCTGGCACTGAGGACATGCAGGCTTTCACAGACCCCGCGACCCCGGTGAGTGGCGGGGAGAAACTCATACGGCGGTGCCTCCGATCTCTGCGACTGACTGTGGGGCCCCGTGTCCATTGCTGGCTACGCCAACCAAGTGACGTTGCCCCTCAAACCATTCCTGAACATATCCACAGCTCTCCCTGGGCCAGAGCCGCTATCTCTACTACATCTCAGTCCTGTTGACCCCTGGGCTAAAGACGAGCCTCTGGAGTGCAACTCCACATTGTGCTAAAGACGAGCCTCTGGAGTGCAACTCCACATTGTGGCCCTCAGCGCCTGGCCCCTATACAGAGCTGTGAATGGTTCCTGCCCCCCCCCCGCTTGGCGAGCCCCGATGTTGGTTGGCGCGGACCGGGCTGGCGCAACACGGATGGTCTAAACACTTCCAGCATAGCCATCATAGACCCATTTAACTGCTAGCTGTACCCAACACTCTTCCACTGCCCTTGGCTGCCACGGCGCGGCCTGCACCGCGCATCCCACTTCAGCCCCGTCACAGCTATCTCCCTGCACTGTGGCCCATATAATCTGCTGACACTGGGACATTGGCTCGAAACCACCCGCCTCCAACCCCGCCAAGTACGCCGTGACCTGTGGCCGCCTGACCACCACCCGTTCCTCCTGTGGGCTTGCACCACAACCAGACTTCTTCCTCCCGGGATGTCGAACCGCTCCAAAGGTGCTGCCATGGGGGGTACAATGGACAAGTTCGCTAAAGCGGTCCCGCGGACTGAGGCGGACCACACGTCGGCCCTACAAGAGAAGCCCGACGCCGATTCCCATCCTGGGGTGGTAGCGCCAGATTTTAAGGCACTGATGAAGTCTATGGCCAAAAACTTTGCCTCCTTTCATGAAAAACTTGATGACATTAACGCAAATGTTGCCTCACTCAAGACTCGGGTGGACCAGGCGGGTACTAGGATTACTGAGGCCGAAAGTAGAATCTCTGTCAACTAGGATGGAATACACATGCTCCAAGACACTGTGGCCTCCCTGTCGCGAGACATGAAGAGTGTAAAACCGAAATGTGATGACTTGGAGTCTCGCTCCCGCAGAAACAACCTGCGCATCATCGGAGTTCCCGAGAATGCTCTCAAAGGGCGGATGGAAGACAAGGTAGAAAAATTGCTCAAAGACCTGCTAGATAATCCGGCCCTCTCACCATATTTCACAGTGGAACATGCTCATCGTGCCCCATCACAGCCGGACAACAGCCCCAGGCCTGTGATCGCCAGAATACTCAACTACCGCGATAGAGACCTCATTCTCCAGCTGTTGCGTGAGAAGGGAGACCTACGACTTGAGGGCCACACCATCAGTTTTCCCAGACTTCTCAATAGCGGTGCAGCAGGAGAGGCGCCAATTCCTTGGCGTCAAAAAGTTGCTTAGGGAGCGCAACGTCCCGTATGCCATCCTTTTCCCGGAACGTCTCAAAATCACTTATAATGGCAAACTGTACTTCTTCACTGTCCCCGACGAGGCGGTGAAGTTCATTGAGTTGCAAATACTACTCCATGGTCCGGAGGGTGGTCGCTCCAATGACAATTGACCACAAGCTGTGTGCCTCATGGAGGCCCACCATGTCTGTTGATCCTTGATTTACAATGTGTTGATGGCAATGTAGTAATTTTCACTCAGTTAAATGGCTCCCTACCTCATACATTTATATCACGAACTGGCTGCGGTACGATAAACATATGTCATTCTTCCTTCTCAGTACCGTGAGCTGGCCATGTGTCCTTGCTCCTCCTGCTGGCTTGACTTGCTTGGAGGTGCTCGCTGCCTTTGGGAGCCGACCACAGAATCCGTTCAACGCAGTAACATGGCCCGGACAGCTTAGCTGCCCTATATCATGCTCAAAATGCCAGCCGCACGGCACCAGCACACCCAGCTGCAGTTGCAATGTTTAACTTACATTTTTTGTGGTTGCTGCTAGTGGGCACCTGTTGGGCCACGATACGGGCGGGATCCACGTTGGGTCCAGCCCACCGACTATCGCCACCTGGCGTATGTCAGTCCCATTGGTAGCAACTGTGTTTGGGGAGGTGGGGACTGCACTGCAAGTTGTGGGGGAGCAGTGAGGGTGGGGGGGGGGGGTAATGTTGGGGTTTGGTTACAAAGAAATGGCATGAGCAGTACACGACTTCAACGCAATATACCTGTGTGAAAGGTGCCCGCAAGGTACTGAATGGTAAAGAATATTACTGCAGGGATGTCCCATAAAACTGCACTATGACACTTAATGTCATGACGTGGAATGTCCGGGGATTGAGCAACTTCACCAAAGCTCGTAGAATAACCGCCTATGCCCAGAGACATGGAATTAAAATACCCCTCCTTCAAGAAACACATGCCCTGGGGCACCTAGTGACATACCTCGCCCCGACCTGGGGCACCAACAGGTATTACACAAAATATTCCACCCAGTCCAGGGAGGTACTTACCTTGGTTCATAAATCAGTCCAATTCTCACTGTGCACCGGCCACATTGAACCCGAAGGCAGATATGTAATCCTTCACTGCCTACTCGCCAACATGGAATGCCTCCTTGTGAACACTTACGCCCCGAACTTTGACGCCCATGAATTCTTCGACACAATCATCACCATACTTCTGAAATATATCGGAGTTCCAATCATATGGGGGAGGAGACATGAACTTAATCCTAGGCAATGAGCTCGACAGATCAGGGATTGCCCGTGGAGCCGCATCACGCGCAGCTAATAGACTTCATACACACATGGACATGTTGGGTCTCAAAGATGTGTGGAGAGTGCTCAACCCACTGGCGAGAGAGCATACCTTCTACTCACCGGTACATAACAGCCTATCTAGGATAGACATGTTCCTCATAACAGCTGGAATGGTGAGCAAGGCCATAGATATACAGATATTACTGCACACACTTTCGGATCACTCCCCGGTAACGTTGCGCATCACGTTAGGACAACGCCAGCGTCCCCGCTCCGCCTGGCGATTCAAGGCTGAGGCCGTCCGAGATATAGTTGGCAGGGCAGAAATTCTGGTGGATATTAACACCTTCTTTGACTCCAATATAAGACACGATACAACTGATGGGGTCCGGTGCGAGGCGTTCAAGGTCTTCATCAGGGGGATGTGCATTTCCAGGGATGCCGGAGCCCTCAAAGACATCAAGAATAGCTTGCAGCGGTCGGAAGCGAAGCTAAAAAGAACTCGAGAGGGAATACACCTCAGCCCCTTGCCCAGCCATACTGGCACAGATCAGGTCTGAACTCGAGACATTCAAAACTCACGCTCGCAGGGAGATTCAGTACTACGCCCTGCCTATGGCAGCCCGGAAATATGGCGAGGGAGACAGACCTGGGAGGACGCTGTCCAGACTGGTCCGTGCGGAGAGTGGTAGGGCTCGCATTGACTGTATCAAGGACGCTAGCGATGTCTTATGCTGGTCTGACCAACACATACTTGAGGCATTCACCGCGTTCTACACAACCCTATATGGCCCCCAGCAAGAACACAGCCCACAACATACAGACCTCCTGCTAGACCAAATCCCTATGACCCTCCTCTCTCGCGCAACCAGTGACCAACTTGAATCACCATTCACCCTTGATGAAATAACTGAGGCTATCTCGAACTGTCCAAAGGGCAAAGCACCAGGTCCGGACGGTCTCACGTCAGAGTTTTATCAGGAGCATGTCGCCATCCTAGCACCCAGACTCCTCGAGGTCTGGAACGAATCACTTGAGATGAATATTTTGCCCCAGTCCATGCGCGAGGCTATCATAACCGTTCTTCCCAAGCCGGGCAAGCCGCTGGACGAATGCAGCTCCTACAGGCCCTTGTCTCCAATCAACACAGACATGAAAATATTTGCCAAGATTATTGCGAGCAGGTTCCTTCCCATAATGACCCACCTGGTTCACCCAGATCAGAGTGGGTTCGTCCCCGGTAGATCCACTGCACTCAATATTCGCTGTTTATTCAATGTTATGTCCAGGATCGATCCCAGTGCAAGCGGTGTAGCAGTCACCCTTGATGCCCAGAAGGCATTTGATATGGTGTCATGGCAGTATATGTGGGCGGTTCTCCACAAAATGGGAATCGGCGCGCGTATGATATTTATCAAACTGCTTTATACAAACCCAGTAGCCAGAGTTCTGGTCAACTCTAGGGTCTCGCCCCCCTTCGCGCTAAGAGGCACCCGCCAGGGTTGCCCATTCTCCCCAATACTTTTGGCGCTTGCTATCAAACCCATGGCCGATGGTGTCAGAGACAAACATACACAAAAAGGTATACGCCTGCGAGACACCGGAGATAATCTCATTGTACGCCAACGACGTACTCCTTTATATCAGAGACCCGGCTGCCCACCTAGACCCGATCATACGTGATATAACGAAAATCGGCACATTTTCGGGCTTCACCATAAATTATGCTAAATCTGAAATGTTCCCACCCACGGTGGCTACCTCTCAATCACCATGCGAATTCCTCCTCCGCTGGTCACCAGGGGGTATCAGGTACCTCGGGTTCAGGTGTCCCTCACTAAGCCTTCACTACTATCTGACAATTATACGGCCGCGTCACAGCTCACGGAGACCCGAATGTGCAGATCAACATCTCTATGCTGTGAAGGTAAAATAGAGTGAGGATATCTAATGACTGGCAGGCAAAAACGATTTTGAAAGTAAACTAGACTGTCGCCAGATGATTGGGATATCAAGCCCCAAACCTCTAGTACTTAGCGGGAAGGGATTTCAGGACACGTAGAGTAGGATATGGATAGGCAGGGAAAAGTCAGAAGACATAACAATGGATTGCCAACATAAACTAGGAGACTGCAGGTTTCTCAGAATAATCAACTACTAAAATGCCTTAAGTAAAAGAGTGAATAATTCAAAGTATCACCGCAGACAGTGAGTGAATTACATGTGGACGTCCTTCGTTACCTAAATAGGTTTAATAGCACAAGGATCACAGAAGGAACAATCTTTGTTTCACGTTGGGTCATAAGTATGTGGTATGAGCAAGAGTATAGAAGGAGGATGTGAACTGCAAGAAATGTGCCTTCTTGCCTACCATCTGTGCAGATCCTATTCCACTCAAGACCATCCTTAACCACTCCCCTCGAGCCCCCCTCCACAGGACTATAGCTGCTGGCCATGTCCATGCTAGCGTCCTTGGGGAGACAGGACACTTACGTGGGACGAATGCTGCTGCCATCTTTATTGACAGGGGCATTAGACTTAAGCAGCTGTATGCAACAGTGAACATTCCTGCTGGTTGAACACTGACAGGAACCTGAACAAGGCCCAACAAGGCTGAAACACGTGTATGGGGTTGCTTTTGGTACGCTTGTTCAGAGAGGAATTGCCATAGCATTTCGGTGCTGGACTGCCCATGTGGGCGGGACAAAGACTGATATGCAAATCGATATTTCCCATCTGTGAAAGGTACAGTGAGCAAAAAGCGTGTGCTGCAAACTCTCATCTCAGAACAGGTTATCATGCCATGTTCTTTCTGGAGAGGAGCGCCTGCTACCTTTTTTGACCTCACCACTCAAGACCATCCTTAACCACTCCCCTCGATCCCCCTCCAAAGGACTATAGCTGCTGGCCATGTCCATGCTAGCGTCCTTGGGGAGACAGGACACTTTTACGTGGGACGAATGCTGCTGCCATCTTTATTGACAGGGGCATTAGACTTAAGCAGCTGTATGCAACAGTGAACATTCCTGCTGGTTGAACGCTGACAGGATTTTGTTTTGTGAATTGCGTGAGGACACCTACTTGTTGTGCCCGACACTG
Source organism: Ambystoma mexicanum (assembly GCF_040938575.1). Lineage (NCBI taxonomy): Eukaryota > Metazoa > Chordata > Amphibia > Caudata > Ambystomatidae > Ambystoma > Ambystoma mexicanum. Next base: position 1,263,223,105 of record NC_090925.1, on the reverse strand, counting down.
CGAGCAGAATCAGGCTCTTGTCGGTGCTGCCGCCGCGCTTCCTGGAGGAGGCGGAGACTGGTCCACGTGACTCATCACGTGACCGCTACTCGCCACAAAAGACCGAGGCTGCCGCCCGTGCGCGGATTTGTTTTGTGAATTGCGTGAGGACACCTACTTGTTGTGCCCGACACTGCGAGCAGAATCAGGCTCTTGTCGGTGCTGCCGCCGCGCTTCCTGAAGGAGGCGGAGACTGGTCCACGTGACTCATCACGTGACCGCTACTCGCCACAAAAGACCGAGGCTGCCGCCCGTGCGCGGATTTATTTTGTGAATTGCGTGAGGACACCTACTTGTTGTGCCCGACGCTGCGAGCAGAATCAGGCTCTTGTCGGTGCTGCCGCCGCGCTTCCTGGAGGAGGCGGAGACTGGTCCACGTGACTCATCACGTGACCGCTACTCGCCACAAAAGACCGAGGCTACCACCCTTGTGGCGTTAAGCCCGGTGGACTAAAGCCCAGCTACTGTTGTGCAGCTGTTGTGCGGATGGTAGCGAAGTGATTCTGCTAACGACTGGTAGACTCTGTTGATTTTTATTTTTTAACTATTGTCAGGTTTTTACTTTTTTCAATTTTAGACCATCTCTCTTGTATGTCACAATATTGTGGTTTTTATAGGTGTAGTATATTAATTGCTGATTCGCTTTAAAATGTTCACCTTGAAGTCAGGTATGCCCTCTGATAGTACTAGAGACTCAATGGTGCATCGGTCTAGTGAAATGCAGAGTTCATCGGCTCAAGCATCTCCCCTTCAAACACTTTTTAATAAGAATACTCCAAAAACACAGGAGAAGCCTAAAAGTGGCACACGGGTGTCAAGAAAAAATATCATCTTGACACCAATTAGTAATAGCCCTAACCACAATGATATACGTAATTTTTATGAAAAAGTACAAAGTGGGAGAACTTTGAATGAGCCAATGAACCTGTCTCTTCCGGTGGCCAAAATCGCAAAATTGGACACACTTAAATCAGCTTTAACTGATGCGAATTCATCTGTAAATCTTTTAAATAGTGCTATTCCTGCTTCCACTTTAAGTACTACCATCTCAGATCAGAAGTTATTAACTGCATCACACTCCCCTACAAGAAATTCTAAACCTATTCCAACCTTTGCCACAGTTTTAGAAGAATCAATGCAAGAGAGTGAAGACCCATTAAACTCAAATCTTATTGCAGTACATGAAACATCAACTTTGAATGACTCGGTGGCTTCTGTAATTATTGAAACTGTGGGACATGTTAGTCCCGTTAAATCTCCTTCACCCTCTCACTCTGATCCCATTGATTGCAGGGATCTAGAAAGCTCGAGGGCTTCAATTAAGATCGATTATGCCCAACCCTGCACCTTGGACTCAACTAGAGAGGACGAGGAGTCTTTTTTACAACCAACACCTCGTCGCTGTCTAGCTACTGATAGGAAAGAACAAGGCAGTCCAGCAGCTGCAAACCCGGCCCTTTTAGAGGTCACCCTGGCGGCAATTAATACCACTATATATAGCTTATTTAAGCTTTTTGATTCTTTGGAGCAAAAAATAATTGCTCAAACAAATAAGCTTAACACCATTAGTGAATGGATGAAAGTTAGTACAGTGAAATCCAATATAAATCCTTCTCTAAGAAACTTGGAGCAAAGAGTTTCTCTTCTCGAAAAATATGTTTCATCTCAGCAAGTTTTGCTCGAAAATCCTGGTGCGTCTATTATGCATCGTATTCACACTTTGGAAGCCGCCAGTGTAGCACCCGTGAGCTTAACCTCTGCACTACCAACATTTTCTAATGTCATTCGACCAATCGAGTGTGCGGAAAACAGCAGGACTGCAAAAAATAATGAGTCTTGGATTAGCATAGACTCTCCAGCTATGAATGCCATTCAACATACTGATAACAATAACTCACGCGGCTGTCCCAAGCCTAATCTTCAAAGGAATAGCCGCACAACGGCGACCAATAAAAAACCAAAAGCTGCAGCCACTAAGATTGGCTCTAAAAAACAGCTTCAAAAGTGTCCCCCGGCAGAAGTCCAAAAAATTAATTCTTGTATTCCGAGCATATCTATAGATAGTGGTGCTGATACTATACAGCCTGAATTAGACACTACCCCGAGTGTACCCTCGGTAATTAATGCTACGTCATGTATTTCTTCGATTCCACAAGTGGCCCCTAAGGAGGCTTTAATCCCGCCCGTGGAATACGATCCCCTGAATGAGTTGGTAAATTTATTGTTAACAACTTCCAACAAGATACAACCTTCGCCTTTTGTGCAGACGACTTTTTCCGCACATTTACAACCAACTTTAAGTAGGGAAGTCAAGCATGTTCAAACAGTTGACCCATTAGCAGGCAGTACCGATCGTTTAACCTCATTAAGAGCTGCGGTAGATTCTTACTTATTAAAAAGAATCACAGAGGCTCTGCCAGAAATTTCAAGTGACAGAGCCCTTTCTTCTCAGACACATAAGCCACATAATGAGAATGTTATTGAAGCCCCTTCTTGTAACAATAGATCTGGCACTAGTCTAAATCAGAATCCACTTCCAGGAAATAGTTGTTACAAACAAGATATTGCAAAAGAAAACATTAGAACGAACTCAGAAACTGGCAAAGCTACTGACAAACATCACACGGTTGATGTTAGTACTGCATTGTCAAAGAAGTTCAGCTTGTTTCATACTTTAATTTTGAAGTGTCGAGATTTATGTCGGGCTAGTGTCCTCAATATCTTTGGAGATATTGAAGGTTTGGATGCTATTGCTTCTTCTGACATAAATCAAATAGAGTTCTTGTGTGATAAGAATCTTTCCGTAGTAAGATTGTGGATTAATCTGGATTAGTCTGCAATACTATTTGGAATGCAAGAATGGAATTATTCAATCTTGGATTCTTGTTAGCTCAAGATCCAGCACGCCAACCTTCTAATGAGTTAAGTAACAAAGATTCTTCAAAATTCAAACCACAATTAGCATGTGGTTGTAACTTTTGTACTAATGACTTACGTATAGGCGTGTCGGCTTCTGTCAATCATAACTCATAACCACTAATAAACTTGCCTCCTATTGAAATTTCACTAGCCTGCTGGAACACCCGAGGTTCCGCCCATTTGCAATGGACATTAAATAATCAATTGAATATATATGACATTGTAGCATTACAAGAAACATGGTTACTAAAGCCCCCCGTCTGGGATGACCATGAGCTCAGTCTACTTCCAGCTGAACATAGTGGCAAAGGTAGACCCACTGCCGGTCTATTAGTTGCGGTGAAAGTAAGCAAGGGTTATAAAATCTTCCCCTGGCGAGCGCCAAATAAATACATACAATTGGTCAAGATTTCCTTTCAGATGCACACATATGCCCTCATTAATGTGTACAGAAACCCTGTAGGCATCACTGATGAAAACTTTTACACAGCTCTGTCGTCTCTTTTTGAATTGATCTCTATTCAGGGCAATATTTCTGGAATCCTTGTAATGGGTGATCTAAACTTTTCATGTGTCGAGCATAATCCAAGGAAGTAAAAATCGCAATGGAGTAAGGTGGATGTCTTTTATGAAAGATCTAGACTTAAAAATGGTAAATGGCACAATTATAGGAGATATCCCCTCAATGAACACCTGGGAGCGAGGTAACTCAAAATCCACAATTGATTATCTTTTTATATCTAACAATATATTTGTGAATGCCTCTAAATTTGTCGTTGTAAAACAGACAAGCAGTGACCACCATCTCCTAGCGCTATCTTGGTCAGTCCCAGCGATAGATTGTCTAAAAAACGCACGCTATTATAAACAAACCTTGGCAGTAAATAATGGTAGAAATCGATTTAAGTGGTCTACGAATAAATTGTTGGCTTTGAATGAAGCAATTTTACTAAACAATCAAAGAGCACAAGGGGCTACGTCCTATATAGACGTTCTAAGTACCTTTGCAAATATCCAGCCTGTTCACAACTGGCCGCCGAGAAGTCATGTTCATGGGTTTGATATGGCTCTCTATGAAAGAAAGAAAGCCCATCGCAAAGAGATCAGAAAGCTTCGAAAATTACCACTATTTGAACAAATTAAAGCGGTCAGGTCTGCCAATACAAAATATCGAAATTGGGCACGGACAAGGAAAGCCGCACTATACCAACTAGATAGTGAAAGGTTTTTACAAATATGTTGTAATAAAAACTCTAGTTTAATCTGGGAACTGCTGAATAAATGTAGCACAGCTCCGCAAGCGTACTTCCAACTTAATGGCGTTCCTGAATCTGTATGGATTAAACATTTCTCCACTTTATATGACGATCCTAAGATGAGTAGCTACATTTATAATGGCAGTGCTGCAAGATGTTGGGAGCTGCAATGCACTGAAAATATCATCCAGTCCCTTATTAAAACAGCGTCCTCGTCAAGAGCAGCAGGCCTTGACGGACTTACCAACTGGATGTTTAAACAAAACATAAATGAATGGGCTCTAATCCTTAACAATGCATTTCATCACATTTTGCAAACCAAATGTTTACCAGACTCTTGGCGCTCGTCCGTGATTATCCCGATTTATAAGAAGGGTGATCGCATGGACGCCAAAATCTATCGCCCGATAGCGTTATTGGACGCTCCTGGGAAGTTGTTCACCAAGCTGGTATTAAGAGATTTCAATCTCTGGTCATCTGCAGCCTGTCAACGTGACCCAGCACAAACTGGTTTTGTGGCTGGTCTGGGTACTAGTGTTAACTTACTTACCTTAAATGCTATTCGACAACAAGCACAGTGTAAGAGACAGCCTAGATATTGTAACGCTCACCTGGTTCCCTCGGAGGCGCTGGTCTTGGGCTGGGCGCTGCAAACGTCTTCAAAGTTAGGCGTAGGGTTCGTTTGGCTCCCGGATTTGGCCCCTTACTCACCGAAAGCTTGACCTGCAGAGTGAGGTGTCTGCAAGTGGAAAATCAAGGTATTAGTGGCTGGAAGGATGGGAGAAGTTCCTAGCCCCTCTCTCCCTTTCTCCCCGTGGTACTCAGATGATTGTTGTGCTCACCTTAAGTAAGTGAATGCTGAGCTCTCCATCCTGCGTCTTGTGCAGGGGCGCTGGGTCCAGTTACTTCACTGGATGTGAGTTCCGCCTCTTGATTGCAGAGGGTAGGTGAGAGCGATGCCGCCGTTTTGCTGCACGAGCGTGACTTGTAAGTATTAAAGTTCTCTTTGGATTGCTCTCTTTAAATGTCTTTTTCCTTATGTCTATGTCTTTTGCTTTTAGGATGCTGTCGATGCCAAAGAAGATGCTCTCCCAGATTCGTGGCAGAGAGCGTAACAAGAAGATGGTGAATTCGAAGGCACGTAAGTAGGAAGACTGCTTTAGGGCCGTAGAATGCACCTTAATGTCCCCTTTTGTTTTTACAGGTGCCGGAATGCAGCGCGAACAAAGTTGGAGCAAGCGCAACACAGGTAAGCAGTATTGTAACTGAACGTTACTAACCAATGTTCTTTGTCTTTGCAGGCCCGATGCCCGACGCGGAATGCAGAAAAGAAAACGACTTGGATGCTGCCGATGGCTCGGGTGAGTTGAAGCGCTAACTTTGCCTTTGTCTAACCTGTGCCTTTTGTTTTGCAGGAGCTGCTGAAGATTGAAGATTGGTTCCCAGCAGGTAATTTTCGTAACTACAGGATCCGGAGCTGAAGATTCGCTGGAGCTGACACGGTGAGCGTCCTGCTGCAGATGCAGAATAACGCGAAGCATGTGGTACCAATCGGGTGTGGTTTAAATAGCCCATTGGAGTACTTAGGTGTCTTCTTCCACAGCAGCCCCGCCCAGGTAAAAGAGTTCCTGCTTCCAGAAGAGTTCCAGCATCAGTGATCCAGGGAGTGGTGCCTGCCCCACCCAGAAAGAAAAGTAGTTCCTGTTAGAAGAGAGTAAAGCATCATCTGGCTGGTAAGTAAGCAGCATGGTCTGCTTCAGGTAGGTTCACCCAAGCACTTTTACACTTGATATGAGCCCGGCGCTTCCTGTGCCGGGACGGGTCCTTACTATGAGCCTGGCACCACCGGTGCCAGGACAAGGTCCAAAAGGTCCCTATTGGGACTTGCTGGTGCCGATAAGGCATGTTATGAGCCTGTTTCCAAGGGTGTTGGGTAGGTCCTGACTCCTTGAAAGCAGTGGTCATGACAGAAATTTTGCATTTGTGGATTTACATTCCGCCTTTGATTCGGTTTCAAGACCTAAACTTATTAACAAATTAATCAAGGCGGAGTGTCCCCCTACTCTTATAGATATCATTTTCGCATTGCATTCAAAAACTAAGATCTTTGTAAGATTAAACGCTGAAGGTCTTTTATCCCCCCCTGTTCATACGTATAGAGGGTTAAAACAAGGATGTAGCTTAGCGTCAGCCTTGTTCAACTTCTTTATTAATGATGTCCGTTGGATTTTTACTAAAATAGCGGCTGATGCCCCAATGCTAAATGGCGTTAAGATTAGTGCATTATGGTATGCAGATGATCTTGTGCTTGTGTCAAAAACATCTAGTGGCCTACGTAATCTTTTGTCAGTACTTTGCAGCTATTTCAAAGAAAATGAATTAATTGTAAATACTGCCAAAACACAGATTGTCACGTTTAACCCTAAAGGTTTACGCAAGCATTTGTTAGAGTGGCAAATTGAGACAATTCCCATAAAGATAGTTCCAAACTATGTTTATTTGGGTGTTATTTTTGACGGTTGTCCTACATTAAATTCACAGCTGAATAAAATTAAACAGAAGCTAACTATGGCAATTTGTCAGACTCAAATAATTGTATCCAAGTATGGCAAATTCTCACTTAAAGCAGCCCTTCTGTTTTGGAATCAAAATGTTGTTCCAACTATTCTTTATGGTCTGGAAACGCAAATCTTACCAACTGGATTTCTTAACCAATTAGAAGCCAAATTTTGGCGAGCCATTCTGCATTTACCACAATGTATTCCTGGGGTGATGATGCGTTATGAATTGGGCTTAATTTCATTAACTGCCCAACATAATTGGCGCTTATGCGCATTATTTCGTAAATGTTTGCTCTCAACACAAGACAACTCTGCCTTGTCATCTATCTCCAGTTACATACTAAACTCAGCAGAAATGTTCCCGAAACAGTGGTCCTCAAATGTTCTCTCTATCATGGTAAAGGCCGATATTTCACTGAGCCTTTTATTAGATCAGCCAGAGAGAGCAAAGAAGAAAGTCCACATGACGGACTGGATTGAGACCCGAGTAAAGTGTTTAACCTATAAAGATTTTGATCCTGCAATATTTGGACCTAAAGCTTATAAAGTCACTGCCTCGTACCTGTGCTTGGCTCCCTCCTCTGCTATTAGATCTGATATCCTGAGGCTGCGGTTTAATATCTGGCCTACTAGGGAAGTTAAACTAAGAAGGAGACAAATCACATCAGACCTCAATTGGTGCAGGTTTTGTCAAAACATATCAATTGTTGAAACCTTGCAACATTTATTATTGGAGTGCACAGCCCCGGAACTTTCGAGTTTAAGAAACATTCACTTTGCTAAATATGTTGTGTATTTTGCTCAAATAGACCCAAGTAACAGATGGGTCGCTCTGGCTGCAACTGAATGTATGGGCATAAGGATTGCCACCATCAATTTTTTAAAATCTCTAAACATGGACTGACTGATATACATCATGTTAAATTGCCAATACTCTTAAATTGTGAAATTTTGACTTGGAAGATGGTTGTAATTGTAAATGGTTGTTTTATTGATTTATTGCTCTTATTTATGAAAGAATGGATTTTTGTAATATGTATAAAACTGAAAAAGTTGCTGTAATGCAACTATATTCAATAAAAAAAAAAAAAAAGAAACTGTTCAGCAGGGCAGGAAGACGCCCCCATTGTTTCAAGTCAGTTTTGCTCTCCATCATCAGAAAGGAGCTCAAGACCCTTGTCTTCAATGAGCACATTCACAGAGCATAACACCCTAATCAACCCCACCTTTAATTACTGCTCCTGTTGCCCAACTGTAATGTAACACATCAACGGTGTAACGTTGCACTCTGTGTAATCCTACCAACCTCTGATGCAGAGCACCCAATTGGTAGATCTGAAAATAAATAACCAACTTAAATTTTTCTTTTTTAAATTTTTTTTTAAATCAGTAACGTCTGCAATTACTTTACATGAGAACAGATTGACAGGGGCTCCTCAATAAAGGCATGTTTAGACCAACCATATGTCAATACCCACTTTCAGGAATAGTGTCCATTGAAAGATTAGACTCCTTTTCCCTACTCCAGACCTACGCTTCCCATTCCCATGTTCCCTTCTTTTACTTGTACAGCGCACCACAGCTTTCTAGCCAGGTTTGAACTACATAAATCAGTTGAGAGTTGTATCCCTGTCTGTTATATCCGTTGCGCCCTGATGCCTGCGGGCTCCGGCACATTATTAACAAATAAACAAACACTGTATTAAAAGAAATAAAATACACCAACAATGTAGGGTTCTGAATGGTATTTCATCAGGAAGGGTGTATTCACTCCATTTCAAGTCAAGCACGCACTTTGCTGGTTTTTACGAAGGTCATTTGTTGGCACGATTATGTTTTGGGAACTGGGAGGATTGCTTCAAGTGGTGCGACAATGGCTTGAGTAGGGATGTGAACGATTAGGTGAGCTGGGATGCCATTGGAATCTGCAGAACAATTTGGAAACGCTCAAATCGGGTGTCACATATTTATGATTGCAAAACGTAGGCACATGCTCATTAATGGATCACAGATTTTTAGAAGGGCGTGCTCTTCGCCCATAACTGAGAAGTTGAAGCTCATTACCAAAAAGAACATATAAAGGTAAAGAAATAGAAATATCTACCAACACTTTCTTTGTGCGGGTAATTCAGACGAGGGATTACTCTCCAGCCCATAATTTGAATGATCAAAACCTCGTCATTGAATCGGATTTTACAAATTACACAGTTCATAACCAGATGGAACATATAGAGCGCACACTGAGAAAATGTCGTCATAAATGCCTGATTGATCCAAGAACTCATTTCGGAGGTGGTTAATTGAAAAAGAAAAAAAAAGCAGGTGTGGGCAAGAAGCAAGTGTCTAACAACTGTACCCCACCACCTAGTTCCCGTTGGGATTAATAATCTGTAAAAGGTGCACTGCCTCAAATACCTGACCATCTTGAGTAATGCCAAGGCAGGGAAGCTTTTGATCTGTTTATTTACAAAGGTATTGGACTGCAGCCCAGTGCAAGTGGTGGAAGAGGAAGACATCCAATTCAGATGGCCGAAAGGGAAAATAAAAGCAATGTGGCCTTCCACTTCGAACCTCCCTGCCAACGTGGCGTACGGAATTGATGCCTCTGCTGCCTTCTACAGGTCCGTGAAGCATAGGGGGTGTTCCATCGCAGGGAAATCTAATGGGAAGCAGCATCTGGCACATAGACTTGAGCTCCCCTGCGTGTGACCCAAGATGGAGGGCAAAGGAAGAGTGCTTACAGTAGGCCATATCGGGTTTCGTATTTGGAAAGCAAGTTCTTGCATTTCCCCATCTCTTTGCGCAGCTCAGCCACCTCTGTGCGCAAGGCTGTATTCTCCTTCTCCAAGAAGGCAGCTCGTACTGTGATCTGATTCTCCTTCAGTCGCCTAGCATCCCGGGACCGCTTGGCTGCAACATTGTTCTTCTTCCGCCGAGACCAGTACTTTTCATCCTGCAGAGAAGAAGGTGGCAAGGCGAGAGGAGGTGGTGTTAGCAAAGTAACAACACAGTGGTTTGGAGACTTTGAGGCATTTCTCGGATTGACACAATAAGAGATTAACATCAACATGTGAGTTGCTAACGACAAGGAATTTAACCATGTTGGAAAACAATAAATATAAAAAATAAAGAGATTGGAAGGGCTTCAAAACACCAGAGTGTCTTACTGCGTTGGTCCCAAGAGCAGGAGCGAAAGACAGTAAGATATTACATTGGAGTGATAGCATGGCAGATGAGTGGGGTATGCAAGATGGTTAGTTCATGCCTCACATTCTTGGTTTCAAATGTCCATTGGAAGTTCACAGCACAGAAATGGTACAATTAAGCCTCACGGAGCTCTCACATCATAATCTTATTTAGCTCACAATATTGGGCTAATGTTGATCTAGGATTTTAAATGCCAAATAGAGGTAAACAGATCAAAAGTATTTGATTTGTACCCAGAGAAAGCATTCTTAAAATGACGGTTTGCACTGCGGGCCTTTGGCTTATGACCAGTGGTCAAAATGTACAAATACAGTTGTCCCATCTGCCTCAACTGCTCCTCACTCCTGATCTTGTGACCAACAATGTAAGGTAGGGGGGGACCCCATTTTACAGCAATTACAGACGGTGGAGACAACTCCTGGCTCCCCACCTCGCCCAACCTTAATTAGGAACCTTAAAATTCCCCATCTATATTATTGCTGAAATGTGACGAAAAAAGCCCATTTTATGGGGTTCGCAGGGCTTGGATTCAATGTTTTGTAACAATACCCGTTTAGGTAGGAGGGTGTGTGTATACATAGGTGGGTGTAGGTAGGAGTCTGTGTGCACGTGTGCAGATATGCAGGTGGGTGGGTGATTAGATGTGTGATATTGTCTGTTAGCCAAAACTATGGCATTTAAGTATAGATAGGTAGATAGGAGGGAGATGGTAAGTGAGGAGGAACTTCCAAGATTGTGTTTTTTTTGACTGCCCATGGTCTTGCTCATCTCCAAATATTCTCAACCACTGCCTGTCCCTCTCCTCCCAAAACACATTCTCACATTTTAAAAATTCTCCCGGTGCTAGCTCAAAGCATTTTCCTGCGAGTTAATGGCTTCATTGCACATTTACAGGAGTTACTTGTGTAATAAAAAAAGGACTTAAACAAGTGTGCATTCAGCCACTTACAAGTGTTTCCTTTCATCTGTGCCTTGCACTAAAGTACTGTTAAAAACAAGCACTGGCAAGGCAGTTTTGGGCGTGTGCATTGGTATTATGGATACTCAGACAATTTTCAAGCTGTTGCCATTTCATGAACAAGTAACATAATGGTAGTGCCTGGCAAATGCCTATCCCAAACCTACACCCGTCAAAAAGGAACAAGTTACTTACCTTTAACTGTTGCTCTCCATGGGTCTTGCATGGATTAACATGCTCATGAATATTCCCCGTCGTCAGGCTGGGAATCCTCGGTAAAGAAAAAAATCTGATTCAGTTTCACTTCTGAACGGTCGTTCTCCTACAACCAATCACTGGTCCAGCCAATGACTGCCCTCTACCCAAGACCCTCCTCTGGCAGCCATCTTTGGATTTGGTAGCACGTAAACTGGCAGTAGGACCAAGAGAAGAGCCGCAGAGGAGTAGGCGGGAGGGTGCACATGTGAATCCATACCAGGCCCATGCTGGAGAACAACACTTACAGCCAAGTAACTTGTTCCTTCTCCAGCATGGGGTCTGGCAGGGATTCAAATGCTCATGAAAAAATACCTAGCAGTACACACATGCACAACCACGGGAGGTGGCAAGGCTCAACATTAAGCATCTCAACATTAAGCATCTCTTACCTCCTCACCAGGCTCACCTTCAAGCGAACAGGTTGCGCAGTACTGCTTGGCCAACACTGGACTCCTCCCTGGAATCCCAGTCGGTGCAGTAGAATTTCGTGAAAATGTGCGTGGACCTCCTCGTAGCAGCCCTGCAGATGTCCAGCAGGGGCACAGAGAGGAACGCCGTAGTTGCAGCGATCGCTCTTGTCGAAGGGGCTCTCGGACGGCCAGGCAACGGTCGGTTTGCCAACCGGTGACAATGGATGATGCAGTCAGAGAGCCACCTGGAAATGGAAGCCTTGGAGAGGGCCTTCCCATGGTTCACAGGGCCAAAGTTCTGTCTTCCGAAAACACTTTGTGCGGTCCACGTAGAACTTCAGCGCTCTAGCCACATCCAGTGAGTGCAAAGTCCTGTCCACCGTGACAGGAAGAAAACAGCTAACACCAATGGCTCGTTGAGATGGAAGTCCGACGGCACCTTGGGCATGAAGGAGGGGTGCGTCCCGCAGCACCAAAATGGTCTCGTGGTTTACAAGAGAGGGCCTGAATCTCTCCCATTTGTCGTGCGGAGGTGATGGCCACAAGAAACGCTGTTTTCCACGATAAAAACTTCAGTGGTGCCGACTGCATGGGCTCGAACGGGGGACCCATGAGCCTAGTCAGCACCACATTGAGCTCCCATGCCAGGGCTGGATGCTTCACTGGTGGGAACGAACGGAAAAGTCCTTTTATGAATTCCTTGACCAGGCGGGGTGACCAGAACGACGACCGCCCGGAGTTCTGGTGTAGCGGGAGATAGCCACCAGATGAACCTTGATGGAAGTATGGGCCAACCCTGCCTTGGCCAGCAACAGTAAATACGGCAGCACCTGCGGGGCCGTAATCCGTAGAGGGTCAAGTTTCTGTGCACAGCACCAGACGGCGAACCTCTTCCACTTATGTCCGTAACATTTCAGTGTAGCCAAAGCTCTGGCCTTGGAAAACACTTCCTTGCAGTCCGCCAGGAGATCATATCCAAACTCTAGCGCTGCAGGAGCCAGGCCCTCAAGTTCAGCAACCCTGGGTCGTGGTGCAGAATCACTCCTCCTACCCTGGCGAGAAGATCTGCAACCGCCGGAAGCTTGACTGGAGGGGACCCTGACATGTCCAGGAGGTCCGGGTACCATATCTGCCGCGGCCACGCTGGTGCAACAGGGATCATCCTGCACCGGGACCGTGTGAGTTGATTGATGAGTCGCAGAAGCAACATCAACGGGAGAAATGCATAGAGGAACAGGCCGTCCCAGGAGAAGAATGCATCCCCCCATGCTCGCCGGCTGGGGAAACCTGCTGGCGAACCTCCGGCACTTGGTGTTTGTCGCCGTTGCAAACAGATCGATCTGGGGATTGCCCCATCGTCGGAATAGAAGATCCACTTGGTCCCGCCGAATCTCCCACTCGTGGCACGAGCGCAGCTCCCTGCTGAGATAGTCAGCCATGGTGTTCTTCACTCCTGCCAGATGAAATGGGACGAGGAACATCTCCTGGGTGACAGCCCATCGCCATAGGTCCTGCGCCTCTTTGGAGAGTGCTCGGGATCTGGTGCCTCCCTGCTTCCGGATGTAAAAAACAATGCTCGTGTAGTTTGTGAAAATCCGCACCACCTTGCCCTTGAGGGATGGAAGGAAAGACTTGAGGGCCCAAAACACGGCCCGTAGCTTCAGAACGTTGATGTGCAACGACTTCTCCTCCGGTAGCCACAGGCCTCTTGCATGGAGATGACCGGTGTGCGCACTCCATCCCTCCGGGGATGCGTCAGTCGTGACCGTCTCCTGGTGAGGGAGGGGGGGGGGGGGTCTGGAAATCCATGCCCGCCGGCAGATGCGCACGGACACCCCACCACCGAATCGCTCGACGGAAACGCTTGTCGAGGGTGATTTTATCTTCAAAGCTTCCCGATACCAGGATCCAACGGGCGTCGAGGAACTCCTGCAGCAGTCGCATCTGCAGCCTGCACAGGCGCACAAGGTAAATACACGATGACATCATGCCGAGGAGGGACCGATCTTCAGGGTCAACAGCCGTTGTACCTTGCCCAGGATGGCCGCTATTCTCTCCTCCGACAGGGGTGCCAGACACGACACCGTGTTGAGCTGGGACCTCAGAAAACAGCGCGTCCTGCGATGGCACCAAGCAGGACTTCGCAAAGTTTATTAAGAACCCCAGTTCCGCAAGTAGTCCGTCGGTCCCTGTCGCTCAGATGAGCCAATCGTCCAGGTAGGGGTAGACGTGAATCCCCTGCAGGCGCAACTGCGCCGCCACTGGCGCCAGACACTTGGTGAAAACCCTTGGTGCCGACTTCAATCCGAAGGGAAGGGCCTTGAATTGATAATGCTGCCTTTGTACCGTGAAGCGCAGAAACCTGCGGTGTCCCTTGTGAAATGGGATGTGGAAATAGGCATCCTCCAGGTCCAGCGATGATAGGAAATCCCCTTCTTCCAGTTGTCCCAGCACGTGCTGGAGGGTGACCATCTGAAACTTCTGGGACCTGATGTACTTGTTGAGGTGGCGGAGGTCTAGTATGGGTCTCCAACCACCCGTCTTCTTTCCGACGAGGAAGTACCTTTAGTACACTGCACAACCGCGCTGACTAAGGCAAATGCCGTTGCCCATCTGACGGAAGCCTGTGTCGGCGATGTCCGTGGCCAGTGTGATGGCATGGTCCGATGCCACTTTGCCTTCTTGCAGGATCTCCAGCGCTTCTGCTCTCTTGTCGTCGGGTAGGAAGTCCAGGAGGGGAGCGATCTTGAACCACAGCTCCCTGTCATAACGGGCCATGATGGCTAAGGCATTGACCGCCTTGATCGTCGTCGCAGCCGACGAGATGACCCGTCGCCCAATGGCGTCCAGCTTCTTTACCTCGCCGTCCAGGGGGGAAGAGGACAGATGCCGAAGATCCGGAGGACTACTTCTTTGCCACCACTGAGTCCGGGGACGGTTGGGATCAGAGCCATTTGGGTGCAGAGTCCAGCACCCTGTATTTCTTCTCGTACCGGTCCCTCTTCGCTGGGGCAGAGGATGGGTTCTTCATGAGGGACAGCCCCTCGTCCAAAATGTCATCCAATAGAGTTATAGAAAGTACAGTCTTCCTCTTGGCCTCCCGGCGCTGGTACAGGAAGCCTTCCTTCTCCTCGGGGGCTAGTTGAAACATCTGAGGCCCTAGCGATCATGGCGTGGAAAGAGCCAATCTCGTCGGGTGGCGAGGCCCTGGCGAAAGGAGGTCCCCTCAGTCGTCGTCGTTTGTACCCGTGCCCGTCGTTGCTGTATCCGGTTCCGGATCGTCCCATCGGAGGAGGGGGTGGTGGCGAAGGATGGCAAGGAGGTGGAGGATGGACTCTCCGTCTCTTGCCGGGGGGGGTTCCCCCGACGGCCCAGGTGCCACAGGATCTCATGCCGGTGAAAGGGGCATTCTTGTCCGGATCTCTGAACACAAGGTGTGCAGTGCCTGTAGTATGTCCGCCGACACGTCTGCTCGCGGTGGTGGAGGTTGCTGTGGTGGCTGCAACGGGAGCGATGGCAGTGGCATGATGTCCTCTGGCTCCTCCACCCTGCTGCTCCTCGCCACTACACATCCGCTTCGCCGGGGTCCTTCCCATAGGACCTGGCTTCGACTATTTTTTTTGTCCAGTATGGTCTTCAGACCAGAGAGCTGCTCCTCCTCCTCGGAGATGTCCGAGCCCTGCAGGACTATCACCCCCCCCTTATGCTCGACCAGCGGGGACGGTCTAGGGGAGATTATCGGCATCATCTTCACCGGCATCTTCTCAATGGGTAGAAAGGATGATTCCCTCCGAGCAGGCAGAGAAACTCTAGTCTTAGGGACCGCCTCCTGTGAGTCTGCATCCACGGCCTTCGCTAGGGACGCCACCACTCCTTCCAGGGAGGACTTTGCCTGGTGAACGATCTTGGGAGTGCTGGAGGCCTTCACCGTGGGGGGGAGGGTCAGCGCCCTGCTCCTCCTTGGCTTTCTCCATCAGAGTTGGCTGGTTGGATGTTCCGACTTTCTCTTCTTCGCTGACCCAGAGCATTGGCTCGTGGTCGAGGGTGCCAGAGATGCCGTTCCCGACCTGGCTGCTGAGGAGCCTGTCCCAACGACGCTCCTTGTTGCCTGCGGGCTCGCGGTGCTTTGCCTTATGTTGGGCCCCCGTCGTCGGAGTGCCCTCAAAAGTCTTAGAAGACCGCTCAGATTTCCTCTTGCTGGGCGAGGCTTGCTGCCCGGCGATCTTCGTCTGGAGCCACACAGAGAGCCACTTGCGACGGTCCTTCATAGTGCGAAGCACCATATCATTGCAGAACGCACAGGTCTCCTCCACGTGCATTAGGTCAGAATGTAGGCAGTAAAGGCACAGGGAATGCCCATCGTCCAAGAAAGTGTTTCGTAGTCCACATCCAGGGCAGATCCTGAACATAGGCGTTGAGTCTCCTTTATCTTCAGCCATGTCCACGCGGAGTAGGTCTCAAAGAATCTTCCGGAATCCTCCAATAAGGGAACTAGACGATAAATCGCCCTTGAGGGGCATAGAAAGTTCAGAAAAATGGGTCCCCATATATGAAAAAGAGCAAAACGCAGTAAAAAGCCCGAGAGCTAATCACGCGGACTCCCACCACTCTAACGTGCTGTAAAAATCTGAAGATGGCTGCCAGAGGAGGGGCTTAGCTAGAGGGCAGTCATTGGCTGGGGGCAGTATGACCCAGAGACCAGTGATTGGTTGTTAGTAGAAAGACAGTTCAGAAGTGAAACAAACCGATTTTTTCTTTACTGAGGATTCCCATCCTGACAGGGAATATTCATGAGCATGTGAATCCATGCCAGACCCCATGCTAGAGAACTGTTGGCTTTGCCAATCCTTGTTTCTGTCACAAAGTGGTTAAAGCATTGTCGTGGCTCTGCAACGCACACATTTGTGCCAATTTTAACAATTAAATATTATTACATGGCCATTATATACATTTCACATGTTTAATTCACAATTAGCGAAACCGTTAGCAGTTGCGCATCTTACCAATAACCCAAATGGAAGGCCACCTCTTACCCAAAATCAGTGCGGGAAGCAAGTCCAAGCCCACCAATGGTAAGGATCTACACCATTCAAACAGCCAGTAGTTGTCCAAGCAGGAACAATTGCTGGTTTTAGAAGTGCCTCAGCAGCAGACGTTCTGACACGATTGATGTGGACTGGGAGTAGACAGTACCAGCCCATTCCTGGGCCCATTCCTGGGCCACACGCACACAAAAGCTCACTAGCCTGCAAAAGCAACAGATTTCCGGGGCAAGCACATGAACGTATAAGGACTTTCCTGACCTGAGAAGGCACCAAGAATACCAAACTCCAATATGACCAAAGAACAAGTGAAAAGCTAATGTCACAGCCGTTTCAGGGGACTAGCCACGTTTAGTAGCCATACGTGGTAAAGGCGATTGGGCACACCAAAAAGAATGCAAAAAAGTTACAAATATAAATGCTGCCATCAGCCTGTCTTTAAGGACCTATAAAAGTAACCAAAAAATTCCATGTGTAAAAAGCTAGGATGATACAAAAGTATCCCCATTACACTACGTTACAAGATGCTGTGTGAAATATAAAAAAAAAATACAATAATTCCAAAAGGAAAAGGTTTCCCAGTACTGATCGACTGAAGGACTGATCGGTTTCCCAGGAACAAATTAGCAAAAGGCAAGGGAAGCGAGCTGAAGGCTTTACTTCAATTAAAAAAGACAGTAAAGGATAAAAACAGAGCAAAAAAAAAATGGGTTCCATAGGAAACTATGGAGGGAAAGTTGCAGGGGGCCTTAGATTATAATGCAGGGTAAACTGTTACCTTTACTCTTACATTAATTTGACGTTCAATTGCTTTAACAATTTACAGGGTTTACTAATGACAGTTTTCATGTTTCATATCGGTTTCAATTCTAACTTTTAAAAGTAAAGTAAGTGAGATCACTAGTGAGAAGTAAATGTATGACATGCATTACTCACCGTAATAGTATTTCTGATGATTGCATCTGCTTAGATTCACATGCTGTGCATAGAGAAGGACATCTAGTGGTAATCGCAGAGTTTTGCAACTTTCTTTCGAAGATCGAAAGGGGACGTCGACATGGGTGGGACTGTCACACTATCCCTACCGCAACGTGCAGTGGACCCAAAATCCCTCACGCACCGAGGTCCCTGTGGTTGTGTTTTTTTAGCAGTATGGGAGCCTTATAGTCAGCATGAGCGAGTAGAGAAGGGAGAAGGTGTAAGAGGTCCATGTTCCTTCTACTCCACGAGGGGAGGAAGGGTGGGCGTATGTGAATCTAAGCAGATAAAATCATCAGACGACATGCATTACTCACCGTAATAGCATTTCCGATTATTGCATCTGCTTAGATTCACATGCTGTGCATATAGTCTGACATCCAGTGGTAAATGCAGAGTATTACATCTTGTCTTTCGGGGACCGAAAGGGGACGTCGGCATAGGCGTGTCTGTAACACTATCCCTATCGTGACGTGTAGTGTACCCAAAATCCCTCACGCGCTGAGGTCCCTCTGATTGTATTTTTTCAGCCATGAGGGAGCCCAAGGCCATAGTCAGTGAGTACATAAAGCGAGAAAGTAGTAAGACATCTAGGTTCCTTCCACCCTGAGCGGGGAGGTAGGGAGGGCGCATGTGAATCTAAGCAGATACAATCATCAGAAATGCTATTACGGTGAGTAATGCATGTCTTCTGATGCTTGTTAATCTGCTTAGAATCACATGCTATGTATAGACTAGCAAGCAGTACCTGGAGTTGGAGGTGGGTTGTGAGAAGGAAAAAAAGAACTGAGGCTACGGGCGTCGTGCGTCCTAATTATAACATCCGGTGACATCAGCCGTCGTAGGAGGTCCTCGAAGACGGCGTATCTACGTCATTGACGCAGAAAGATTTTCCGAAGCAGTACAGCTGTGGTGATTACTGTCATAGATATGGAATACGTCGGAGGACCCAATCCCCTCGAAAAGATGTTTTAGTACTGCTTGTCCCACCTGAGAATCAGACCTAGAATGTGTGTCTAGGCAATACTCTTTTGTAAAGGTGCGTACAGAACTCCAGGTTGCCGCTTTGCAAATGGACTTGAGGGGAACATTTGCAATGAATGCTATGGATGCCGCAGTGCTTCGAGGAGAATGTGCTCTAGGCTTGAAAGGCAGTTCTCTCTTAGCAAGAGTGTAAGTGTGATGCATTTGACAATCCACCTTGAGATAGCGGATTTGGAGACAGGATCCCCTTCTCTACCAGCTGCCACTGAAACGAAAAATTGGTTTTCTTTCCTCAGTGGTTTAGTTCTTTCCGGGTAGAACATGACTGCCCTGCGCACATACAGTGTGTGTAGTCTTCTTTCGGCCATGCTAGTGGGATTCTGGAAAAAGGTAGGCAGTTCAATGGACTGATTCACATGGAACTTCGAGATGAATTTAGGTGCAAATCTGGGGTGCGTGCGCAGAACTACCTTATCCCTGTGGACTGAAACAAAGTCTAGAACAGAAAGTGCCTGTAGTTCGCTAACTCTTCTGATAGAAGTGATAGCTACGAGGAAGGCCGTTTTATAAGTCAGGTCTTTCAGACTTCCTTCATGCATAGGCTCAAAGGGAGCTCCCATGAGCCTGGTCAAAACCACATTTAGGTCCCATCCAGGAGCTGGGTGAGAAATGGGAGGATAAATCCTCTTAACCCCTTCCATAAAAGCCTTAATCACTGGTATCTTCCACCACAACACTTTTTGTTGTGATGTGGTGGGCTGACAGAGCAGCCAGATGAGCCTTTAGGGAATTGAAGACTAACCCAGTGTCCAACAGATGGGTTAGGTACAACACAATGTGTGTGGGTAAGTAATTGATGGGATTGACGCCCTTGGAATTGCACCAGATGACAAAACGTTTCTATTTGCTGGCATAGCAATAACGTGTGTTCGGTTTCCTAGCTTTCCTGAGTATGCATGCACCTCTGAGGGAGCTGTAGGTGTCCAAACTATGACCTCAGGAGCCAAGCTGCTAAGTTCAGAGTTTATGGGCATGGGTGTAGGGTCTCCCAGCTGTCCTGAGACAACATGTTGTACGGGCAGGGTAGTTTCACTGGTGGGGAGAGGGACATTTCCTTCAGGTGAGCGAACCAGGGTTGGCGGGCCCACATGGGGGCCACCAGTATCATGGTAACTGGTTCCTGGTGCATCTTGTGCACTATTCGGTTGAGCAGGGGAGTCGGGGGACATTTCCCTGACCATGTTATCCAGAGCCCGTTCCCCTTGGATCGGTTATGGGGGTACCTGGAGGCGTAGTCTTGGCATTGGGCGTTCTCCTGAGTAGCGAATAGGTCGATCTCTGGGAAACCCCATTTTGCGAAGACGTTGGACACAATGTATTTGTGTAGCCGCCATTCGTATTCTTCGGGCAGAGGAAAATCTCTGCTGAGCACGTCTGCCAGAAGATTGAGTTCCCCTGGAACATTTTGGGACAACAGAAACATCTTGTGTTTGAGAGCCCATATCCAAATGTTTTGGGACAGCTTGGATAGCCCTGGAGAGTGAGGGCCCCCCTATTTTTTCAGGTAATACATGGCTGTAGTCCTGTCCATTAGAATGAGAACTGTCTTCCCTTGTAGTTGCACCTGAAAGGCCTTCAAAGCCTTGAACACCGCTAATAGCTCCAGTAAGTTTATATGGTTGGACGCTACTTGAGGGGACCACACACTGTGCGCTGTCTGCTGAAGCAGGTGAGCCCCCCCCCCACCCCGTGAGAGATGCATCTGTAGTGAGAGTGGCTTCCACTGCAGGGGTGGTGAAGGTCTTCCCCCTTCAAGAGGTTTTCTCTTGACCACCACTGCAGAGAGCGAACGAGGGCTGGCGAGACAACTACCAGATCTTCCCATTGTCCGCTGGCCTGACACCACTGGCTGTTGAGCCACTCTTGCATGGGACGCATGCGCAGCCGCGCATGGGGAACCAAGTATATGCACAACGCCATCATTCCTAGCAATCGCATGGCTTTGCGCACCGTCACCTCCCGACTGGCCACATATTGAGGGATCTGAAAAAGCATGTTCTGAACCCTCTAAATGGAGGGGAAGATGAGACCGTCTTCCGTCCGAATTAGAGCTCCCAGAAATTGTTTTGTTTGATTGGGGACTACACTGATTTCTTTTCGTTCATTGAGAAACCCAGACTGAAGAGAAGGTCTACTGTTTTTTGGTCGTTCGAAAAACATGTGTCGAAAGAGTCCCCATGATGAGTCAGTCATCGAGGTAAGGGTAAACTGGGACAGACAGTCTGCGCAGGTGTGCTGCAGCCACTGCCAGGACTTTGGTAAACAACCTTGGAGCCGAGGCGATGCCTAAGTGGAGTACCTTGAATTGGTAATGCCTGTCCTCTATCCTGAACCTTAGATATTTTCTGTGCGCTGGCAACATTGAAATATGAAAGTATGCATCTTTCATGTCCAATGTTGCAATGTAGTCCCCCTGTTTCAGCAATGGGATCACCTCCTGTAGTGTTAGAATGCAAAACATCTGGGGTTTTATGAACTTCTTCACTGGGCGCAGGTCTAGAACAGGGCGCATGGTGAGGTCCTTTTTGGGTACAAGGAAGAACACTGAATAAATACCCTTGTTTACCTGAAGAAAAGGGACGGATTCTATGGCGTCCTTTCCCAGCAGTGCTTCCACCTCTTGATTCAGGATCTCCAGATGGTCCGGTGAAAGGCACCGTGAGCACGGCGGTCTGAATTGAGGAGGTAGGGTGAATTTCACGCAGTACCCGTGGGCGACCGTCTTTATGACCCACTGGTCTGAAGTTATCCCCTGGTCATTTCAGACCAGAGGCTGTGGCTCCTCTGGAATTGGGGCCACTACCTCTGCCTTTGCCGTGTTTCTGACCCCTTGAAGGGTAGTATGAAGGGCTTCCCGAAGTTTGTCATGTGTTGACGTTCCCCGTGCCATAGTTGTTTTGACTGACTAGCACGGACTTGCCCTCGAAAGGACCGCCGAGAGTTATTACCTCTGGGGGGAAGGTTTCTGTGTGATCTGTTGCAGAGACATAAGAGTCTCATGCTCTTTCTTAGCTGTTCCCAAGGCCTCATCCACCGCTTTCCCAAAGAGGTTAGATTCCTCAATGGGCTTATTGATGAGGGAGGCTTGTGTTTCCAGTTTAAAACCTGAAGTACGCAGCCAAGCGTGTCTTAAGTAGGGTCCCTTGGGCCAGAGACCTGCCTGCCGTTTCAGCCGTGTCCAGGGTGTTTTTGATCACATTCTGGTTAACTTGTCTTCCCTCGATTACAATGGAGAGAAGCGTGGATTTGGAGGGTTCAGGAACCTCATGGAGGCCTTCCTGGAGCAGGTTCCACTGAGCGTCAGCATAGCTTGCCAATAGTGTGGTATTATTAGAAATCTATGTAGTGTACGCGGCAGCCGAAGTGACTCGTTTGCCTAGAGCATACAGTCTTTTGGATTCCTTGTCCGAAGGTGCTTCCCCCGTGGCAAGGGGTACCCCTGCCCTTTTCCGGGTGGTAGTCACTACCAACAAATCTGAGATGGCGGGCCCTCTAATGTATAGAGGGTCGGAAGGAGAAGGGCAAAAAGTTTTTCCACTCTTGGGTTCACTGCCCGAGTTTGAGCTGGTGATACCAATGAGGGGGCCAACCTTCTCTTGATAGAATTAAGGAGGGGGATGGCTTGGCTAGATGGAGGCTTCTCCTTAAGGATATCCTCTACAAAATCCTGCTCAGGGACAGCCTCTTGAGTGGAGATTTGAAAGTGTTCAGCTGCTATTTTCAACATGGAGTTGAAGGCCATTTGGTCATCTACAGGTGAGGCCTGGCGAGCCGGAGTGGACGGAGGAGACTCTAGGCACAAAACATCAGTGTCCTGATATTGATGTGTCCATGGGTCTGTTCCTTCCTGCTGGGTTTCTTCCCAGTTGTCTGTGGTACCCTGCTGTTCCTCCTCACAATTCTGCAGAAATGAAGCTTCGTCCTCTTCATTATAAATGTCCCTATATGTGTCCATGTGGACAATGTCTTCCTGCTGGACGGGGACAGAAGGCTGATCTTCTTGAAAATGAGAAGAAAAATGGAGGTTAGGCTCTACCCGAGACCTTTACGGGGATGGATGATCAGAAAAACTGATCATCTTCTCCAGCTGATCCATACACCCTTCGAATTTCTCTCTAGTCCATTTAGAGGACCCAGGCGGACCTACGGGTTGAAAAACGTTGTTTTCCGCCCTACGGCGCCGAAAAGAGTCTCTTAGGGTGTCGGAAAGAGGCTCTTGACTATCTTCATGCGTATCGTAAGAATCGGGATCCCAAACCACATCTGAAGATTTTTCCGCGGCTTGTCCCATGACTTTAGGCAGAACCGGGGTAAGACCCACCGCGGCCGTAATTCTTTCAATGCGGTCTTCGATAATCGCTGAATCGGCATTAGATAGTTGCTCCGATGGTCTATCGCTAGGTGTATTACCTTCCGCGGCGCTATAGGGCCTAGCGGTTGGTTTCTCAGGTAGAGGCCTAGTCTTAGTGTTTGGGCCTACCACGGCCTTCGGGACCGTCGCAGCATCGGATTTCCACGCTTCGAGTGGTCTATCGCTAGGTGTATTACCTTCCGCGGCGCTATAGGGCCTAGCGGTTGGTTTCTCAGGTAGAGGCCTAGTCTTAGTGTTTGGGCCTACCACGGCCTTCGGGACCGTCGCAGCATCGGATTTCCACGCTTCGACGTGTGAAGTTTTAGGAGTAGCGCCCTTACTTAATTTTGGTTGCTCAGTCGCAATACGCTACTGCGGATGCGGGGAAGGCTTTGGATCTGAGCGATCCGAGGAAATAGTTGACATTTTTGGTGGCCCTGTTGCCGCTTTTACCTTTTTCGACGAAGAAGTTGAAAAACGATGCAGGGGTTGTCTTCTTAGTGTGATGTGTTTGTACGCCCCTGTCGCTGGGTGTTGTCGCTGAAGCGAGACCAAAGTCAGGCCTTAAAGGGACGAGGACGGGCGTGGTGGACCTAGAAGTGTCCGCCTCGAGTTCTATAACATCCGCAACAGATGTTTGGTCATCCGAGGTGCCCCCGTCACTCTCACCCGGTGTAGCGGTGGGGGAAAGAAGATCCACCTGCGACATACCGTACACGGTCCACCGCTTTACACAGCGCTCCTTGAGGGTCTTAGGCCGAAGGAGTTTGCAGGCCGCACACCACTTCGTCGTGCTCTAGGGGGAGACAGGCGCTGCACGTCCTGTGTTCGTCCTTCCAAGGATATCTGACCCTACACTTAGGGCAGAATCTAAAAGGAGTCCTTTCCATAGCCAAGGGAAAGATGACCAGACCAAAAGGGTAAAGAGGGGAAAGGAGGAAAGACATAACAACAATATGGCCACCCCGACCCCACTCTCCCTACTGTACAGGTCGGCCAGAGGGCCCGACCATGTAGAAAATCCGGCCGCTGGATCTTAGGCGCCGAAATCCACAGCTGTAGACGAATCCCCCGCAGTCTTCATCAAAGATGTTCTTGTGACCGAAGTGGCTTAACGGGGAATAACCGACAAGCCAGTATAAGAAACAATGTCTCTTCTGGAAGAGCTCCGCTATAGGGCGACCAGTTATCTGGCCGGAAAAAAACAATCTGAGGGACCTCGGCGCGTGAGGGATTTTGGGTACACTACACATCACGAAAGGGATAGTGTTACAGATACGCCTATGCCCCCTTTCGGTCCCCGAAAGACAAGATGCAATACTCTGCGGTTACCACTGGATGTCGGACTATATGCACAGCATGTGATTCTAAGCAGATTAACAAGCATCAGAAATGCTATTACGGTGAGTAATGCCCGTCTTCTGCTTAGAATCACATGCTGTGCATAGACTAGCAAGCCATACCCAGAGATGATGGTGGGAAGTGTGAAGGAACAGTAGCAAAGAGATGTTGTAGCACCGCTTGTTCCACCTGAGAATCAAACAGAGTGTGCATATAGGCAGTAGTGTTGTGTTAAGGAGAGTACAGAACTCCAGGTTGCTGCTTTGCAAATGGACTCAAGAGGAACATTTTCAATGAATGCTATAGTAGCCCCTATGCCCAGAGTAGAGAGGGCTCTAAGCGTGAAGGGTAGATCTATCTTGGCAAGAGAGAAGCACAGTGTGATGCGGTTTAGGATCCACTTTGAGATAGCCGATTTAGAGACAAGGTCCCCTTCTCTGCCAACTGCCAGTGAAACGAAGAACTGGTTTGTTTTCCTTAGTGACTTGGTCTACTCCAGATAGTATATAACTGCTCTCCTCAAATCTAGTGTGTGGAGGCTTCTTTCTGCCTTGAACACTGCTAGCAGTTCGTGCCAACAAGTTTATGTGATTGGATGCTACCGCTGGGGACCCGCCCCGTGCGCCATCTGATGAAGGAGGTGAGGGCCCCCCCCAACCCTGTCAGAGATGCATCTGTGGTGAGAGTGGCTTCTACTGGGGTGGTGAAGGTTTTCCCTTGACCACCACTGCAGAGACTGAACGAGGGCTGCCAAGACAGCCACTAGACGTCCCAATGGCCGGACACCATTGGCTCGAGAGCCACTCTTGCATGGGGTGCATGCACAGGCGAGCATGTGGAACTAGGTAGATGGAGGAGGCCATCATCCCCAACAGTCGCATGGCTTTGGTAACAATCACCTTGCAACTGACTACACTGTGAGGGATCTGGAACAGCATGTTTTGAACCCTCTCATTGGAGGGAAAGATGAGGCAGTCTTTGGACCGAATTAGAGCCCTCAGAAACTGTTTGACTTGGCTGGGGTTTAGACTGGACTTTCTCGTTGATTGCGAACCCTAGGTTGAAGAGGAGATCTACTGCCTTCTGGGTATTTGTTTGGCATTTTACATACAAATACCCTGTTATGAGCCAGTCATCGAGGTAAGGATAGACTCGGATGGACTGTCTGTGCAGGTGAGCAGCTACAACCGCCAGTACCTTTGTGAACACCCGTGGAGCTGATGCAATGCCGAAGGGGAGAACCTTGAACTGATAGTGGGTGTTTTCAATCATGAACCTGAGGTACTTTCTGTGTGTTGGCAACATTGAAATATGAAAGTCTGCGTCTTTCATATCCAATGTGGCTACGTAATCCCCCTGCAGCAGCAGTGGGATTACTTCCTGCAGTGTTGTCATTCTGAATTTGAGGTTTGACATACTCGTTCGCTGTGCGCAGGTCTAACACAGGGCGCATGGTGAGATCCTTTTTTGGGAACAAGGAGGTACACTGAATAAATACCCTTGTTTACCTGGTGAATGGGGACGACTTCTACAGCGCCCTTTTCCAGAAGGATCTAAACCTCTTGCAGCAGGATGCACAGATGTTCTGGTGACAGGCATCTGGGTGGTATCGAGGTGGTCGGTGAAACTATGCGGTAGCCGTGGGTGGCAGTCTTCTGGTCTAATGTGATCCCCTCCCAAGCGTGAATGGCAAGCGACCCCGACCGGGGAGGTGTGGGAAGGGACCCGAACCGGCGAGGCACATTGAGGTGGAGGCCGGGGAGCCTTTAGGAGTAGAGTTCCCACCTCTACCCTTGCTTCTACAAGGACCTCTCTGTTGATACTGGCGGTTACCGGAAGTACCTTGGCCGGGGGACCAGGGGATACTTCCTGAGCCATATTGTCAGTGGGCAGACCGGGAAAGGGATTGTCCACCAAACGAACGCGGGAGTTGCAGCCTCCACTTTGGCGGAAGTGCTTGGCTGTGATCTGGCTGGAAGATTTCAGCATTTCGTGCACCTTCTTGGCAGTCTCCAGGGCGCCATTGACAGCTTTTCCAAAAAGGTTAGAGTCTTCAACCAGTTTATTGATCAGAGAGGCCTGAGCGTCTGGTTTAAAACCAGAGATGATCTCCTTAAGGATATCCTCAACAAAATCAGAGTCGGGGGCTGCCTCATGTGTCGCGATAGCAAAATGATCAGCCGCTCTCTTTAAAAAGGCATTGAATACCCTTTAGTCATCCACAGAGGACGACTCCCTCAGTGGAGGAGAATAAGGGGGATCTAGACAAATTATGTCCGGGTCAGAGGTGTGTGTTGTGATAACCAAGGGGCCGGATTCTCCTGACTGATCCTGATCCCAGTCTTAGTCAGCTGAGTCGTGAGCAAACATATTAATGTCCTCATAGTGAACCTCCTGCTTTGAGGCATCCAAGAAATCCTCTTGCTGGTCTTGTGGAGAAATGGGAAATGTCTGCAATTTTTGTGGAATGGGGCAGGAGCCCTCTTCCCTAGGTCTCTTGGGGGTGATCTATATATCTGATAAGACAATAAAATTGGGCCATTTTGTCCATGTAGTTTCCAAAACTCTCCCTAATCCATACAGAATGGTCTAGAGGTAGAAAAGACTGCCTGGAAGGGGGAGAATGTCTTGATAGGGCCTATGAGAGAGGCTGGGGGGGCTTCAGAATACTCCTCTCGATGAGAGGGGGCGCCCTTATGTTCTGTGGCTGCTGAAATAATAGCCGCAATCAGCGGCTGAATGGAAGGTCTCGACGCGCCTAATGGCGCCGTCGTGGTCGTCAATTCCACCGAAGCCTTAGGTGCTCACGCGCCTTTGGACGGTGTGTTGTGGACTATGTTTTTTGGGGTGAACGCCCATACTAGAGGAGTGCCCAGTCGCATGCATCGTGGAGGGCGCAGAACCGCGAGGTTCGCAGGCGCAGAAGACACTGGTGGCGCTGTTGGCGGTGCATGCTTTTTCGACTTCTCTGTCAAGGAGGCCTTACGGTTGAGCACTTAGGAATTTGTGGTGCGTGTGTGCCCTTGTCGCCGGGGTGTGAACTCCCCATAACAGAGCCAGCGGTCTGTCTGTCGGGGCCAGGCATCTGGAAGCCTGAAGGTTCCCCTGAAAGGTTGATGGCTTTCAATTCGGAGCCATGGCTGACTATGGATTCCTCGTAGTCCGAAGCGACGGCGGCTGGGTTTTCGGCCTGCATTGCGTAGGCCGCCCACTGTTTAGTCCGCCCGTCCTTCAATGTTTCGGGTCAAAATAGCTTGCAGGACTTGCATGGGCGCCTGTCGTGGTCTCGAGGTAGACACCCATTGCAACAGCAAAATTTAAAGGGCGTCCTCTCCATAGCAGAGGGTGATGGCAGCCACACCAAATAGAGAAAGAGAAAGGAAAAGGAAATGCATTCTTGAAGAAGAATAAACCCAGTGCCCCACTCTCCCTACTGTAAGGGCCACGCCGGAGAGCCGAGGCCACGTGGTCAATAGTTGCTGAGCAGCTGTGGATATCTTCAGCGGCAGGAGGTCCACAAGGTAGTCGCCGAAAAGATTAGTCGGGAGACTAAACGACCATAGGTCGTGGGACAAAGCAAGCAATATTAACTCTTTCGAGCTCTGCATTAGGCGGCCAACTAGTTGGGTGGGAAAAAATTATCAGAGGGACCTCGACGCGTTAGGGATTTTGGGTACACTGCACATCACGTTAGGGATGCTACAGGCACGCCTATGTCGACGTCCCCTTTCGATCTTCGAAAGAAAGATGCAATACACTCCGCGATTACCACTAGATGTTGGACTATATGCACAGCATGTGATTCTAAGCAGATTCACAAGCATCAGAAGAACAAGTTACTTCTTAGCTGGTAACGTTCTTTCGATGGGATGTTCCTCCGACGTATTCCTTATCTATGATATTTGTATCTCCAGCTTGCAGGCCTCGGAAATTTTTTTTCCCAGTAGAGGGCGCTGTGCGTCAACGTCCGTCGAGTAGGTGTTCCTCAACATCCACCGTATCGACGCCGACGTCATCATCATGCCTATAAATGGCCACGCGCAGCGTCCGTTGCTCAGTTCTGTTTTGTAGAGTAAGGTAGTTATTGCATGAATGGTTACTACCCTTGAAGGAGCGTAAGCTGCAACCACAAGGGAAATGTTACTGCGGGGATGGATGGGAGGGGCGATAAGGAATACGTCGGAGGAACATCCCATCGAAAGACCAGGTAAGAAGTAACTTGTTCTTCGAAGGGATTGTGTCCTCCGACTATTCCTTATCTTTGATAGACTCCCATAGCAGTGGTATGTGATTGGAGGCGGGAGTAAGAGATGCCATATTACTCTTTAAGAATGAACAGAGTGTAGCACAGCTTTGCCAAATCTAGTCTCTTGACTAGAGGAGGAATACAGGCTATAATATTTGGTAAAGGTATGTGCGGACGACCATGTGGCAGCCGCACATATGTCTCTAATTGGTACCCCTCTTTGAAAAGCTGAGGAGGCTGCGATACCCCTGGTTGAATGAGCCCTTAGATTTTGAGGGGGCTCTTTCCCAGCCAGTTTGTAGCATTCCAGAATGGCTAAAATAATCCATCTGGAGATGGTTTGTTTGGTTATTGATACTCCCAACTTATGTCCTGCGTAACCTACAAAGAGTTGGTCTGCTTGTCTAATTTTAGCAAGTCTACTGATATAAAAACTCAAGGCTCGCTTAGGGTCCAGCCTGTGTAGTCTCTCTTCCTCTTTCCCCGGATGGGGAGGAGGATAGAATGAAGGTAAAGTAATCTTCTGAGTAATGTGAAATTCAGAAACTACCTTTGGGAGGAAGTTAGGCTTCACCTGTAGAACGACTTTGTCCTTGTGAAAAATTGTATGAGGAGGTTTACAAGATAAGGCTTGTATCTCGCTAACCCTTCTAGCAGATGTTAATGCTACCAATAAAACAGTTTTGAGAGTGAGAAACTTCAATGAACAAGAGTGGAGTGGTTCAAAAGGAGCACCCTTTAGGAAGTTTAAAACTAGATTTAAGTCCCATAAGGGAACTTGGAATGGTCTTGGAGGGTAAACATTAGTTAGACCTTTCAGGTATTGTATTACCAATGGAATTTTGAAATACGATGGCTCCTCTGCAGTGCGCTTAAAGATCGATAGCGCTGCGAGATAGCCCTTAATAGTGCCAATTTGAAGGCCTGAATTTGCCAAATAAAGTAAGAAGGATAACACCGCAGGTGTACCACATGAAAAGGGTTCGATATTCTTTTCTCTGCACCAGCTGCAAAATTTATTCCAACGGCAGCGGTATAGAGTTTTAGTTGCTGGCCTTCTGGCCGAAAGCAGCACCTCCATGACGTCATCTGGAAGGTCCCAATCCTTGTACCTCAACCTTTCAGATACCAAGCGTGAAGGTTGAGGGTCTTGATGGCTGGATGGAGAACCTGACCTCCCTTCTGTGAGAGAAGATCCTCTCTGTACGGTAGACGAATTGGAGGGCAGATGGACATGTCCAGAAGGTCCGGGTACCACGTTCTCCTGGCCCAATCCGGGGCAATTACGATCATGGTCTTCCGAAACCTTCTCAACCTCCTGATCATTTGAGGAATGACAGGGACCGGAGGAAACGCGTACACAAGTGGGAACTCCAACTCCACTACGAACGCGTCTCCTAGAGCTCCTCTCGGGGGAAATTCCCTTGAACAAAATCTGTCGCACTTCCTGTTGATACTGGTGGCGAACAGATCCACTTGAGAGGTTCCCCAAAGGGCGAAGATCTCGAAGGACTTCCTGAGCTATCTCCCACTCGTGGGAGACTGTTTTCTGCCTGCTCAGAGCGTCTGCTGTCAAGTTCTTCTCTCCGGCTAGATGTATTGCCGATAGAGAGATTCCTTCCTGAATTGCCCAAAACCAGAGCTGCATCGCCTCTCTGCACAGTGGCAGTGACCCTACGCCTCCTCTTTTGTTGAGGTAGTGCATGGCCACTGTATTGTCCGTCATTATCAGGACGTTTCGCCCCCGTACAGACGGCAGAAAAGCCTTCAGTGCCAGTCTGATGGCTCTCAGCTCCAACAGGTTGATGTGTAGTCTGGACTCCGATGGAGACCAAAAACCGCTGATGGTCAAGTCGTTGGCATGGGCTCCCCACCCTGTGAGTGAGGCGTCTGTAACTACTGTTATCTCCGGCCATGGTTGCCAAAACAGTTCTCCTTTCAAGATGTTCTCTGGAGAGGCCCACAATTGAAGGTCGTGGGCTATCTTGTCTGGAATCCGGAGGAGATCTGTCATCCTCCCTGAGAATTGTGACCACTGAGTCCTCAGTGCCCACTGAAGGGATCTCCTTCTCAGGCGAGCCTCCAGCACAAGGGATATGCAGGATGCCATGAGGCTTAGCAACCTCAAAAAGTCGTAGGCTGGGAGACGTTGGGCATTTTGAAACCTGGTGACCATCTGCAGAATATCTTGAGCCCTCACCTCTGGTGGCGAGGCTTTTCCCAGGGACGTGTCCAGGACTGCTCCAATGAACTGGAGTCTCTGTGATGGTATCATCTGTGACTTCTTTAAATTGAGGGAGAAGCCCAGCTTGTGAAGGAAGTGGCAGACATAATCTAGTTGGATCCGAGCTTGTTCCGAAGAAGCGGCTCTGATCAACCAATCATCCACGTAGGGGTAGGCGTGAATCCCTTCCCTCCTTAGACTTGCATCCATAACCGACATTAGCTTGGTGAAGACCCTCGGGGCGGAGGTCAGCCCAAATGGCAGAACTCGAAATTGATAATGAGAGTTGCCAATTGCGAACCTCAGGTACTTCCTGTGCTTGGGATGGATTGGCACATGGAAATAAGCATCCTGAAGGTCCAGAGATACCAACCAGTCCTGAAGCTGGAGGGTCTGAAGGATCTAAGAGAGAGTTACCATCTTGAACTTGTCCTTCCTGAGGAACTTGTTCAATTCTCGTAAGTCCAGGATGGGTCTCAGTCCTCGGTCTTTCTTTGGTATGAGAAAGTAGGGGGGAGTACCAGCCCTTGTTCCTGTCCGTTACAGGTACCGGTTCTATGGCACCTTTCTCCAGCAGGTCTACAATTTCCTGCAAGAGGAGCGGATCCAGCACTTTCAGCGAGTTGTTCCCCGGTGGATGGCTCTGAGGGATACGTAGAAAAGGCAGGCAGTAACCTTGGGCAACTGTCTCCAATGCCCAAGCATCTGACGTAATAGCCTGCCATTCCGTCAGATGGTGAGTTAACCTGCCCCCTACAGGTGTCTTGTGATGGGAGACCTCAGAGTGGTTTGGGAGCGGCTGATGCAGTTGCCGAAGGTAAAGCGGCTCCTGCTGATGCGGCATTGTTTCCTTTACCCCTTCCACCAGTAGTAAATTTTCCTTGGCCTCTTTGAGCAGGCCGTCCTCTGCCTCTTCCATATGAGGAATAATAGCGAAAAGACCTTCCTCTCCAAGAGGATGCTGAGGGACGAAAATTAGTTTGGCGGATTGCAGCTCCTAGTGACTTGGCTGCTGCTTTAGATGTTTGCAGTTTTTCCAAACTGTCATCCGACGTTTTACCAAACAGGGAAGAGCCGTCAAAGAGCATATTTAAAAGCCTGGCCTGTACGTCAGAAGCAAAGCCGGACTTTCTCAACCACGCATGCCTGCGGATTGTGGTACTTGCTGCCATGGCCCTGCTGATACTGTCAGCAGAATCAATGCCAGTTTGAAGGGACTCACACATTGCATCTTTACCATCCCTGATGATATTTAAAAATGCGTCCCTTTCTTCTCCTTCCTGGAGGCAGTCAGCCGCTGATGAAGCACACTCCAAAGAGTGTGGCTGAACCTAGCGAGCGTACAAGTCGCATTAATAGATTTTAAAGCCATGCTACAGGCCGAGAAGACTTTCTTAGCCATGGCATCATATTTCTTATCATCCCTATCCTGTGGAGCAGTGGGGTATGCAGATGTACTGCCTGATGAAGTTGCAGCCTGGACCACCAGACTCTCTAGACTAGGGTGTTTAGATAGGTATTCAGGGTCAGCAGCAGATACCCTATATTTTGCTGACAACTTCTTGTTAACTGCAGGGACAACTTCAGGAGTTTCCCAGTTAGTTAAAATCTTCCTTTGTAAAGCAGAATGAAAGGGAACCACAGGATCCTCCTGTGGACCTTTATCCAGAATATCTGTGAGGTCATCCTGTTGAAAAACAGGTGAAGGCGCAGACCAACCCATGAACTCCATAATTCTTGACATTAGGGTTCTATAAGGGGTTTCAGCATTTTCCCCTGGGTCTGGTTTGACAAATTCCACCTCTGGGGAAGTGTCTAGGCCACTTGCTTCCTGTAATGCATCCTGAAGGTCTTTCAACCTTCTTTCCTCAGAGGCAAAAGTCTCTGGTTCAGGTGATGTGGTCCTCTCCAGCCCAAAAGGCCTTTCTTGATCAGAATCTTCCCTTTCTTCATAAATTGAAGTTAAGGGGGGATGCTCTGGTCTGTGAAATGGTATAAAACCCATCTCTAAAGCAGAGGGAGCCATCATCAGTGGCCTTGAAAAGGTCGATGGCGTCGACGCCGATGTAAAAATCCTCGAAGGCGCCGACAAAGGCGTCGAGAAAACTGGAAGAGGCCTCGAAGAACTCGAGAGGATTGGAATCCTACTCGAGGATGTCGACGACGTTCTCGACGTCGTGTCGGAGGCTCTCAGTGTAACCGTCGCCTGTGGAGTAGCCGTGGGTTTTTCTTTTATCGGCGTCGATGCTGGCGTCGACTCGATCGACGGATGCGACGAAGAACCCTTTGCTAACGGCATCGATGACACCGATCTATGCTTCGAAGGGGTTTTCGACGATGGCATCGAAGATGCTTTACTTCCCGATGGCTCATGGCGCTTTCGGGTCGACTCTTTCGCCGGGTGCTTCGACTCGCGGCATTTAGATTTTTTGGGCTTTTCACCCGGGGTATCACCCTCAGCTGACTTCGAGGGGGTCGAGGCCGCTTTCTCGAAGACACTTAGCATCTTTTTTCTGAATTCCTCCCACTCAGCCTGAGAGCTGTATTTTGTGGGGCAATTTACTCTTTCAGGGGAACTAGAAGACAACGACAAAGGAGATATTGTACGTCTCTTTTTCGAGTGTCTAGACCTCGACGAGTGGTGGGAGCCACTTCGAGACTGAGAATGCTTTCGACGGTGAGGAGACAAATGTCTCGACTCTACCGCAGAAACTTTCGAGGAAGTTAAAACTGACTTGCCTCTCTCAAGCTTCCCCTTACGCTCCTTCAAGGCTTTCGCCGTCATGGATAGGCATTCCTCACACTCCGAACACTGGTGTTCGATTCCCAGACACCACAAACAGATCCTGTGAGGATCCGTCAATGACATTTTCTTCCCACAGTCTCGGCATTTTTTGAAACCGGACTGAGGAGTCGTCGGGTCGGAGGAGGAAGCCATCGAGTACGAGTGTTTTCTCGAGGAAATATGAATATATTTCGACTGCGCGTGGCCATTTATAGGCATGATGACGTCAGCGTCGATACGGTGGCCGTCGACGAACACCTACTCGACGGACGTCGACGCACAGCGCGCTCTACTGGGAAAACATTTTTCCGAGGCCAGCAAGCTGGAGATACAAATATCATAGATAAGGAATACGTCGGAGGACACAATCCCTTCGAAATATATTTATAGTACGGATTAAAGGATACTACCTGCCTGTGATTTTCACTGCTTACATTGATAAGGCCTAGTCATTTAAGTTACTTAAGTGCTCCGTGTTTGTCTCATTATACCACTAAACCACTATCCTTAAGTCTAAGCCTTAATGATCAGCTACACTTCCTTGATTGAGTTGGGCTAGACACAAGTGTCTTTTCCCTATTCTGTATAATAGGGTGACCCTTAGGGCTGGGTCTGAAAAGCTCTTTTAACAACCACCATCGCCTGTAATGGAACTAGTTGGTTGACTTGGGACATCCTCGCATCAAATTCCTGAATTACAGAAAGTGAATAAGTAAAAAGAGGAACAGATGAGGGGGTTGCTGCACAGGGCCCACTTGTAATTCAGAGGCAGAGTATTTTGGTCCGGAATTGATCTGCGCAAGCAAGGAGCTGTTTTGTGCAAGGGGTCTACCCAAATTATTTGCATCAGGCATGGAATTCACAATCAGGCAATGTAGACCGGAGCATAATGGATTTGTTAGTATATAATTGTAAGGTTACTGTGGTTAAAGAGGGTTCAAAGATGCTACCCTCATTGGGAGCTGGAAGCCAAGATGAGCGTAAATCAAAAGTAGTGCTTCGATACATCTTCATAGATTATTCCATTCTATCAAGGTATATAGTTAACAGGATTGGGAGGGAAGGTGGCTATTGAGGCCTTCCGCACCTTCTTAATTTAACACAGGTGAGCTCATAACTTTAGCCCATTCATATTAGCGGCCCCTTCCTCCACTCAGACCAATCGGATGCACTCATGAGGGCAGCAATCGCTGCAGTTGGACATTAGTCCCCTCGAATAGGTGATCTCCAATAATGTAAAGATGGATTTCTAGTTCTAGCAAACAGGGGAAACTGGGAGTTCAGCCAAACCAATCAAGGTAGCATGGAGAGTGATCTAGGCTTCGTCTCGAGGAGAGGCGAGTGAGGTTAAGGGTTCACAATTCATCCACACAGTGAAGCAATTAAGGATTACACTTAGACATTAAGTACAATACTCAATGTGTTATTGGCCAAACACTACTATAAAAATTAAAGCAGGTAATACTATCACACAATACGAATATAAAAAAATATATACAGTCACTGTCAGTCAATGCAAAGTATACAATTCTCTCCCTCTTCCCCTCCCCCCAAATACCTGAAAGGGAAGGCAATTAACAATTGCAGCAACAGTCCACAGGAAAAGCAACCCTACCATGTTAAGTCCAACCCTAGGTTGGCTGGGGCTTTGTGCCCAGAAGTTCAAATTTCTCAGATAGTTTTAGAAGTTGGGAAAAAGTTAGGGCGAGGGTCCTCTGGATTGGTCCAGAAGATTGTCCAAGGAGTTTATTGGCAAGTAAAATACTTTTCTATTCTATCTTTGGGAACAAGTGTTGCCAAAGCCAAGAGTTGTAAAATAAATCAAAGTTCTTCACAAACCTTTAAAGGATGGACATAGGGGCACCAGTAAGTATTGTTACTGGTGCCACCCGTAGTCCGATCTTTCCTAAGACTTGGCAGGTCGGAGGAGGATGGCTGGAGGTAGGTTTTTCCGCTGTTGTAGCAGATAGCCAGGAGCTGTGGGTGCAAGCGAAACTCCAGTGGGATCCAGGAGCAGAATACAATACTTTTCAGTGGACGAATGCAGCAGGCACTGATGCAGGACTCTTCTGAGCACTCTTGATGCTGGGCAGCTGAAACTTTGTAGGGTATGGGACTAGTTGGAGTCCACTGAAGTGCCAGGCAAAAAGGCAGCACAGCAATGCTTCTGACGTGCTAGCCCCTCCCCCCACCCCTCCAGTATTCCAATCAGGGACCACTGTGGGCTCCAGAAACACCAAAACCAGTTTGTAGATGGGGACCA
The DNA here is from genome assembly GCF_040938575.1 of Ambystoma mexicanum. NCBI lineage: Eukaryota > Metazoa > Chordata > Amphibia > Caudata > Ambystomatidae > Ambystoma > Ambystoma mexicanum. Next base: position 1,263,187,223 of record NC_090925.1, on the reverse strand, counting down.
GACGGTTCCAGCCCGCACTTCATGGCTTCCAACACACATGGCCTGCACTAGCCTGCGAAAAGCACTGCTTTCCTGGGCAAACACATGACCATATAAAGGTAATTCCTGACCTGGCAAGGCAGGACGAAGGCCAAAAAACAAGAGAAAAACCTTGTGGCACGGTCATGTTACGACACTAGCCACAGTTAGTTGCCACACACATTAAGCACAAGAGAGCCAGCTAAAAATACAGTAAAAATAGTCAAATGTTTACTTCTGCCACCAGCCTGTCTTAAGCACATTTAAAAGTAACTAAAAATCTTTTGAATGTAGGTCTAGGGTGAGACAAAAGTATACCCATTGCACTGCATTGGAAGATGCATTGTGCAACATGAAAAAGTTCCCCAAAACCGATAACCTGCAGAAAGAAAAAGGGAAACAGTTTCCCATTACTGAAGGACGAGTCTGAAGGACTAGTCAGTTTCCCCATAACAAACGAGCAAAAGGCCAGTGGAGTGAAGCTAAAGGATTCACTTAACTGTAAAAAGTCAGGACAAGGTGTAAAAACAAAAGCATAAAATATGGGAGTCCATAGACTATGGAGAAAACGTTGCTAGTTTCAAGGGGTGAAAACTGCATGGGTCTTCGCTTGATAGGGAACGTTCAAAGGTCGCTAAAAAGTGTGCATCGCCCTAAGGCCCATGGTCTTTCATGACCCACCTATGGCTCCACAGATCAGCGGGGAAGCTGGGCCCTGCGCGGGTATACAAAGCGCAGGTTTTAAGTATGCTCATCCACTGCATTGTGCCACTCTGATGAGACTAGTCATGGTAGCAGGTCTTAAGCGCACGCCCCTCTGCTCCCTCCTCACATCCGCCACTCCATTTTTCACTCGCAAGCAGCAGAAACGAGAATCCACTGCATCACCGGTCCTCCAACACCGACAGAAATCATCATCACAGCGACAGATATTAGGGAGGGGAATTCTCGTACAGACACGGAGCATCATGGAGTTGCAACCATCTTGTTAAGTTTCAAAAGCCCCCCACCCTCTACCTCCTCCTCTCCCCCAACAACAAGAAGCATTTCAAATAGGTTTAAAAGTCTAGGAGACTTTCAAGAGGTTTTAGACTACGACTTCCATAACCACAGACCATGGTTTTGTAGTATAGAATATAGACCGTCTATAGAATAGTGCAGTGAAAAACGGCATATATGATATGACATTCATCGCTTATGTTCTATATTGTCCAGTCCGAGTAATTTATGTGAGATCTACCACACAAATTTTAAAAAATAAGGGTCCAAAAACGTCAGTGTTGACCAACTGATACTTTTCACACCATTTTCCTTGATACTCTGTTACCAGACACAGAGGTTCTTTCTTTTCCCCTTAGTTCTATGCTCTGTCCAGAGAGTTGCTAACCTACAGAATAAAATCAATCACCTTAATAGGATATTGCACAGTGCAAACATCCAGCATACAATCTTGTTCTATGCAGATAAACTATCCCAGAGGCTGGTTTGCTTCAAAGAATATATGCCAACTGCAGGATATATAGTGAAAGGAACAAGTTACTTACCTGCAACTGTCCTCCAGCATGGGTCTGGCATGGATTCACATGCTCATGAATATTCCCCATCGTCAGGCTAGGAACCCTTGGTAAAGAAAAAATCAGTTTCAGTTTCACTTCCGAACTGTCTTTCTCCTAACAACCAATCACTGATCTCTGGGTCATACTGCCCCCAGCCAATGACTGCCCTCTACCTAAGCCCCTCCTCTGGCAGCCATCTTCAGATTTGGTAGCACGTAAAGTGGCAGTAGGACCAAGAGAAGAGCCGCAGAGGGGCAGGTGGGAGGGTCCGCATGTGAAGCCATGCCAGACCCATGCTGGAGAACAGTTACAGTTAAGTACTTGTTGTTTCTCAGGGGCATGGCTTGAGGGCCATGGCGTAGGACGTGTATCCTGAGCTGCTCCAGCTGTTCCAATACGATCCGGCGAGGAAAAATGTGTCCACAGGGCGTGCATGGACTCAGAAGACACTGTTGACTGTTGCATATGTGAAATATTGGTGCATGCCTTGAGAAGAATTGTGGCCTGGACATAGCTGAACTTATCCTGGATATGAAGTGCTAGTTTGTATCCGAGGATTGTAACCGAATACAAAATAGCCGGCGCAATAGAACAAAAGATGCCGAATTAAGTGGAACAGAATCGAAGGGAAGAACAGCTGTTTCGAGAGCACGCTGTGTGCGGGGAGGGAGACAGGTTTCCGGGTGAAGACAGGACCGTGCGCTGTCAGCGTGTCATGTTCCGAGACTTAATGCAGCTAATATCTTGACAAACAGCTGCTCAGCTGCGGTGCAAAGTGGAAAAGGAACCTAGTGGTGCACAAGACCGAGTGGAACGGCTGAGGAGGTCCCACGATGCTTCCAGCGCGGACCCCCTGCAGACATCCCAGAGGACACACCATTGGCTGACACGGAAGGAGCTGCCCTCAAGATAGTGAGCCAGGCATGAGTACACCGGCCTGAAACATTGTACCGCGAAGGCGAGGTACGGTGAGCGGCTCAGCTACGAGACGCTGAGAGCGGGGGTGCTGGTGGCCTACGCAAGCAAAGCAGCAACAAAGAAGCACCCGCGCAGACCGCCCACCCGCGGGCCCTGCATACACTCTTTGAGGTGGGCGGAAGGCAGTGGGGTAAGGTCAGTGGAGTGCCCCACGGCAAAAGAGCCGATGACAAATTGCTTGCAGTGACAATCCGAGGAACGGAGGTGGCTGCAGCTACGGTGACCCACAAAGCATGGCAGAGAGTCATGTGCTCTCCTGGACCTTGGAAAGACAGTACACATGCAAGGTTAGTGAGAGCACATGCACCCCTGAAATGACGGAGTGGTCATACATGGCTTGACTGTGGATGCCAAGATATGACCGCATTGTGACGTCTACTCGTTCAGAGGGGCATTACAATAATTAGAAGCCCGAATTGTTAAGCCATATATATACTGTAGAAACACAATACCCCCAGCTGAGGTGACCACCGCTGCAGTGCCTGGGATGCCCTCAGAGCATAACAGAGGTTGCGGACACTGTTAAATGTTAAAGATAGGCCCATGAACATTAGCCAAGACTTGGAAACTGGAGAAGGAGAGAATGATCCTGGGGCCTGATCCTTTTCGCCATGCTCCATGGAAGCAGGAAAGGGCTGACAACACAGCGCCACAGGGAGGGGAGCCCCACTGGTGGCATTGACAGCGCAGGACGGAAATAACAGGAATAGATGCACTGGCGCATACAGCTGGCAATGAGTTGAATTGTACAAATCAGAATCATGGGACGGGACACAGAATTACACGAGGGTGAAAAGCCTGACAGTTAGGTGCTCTGCAATACCGAGCGAAGACCTAAGGCAACATTGAGAACCCCAGAGGCTCGACCTATGCTTCAGAGGCTGACACTACAAAGTCTGTCCTGATGAATAATCCCTGTGTAAGCAGACCATAAAGCAAAGTGGAGGCTGGAAGTGGCCCTCCCTGGGGCTAAAGTGGAATATCCTAGAGATAGGATCTGACCCCCGGGGCCGCCTCAGAAGGCAGTGGTGGATCTGGGATAGTGGTGGAAGAGCTAACTGGCATAAAGAGGTTCGCAGAGCGCAGAAGATTGCATAACTTACTTTGTGCGGGGGAGAACAAGTGACCGGGGGTTGCACTCGACATTAGTGACCCTACCCACTCAGGGTGAGGGCCCACGTCTGGTACAAAATGGCAATAAACTGCAGAAAAATAGAGGAAAGCAGCCGACGATAGAAGATCTCCTCAGACGGTGGAGGCGAGTAAGAACAAAACAAACCACACAGAGCAAAGTACCCCCGACGGGCAATGACCAGCAGATGCTATCGCAGACCTGAAAAAGTCAGGATAGAACAAGCTAGACGCGGCAATGGCCAAACTCAAGACCTTGCTAGAATCTAAAATAGACGCAGTGCAAATAGATGTCAACCTGCTGCGACAGGATGTGAGGAAGTTGGCAGGACGCACAACCGAACTGGAGAGGGGATTGAAAGCCAATACGGCCACTTGCACGGCGAATGCTGCAGAAGTCCACTCACTGAGGCAGCAGGTGCGCAATTTGGAGGATAGAGCACAAGAAGCGGAATGGCGGGCACACAGAAATAACGTGCGGATTATAGGACTGCCGGAGGGTGAGGAAGGCTCAGACCCCAACCAACTATATTGAGACCCTGTTGCTGCAGGAAATTAAAGGTGGGGTGCTCACCCAGGGGTTCGCGGGTGAGATAGCGCACAGAGCGCAGGCTCGCCTGGGCCCCTCCCACTCCCTGTGGCCGAGTATTGCAAAGATCTTAAATTAGGGACAGGGAGAAGATCTTGGAACATTTCCGGAAAGGAGGAACCATTCACAGGGTGTAGGCTTCCATCACAGCATACCTAGACTACACTCTTCTGGTGCAAAGAGAGATTGCACTACGGGCTGAACAAAAGGAGACTACGCGACGCGGGACTCAGGTACATGCTGATGTACCCCGTGAAACTGAAGGTGTTTCACAAAAACAAGGCTCTGTTCTTCGAGAGGATGCGACAGAGTGTTTGGATGCCCAGAACTGTCCAGCTGCAGCAGCTGACCAGACGGAGGGCAAGTCGGATGAATGATCCAGTTCTCTTGCATTTTGTCGTGTTGTATAGACATTTGGCCTTGGGACTTGAATATAGCACAGCAAGTAACGATATTGAAGAGAGTAGACGAAATGTGACGGTAAACAATAGAATTTTTAAGTGCTGTGGTACATTAGTGAGTAGATACTGGCGCATGGCTGCCGTATCGTGGGAGCGGTATTGGGAGAGTGGCACTACTGAAGATGGTGGTGATGCCTAGGTTGTTGCATTTCTTTGTGAACATACCATGCATGATACCGAAGCAGTTCTTTGTCAGGCTTCAAAGTATATGTAGAGGGCTCGTATGGCACAATACTAGAACCAGGATAGCATTATGGAAGCTGCAAAACACGCATGGCCAAGGGGGCATTAAATTGCCCAACTTCGAGATTTACTATCTGGCCAGCCAGCTACAATATGTAGTTAGATGGTTATCGGAAGACTCAACATCAGTGTTCAGATTGTTGAAGGCCGAGTGCATCCTGTGTTTTTAAAAAAGAATGGACATGGGTGCCGAAGCAGCAGCAAGATAGGGGGACAAGAATGCTAGACTTGGGATGGAAGATTTGGCAAAGAGTTTCACCCCAGGAGATACCTTAGCTTTCATTGCAAAGCTACTACATGGAGTTCCATCCATATGTTCACACAGGCATTATTGCATTGCAACACAATCTAAAGCAGATTCACAGATGGGACAAGCGGTCCTAAAACATCTTTGCCGCTGAACCTTCTCACCACCTTCTCCAGATACTGCTCGCTAATCTGCGCAGAGCATGTTCTCTAAGCAGATCCACAAGCTACAGAAGAGATACAATACTCACCGTAATCGTATTTCTGGTGCTTGCATCTGCTTAGATTCACATGCGTCCACATTTCCTTCCCTTCTGGAGTATAAGGCGCATAGATGTTTTCGGGGTTATCACTGTTTCTGCTTTATCACATCTGCACTCTCAACAGTTCATGCAACCTCATGTCAGAAACAAACCATCTGAGGGACCTCGATGCGTGAAGGACCATGAGTACAGTACACGTCACACTAGGGATAGTATTACACGCCCTGTCGACGTGCCATTTTTTGAGTTTCGAAAACAAATCTCGTAATACTCTGCGACTTCCACTAGATGTCGGACTATGCAGATCATGTGAATCTAAGCTGATCCAAGCACCAGAAAAGATTATGGTGAGTAATGTATAGTGTATATATTTCTGATGCTTGTGAATCTGCTTAGAATCACATAATGTGCATATAGTCCGACATCTAATGGTAATTGCAGAGCATTGCATCTTTCTTTCGAAGATCCAAAGAGTTAATCTTGCTCAATATTGTTACTTTGTCCTACGACCTACGGTCGTCTAGTCTCCTGACTACTTCTTTTCGAAGACTGCCTCGTGGACTACCTGCCGCTGCAGACCTCCATTACTGCTCGGCGACTGGTGTACTGATCGATGTCTGTCGATGGTGTGGCCTCGGAAATCCGGCCAGGCCCTTATAATAGGGAGAGTGGGGCCCTGGGTTTATTCTTTTTCAAGAATGCATTTCCTTTCCCCTTCTCTTTCCCTTTTTGGTCTGGCTGCCGTCTACCTCTGCTATGGAGAGGACGCCCTTTAAATGTTGTCCGTCAGGTAACGGCAAATTCCCTTGGAAGGACACCCATCCCCGTTGTAATAGGTGTCTGCCTCAAGACCATGACAAGCGTTCTTGTAAATCCTGAAAGCTCTTTCGTCCCAAGATGTTAAAGGACAGGGGACAAAAGGGTGGGCCGTCTACGCAATGCAGTCCGACAGTCCTTCCCCATTGGCGCTGTCGCTTCGGATGACAAGGACTCCAGTGGCAGCCATGGCTCCGACCTGGAAGCCATAGACCTTTCGGCGGAACCCTTCGGTTTCCAGATGCCCGTCCCCGATGGACAGACTACTGGTTCTGTTATGGGGAGTTCACACCCCGGTGAGGTGACTAGGACACACACGCACCACCTATGCCCAAACTCACAACCCTAAGGCCTCTTCGACGGACACGCCGAAGAAGCGTGTAATGCCAACAGGCCCGCTGAAAACTTCGACGGTGTCTTCCGAACCTTGCGGTTCGGCACGCTCCACGCAACCGTCTTCTCGGCATGCAACTGGGCTTTGCTCTCACAAGGGTATCCCCCCAAATAAACGCACAGTCGCCGGCATGCCATCTAAGGGCGTGCAAGCTCCCAAGACTTCGGCAGTCTTCAACCGCGACGGTGCCAACAGACGCATTGAGACCTAGCATTCAGCAGCCGAAAATACGCGAGAGTCTCTCTTGCGGCTATTATTTCGGCAGCAGGAGAACACAGGGATGAATAATCTGAAGCCCCCCAAGCCTCTCTCGAAGGCTTTATCAGGAAAATCGCCCTCTTCTGACCAGCCTTTTCCACCTCCAGACTTTTCTGCATTTTCCCTGTGGACTAGGCAGAGATTTGAGAATTATATGGACAAGATTGCACAATTTAAAGATTTCTCAGATAAATATATTACTCCCAAGAGACCTAGGGAGGAGGACTTGGATTACTCCGAAGGAGGAGGATACATATGAGGACAATCCTTTTTGATCAGGACACAGCTGACCAGGACCCAGACTGGGATTGGGGATCAGCCAGCAGATAGGGGCCTTGGCTTTCACCCACACATACCCCTGACCCGGACATTATTTTTCTAGATCCACCTTCACCTCAACAAAAGCAGTCATCACCTGTGGATGACCAAATGTTATTTAATGCCATCCTAAAGAGAGCCGTAGATCATTTTGAGATTGCTACACATGAGGCAGCCCCTGATGCTGACTTTGTTGAAAATATTCTCCAGGAGATGCCTTCCACTAGTAGGCCTATTCCATTACTTAATTCAATAAAGAAACGCCTAGCTCCTTTATTGTCACCATCCCTCACAAGGGCAGTCAACCCTCGGGTTGAGAAACTGTTCCACCCCTATCCATCTGACCCTATGTATATACGAGGTCCTGCCACACCGGACACCCTAGACACAACCACAAGAAAGAGGGCAGGGCTACCACTATCCACAGCGGAAGCGCCCCCGGATAAAGATTGCAAAAACCTTTATACCCTAGAGAAATGTATTACTACTTCTCCAGCCTATTCCTCCCCCCTGAAGCTCTCCCTTGTGCACCCGCTTCTTAAGAAACCCTCTGCCGACCCATCCTGCCCGACTAACTATCGCCAAATCTCCATCACTCATTTCCTGGACAAACTCCTGGAAAAGCTTGCCATCTCCCAGCTTAATCTTCACACTGAAGATGTTGGTTGTCTCCATGACCATCAACTGCTCTTCTGAACATCCGTGAAGACCTGCTCTCCAACCTCGATTCCAACACCCCCTGTGTCGTCATCTTAATTGATCTCTCTCCTGCCTTTGACACGGTCAATCATGCCATCCTGCTCAACCGTCTCCGTGATAACCTGTGTATCGCAGATCAGGCCCCGATTTGGCTGACCCCTTGCCTCTGTGATCGACCCTCCCAGGTCCAACTTGGGTCCTTCCTCTCGATCTCTACCTGTGGTGTTCCCCAGGGGTCTAACCTCGCTCAGTTGCTGTTCAACCAATACTTGGCACGACTGTGCCCACTGCATTGACTCCCTCTGCCCCAACTTTCAGTGCTATGCGGATGACACTCCACTCACTTTCAGGCTCCCTTCTGCCACTTCTTCTCTCATCTCCGACTGTCGTTCTGCTATCTGGGATATTTGTGCCACCAATAATCTCTGCCTGAATGCCAGTAAGCCAGATTCTCCTCATCGGCACACCTGCTCCCTCCTTTCCTGCCACTCTCTTGGTCCTCTGCCTGCTCCCACCTGTGAGGCTAAAAACCTCAGGGTGATCTTTGACTCCACACTCTCCTTCTCCCCTCACATATCTGCCGTCTCTAAGAAGTCACACTACCAGTTGCACCTCGTCAGAGGTATTCTTCCTTTCCTCTCCTTCCCTCAGAAGCTCACTGTCTCCAGAGCTCTGGTTCGCTCTAGGCTGCACTACTGCAACAGCCTCTTTCGAAATCTGCCTGCCTCTACCATCTGGCGATGGCATACTTTGATATGTGATCGCCTTCTCTACCAGATGCTATGGAACCAAAGAGTTTTCCTAAGGGGTTTTGTTTGTTCACATAGTACAAGACCGCCTTCAGTACATTAGGTGTATGAAGGCTTCTTTGTGCCGAGTTTGATGGATTTTGAAAGAAGATAGGAATTTCTATAGATTGGTTTACATGGAGCTTTGAAATGAACTTGGGTGAGAACTTAGGATGTGTTCGAAGGACAACCTTGTCCTTTTGCATAATGAAAAAGGGGTCTTGTATGGACAAAGCCTGTAGCTCACTGACTCGTTTTATGGAGGTGATAGCTACTAGGAATGCAGTCTTGTTAGTAAGATGTTTTAGGCTGGCATTGTGCATAGGCTCAAAGGGTGGACCAATGAGTTTGGAGAGCACACACTGAGATCCCAACCCGGGGGAGGATTGGAAATTGGGGGGTGGGGGAGGTATAGCCTCTTTACCCCTTCCATGAATGCCTTAATGACAGGAACTTTCCACCAGGACACCTTGTTCTGTAAAGTGGTCTAAGAGGACAGGGCCACCAGATGCACTTTGATGGAGTTAAATGCTAGGCATGAGTCAAGTAGATAAAGCATGTAGTGTAGAATGTTAGCTGGGGATCATTTTGTTGGCTTTAGTGTTTGTGACGTGCACCATGTCACAAATCTCTTCCACTTCTTGAAATAGCAGTGTCTGGTGTTGGGGTTCCGTGCCTCTTTTAGGATATTGCAATGATCTTTGGACACTGAAAGCAAGCGTCCCCAAAAGGCAGTACCCTCCCGCAATGAGAGGCAGTAAAGGACACACCCCGGGAGGGAATGAGACCAAGACCAAGTGCGGGTGAATGTAAAGGGTTTTTATCTAATAAAATAGGGCATGCAAAGGACTCTGCAAGCTCCGAGAGCGCTCTGTCTGACAATAGCAAGGACAGTCTTATTTATTACAAAAATCACATCATACGTCCTACACACAATGGGGGGCACATAGTCACAGGGATTGGGTGGCGTCGACTAACTATAGGTGAGGCAGTGATGAGCCGCTCCAGGATTGGTGGATGTCCGCGTGGTGCCAACGTGGGGTGTATGGGTCAGCTGGGCTCATCGGGGTGGGGCTGCCAGGCCAGGCGCAGTCGGTGTCGTTGATAGATGGCTGTACTAACATTCTGCCCTTGTGGCCACACACACAAACACTCATCCGCTATAAGATTCCAGTTGTCCTGTAAATCCTCCAATATGTTACTCTAGGAAATAATAGGAGATCGTAGAAACAACATGCAATGTAGAGCTTCACCAATAAATCAGCACACTGTTACTGTTGACCTGTTGACCGCGTGTCATAAACGTGGGTGTTTGGTTTGAGGGCACGAGGTGAGCCGCCCTGCCATTCCATTCTTGTTAGATGTAGTGAAGAATTGCTTTATGATATCTTAGTACAGGGTTGAATACCTATCTCCAAGGCCCATTAACTGGGGTAAACTGGAGTACTACTGGATCAGCGAGGGCGTGCCTCTGGCCCCTTGAGGCGGTGGGGTTTAGGACCAGGTTGTAAATAATTCATTTGGCCGACCGTGGCGGCCTCGGATATGGGGGAGGTGAATACTTGAAGCGGGTCCAACGGAATGAGGGGAGGTGAGGCTGTGCTGCTCGTGCACCAGCTAGCCCTGGCGGACCTTGGCGGGACGAGGGGGAGATGGCCTTGTGTTTATGTTCAATTCTCTGTGCCTGGGCTGCACACTATACAGAACAAGGAGACGGTTAATAAAGTTAGTAATATTAGAGTGATTACACATTTCTAATGTCTATACAATCATGTACTATTTCATATACGACTATGAGCGTCTTTGCAGGGTCACACATATCACATAACATTGGTTAAATACATTTCAGCAATTACGTCCGGTAGCAGATGGATGACACATGAGGTAGCATTAGGTTTGATTGTGTACTCAGGAGCATGGAAGCAATACTTTCAGTTGTGATTGTATGTTTACAGTCTTACTCATAACATATAAGCCTGTCCCACTGTATAATACACGAGTATTCTCAGTAATTCTTTTTCGCCTTCCTTTGTACATTAGCAGCATTCGTTAGTTAGCACTAGGTGGGCTGTATCAAGCCCGTTGATTGAGTCTTTAAGGCACATGGTATCTTACATGGGCTGGAGTCATTTTTGCTTTATCAGTACTATGAACGTTTGTCCCTTTCCCGACACCCGTGGTATAATTTTACACATCATTAGGCATTTGGGGAACACGGGCAAGGGTTCATGCAAGGAGGGCATTGACGCCATATATTTTAAATGTTTGGGGTTAGATGCTGGGTCGAGGCCTGTCCTATTGGGATGGTTCTTGTTATTTTCCAGACTTGAACCAGGAGTCAGGTCACTTCGGGGACAGTGATGTACTGCAGAAGGTAAATGATACAGCGATTGTTATGCTATTTGCTCGTGTCTGGTTGCTCGTGAGAACGGGCCTTCAGCGGATCTGCCATGGGGTGGAGGCGCAGGGGGAGTGCGTGGCTCCCTGTGCACAGTGAGCAGGGGCCAAGCTGCAGCTTTCGCGGCAGGCTGTTTCATTGGGGTTTTGGTGGCTTTTATCTAAAATGGAGTCTTGAAGCTTCCAAAATGGTGTCCATGATCTGTTACAGTATACTTCGATGGGCCTGTGTGTCAATCAGCAGCCACCCTGCCACCTGAACACGGGTGGATGGGGGGCCTCCGACGAGCCACGAACCTCACGAGGGTGGGGTATGCCGGGGAGGGGGTCTCTTAGACCTATCCTCCCATACATTTCCCCCCTTTCGTTACTTAAGTAACAAATACTGTAACTCGCCTAACCTCTGGCATTCTTTCTCATTTGCAACAGCCTCATCCCATGCTGGTGTGCCTTTTACTGGCATCCATGCTCTGCACACCCCCGCAGGCTTTCCCCCCTCCTAGCATATTCATCTGGTGTGCAGGTCATGTTTATACATCCACCCATCACCTTCCAGGTCCACCCATACCTCTTTATACCACTCCCGTTCTTCAGGCTCTTTTATTGTGGTGTGATAGATATCCCCATCATAATATAAAGGCACCATTCTATACTTTGGTTCTGGGCCCTCACCTGTTTGTACTTGAGCTTCTTGCATCATCTGTGCCACTCCTCTAGTGTTGCCCATCGTCACCATCATCATTGCGCCATTAGGCACTGCATTAGCGCAACATCGAAGACCCAGCTGGCACTGGCAAAAAATCAATAGTAAAAATACCACGATAGGCAACACTTCGACCATTACTCCAAGCCATGATGGCACCCAGGAGAAAAGGTTGTCGAACCAGGTGCTTGAGTCTGCTCCACCTTCATTTTTCATTTGTTCCCCCAGGTTGTGCACTGCTGCGATAACATATGACTGTGTACCATTATCTGCGTCTTCAGAAGGTACAAATGTGCAACATGCACTCCCGATTTTTCGGCAAACACCGCCATCCATCGCCGTTAACAGGTCTAGGACATACCTGTTCTGCATGGTCATTAACCGCAGGGCTCTTAGCTCCACCTTGATCATGTTAAACCCTTCTTCAGTGTCGTTAGCCAGCTGGATCAGCTCCCAGCGTGTGATTTGGAGCCGTTTTGCATTTGCTCGCGTCTGGATGCTTGGGGCGAGGGAGGCGAAGAATGTTTCTGCAGAATTGAACAGTCGGTACTTGTCTGGAATCTGTGCCAACAGTTCTGAAGAGGCTCTGGATACATAGTTGGATGATCTTCGTCGCCTCGATAACACATCTTGCACATTTCCTGGGGACAGGGCATACATTTGCGGTTCTTCTGTTGGCTGGGTATTTTGTTCACGATGGGCATCTGGCACTCCTTTCCCCCCAGTAATATGGCTCTCCGGAATCACCATCAAGGCTGAATGCAACGTTGCCAAGGAACATGTGCCCCCCCAGGATTGTGGGAGGTGCAAGTATGCCTGTTTGCCGCAGACCCAGTAAATGTCCATAAGCGCTGCTGTTCCTTTCTTCATGTCTGGGATAATGAGTGTCCGGTTACAGTTCTTGTTTACACCCATTGAGTTTTTCCCTTCACCATGGAAACACAGATCATATGATATTTCTTTCTGCAGTTTGAACGGCTTTTCTATGGCGGTCACCCAGGTCAGTTTCATGATGTGCTCCTTCCAAACTGGTGTGCAGGTTTTTTCAATCCAGGTTTTTTCAATCCACTGTAGTTTTTCTGCAGTCAGTTCTCGCAGTGCTTCAGCTTTGCATGATATTACTTCACCTTTCCATTTATTGTCCAAAAACAATGTCCCTTTAATCACGAAAAAAGGTTCTTTCAAACAGATCACTCCTTTGGCTCTTGAGTAACCGTTTTTCTCATTTTGCAGCATTTCAAAAGATACTCTTTGTGCCTGAAAGGTGTTCTAGATTCTGCACAGAGTGAGATGAAGGAGACATTGGGCATCTGCAAGAGGCAATTCTTTAGGCAACAGAACTTTGGGTGTACCCGAGGCGTGGGGAATCAGGGAACAGACATAACTCTCATTGGTTGTCTGTTTTGCAGTGGAGCTCATGTCAGCATACCATTTATTTGACTGATGTGGATGTTTGGGGTCTTATATTATATCTAGACCCAGGCCAGAATATTCGTCATATTTTCTCCTCCCCACCTCCCTCCGCTTCCTACTGCTTCGCAGGTAGCTCTTTGCTTCTCGGGCTTTGTGTTTCATTGGCCCCCCCTTTCTCGCCCCCCCTTTTCCCATTCCTCATATGAAGCCAGAAACCTCTCTGCTGTTTCTTCATGCTCTTCCTTTCTCCCTGCAGGGGTTCTAGTTTCTGCAGTTGGGGTAACTTCTGGTGAGGGCATTGTGGCAGTAGCGTCGTACAACCATATGACATGACAGAAGGGTTGCGATCGTTTAGACTATAAACATTGTATTCTGAGACATTTGAGGGTGGTGCTGCATTTATAGTCAGACTGTTATTGATATCATTTGAGGGCTGTGTATTGGGTGGGACTGAGGGCTGTGTATTGGGTTGGACTGTACCATAGCCCCATACAAGCTGGAATCCGTTCCATATTAAATAGTCCCCTTCCTTATTCATCCTTGTTCCATTCCCCAGATTAGTTCCATTCTATATCCATACACCTTTGTGGAAATTTCAAGTGGCCAAATTCTACGACTTCAGGAGCCAAGCTGCCAAGTTCATAGATTGAGGGCGCGGGTGGAGAGATGCTCCCTTGTGTTGTGTTAGCATGTTGTACGGGCACAGGAGGTTCATTGGGTCACATTGCTGGTTTGAGCAGATGTGGAAACCAAGGTTGTCTCGCCCAAATAGGAGCAACCAGGAATAAAGTCACTTGTTCCTGGTGCATCTTGTGCACTATTCTTGCTCAGGAGTGGAGTGGTCGGGGGTGGGGGAGGAAGCAGAAGCACACATCCCTGGCCAGTTCACCCACAGGGCGTTCCCCTTGGACTCTTTTTGGGGAAACCTGGACACGAAGTCTGGGCATTGTGCGTTTAGGCTTGTGGCAAACAAGTCTAACAGGGGTGACCCCATTGTGAGAATATTCTGTCTAGGATAACTGTCAACTTGCCACTCGTGTTATTCTGGTTGAGGGCATTTGTTTAGAGTGTCTGCCAGAGGATTCAGTTCCCCTGGAACTTGTTGAGAGATTAGGAACATGTTCTGCTTGAGTGCCCACTTCCATATTTTTTGGAAAGACTGAGTGTGTGTGCCTCCTTGCTTGTTTAGGTAGAACATGGCCGTGGTGCCGTCTGTGAGGACCTGAACTGTTTGACCTATAAGATGTTGCTGAAAGGCTTGAAGACCCTTGAGGACTGCCAATATTTCCAGGAAGTTGATAGGTGTTTAGGCTGTAGCACATGTCCACTGGCCGTGGGCTGCGTGGTGGAGGAAGTGAGCCCCCCCCCCATCCGGCAAGTGAGGTGTCTGGAGTTAGGGTCGCTTATGCTGGTGGAATGAGGAAGGGTTTTCCTTTGAGCAGGTTGTCCCTGGACCACCAGCGAAGAGCCTGCACCAGGGTTAGCGAAACAACCACTAGATCGTCCCACTGACCGCTTGCCTGAGACCATTGTTTTGCTAAACATTCGTGCATTGGTCGCAGACGGGCGTGTGGAACCAAGTGAATACATGAGGCCATCATCCAGAGTAAGCACACTGCTTTGCGTACAGTTATCTTGTGACCGAACTTGTAGTGAGGTATTTGCAACAGCATGTTTTGTACTCCCTCGCTTGAGGGGAAGCCAGCTCCTCTGTCTTTAGAATAGCCCCTAGAAATTGTTTTATTTGGCTGGGGAATAGGATGGATTTCTTTTTGTTGATGGGGAAGCCCAAATTGAAAAGAAAGTCTAATGTCTTATTTTGTTTGCAATCCAGAGGAGCATCCATGGTAATTAGTCCAGATAAGGGTATACTGGTATGGACTTTCTGTGCAGGTGTGCTGCCGCTACTGTGAGTACCTTTGTGAATACTCAGTGCTGAGGCGATGCCAAAGGGGAGTACCTTGAACTGGTAGTGAACTCCAGCTAGCTTGAAAACGCAGATATTTTCTGTGGGCAGGGAGCATTGAAACATCAAAGTATGCATCATTCATATCCAATGTTGCCATGTAGCTCCCCCTGTTTTAGGAGTAAGATTACCTCTTGGAGCCTGGTCATGCAAAAAATACATTAGGCTCCACCGGCATGTTTAGGAGGGTTGCCTGGGTTTCTAACTTAAACCCGGATTGTCTGATCCAGGCGCAGTGCTTGATGAGCGTACCCTCTGCTATGACACGGCCAGCATTATCTGCTGCATCAAGGTTATTTTTCAGGGTGCATTTTGATATCTGCTTGCCTTCTGTAATAGTCTAACAATTGAGCTTTTAGGGGTTCCGGGGAGGCTTCTATTTGGCGTTCCAGGTCATCCCATTTGTGGCAGCCGTAACTAGCTAGAAGTGTAGTGTTGGCAATTCTGGTTTGGTATGCTGCAGAGGCGGCAACCTTTCTTCCAAAAGAACAAGTTACTTACCAACTGTAACGTTCTTTCGACTGGATGTTCCTCCCACGTATTCCTCATCTTGTGATATTCGTTATCGCCAGCTTCGCTGCTTTGGAATTTTTTTTTTCGGCAGAGGGCGCTGTGCTCGAGATCGTGGCGTCGAGGGTCCCTCGACGGGCTCCGTTCCGACGTCACTGCTGGTATAAATAGCTTGAGCCGCGCCCATTGACTTCAGTTCTGTTTTTTTGAGGAAATACTCGTGGAACATCCAGGTGAATGCTGTGACTGACATCATGAGAGGAAAGTGTAAGAAAGCACAAACTGTACTGCGGGGCAGGCTGAGAGCGTCGATGAGGAATACGTGGGAGGAACATCCAGTCGAAAGACCGTTACAGTGGGTAAGTAACTTGTTCTTCGAATGGATTGTGTCCTCCCACGTATTCCTCATCTTGTGATAGACTCCCATAGCAGTGATCAATTTGGAGGTGGGAGTGCTAGTTCTTGTTTTCATGGACAGAATGCAGTACCGCCCTGGCAAATAACCCCTCATTGGAGGAGGAGGCATCTAAGCATTAATGCTTGATAAAGGTATGCATTGATGCCCATGTTGCAGCTGAGCAAATGTCTTTTGCAGGGACTCCCCTCTTCAAAGCCGCAGAAGTAGCCATTCCCCTAGTGGAGTGAGCATGTAGCCCATCCGGTGGGTCTTTTCCTGCTAGTCTGTAGCATTCCAATATAGCCAGAATGATCCAGCGGGATATAGTTTGTTTCGTCACCGCTAACCCCAATTTACGACCTGTGTAACCCACAAAGAGTTGGTCATCTTGACGTAATTTTGCCATTCTTGAAATGTAAAAACTGAGGGCCCTCTTGGGGTCCAGTCTATGCAATCTCTCCTCTTCTTTACCCAAATGACGAGGAGGATAGAATGTTGGTAAAAGAATTTTTTGTGACAAATGGAAGTCAGAAACTACTTTCAGTAAGAAAGATGGTTTAACTTTAAGAACTACCTTGTCCTTGTAAAAGATGGTATATGGAGGTTTACATGAGAGAACATGTAGTTCACTAACCCTGCGGGCAGATGTTAATGCCACAACAAGGACAGTTTTTAGTGTTAAAAGCCTCAATGTACAGGAGTGCAGAGGCTTAAATGATATACAAGTTAGGAATTTAAGAACTAAGTTTAAATCCCAAGTTGGGACATGAAACAGTATTGGTGGATATACATTGGTAAGTCCTTTCAAGAACTGTATGATTAATGGAATTTTAAAGTAAGAAACCTCTTCTGAGGAGCGCTTAAAAATAGACAGCGCAGAAAAATATCCTTTAATTGTTCCGATCTGGAGCCCCAGATTGGCTAGATATAACAGGAAAGAAAGCACCATTCCGGTTCTACATTGAAAAGGGTCCACATCCCCATCTTTGCACCAGTTACTGAACTTGTTCCAACAACGCCGGTACAAGGATTTAGTTGCTGGCCTTCTGGCCGAAAGCATAATCTCCATTACGTCATCCGGAAGATCCCAATCCTTGTATCTCAACCTCTCAGAAACCATGCGTGTAGATTGAGTGTCTTGCCCTCTGGATGGAGAACCCGACCTTCCTCTTGCGAGAGAAGATCCTCTCTTTGCGGAAGATGTATTGGAGGGCAGATGGACATGTCCAGAAGGTCTGGGTACCACGTCCTAGTGGCACAGGTCGGGGCAATTAGGATCATGGCTTTCCTGAACTTTCTCAATCTCCCGATTACTTGAGGAATCGCGGGGACTGGAGGAAACGCGTACAGTAGGGGGAAATCTCAGTCCACCACGAACGTGTCTCCTAGAGCTCCTCTCGGGGGAAATTCCCTTGAGAAATACTGATCGCACTTCCGGTTTACCGTGGTCGCGAACAGATCCACTTGAGGGGTTCCCCAAAGGGCGAAGATCTCCAGAAGGACTTCCTGAACTAACTCCCACTAGTGGCAGACTGTGCTCTGCATGCTCAGAGAGTCTGCCGCTGTGTTCTGCTCTCCGGCTAGGTGAACTGCCGACAGAGAGATTCCTTCTCGTATTGTTCCGAACCAGAGCTGCATTGCCTCTCTGTACAACAAAGGTAGTGATCCTACGCCTCCTCTTTTGTTGAGGTAGTACATGGCCACTGTGTTGTCCGTCATTATGAGGACATTCTTTCCCTGTACAGAGGGCAGGAAGGCCTTCAGCGCCAGTCTGATTGCCCTCAGCTCCAATAGGTTGATGTGTAGTTTGGACTCCGATGGAGACCAACGTCCGCCGATTGTCAGATCGTTGGTGTGAGCTCTCCACCCCGTGAGTGAGGCGTCCGTTACTACGGTTATCTCCAGCCATGGTTGCCAAAAAGATTCTCCCTTGAGGATGTTGTCGTTGCAAGCCCACCATAGTAGATCCTGAGAAACTGCGCTCGGGACTTGCAGAAGATCTGACATACTCCTCTAGAATTGGGGCCACTGAGTTCTGAGGGCCCATTGAAGGGATCTCATTCTCAGTCTGGCCTCTGGCACCAGAAAAATGCAGGATGCCATGAGGCCGAGCAATCTCAGAAAAGGCCGGCAGGTGCTGGGCTTTCTGGAATTTTGTTACCATCTGCTGGATGTTGAGAGCTCTTATCTCGGGCGGCAAGGCTTTGCCCGAGGAAGTGTCCAAGACTGCTCCTATAAACTGGGAGTTCTTGGGATGGTATCATTTGGGACTTCTTGAAATTGAGGGAGAAGCCCAGGTTGTGGAGGAAGTGGCAGGTGATCGACAGATGTTCCTGAGCTTGTTCGGGAGAACGTGCTCTGATCAACCAGTCGTCCAGGTAGGGGTAGACGTGAATCCCCCGTCTCCTGAGACTCGCTGCCACTACCGCCATCAGCTTGGTGAAAACCCTCAGAGCGGAGGTCAGCCCGAATGGCAGAACTCGAAACTGATAGTGAGAACCGCCAACTGCGAACCTCAGGTATTTTCTGTGCTTGGGATGGATTGGCACGTGAAAATAAGCATCCTGAAGGTCCAATGATACCAACCAGTCTTGGAGTTGGAAAGCCTGAAGGATCTGAGAAAGGGTTACCATATTGAACTTGTCCTTACTGAGGAACTTGTTCAATTTTCTTAAGTCCAAGATGGGTCTCGATACTCCGTCCTTCTTTGGGATGAGAAAATAAGGGGAGTACCAACCCTTGTTCCTCTCCGCTACAGGTACATGTTCTATTGCACCTTTCTCTAGCAGGGTTAAAATTTCCTGCAAAAGGAGCGTGCCTGGAATTTTGGTAGAGTTGGCTCCCAGTGGATGATTGTGAGGCCTTCTTAGGAAGGGAAGGAAGTAACCTTGAGCTACTGTTTCCGGTGCCCAAGTATCTGAAGTAATGCCCCACCATTCTTTCAGATGCTGAGAGTCTGCCTCCCACTGGTGTTTTGTATGATAAGCCCTCCGAGTGATTTGGGGGCGGCTGCAGGAGCGGCTGAGGGCATAGATGGCTTTGTAGTCTTTCCTCGTCCACCACGAGTGACATTCCTTTTGCCCCTTTGAAAAGCCTGTCCTCTTCCTCTACCAACAGAGCAGTAGTATCGAAAAGGACAACCCCGCCAGGAAAATGAGCCGAATAGGGTTTCTGAGGCCGTCGCATGGAGGCACTAAGGGATTTAGCTGCCGCTTTTGAGGTCTGTAGTTTTTCTAGGCTCTCATCAGCCTTACTACTAAACAGCCTCGAGCCATCAAAGGGCATGTTGAGAAGTCTAGTCTGCACATCAGGGGCAAACCCCGACTTTCTCAACCACGCAAATCTGCGTAGCACTGTGCTTGATGCCATGGATCTGCTAATACTATCAGCAGTATCCAGTCCAGACTGGAGACATTCCCCCATTGCCTCCTTCCCGTCTTTGACTATTATCAGGTAGCCTTGCCTTTCCTCGCTTTCCGGAATATGTTCAGCCGCTGCCGAAATGCATTCCCACAGGGTATTTGTGAACCTGGCCAGGGTACAGGTAACATTGGTTGATTTCAAGGCCATGCTACCTGAAGTAAAAACTTTACGAGCCCAAGCATCAACCTTCTTATCCTCCCTATCCGGAGGTATGGTTGGGTATGCTGTCTGTCTCGAACTAGTAGCAGCCTGAATAACCAGACTTTCTAGAGTAGGGCGTCTATTCAGATACTCTGGGTCAGAGAAGTAGAAGTTCTATACTTCTTTGGAAGATTGCTGTCTACTGCAGCAATGTAATCAGGTTTTTCCCAGTTCCTTTCAACTGTCCTTTGAAGCGCCCTATGGAAAGGGAGAACTGGATCTTTCTGGGGTCCTCGGACTATTATGTCCGTCATATCATCTTGCTAAAAAGTAGGTGAGGCTTTTCCCCAACCCATATATTCTATCACCCTGTTCATCAAACTCCTGTACCCAACTGCATGCTCTGCAGGATCAGGTGCAGCAAACTCTAATTCAGGTGACATGTCAATGCCACTAGCAGAATGTAGAGTTTCGCACAGGTCTCTCATTTAAGATTCAGGGTTTATAAATTCCTCTGGAACCTGTCTAGTGCCATATTTTAATCCAAAAGGAGCAACATCTTCCGAGCCAGATTCTTCAAAAATTGAAGACATGGACCTAAAGAAATCTGACTTGGATAAAGGTGTAAACCTTCTCTCTTCCTCCTGTTTTTTCGTCGAAGGAATATGTGTTTTCTTCGAAGGTGTCGAAGGACCTTTTCAACACACTCCAAGTCTTCGATAAGGGTGTCGAAGATAGTACAGGCTTCGATGTCGAAGCTGTCAGTGCCGATGGCGTCGACGAAGTTGCACTCTATTTCGACAACTTCTGCTTTTTATGAGGGATGGGAGAAACACTTGATTCGCGAGGATCTCTCGACGAGTCGACTCCAGTTTTACATGCTTCACCCATACTACTAGGTTTTACCGCAGTAGTTCCCGACTTCCCTCTGTCGTCCAATGGAGCGACCGGGGTCCGACTCTTCTGAGGTTTCTTTGAGGGGGTTGAGACCGCATTCTCAAAGACCTGCATCATTTTTCTTCTAAAATGTTCCCATTTTGTTGGACATCGAACCAATTCAGTTGATGTATCAGATGATGACAATGGAGATCTATGTCTCCTTTTTAGCTTTTTAGAAGAAGACGAAGATCGTCTCGATCTCCTACGAGATCGGGATCTATTAGAGTGATTTTTATGACGTTCTGATTCCTTTGAATCGGATGTTTTTTAATGCCTTTTCGACGAGGCCTTCGCCTTTGACGCCTCCCGCCCCACCGCTAACTTACTTTTCCTCTCACGGAGGGCCTTCTCCGCCATCGACTGACAGGAGCCACAGTCGCCGGTTCGATGACCTGACCCAGACACCAAAGACAGATGCGGTGAGGATCGGTGATAGACATCTTCCACCCGGAGTCGATACACTTCTTAAACCCAGTTTTAGGTGTAGAAGCGGTTGATGATGACATTTTCTGACAGAAAATCTCATATCACGTTCACGCGAGAGAAGCAATCGGAAAAACGGAACTGAAGCCAATGGGCGCGGCTCGAGCTATTTATACCAGCAGTGACGCCGACACGCAACGGAGCCCGTCGAGGGACAGCCGACGCCACGATCGAGCACAGCGCCCTCTGCCAAAAATGTTTTTCCGAAGCAGCGAAGCTGACGATAACGAATATCACAAGATGAGGAATACATGGGAGGACACAATCCATTCAAAGTATATTTTTATTTGCTTTCCTCATCTGGCAGGGCCTTTGCCGATGCCAGAGGAGTGCCTGCCCTCTTTCTGGTCGTGGTGACCACTAACTAATCAGGTTTAAGCTGACCTCTAATATACAGGGGGTCGGTAGGCGCCGGTCTGAATAGTTTTTCTATTCTGGGGCTGACATCATTGTGAGACTAGGTGCCAGAAGGGATGGCTGGATGTGTCTTTATACAGACTGCAGGAGCGGAATAAACTTGGTGGCAGACCTCTTGTCCCACAGAATGTCTTCCAAAAAGTCTGTCGACCTGTGCTTCCTGGGAGTTGATGTCAAAGTGTTGTGCAGCCTTTAGTAGCAGTTAATTGAGCTGTAGTTGGTTATCAATGGGAGAATCTGCTACCGGCTGGCCCTGGTCGTCTGGCTACTAGATCACGTAAATGTCGTAATAGAATTAGTCTTGGTCTTATAAAGGTTCCCTCGAGACCCCGGGTCTTGTGACCCTGAGGGGTCGTCATAGTACAAGTCCTGAGTGGGGTCTCGGTAGGCCGAGGCCTGGGTGCCTAGAGCAGAGGTGTTAGGCTGTGGCTCAAGACCAGACTTCTTGGCACGGGGCTGCTGTGCCGAGGCACCTGGCTCTGAGGCATCTTTAAGGGATGACAGTTGATCTGGGTGTCTGTCCATAAAGTCCACAAAACTTGACATCCTTCTCAAGATTTTATTACATTGTTCAGGTGTATAGTCACATAAGGTGGGAAGCTGGACATGATGGTGGTGGCCTGGGAGGAAGTTTTATCTTTGTGGTGTGTTGGGCGATGTTTGAATGCAGTACCCTCTGGAAACACTACAAACAACTATGACTACAGGTATAGGCAACCCCAACCTTTGGTATAAGCTTGTACTACACAGTTTTGGTAGCGTGTGGAGCAGCCAGGCTGATCTCAAGAGGGGAAACGTGAGCTGTAGTGGAGTTACATAAAGATTCACAGTTACAGGTATTCAATTAAACTCTTACACTCAAGGTTTCTTGCATAAACAATTAATAATGTATTTATCAGTCAGTTAAAAGCGTTCTTCAGAAGGGATCAATAGAATCGTAAAACACAAATATACTTCAATTCTGTACACCTTGGGTTTCTGAATCAGACAAGGCGGTTTTGGGATGGCCTACAGAGACAACCTACACCCACAGGTGACTTCAGTAAAAAGGGTGCTGGGGACATTAATATCTTATTGTTGCCATTCAGAATGCTCTTTAAAAGTTGGTAAAAGGCAAAGGTTATTAGAACACAAGAACACACAAATATTCTTAAGCAGTGCAGATACTTTTAGAGTTCACTAGAAGAGTCATTCAATTCAATAGGCTAAGCCAAAGTCAATGGGCAAAAGTCTTGGATAGGATAAAGCACTTTGGTAAGTAATGGAAAAGTCTTTGCACAGGTTTTTAGGAGTATTTGATGAAAAAAAGAATCAAATGTAGGGCCACAAGCTGATTAGACCTGTGAGTTGTGGAAGTTACAAGCACTTCTACAGTAAGATGGAAGTTCTCTTAGACTTATTTTACAGTAACTTAGTAAAGAAGAAAGATGCATCTGATGACTTCTGTTCCTGTACAGCTCTGCAGATCTCACTGTTCCTGGGCCTCAGTCGTGGGGACAAGAGGGAGGACGTCGGGGGACTCCTGCACTGCACTGGCACCGTCAAAACTGCCAACCGGCAAACTTTATTTTCAGTGGCTATTTCGCGTTTCAGATCCTTGCGGTACAGCAAATAGCTTTGGAGTTGATTGGTCCCATCAACTCAAAGGGAGAAGTTGTCCTTGCAGTGGCTTCTCTGTCGATGTGAACTTGGCAAGTGGTCACTGCAGCAGGGCTTCGCCGGGAAAACCAACGGTCCAGGAGTTGCAGCAAGCGTCCTCTTCAAGCTCTTCTTCGGTTCCTTCGCCCAATCGTCGATTCTGTCTTCCAAGCCAAAAGACTTGCCTTTTATTCAGTTCTCTCTCATTCATTCCAGCCTAGCTGTCACTCACCCAGCAGGGTGGCTGTCCTTGCCGGACAGTCATCCAGCCGATCACCACAGAGTGCCTTTGGGTCTTCTAGGAAACTAAGCACAGGGAGTTTCGGGCACCTCCCTCACTTCCTGACTACCCCAAGCACTCTGGAGCCAGGAGGCGGGTTTCACTCCTGAAGCCTGCCAAACGCGAATGAACAAAGAGACCAGACCTGGTTTGGCGCGCAGAGAAAAACTCTTGAAGGACCTTGCCGCAAAGACATGACGAAAAACGAAGACCGGGGACCATTTTAGCAAGGATGGCTGAACGCCATTTTGAAAAAGATGGCTCCCGCAGTTAACGTTACCGGGTCCGCGAACGGTCGCAGTAAATGCAAACCTTGGTAGTCCAAAACGAAACCACTGCCACCAGCCAGTCAATTGAGGAAAGGGTAACATAACAAAATGTTACATGAGCATTTAGAGACAGGGCATACTAAGTAACCCCTCCAGCACTCTATTGTAGGGCTGTGGTATGGTATGTGCTGGGTCTAGCAAGTACAATGCTAAGTAAAGTCAATTTCACTTTACTGCTCTGAGAAAAAGGAGTTTATCCGATAGAAGGTATTTAAACCTTTAGAAATCTAAAGGACTTCCCTGTGCCACTGCACTGAAGGTGCTGTGTGGCAATTGTAACAGAGGATGACTATGGAGTTTGTTAGACTCCATAACCAAAAAGAAACAAACACAGAAAACAAATAGAATTAAAAGTAAAAAGTCCCAAATTTCAGCAAAAGAGCTGGGTAGAGCAAAAGAGCAAAGGTAGAGAGGAAATGGCACATTTTTGAGAATTCTCCCCAACATGGTGCATAGCCCCTGGGAGAGTGTCTACTGGCTGGGGGAGATCTACAGCCTGTGTGGTTCGAGAACAAAGGCATTGAAATGTGTGACTTTTTCGCTAACCTTGCATTAAGCAGGGAAGCACCAACATGTCTGGATCATTTCCTGCATTTTCAGCGTTTTCTTGGATGACGCCTTTCGTCTTCTGTGTTTCAGCGTGAGAAAGGAGGGTCTTTTTGTGTGCAGTGTCCGAACCAACCTTGGAATCCAGTTTCAGAGGCCTGGAATGAGGTGAAAGCGTATGCGATGGCCCAGAGGACAGTGAAGAACCGGAGTCTTTCTCCGTGGACACTGCGTGGGCTTTGACGCTCAACAGTACCGTCGGAAGTCAGGCTTGGGGTATGTTTTTTGTGTTCTTGGGTTTATGTGTGCTATTCCCGCCGTGGGTCTTCTCCATCACGGAGCCGCCGGCCTGCTTATTGGAGTCGGGGTTCCGAAGAACCCTGATCGCCTTCACCGTCAAGATACTGTCCTTGCTGGAGTCTTCCAGCACGTCAATGGTTGCCTCGGCCTGCATGGCGTGAGCGGTCCAGCGTTTGGTGCGCCAATCCTTTAAAGTTTTCGGTCGAAACAGTTTACAAGATTTGCAAACTTTCTCGGGGTGATCCCTCGGGAGAGAGTAATTGCACACTCTGTGCGTGTCCTTCCACAGGTATTTTCGGCGGCAGGTAGGGAAAAATGTAAAGGGAGTTTTGGCCATTATTCTTTATAAGGGCAGATTGCCAAGAAAAAGGGAAAGGAGATGACAGAATATGCATTTTCTAAAGAGGTCAGTATGAAGAACTCCCCCCCCCCCCCCCGGACCCGCTCTCTCCCTACTGTAAGGACCAAAGCCCGAAGAGGCCTATGTAGGCCGCGTCTGGTCGATCAGTCACGTAGTCGACGATGAGGTTGTTCATCGAAAGCCGTTGAGCAGTCTGTTGGCCGTGCGGCAAAAGCAAACCATAAGGAAAGAAAGTCTACAAGTAAACTTTCAACTAATTAAAAAGGTATCAGCCAGGAAGAGAAACTCTGCATTTACGACCGACTTCGATGGTGGAAAAAAACAAAAAAAGAATGTCGGGACTGCGACGGATGAAGGACCATGGGAACAGTACACGTCACACTAGGGATCGTATAACTAACACGCCCTGTCGATGTCCGTTTGAGTTCGAAAACAAATCTTGTAATATGCAGCGACTTTCAATAGATGTCGGACTATGCAGAGCATGTGAACTAAGCAGATCCATAAGCTCCTCAGAATATATATATATATATATATATATATATGATACATTACTCACCGTAATCGTATTTCTGATGCTTGTATCTGCTTAGATTCACATGCTGTGCATAGGCCGACATCTAGTGGAAGCTGCGGAGTATTACAGTTTGTTTTTCGAAAATCGAAAAAGGGCGTCGACACAGGGCGTGCCAGTAATACTATCCCTAGTGTGACGTCCACTGTACCCATGATCCCTCACGCGTCTAGGATCCCCAGATTGTGTTTTTCCTGACATGAGGTAGCATGAGGAGTAGCGTGAGTACAGATAGTCCAAGCAGATAGACAGAAAGGTAAGACTACAAGCAACCATGCGCCTTCTCTCGGAGGGGAGGAAGGGTGGGTCGCATGTGAATCTAAGCAGATACAGGCATCAGAAATACGATTACGGTGAGTAATGTATCCCTTCTGAGGCTTGTGGAATCTGCTTAGATCACATGCTGTGCATAGATTAGCGAGCAGTACCAGAAGAAGGAGGTGGGATGTGAGAAGGGTCATGAGCAAACAGGTGTCTTAGAACCGCTTGTCCCACTTGTGTATCTGTCTTGGAATGAGTGTCAATGCAGTAATGCTGAGTAAAAGTGTGAATAGAGCTCCAAGTAGCTGCTTTGCAAATGGTGTCGAGGGGAACATTTGCAATGAAAGCCAGAGTGGCCCCAATGCCTCTAGTAGAGTGGGCCCTTGGTGTAAACGGCAGAGTCTTTTTTGAAAGAGAGTAACACAGCTGTATACAGTTGATAATCCACTTAGAGATAGCGCCCTTAGAGACGCGATCCCCCTCTCTGCCTGTAGCTACGGAGACAAACAGTTGATCTGTTTTCCTTAGCGGTCTGGTTTTATTTACATAGTATAAGACCGCCCTACGCACATCTAGGGTGTGTAGTTTCACCTCAGCCGAGCTTTGTGGGTTTTGGAAGAAAGCCGGAAGCTCGATGGACTGGTTTACATGGAACTTGGATATGAATTTTGGTGAGAACCTAGGGTGTGTGCGTAAAACCAGTTTGTCCTTGTGGATAGTAAAGAAAGGATCTTGCACTGACAGAGCCTGAATTTCACTGACCCTTCTTATGGAGGTAATGGCTACTAAGAAGGCCGTTTTATAAGTCAGGTGTTTGAGACTACTTTTATGCATGGGTTCGAAGGGGGGCCCCATGAGCTTAGCTAGCACCACGTTGAGGTCCCATCCTGGCGGTGGGTTCGAAATAGGAGGGTGAAGTCTCTTTACTCCTTCCATGAAGGCTTTAACCACTGGTACTTTCCACCACGAGACCCTGTTATGGGATGTTGTGTAAGCCGAGAGGGCTGCCAGGTGTACTTTCAGAGAGTTAAAAACCAACCCTGCATCCAGCAGGTGGAGCATGTATGTTACAACGTTGGAAGGAGTGCAATCAACCGGGTTGATTTGTTTATTCTGGCACCAGATAACAAATCTTTTCCACTTGTCAAAGTAACAGTGTCTTGTATTTGGTTTCCTGGACTCTTCTAGAATGTCCATACACCTCTGTGGTAATTTGAGATGTCCAAACTCTATGACTTCAGGAGCCATGCTGCTAGGTTCATAGAGTTGGGTTCCTGATGCAGTGTTTGACCTTGTTGCTGGGACAGAAGGTTGTACCAGGCTGGGAGTCTGATGGGCTCGCACACCGCCATCCTGCGCCCACATGGGAGCAACTAGGATGAGCGTCATTGATTCCTTGTTCATCTTGTACACCACCTTCCTGATGAGGAGTTGGTGGAAAAGCGTACGCAAACATCCCTGACCAGTTCATCCACAGGGCATTCCCCTGGGAGTCCGTTTGGGGGAACCTGGATGCAAATCCTGGGCATTGTTTGTTTTCGCTTGTGGCGAATAGGTCTATAGTGGGGAAACCCCACTGAGAGAAGAGATCTTCTACTACGTCTCTGTGAAGGACCCATTCGTGTTCTTCTGGGAGGGGGTCTCTGCTTAGAGCATCCGCTAGGGAATTGAGCTTCCCTGGAACATGTTGCGATGACAGGAAGATGTTCCGTCTGAGTGCCCATATCCATATTTTCTGGGCAAGCTTGGACAGATTTGGCGAACGAGTCCCTCCTTGCTTGTTCAGATAGAACATGGCTGTCGTGCTGTCCGTCCTGATCTGCACCGACAAGTTCAGTAGATGGGGCTCGAACGCCTGCAGCGCTCGGAATACTGCCAGAAGCTCTAGCAGATTGATGTGGTTCTTGGCTACTGAGTGAGACCAGAGACCCTGAGCTGTGTGGTGGAGATGGTGAGCTCCCCAACCAGTCAGGCATGCATCTGTAGTAACCACTGCCTGTACTTCGGGATCGTAAAAGGGTTTCCCCTTTGCGATATTCTCTCTTGTCCACCAGTGTAGGCTCTGTACGAGTGTTGGCGAAACGACCACTAGATCGTCCCACTGACCACTTGCCTGAGACCACTGTTTCGCCAACCATTCCTGCATGGGACGCATGCGCAGACGCGCGTGGGGGACCAGGTAAATGCATGACGCCATCATGCCCAGTAACCGCATAGCTTTGCGTACTGTTATCTGTTGACCTGACTGATAATGCAGAATTTGCAGAAGTATATTCCGAATTCTTTCTTCCGAAGGGAAGGTCAATTCTCTCTGAGTATCTAGGATAGCTCCTAGAAACTGTTTTGAGGTGCTTGGCACCAGACTTGACTTCTTCTCGTTGATAGAGAAGCCTAATTCGTGGAGGAGGTCGATAGTCCTCTGAATGTTTGATCTGCAGATTCCTGGGGTTTCCCCCGTTATGAGCCAGTCGTCTAGATAAGGGTACACTGGGATTGCCTCCCTGCGTAGGTGTGCAGCTGCCACCACCAGTACCTTGGTGAATACCCTTGGTGCTGAAGCTATCCCGAAGGGCAGTACCTTGAATTGGTAGTGGCGACTGTCCACCTTGAAGCGCAAGTATTTTCTGTGTGCCGGGAGCATAGAAATATGAAAATAGGCATCTTTCATATCCAAGGTTGCCATGTAATCCCCCTTTTTTAGGAGTGGGATTACCTCTTGTAGCGTGGTCATACGGAATTTTTGGGGCTTGACATACTTGTTGGCAGGCCGTAAGTCCAATACTGGGCGCATTGTTAAATCTTTCTTTGGCACAAGGAAGTAAGTTGAATAGATACCCTTGTTTACCTGGTGTCCTGGGACGAGTTCTATCGCGTCCTTTAGGAGCAGATTGTAGACTTCCTCGAGGAGGATCTTTTGATGTTCCAAAGAGTGGACTTTTTGTCTTGGAGGGTGGTTTCGGGGACGTTGCAGTAGTTCTATACAGTACCCCTTGGATACTGTCGACAGCACCCATCTGTCGGATGTTATCCCTTCCCATGCCTGGGTGAAGCTGGATATTCGTCCCCCTACTGGGGTTGCATGGGAAGGGACCCTGAAATGAGCGTCACTGCTTCGGTGGAGGCGTGCCGCCTCCTTTACTGGGGCTGCCTCTGCCTCTACCACGTCCTCTTCTACTAGCCCTACCATACCCCTGGGTAGACTGTTGTGAGTTGGTGTTCCACTGTGTACCCTGGGTGTGGGAATAGCTATTTCCTCTATTGGAATTTTGGCCGCGGGGGCGACGAAAATTGCCGTTCCCTCTTTGGTTAGGTGGTTTTGTAGTTAACTGGCCAAGGGATTTGAGGGTGTCGAATTCCTCCTTAGCGTTTTTTAGTGCGTCCTCGACTGCCTTTCCAAACAGGAGATCACTTTCCACTGGTTTGTCTAAGAGTGCAGCTTGTGTTTCTGCTCTGAATCCCGACTGTCTCAACCAAGCATGTCTTTTGATGACAGTCCCCTCTGCTATAATTCTACCCGCATTGTCTGCGGCGTCTAAAGTTGCTTTTAAAATGCAGCCTGAGACGTTTCTTCCCTCTGCACAAATGCGAGATAGCTGGCTCTTAAGGGGTTCGGGAGCGGAATCTATTAGTGCTGCCACTTCTTCCCATTGATGGCAGTTGTAGCTGGCCAACAGTGTGGTGGAATTCGCGATTCTGGTTTGGTAGGCTGCCGTGGAAGCTACTTTTCTACCAAAACCATAGAGTTTCTTACTTTCCTTGTCGGGGGGAGCCTCCGAGGAAGATAATGGGGTTCCAGCTCTCTTGCGGGTGTTAGTTACGACTAGAGAGCCTGGCTTAAGTTGGCCTCTAATATATAGAGGGTCCGACTGGGCTGCTTTAAACAGCTTCTCTACTCTCGGGTTTACAGGTCTTGTCAAGTTTGGGTTGACAAGGGATGGTGCTATTCTGCGTTGAATAGATTTCAGGATGGGAATGGTCTGGGCTACTGTCTTCCTTTCCCCTATTAGTTCCTCCGCGAAGTCCCTCTCCTCTTGGACACCTTGTGTGTCTATGTGGAAGTGGTTAGCTGCCCGAGAGAGCAGTTCATTCAGGAGGGGCTGATTATCTATTGGGGAATCAGACACTGGGGCTTCCCTTTCGACTGGTGAGTCCATTCTGAAAATATCAGGGCTATTTTCTGGCTCATCCTCGTCTTCGTCCTCCCCGTAATAATCTGACACTGCGAGATCTTCTGGTGTCTCAAAATCCTGGCCCTCTATAAGGGAAGAGTCTCCTTGGCCTGTAGGGAAAAGGCAAGAATAGGGTTGGACTTCGAAGGGTTCTGAAGCCTTTACTGGTGTCTCGACCCGGGGCCTTTTATTTGAAAGGATAGGGTCCCTTGAACCTGAGGGAGAAGATTCCTGAGGGTTTAAAGCTAGTAGTTGGTCAGGGTGTCTTTCGAAGAAATTTGCTAAGGAGGACATCCTTGACATTACTCTGTCAATGTCCTCGCATGACCAGAGTTTTGAGCTTGGGGTGACCCTGCTGGAACTCTCTATGGACTGTCCCTGAGAAGACTTGGACGGGGAAGTCAGTTCTATAGTTGTGGGGGATTGCAAGGGTTGTTTCCTTTGTTGCTTACCCCCTTCCCCGTGGGTGGAAGTGTGTTTACCCTTTCCCTTATCTTTCGACGCCTGGCGTCGAGGATCGGAGGTGGAATCCCTGTGTTTCGAACTAGGCTTCGAAACTGGGCCCTCCTCACTCCCAAGTGATGTACCCTTTCCCTGGGGTGCAGGCTGGGGATGGAAGCCGTGTTCGTCTCCGGACGAGTGATCTTCCGTGATGTTAATGGGCGAGGCACTATGTGCAAGTGTGGAGGCTTGCCTGACGTCGTGCGGCGACCTCGACCGGGACCGCCCAGAGGACGTCCTTTCGGACCGCTCCTTTTGTGCCTCTTTCCGAGGTTTCGACGACGTCGAATCTCGGGTGGGTTTTTTGTGTTTAGCGTGTGTATGTGTAACGCTCTTGTCGCCGGGGGACTTCCCCATAGTCGCCGGGACGGACGACCTTCCGAGGCCGGGGACGTGCGTTAGGCTGTCTTTCGACGCCTTGGTGCCCTCGCCGTCCGAAAGTCCGGCGTCGCTGCCGTCGCTGAAGGTACCCTCCGCCTCCATAGCTGCTAGCTTGGCGTGGTGGGCCCAACGCTTGGTGGAGCGGTCCTTAAGAGTTTTTGTCTTAAACCTGCTACAGGCCCTGCAACCCGCCTCGGGGTGGTCTCTGGGCAGGCAAAGGTTGCACGTAGCGTGCTTATCTACCCAAGGGTATTTTTTATTACACTTGGGGCAAAACTGAAAGGGCGTACCCTCCATACGCGCCTGTGGGCAGCGGGCAAGTGTGTGTAGGTAAGAAGGTGTTTCTAATCGAGTGTGGAAGTGTACCACCCCCCACTCTCCCTACTGTAGGGCCGAGGCCAGCGGCCCAGGCCCGAGCCGAGGCGGAAGCCTCAAGGCCCAATCCGTCGGGTTTCGACGTTGATCTCCTCCCCGGTTCGGCGTCGAGATGCTGGTCGACGTAGGGGTGAGAAAATGGAGCAAATTAGAATAGTTTTAAGTGTAAATATGGCAAAGCCAGGGAACTCCGATGAAGTGCTTCCGACCAGAATGGCGGAAAAAAACAATCTGGGGATCCTAGACGCGTGAGGGATCATGGGTACAGTGGACGTCACACTAGGGATAGTATTACTGGCACGCCCTGTGTCGACGCCCTTTTTCGATTTTCGAAAAACAAACTAATACTCCGCAGCTTCCACTAGATGTCGGCCTATGCACAGCATGTGATCTAAGCAGATTCCACAAGCCTCAGAAATATATATACATATACACACAATGTAAAAAGTGTAACATATACCTTTGTCTCTTTTTTTTTGTATGAATTTCCTTTCGAAGCATGGTTACAACTGCTAGCCAAAGATAACATGCATCTTATTGTGACTCGCCTCCTTGAGGGCATATGCCTCCCACGTTGAGATTAGATCGCATTTAGTTATACTGAATATATTTGTTTTCGAAAAAAGTAACTGGTAATGTAACAGCGACTTGATGCCCCAGGGGTTAGAGCGCTTGATAAATGCAAAAATAAATAAATGCAAAAATAAATAAATGTGCTTCAGAAAGGAATGGGAGTGCACATGCACCTTGTTGGTTCTCTACGTTGTTTCATCAAAGTGAATTACTTTGTTGTAATTCACTTCGATGCAATTATTTTTGTGTTACTTTTTTAAAATAAATAATGGTGGGCTTCCCCCCCACCACAATATCCCCTTACCTAACCCCCACCCCCAAATCGACTTATGTTCATTAATCCCCACGAAGTAACTATCGAAGTGAATTAAAACAAAGTAATTCACTTCGATGAAACAACTGGATACCACTTTGTTACCCACCTGCCCAAAAGCATAGATCTGGCCTGCTCTTTAATAGGATTACACTTGACTGTGTTATATAAAATGTATTTCATGGCCAATACTAATGCATTGGATGAATTGTAGCAGATTTACAGATGATTTGTTCATTTCTCAATGTTTTTGGCAGTTAGAAAAGTTATTTGTTTTCTTAGCTTTCCTATATATACACCTACATTTCCTCAGCATATCTGCTTGAACAGTTGTTCATCTTTTGCCTAATGCACAGACATATGCCTGCATAGTTTACTGTTACAATGCCTTTTTGAGTACCATATACTTTAAATGGCTGTTCCTCATGGTACAAGTCCCGTTTCTTTTTAGGTCGGCTTTCTTCTCAAGAGGGTGAAGGTGAGGCAGTTCCCCATTGGGCAGCCTCCACCTATTTGAATGTTGAGGTCCCTTCCATAGGTGGGGCTGGGGCAGTCTGAAATCTGGATGAAAGGAGAGGACATCTAGCCATTCAAGCAATATCACAAGATCCAAGTATCTGAAGCTGAAGGATCGCTGGACATCTGCTGCTGCAGGCAGCATTGGCCAAGTCAACCACTGAGTTTTGAACCACTGCCTTCAAATCATCAGGCAAGGCCTGATCCAGGCTCCTTCACCCTCTGGACTGATGGGTCCAACCAGTTAGAAAATATGTTTTGCATCCATCACTTTTCCCAGGTCGATTTAGTTGCCGGGTCTCCATTAGGCTTGACCCCAAATGGAAATTGAATGCAGCTTGCACGGGTTCCTTTCGCAACGCATTGCTGTAAATGTTGCTGGTCTATGCAGTCTTGCCAACCTGCTGGTGATGTCTTACCCCACAAGGAGACACCTGCTGTAACACGGAAGGGCCTGTTGTAGCCCAAAGCCTGGCCATACTACTCCAGCGGACCAGTACAAATGGTCTTTGGTCACACCAATATCTGCTCCAGTTTGTCACTTCGTAAGAGTTTTCCTTTGCCGCTTGGATCGAACTCGACCCGCTTTCGTCCTGTTCTCCGACTTGTGCTCTAGCCAGACAATCATTGTCGGAAGCCGCAAACCTACAACCGGTAAGCCTTATCCTCCTCACAGATTCCCAGTCTTGTGATATTTGTGTTATTCCAAGTCGAGTGCATCTCTTATGTGCCCGTATCCACTGCTAACTTGCGTATGGCCCTTAAGTTAAAAGTAGCTAGCTAACTGGGCCAAAGGCAGCAGAGTATGGGTCTGGAGTCCTCTTCAGTCATCTAGGACTTGGGGACTATTAGTCTTCCCACTCTAGAGCGGGAGAACTTTGCTACACTGACATTTTTCAAGAACTTGCTTGTTAAGAACACCTACTTGTAATGTAGTGAACTATCACAGGAGTAGGTGCTGGCAACGATTTCTATTTTTGCAACTTTCTTTCCATTTTAAACCCCAGCTTTTTATGTTTCTGACTTGGAACTGTACGGGACTTTGAAGGTAATTAAATCCTATATTTCACTTCACTTACCTGCTAGTCCCATTTGGTTTGGGGGCATTAGTCAGCCCACAAGTGTCCCCCTTTCATGCTGTGTTTTACTGTAGCACCCACCACCTTACAGTGGAGTGCTACGTGGGTGGTTTGTATTCCTTTTCACTTTTGGCTGGCAACATTTTATATATGCCTATTTGATCATCAGGCTCTTGGTATGCAACATTTCTCCAATTTATGCACTCCTTTGCACCATATTATATTTTAACTGCATAATTCCGGTTTAAGTACCATGTACACAAGGGGTCTTCTCGATGAGTTCTAAGTCCTGCCCTTTCCCAATCTCGCTGCTTGGTGGTCTTCCTGACCTCTATGGTCGGAAGCACCTATTTAAGAGCATTCGCAGTTTCTTGGACTCACACGCAAAGTGCTTTATGTGATTGTACTGGAATTGGGACTGACTGGTCTCAATCAACATTTATGCCTGGGGATGTCTGTTTCTGGATAGATGTGGAGTTGACATCCCTTAACTGTTTGAAAGGTGCAGATCTCTTATTTTCGGGGGTTGGTGCAACATTTCCCCACACCAAGCATATATTTTAGATAAGGGGTGCCCTGCCAATGTTCTGGAGGTTGTCTACTGGAACCAGGAGAAGCATACACTTACTATCTGGAAGACTGCAAGCAGCATTGCCCAAGCTATCTACTGGTGAATACCTGTCCTTCCTAAAGTACAAGATTCTAGTCTGTGGCTTCTTCCTACAGATTGCTGGAATCAATCAGTCCTGCGCCCTGCACCAGAAGTTTGCAGTCTGTGGATGGGACGATCCTGTGGGCTACCCACCTGCTGAGTAGGCCGCTCTGCTGCCATGGTCGCAGTCCCAAGGTAGCGCTTGGGACTCTGAAGATCTACGACTTGTAGCTTAAGAGCATTTCTGCATGCTGCTCTCCTGCATGAAGAGGGGCCTTCCTGAAGCCTGGTTCTTGCCCGCTGCCACAAAATGTGCCTGCTGACCAGAGTTCATCACTGCTGCAGTTATTCGGCCATATGCTGGAGCTCTCCTTGGCATAGGATTTGTTGAAGCTGTTGTCTGGAGGAGTTTGGCCTGTCCAACAAGTATCAGAAATGTCCTAGAATTGCTGCGTAGCCAGACCCTAACCCGACAAACTCCAGCCACTGCACCTAGGACTCATGGGCCCCCAGAGTGTGGACCAATGACAGACATGTCATCAGCGCTTCAGTAGTGTAAGAGTACTTACTACTCTTGGAGTCTGTTCCCTAAACAATCCTCTTACCTGATTGACTGGTGGCGTTCTAGCCGGTCAACTAGCACAGCGAGTAGAACGCTCACTTTGACATCCATGCAGAGCCT
The DNA here is from genome assembly GCF_040938575.1 of Ambystoma mexicanum. NCBI lineage: Eukaryota > Metazoa > Chordata > Amphibia > Caudata > Ambystomatidae > Ambystoma > Ambystoma mexicanum. The sequence continues at coordinate 1,263,152,146 of NC_090925.1, read as the reverse complement.
GCTGACGCAGGTTCGAATCCTGGCAGGGCTAAACTCAGCCTTTCATCCTTCCGAGGTCGATAAAACAACTAAAAGAAAGGGTGTATGATGTAGGTGACAATTGTATTTACTTTCTACAGTTTTTGTACAGTTTTCCTGCATTGCTAGATTACATTGTTTCTATAGTGTTTTAGTGTAATTACTTGGTTTATAGAGATATGTAGTAGTATATGCTATTATGGAGTTGAACCTGGTTAGTGTAAGACACAGCCTAATAAATAGTATATTTGTATACTTGTGTGGAACTATATCACTTAGCTGTCTCAGTGTTGACTGTACGCTTCTGCAGTTTGCCTTACTACGCTGCCTACGTTACCATGTTAGAGCTGGGCAAGCCTGCCAATTACTGTTTTCATCAAACAAATTAGCCTCTCAGAACCCTCTGAGAGGCCTGGTTCTTAAAGTCCTTCCTAAAGAGCAGGGTTGGACTTCTAAAGTGGTGTTTTTGTTGCATTATGGGTTTATTACTAGCCTCGCTAAGGCTTGTAAAACCGTTCTCAACTTTTTCTCCCCCCAGTTTTGACAAGTTCACTGTAATTACCCAACTAAATTGAGGGATGTAACCCTTTTTGGTGCTACCAAGGTGGTGTAAATAGGTTTTAGGAGGGACTTTACGGGTTGTGTATTTATTTAACCGACTGCCTGTTACAGAATACTTGCTGAATAAATGAAATATCTTCTGTTACATAAAACTTGTTTAGTACATGAATACATTGGACAGGCATGCATAGACGAATAGCCACTTAGGTATTTCATGCTTGTTCAGTTGGTTACATAGGAACAGCATTGTGGTTGGAGCGAGAATGCAGGCTTACTTAAACATGTTAGCTTTCAGCATTTTACGGAAGAGATGAACAAGTTACTTACCAAACTGGTAACGTTCTTCCGATGGGATGTTCCTCTGACGTATTCCTTATCTTTGATGTTAGCCATTCCAGCTTGCTGGCCTCGAAAAATGTTTTCAGTAGATGGCGCTGCGCGTCGACGTCCTTCGAGTCGGTGTCCTGACAGCCTCCATATCGGCACCGACGTCATCTTGAGTATAAACAGACTCGCGCAGCGTCCGTTGCTCAGTTCCGTTTTGAAGTTCAGATTTGCTTTGCATTAATTGGTTAGTAACCTTGAAGGAGCGTAAGCTGCAACTACAAGGGAACTTTTACTGAGGGGATGGATGCGAGAGGCGATAAGGAATACGTCAGAGGAACATCCCATCAATAGAATGTTACCAGTTTGGTAAGTAACTTGTTCTTCGAAGGGATTGTGTTCTCTGACGTATTCCTTATCTTTGATAGACTCCCATAGCAGTAGTATAGAGAGGAGGTGGGAGTAAAGATGAAATATTTCCCTTTAAAGATGTACACAATGCAGCACAGCTTTCCCAAATCTTGTCTCCTGGCTAGAGGAGTAATCCAGCTATACAATTTGGTAAAAGTATGTGCGGACGACCATGTGGCAGCCGCACATATATCTTTAATTGGGACCCCTCTTTGGAGAGCCGAAGAGGATGCAAAACCCCTGGTTGAATGAGCCCTAAGATGTTGAGGGGGTTCTTTTCCTGCCAATTTGTAGCATTCTAGAATGGTTAAAATAATCCATCTTGAAATGGTCTGTTTTGTGATCGGTAATCCTAATTTGTGCCCTGCATATCCTACAAACAATTGGTCTGCTTGCCTTATCCTAGAAAGTCTGCTCATATAAAAACTCAAGACACGCCTTGGATCCAGCCTGTGTAATCTCTCTTCCTCTTTCCCTGGATGGGGAGGAGGATAGAATGAAGGTAAGGTTATTTTCTGAGTAATATGGAATTCGGAAACCACCTTTGGGAGACAATTGGGCTTCACTTGTAAGACAACATTGTCTTTATGAAAGATTGTATGAGGAGGTTTGCAAGATAGAGCTTGTAATTCGCTCACTCTGCTAGCAGAAGTTAAGGCCACTAGAACGACTGTTTTAAGAGTGAGAAACTTTAGTGAACAAGAATTAAGTGGTTCAAAAGGAGTACCCATTAGAAACTAAAAGAATAGATTTAGGTGCCACAAATGAACCTGAACATTTTTTGGTGGATAGACATTTGTTAATCCTTTCAGAAATTGGATTACTACAGGTAGTTTGAAATATGAAGGCTCCTCAGCCGTACACTTAAAGAGACAGCGCTGCGAGGTAGCCCTTGATCATACCAATTTGAAGACCTGAATGCTAAGTACAGCAAGAAAGATAACACCATTGGTGTATTGCATGAAAAGGGTTCACTATTCTTTTCTCTACACCAGCTGCAAAATGTGTTCCAATGGCAGCGGTATAAAGTCTTTGTTGCTGGCCATCTAGCGGATTGCCACACCTCCATGACGTCATCCGGGAGATCCAAATCTTTGTATCTCAACCTTTCAGAAACCAAGCGTGAAGGTTGAGGGTTCTGATGTCTGGATGGAGAACCTGACCTCCCTTCTGTGAGAGAAGATCCTCTCTTTGCGGAAGATGAATCGGAGGACAGATGGACATGTCTAGAAGGTCCAGGTACCACGTTCTCCTGGCCCAATCCGCGGCAATTAGGATCATGGATTTCTGGAATCTTCTCAATCTGCTGCTCATTGGAGGGACCGGAGGAAACGCGTACAGAAGTGGAAACTTCCAGCCCACTACGAACGCGTCTCCTAGAGCTCCTCTTGTGGGAAATTCCCTTGAACACAACTGATCGCACTTCCTGTTGATGCTGGTTGCGAACAGATTCACTTGAGGGGTTCCCCAAAGGGTGAAGATCTCTTGAAGGACTTCATGAGCTAGCTCCCACTCGTGGGAGACTGCTCTGCCTGCTCAGAGTATCCACCATCAAGTTCTTCTCTCCGGCTAGGTGAACTGCCGATAGAGAGATTCCTTCTTGAATTGCCCAAAACCAGAGCTGCATTGCCTCTCTGCACAGTGGCAGTGACCCTACGCCTCCTCTTTGTTGAGGTAGTGCATGGCCACTGTGTTGTCCGTCATTACCAGGACATTCTTTCCCTCTACTGATGGCAGAAAAGCTTTCAGCGCTAGTCTGATTGCTCTCAGCTCCAACAGGTTGATGTGTAGTCTGGACTCCGATGGAGACCAACCACCGCTGATGGTCAAGTCGTTGGCATGGGCTCCCCTCCCCGTGAGTGAGGCATCCGTGACTACCGTCATCTCCGGCCATGGTTGCCAAAACTGTTCTCCTTTCAAGATGTTCTCCCGACAGGCCCACCACTGAAGGTCTCCAGCTACTCTGTCCGGGACTTGTAGGAGATCTGAAATTCTTCCTGAGAATTGCGACCACTGCGTTCTTAGTGCCCACTGGAGGGATCTCATTCTCAGGCGAGACTCTGGCACTAGGAAGATGCAGGATGGCATGAGGGCTAGCAACCTCAAAATGTCAAAGGCTGGTAGACGTTGGGCATTTTGAAACTTGGTGACCATCTGTAGAATATCTTGAGCCCTTACCTCTGGTGGCGAGGCTTTTCCCAGGGAAGTGTCCAGGACTGCTCCAATGAACTTCGAGTCTCTGTGATGGTATCATCTGTGACTTCTTTAAGTTGAGGGAGAAGCCCAGCTTGTGAAGGAAGTGACAGACATAATCTAGTTGGATCGGAGTTTGTTCCCGAGATACTGCTCTGATCAACCAGTCCTCCAGGTAGGGGTAGAGGTGGATCCCTTCCCTCCTTAGACTTGCAGCCACTACCGACATTAGCTTGGTAAAGACCCTCAGGGCGGAGTTCAGCCCAAATGGCAGAACTCGAGATTGATAGTGAGAGTTGCCAATTGTGAACCTCAGGTATTTCCTATGTTTGAGATGGATTGGCACATGGAAATAAGCATCCGAAGGTCTAGAGATACCAACCAGTCCTGAAGCTGGAGGGCCTGAAGGATCTGAGAAAGGGTTACCATCTTGAACTTGTCTTTCCTGAGGAATTTGCTCAATTCGCACAAGTCCAAGATGGGTCTCAGTCCTCCGTCGTCCTTTGGTACTAGGAAGTAGGGGGGGAATACCAATCCTTGTTCCTCTCCGCTATGGGTCCCGGTTCTATGGCACCCTTCTCTAGCAGGTCTAAAATCTCCTGCATAAGGAGCTCTCTGGAAGCTTCAAAGAGTTGTTCCCTGGTGGATGACTCTGAGGAGTGTGTAGGAAGGGCAGGTAGTAACCTTGGCCAACTGTCTCCAATGCCCAAGCATTGGACGTAATAGCCTGCTATTCTGCCAGATGTTGAGTTACCCTGCCCCCTACTGGTGTCTTGTGAGAGGAGACCTCAGAGGGGTTTAGAAGCGGCTGACGCAGATGCAGAGGGTAAAGTGGCACTAGCTGCTGTGGCTTTTGTAACTTTGACCCGTCCACCACGGATGAATCATTTCTGGCCCCTTTGAGCTGGCTGCCCCCTGCCTCTTCCGAATGCGGAGTAAAAGCGAAGGGACCTACCCCTCCAGGAAGCTCCTGAGGGGGGATTTGGAGACTGCCGGATTGCAGCCCCAAGGGATTTCGCTGCTGCCTTGGACGTTTGCAATTTCTCCAGGCTGCCATCAGCTTTCTTTCCAAATAAAGACGTGCCGTCAAAGGGCATGTTCAGATGTCTGGCTTGTACATCTGGAGCAAAACCAAACTTCCGCAACCACGCAAATCTGTGGATTGTGGTACTTGCCGCCATGGCCCTGCTGATGCGGTCAGCAGAATCAATGCCTGTTTGGAGAAACTCGCACATTGCATCCTTTCCATCCCTGATTATGTTTAAGAATGCATCCCTTTCTTCTCCTTCTGGGAGACAGTCAGCCGCAGATGAAGCACACTCCCAAAGTGTGTGGCTGAATCTTGCTAGCGTGCAAGTGGCATTGATAGACTTAAGCGCCATGCTACATGTCAAAAAGACTTTTTTTGACATGGCATCAAATCTTTTATTGTCCCTGTCCTGTGGAATAGTAGGGTGTGCCGACTTACTGTTAGAATAAGTCGCTGCTTGTACAACTAAACTCTCTGTATTTGGATGCTTGCTCAGACATTCAGGACTGAAGCTGATACTCTGTATTTAGCAGAAAGTTTTTTTTAACTGCAGGGATAACTTCAGGAGTTTCCCAATTAGCAGATATTTATTTTTGCAGAGCAGTATGAAAAGGAACAACAGGATCCTCCTATGGACCTTTATCTAAAATATCAGTAAGGTCATCCTGCTGAAAAGGTGTAGGTGTAGTCCACCCCATGAATTCAATTATTCTGGCCATCAGAATCCTATAAGGAGTCTCAGCATGCACTCCAGGGTATGGTTTAGCAAACTCTACTTCTGGAGAAGTATCTAAACCACTTGCCTCATGTAGAGACTCTTGAAGGTCTTTTAACCTGTTCTCCTTGGAGATGAATTCCTCTGGCATGGGTATTGTAGTCCTTTGCAAACCAAAGGGTCTCTCATTGTCGGAATCCTCCCCTTCCTAATGTATAGAGGACAAGGCTCTAAAGTAGTCAGCCCTAGGATATGGTTTAAAACCCATTTCTAGAGAAGAAGGAGCTAAATTTGTTGTCACTGCCTAAGAAAACGTTGAGGTTGTCGACGTGGAAGTCCTAGACTTCGACAATCCTGAAAAAGGCATTCAAAAAGTTTGAAAACGCCTCAATGCACTCGAGAGGATCGGAATCCTACTTGGCGTGATAGTCGATGGCATCCTCAACGTCATGGTCAGAGCTTTTGACACTTCTACTGCCTGTGACGTAGTGACAGTTGTAGGTTTGTCTTTCATCTGGGTCGACAGTGGCGTCGATTAAACTGATTTATGCGTCGAAGGACCCTTCGACAAAAGGTGTCGATGACTCATATTTGTGAGTCGAACGAATCTTCGACGACGTCGATGACGCGGTCTTATTGCTTTTACTCAAGGATTCATGACACTCGAGTACTTTCTCTTGCCGAGTTCAACGACTCGCAGCGTTTTGATTTATCGGGTCTTTCACCCAGGGTATCACCTTTAGACGTCTCTGAGGGGATCGAGGCCGCTTTCTCGAAGACGCTAAGCATTTTTTTACAGAATTCCTCCCACTTAGCCGGAGAGCTGCGTTTCGCGTGGGCAGGTGACCCTTTCTGGGGAAGTAGAGGAAGAAGAAGGAGATCTACGATGCCTCTTCTTAGAGTGTTTTGATCTCAATGACTGATGAGAACCGCTTCGAGATCTTGAATGGGAATGTTTCTTTTGTCGACGAGGAGACTAATGTCTCGACTCAGCCGAAGAAACTTTAGAGGGAGTAGAAGTTTTAAAATCCTTACCTCTTTCTAACTTCCCCTTACGCTCCTTCAAGGCTTTCGCCGTCATGGACATACAGTCCTCACATTCCGAACAATGATGCTCCGATCCCAGGCACCACAAACAGATCCTGTGAGGATCCGTTAACGACATTTTCTTCCCAGAGTCGCAACATTTTTTGAAACCGGACTGTGGAGTCCATGGTTCAGATGAAGAGGCCATCGTGTAATGGTAATAATCTTCGAAGAATAAGAAGGTTTTTCTGAAGAAAGGAACAGAGCGTTACGTTTCCGAGGCCCACGAAGCGTGGAAAAACGGAACTGAGCAACAGACGCTGCGTGAGTCTATTTATAGTCATGATGACATCGGCGCCGATACGGAGGCTGTTGAGGGACACCGACTCGAAGGACGTCAATGCGCAGCGCCCTCTACTGAAAACAAATTCAGGCTGGAATGGATAACATCAAAGATAAGGAATACGTTGGAGGACACAACCCCTTAGAATGTAGAATTTTTGGTTTCTGAGAGCTGTGGGCAGGGCATTCCAATTTTTTGGCGCCAAGTGTTGAAAGCTGGAGCCGCCAGCTTTGGTTCTTTCGCAGGCTGGCAAATAAATCTGGTTGGCCAGGTGGGATCTGGTGGGTCGGGCAGATGAGTTGAGGGTGATCCTCTCCGAAAGGTGATGTGGGGCGTGGGATGAGAGGCATCTGTGGGTGATGGCCAGGGTTTTAAAAAGGATGGGCTCTTTCACCGGCAGCCAGTGTGCGTCGTTCCTAGCCTGAGAGATGTGTTCCCTTTTGGGGAAAGTATATGTGTGTACTTAATAGTGTACACCTCGTTTCATTAGCAGACTTTGTTCTTGTTAACCATACTACACACAGCCTACCTCCTCATAAGTCCAGGCCTAACAGCTCAGTAGCTACTCTACCATTGAGAATTTGGTCAAAGACATCAGTGTGTAACTGGTTGCACCTTCAGATTGGCTTCTCAGAACCTCTCACCTGTGTATGTTCTGAAAACATTTTGTCATTGGTCCATGTTTTGAAATTAAAAATTCTCTTTGAGCTCAAAAGTATCTCCTTTGTTATTTATTAATGGACCTGAAATTAAGTCATGATTGATTGAGAGCCAAAAATCAGTCTCCAAACTGTAAAAAGGCAACAGCACATAGTAATCTTCCCTCTGAATGGTTTTGGCTCTAGGTTTTCCAATGTGAAAATGTGAAGGGCATGGGATTTCAGGAGAATGAATACGGCTTCAGAATCAGAGGAGAGCTGTACACCGTAGAAGGGCATTAGTGAACAATCCTACAATAGTCCAAGACAAGTAATAGACTAAAGGTGGTCACCAACACCCAATAACTGACCAGGAGAGAAAGACTAAACTAGAAGGGGCAGTCAGCAAGAACTGAAGCAAAAGAGCTGTGGGATGGATGGTGAGGGGCGAGACGGATCCACTATCAGAGCAGAAGTGGGAGGACAGTGGAAGAGGAGGGAAAGACCAAGAAAGAGGAGGTTTGAGAATCACATAACAGGCTCAGACACAGTGGCAGAGAAAGGTAAAGGTGTGGTGACAAATTCAGTACCTTCATCTCTTCAGGCGTGTAGATCTTTTTTGCTTTCTTGATCATAGGCTGAGGCTTCAACTCTTCCTCCGCAAACTTGTGCTTTCTGGGGTCAAAGAGCTCCCCACCTGGCACGCTGGATAGCATCAGGTCCGTGGGGTCCGGGTTAAAGTTCACACTGACCTCTATGCTGTCTGGATCAATGGGGCTAGCGGTGCTACGCTCTCCTTCCCCCTCAGATTCCTCCTCTTCAGGCACAGGCGTCTCTAAAAAGAAGGTGCAGAGCTAGTAACGCAAGCATATCAGGAGGGCAGGAAGTCACAGGAAGGTGTTAATGTAGGGAGGCAGGCAAAAATGTACTATAAAGCATGACAAATTCTCCCACAAAAACGAAGACAGCAACATTAATGTGAGTATTTTCTAAAAGTAACAACATCTTCATGAAGTGAAAAGAAATGTCACAGATCATAAATCGCAATATTCACAATAGGAAATTTGAAGAAAGGAAAATACAATTGGGCCGCTAACAAGCCTGAGACAAGAGAAAGGAAGGATTTCAAAAAAGGTGTGCCCAGTTTAACTTTTTTTTTTAAAAGTGAAACTTTGAGGACATTTATTTGCATAATGGCCGAATAGTCAGCGCAGGAGTTGTTTAAGGCACAGTTTTAATTTTGGGGCTACGGGCATACTCCCCTTTCCCACTTCAGTTGTTAGGAAAGAGTTTCCTTTTGCTGGAACATACCGACCGCCTAATCCACCAAAACACCCCCTCCTCCTCCACTCCCTCCTCCTTCCCTGAACTATTTGATGTTTTGTATAGGTCCGGACTTATGGAGGCAAGGAAAACTGGACTTCAATTGCCTTGCAAAGCTCATCTGTTTTGGGACCACTGATCAGTCACTATGGCCATCTGTGCAAGAGAACTGTTCTCCATTGTGAAGTTCTGTTCATTTTACACTACACTCACAGTGAGGTGCAGTAAGGATACTTTGTCCCGAAAGCCTAAAGCTGCTTTTGGTCACTTTGCAGCTACTTGTATGATGTGTCCAGGACAGGATGGTGGCAACAGATGTTTTTGTAGTGTGTTTTTTAATGTTCGTGTACACCTTTGCATTTTACCGCTTAATGAGAGTACCACACATTTTAAAATGGCCTTGCCACAACATTTTCACCTGTCCTTTGGCCATCTTGTATTTTGGCATTCTTCTGCCCTCTCATTGCTGGATTTGCCATACATGGGAAGTCTTTTCCCGGGAAAAGCAGCAGTGCTTGTTTATGGCCCCGATTGAGGGGGCTGGGAGTGTCTGGTCCACAACCCAAGTGTCTCTTGCTGGCCAGACGTGGTGGCGTTAGGTTGTCCATTATTGGACAGCCCCTGCCAGTTTCAATGGTGCAGAACCTTACCATTGGTGTTCTTAGGGCCAACTCCAGCTCAAATCCTAGATAAAAGCAAAACTTTTGCAGCATCTTGCTTAAGACCTGAACTCTTCTGTGAAGTCGTCCAGCATTGCCTTAATCATCCTTGGCCCTTTGCTGGTCTTCAGAAGGCCTTCCTTGGTGCTTCGACCTCTGGACCAGTGGGAACAGCCAGTCTCTACCCCTGTATGAGGATCCCGACCATTGGTGTCTAGAGTGTCCCGGAACCTTCGTGTGGGCTTAACATCTTCCTTGTGATCTACCCTGATGCATCAGTCCCAGTCCAGAGTTCGGACTTGAGGCACAGACAACTCTACTTGTGAAAGAAGAGGCATCCAACTGCAGCTGCAGGTCGCCAGCACCAACCGCAGCCTTTCAGGACCAGCGTCTTGGTTTCTGCCAATAAGGTTGATTTTGCCGTGGTCAGTGCTGCTCTGCACCCTGCATCATGTGCTTCGGTCCTCAGAAGTAAATAACAAATGTTGTGATACTTTATCGTGCCATGGTCATCCAGCTGTCCAGTGCCAGGGACCAAATTGTCAAAGCATGCATCAGCCAACTAGCCAGACGTAAATCCAGACACCGAAAGTGACCTCTGAACCAGCAGCCCCCAGACCGTCTTCGATGGAACCAAGAAACCGGGCCCAGCTATTTCCAGGAACCCCCGAAGCATTCCCTGAGCGAACTGGAATACAGCGGGTGAGTAAACCTAACCAAATGTATTTACAAGTATTGCACTGATTTACGCACTCAATCTAATGTTAATTTTCCCCAGGATTACTAGACTGCATATAACAGATGAAATTTGAACACCAATTACTTAAATGAAAATCAGCTCTCTCAATTTGTTTGGTAAGCATACATTATTCATAATATAAAAGATTGGCTGATGGTAGTGGATATTTTTCTACATTTTTATTTGTACCTTTCTCACATAATGCCTTTTAGAGTACCATAATCATATACTCAAAAAAAGACCATACCACAAGATTTCGCTTTGTCCCTGGTCCATCCTGTCTTTTGGCCTTCTTTCTGCCCTCGGAGGGCTGGATATGCCAGCGATGGTAAGCCCTTTCCTGGGCAAAGGGGCTGTGTGGCCCAGATGTTGGGTCTGGAACAGTTGGTCCCAGTCCACATCGTGGCCAAAGTGTCTGTTGCTGGGCAGATGTGGTGATCGTAGGCTGTCCAGGATTGGATAGTACCTGGCAGTTTGAATGGTGCACATGCTTACCATTGGTGAGCTTGCGGGAGATTCCAACACCTTCATCAGTGCTTTGGCTCCTAGACTGGTGGCCACCATGTGCACTGACCAGTTCCCAACTAGGCCAGCACGCAGCACTGGTTCCAGCCCAGAGTTCTGACATCGGGCTCTGCAGACCCTCGACTAGTGACACAAGCGGCCTTGCCCTGCAGTTGCAGCCCTCCTGCACAAAGAGGGGCCTTTCAGGACCAGCTGCTCTGGTCTACACCATGAGGGTAGGTCTTCCATTGTTTCATTGCAGTTTCTGGCTGCATTGTGTCCTGAAGGTCCTCCCAAGGTCATCAGCAATGTGGATGTCCTTTCTTCATTGTGCCAGGGACCTCCAGCTGTCCAGTGCCAGCACCCGTCTCGACAGACGATGGAACCACCGACTAAGCAGACCGAAATCCAGATGCTGGAAAGTGACCTCTGAATCAGCGATCCTCAGACCCTCTCTGATAGAAACAAAAACACAGGGGCCCAGCAATTTCAGGAACATCAGAAGTGGTCCCTGAGTAAATTGGAGTACTGGGGGTGAGTAAAATGGGGCGAGTAAATCTACCCGTCTCTACCCCGGTCTCCATAAGGTTCAAGCAGTGTAAAGTCCTTACCTTACTTTCTCCCTTGCCCCACTGTGCTCAGTGGCTTTCTGGTTAAAGATTCTCCCCTGGCCTTCCGCTAAGGTGGTTGAATTGGAGAGGGTTTTCTTATAACTTTTCTACATTTGCTCTTCAACGTTGAAACACTGAGTGGCCGGTTGGCTTTGCCAACAATTGATCAAACTAAGACTTGTAGCAACCTGAAAAGTGTTAAACTGGGACATCTGACCAACTATACTATGGCCCACATTTGTTAGCTAGGGAAGGACTTTGATGTAGTACCTTATTGAAGAAGGCAGTGTATTGTGCTTTGAACTCTTTTCTCTTATATATTAGTTCTCGAATTTGGTTTTACATTCCTTGTTCTTTATGAGACGTCATTTAGAACGCGCATGTACACAAGTGATTCTAGGCGCGACACGACTAATAGGAAGGGTAGACAGAGGGAGGACATGACAAACTTTGTTACTAGGCTGTGTGTCATTCAGATCTTGCAAGAGCGAGGTGGAGGGAAGAGAAGTGCTGGGGGGCGGGGGAGGAGGGGGTTGTGCAGTGGCAAAACTCGGTAAGTGCTGCCACGGTCGTGGCTCAAGCAAGTGCAGGGAGACAAGGGACTGTAGGGTTGCAGATACAGTCCCTAAGTGGCTGGGAGGCCTGGATGCAAGGGGCTACTGGTCGAGCAGGAGCCCGGTGCCCGTGAGGTTCAGTGGGTGGCCAGGTAACTAGTTAGCGCAGCGGGGGAGAGAGAGAGAGAGAGAGCGAGAGAGAGAGAGGAAGGTCTTGAGTTGCTTCCAGAGTCTAAGGTGGTCCTGCTCAAGTTCGAGAGAGGTAAGGAGGCTGTTGCAATCGAGGACAGATCTACCCCCAATCTCTGCCTGCAGGTCTCCTTGCAGCCGCTACTTATTTGTGGTGCATTGCCATCAAAAGCCCTTACAACAGGTAAGGAAGTGCTCCTTGAGCACTCACCTTTGTCCCTGTGTCTCTTTTCTCACCCAAAGTGTGTTGAAGAGAAGGTTTGTGGTAGTAACATACACTTTGGCTACACCGCCCTGTAGACTTTTCATAGTTTGATAGCCATATGCCCACTATGGCTATTGAGCTCCCAATGCAGTCTTAAAATCCTACACCTCTGCCATTTTGCCTTGTGGTCGTTCTTTGGGAGTTTAGGCCACGATAAATGGCCACAATGTTAGATAGCGTTCACTTCAACAATTGGCTGAATGACTTCAGGAGTGTTGTTGGTCTCTGTGTAGATGCCTTTGCTGTTTTTCTACACCATCTATCTTAATGTAGTACTTTGCTGTAGAAGCAGATCCCTTCTGTGCTTTACTGAAAATAATGCTTTAGTAGAGTTGAAGTAAATCTGCTGTGCAGACTATCCTTTCTGTGCTTGCGGGCTGAAACTATACACTGTGATCACCCTGCTCCCCTCGTAAGGGTAAGCAAGAGCAAACAATAAAAAGTGGATTAACTGGCAATTCCCCCTTCATGGACATTTCTGTAGGGGCCAACTCTTAATTGAAAAAAAGAGAAAGAACACTTCCTGTATTACCCATCCCACTTCGGCTCATTGTGTTGTCAGAGGGGAGAAAGAATGCTGCAGCACAGGAGAAGTCTCAAACAGAGACATCTAAGGCCCTCTTTCAGTACTACTTAAGGTGAATCAGGAAACCTATATTCTATAGACACATTACCTAGGGCATCTTAGGTACAGACCCTTAGTCATTAAGAGACAAAAGATGAACACATTTTCCAGTTCTTGGGGAGGAGAGGGGAAAGGGTTACAGAAAAAAATTAAATAAATAAAACATGACAGCCTCAATTCATCCCTACAGCAGAAATAATCAATCAGGAAGCTGCTTCCCCAGCCCAACTGTTGGTGTGCCTCCAGTGACCCCCGCACAAACCAGAGTCTGTACCAGTCTACTAGTGTGTTGCGCATGACAACAAAGTAAAGAAGACAAAAATAAACCAAGCCTGTCCCCAATTTCCATCTATAGCAAGAAGGGAGAAGAGTCATAAAAGGACACCAGAACGACTGGCCTTCAGCAGACCACTATATCATCCAAGAGCAGGAAGAAGGACCAAACACACAGGCTTGCTTTTGAATGTTCAATTTTTTGTGTTGATATGTTAAGGTCACTTGATTCCATCGCAAGCGTATGCTTTTAAAGTATAACCTTGGAAAGGTTATAGTCAAACTTTTGGGTAGAAAGCCAACATCCCTTTGTTTAGATTGATAGTGAATGGCGCTATTTCAGATCCATGTACAGGACATTGGATAAAGAAACCTGTAGGCGAAGCATGAGGTAGGCTACACAAGTCAATGAGTACCAGAGTCCTTCAGGGGCGAAGGCTAAGAACGGTAATGCCCGAGTCTGCCTGGTTTCCGATGGTGCCGCCTCCTCCTGATGGAAATTAAATTGGATGCTGTGGTAGGTCGGAAGGAGTCGGACACAGTGGACATTCTGATATTCTTTTATTTAAATAAGGAAAAAGGCCTTTTGTCACCCTATCGCTACAGGGTGGGGGGGATTCCATACCTAACTAAACGAAAAGGTGCGCGTCTGTCATGAAGTCCAAACTCAAAATGTCCACAGTCCAAACCTAACTCTACCCGACCATAGCACTACCAGTGACAAGTAAAAGTGGACAAAAGAAGGACTCTATTCTGGCCATCTCCCCCTGGCCTTTTGTCTTTAGGCTTTCTCTCAGGGTTTAATTGTTCTACACCAATTTTCATTATGTAAATGTCTCTTAGAAAATCCATTTGTTATGATAATTTTTTCTGATACATCTCAGGTTTTATACACAAGCTCTTGTAGTGCCTGCCAACTTTTCAAAGATGTTGCCTTCCTGACAATATGACTCTTATTACTCTCCAAGATACAGCTTGCATTGGTGCTTTTACCAGACCGTAGCCTTCCTTCCCTGTCCCTCCTCCCGCCTCCCAGCCCTTGCGTGATTGGTTGCTTGCTGTTCACTGTTTGGTGCCGTTGTCGGCCCTGCCCGTGTGACCCCACTTTCACCGTCGGCGGCCCAGGTTAGTGTTGTGTGCTGTTGGACCCCTCTGGGCTCTTTTTCTGGGCCATTTGACATCTTTGAGGTCCTTCCCAGGGCCGCGTGCATCTGTGCTTTTCCCCGACCGTAACCTTCCTTCCTTCCTTCCTTGTGCCTCCTTCCTCCCAGCCCTTGCATGATTGGCTGCATCACCGGTCATTACGGACATTCCCAGGGCAGCCCTCTGCCCTGCAGCCCCCCATGGCGCAGGGCGGCTCCCTCTAATGTCTGCAGGTGTCAGCGGGTGAAGCCAGCAGACAGCCGTCAACCAGCAGGAACTAAACAAAGTAGGAGCAGCTCTGGTTAGCTACTAGAGCCTGCACTATACCCTGATAACCCTGCCCCATAGCAGACTCTAAGAAATGCATTGTGAAAGTATTTAAAATTGCATCGTGACACCTAGGCCTCCGAACACCCCTTACCCCCCCTTACAGGATTCTCAGGCTTGGCTGTGTTTTACTAGGTGTGTTCAAACACAATTCATTGTGAACGTTTTTAAAATTTGCATCGTGAAACCTAGACTCCCCCCCCCCCCCCTTTACAGGACTCTCAGACTTAGTGTTTCTCCTGAATCTAAATATCACTATGATAGTAGTGCCATTCTGTTGTCGACTTCTTAGCTAAGCACTCACCTAGCAACTGTCTACCATTCTCTGAGTGCTTGTCGTCTTGTCCAACTGTCAACGTGTCTCGTCTCTCTCCGTCTCGTCTGATTGCACCCCTCCTGGGGTCCTTCCCTAGTGTTATCCCCTACACCTCCCACTCCCTTCCTCATCTCTCCTCTCTGTACCTACTCTATGGTACTCTCTGTCTCTCCGATCTTTTCTAACTGCTTCTCTATTGACTACCCTGCTCTCCTCACTAAATCTGGTAGGAAGAAGTTTAAAAAGTATATCCTGGTCTCCAACCCAGGCCTCCCTCTCGCCAACACCTATACCAGTGCCGCCTCTAGGGAAACCTTCACCGACATCCTCTTTGTCGTTCCCTCGCCAGACCTATGGACTCTGCATATGGTCTCTGTGCCTTCTCCTTTTTCCCATTAATGGTAGCACCCGTTGGGAGGCCCTCCTGTCTTCCTTCCAGTCCTCTAAAGGTCATCATTAATGTCTACTTGAATGGTACAGTCTTGGTCCAAGGCCTTTAAGCCAATCTTCTCCTTTTTGATAGACGCTTCCTGTACCTCATCAATGTCCGTCCTTCTCCTGCTGTCCCCTCTCTCCCCATCACGGGTTCCTCATCTTCCTTGCCCTCTCCTCCTTCCTCTTCCTCACCTACACAGGGAATACCTCTGATTTGTATCCCTCCAGTGAAGTCTATCAAGGACGGTAACCTTCTCCATATTGCCACCCTTAACTCTCGCTCAACTATAAAACATTCCTCCGACATCTGCCGTCTCCTGGAGGATGTTGACAGATGTCCTCTGTCTCACCAATACATGGTTCACGGCCAGCTCGGTCACGAGCTTTGACACTCTCCTCCCTGGCGGCTACAAGATCCTCTCTGCATCCAGGTCCAAGCGCGCCAAGGTGGTGTAAGCCCTGATCTTCCCCGAGTGGATTCCTGCCTCTGTCATTTCTCTGCAGGCCTACTCTTCTTTTGACTGCAGTCTCTCTCTCTCTCTCCAAGCCATTCCCTTACTGTGGCTACCATCTATCGGCCTCCTGGTCAGATGATCTCCTTCTCTGAATGGGCAGACCTTTCCTCTTCTCTCCTGGTCTCGACCACTCAACTTCTCCTTCTTGGAGACTCTAACAAACACCTGGATGCTTCCTGTCCTTCCTCTGGATTCTTTTGCGACCTCTGCGACTCTCTCACTCTCTATTCTCCCCTCTGGCCCGACGCACCCTGCAGGGCACACTCTGGATGTCCTGATCTACTCTGACCTTCCACTTTCTATCCCTCTCACCACTCCTCTCTCCTGGAGTGATCACTTTCTTCTTTCCTCCCAGCTCACCCTCTCTTCCCCCCCAGGCTAAGCCAATTCCAGCACCTCCACCCACCTTCTCGGTTATCCGACCCATGAAGCGCGTGTTAGTTGAGCCTTTAGCCACCACTTTCTCACCCCTTCCTCCCCCTTTGGCTGACTCACACCCTGACACAGACCTTTCCATGCTCCATTCTGCTATATCTGATACTCTCAATGTTCTGGCCCCTTTCATGAGGATCCGCTTGAAGCTCATGCCAAGTGCAATTCCTGGTGCGATTCAGACCTTGTCACCCTCAAACGCAAGTGCAGGGTGGCTGAGCGGAAATGGCGTGCTTCTGGTACAGCGTCTAACAAACTGGCCTGCCGCCTGCTCTAAAGCCAATACCGGCTCTCAGTCAGCACCAAGAAAAGAGCTCACATCCAAGCCTGCGTCTCTGCGGCATCTAACAACACGGCCAAACTCTTTAAAATCTGCAAGGAACTGGCCACTCCTGCTGCAGTCTCTCCCTCTCCTGTCCCTTCCCAGGCCCTCTGCACGGCCCTGGCTACTCACTTCATCTCAAACTTAAGATATCCTGTGCTCTCTCTCTCTCTCTCTTCCTCTCACCCTGCCCCCTCTACTCCCTGCTCGTCCTCTGACCCTTCTTTGGCCACCTCTCCTCCTCCCTTCTTCTCTGCCTTTCCCCTGTTCTCCCCAGATGAGGTTTCTAGACAAGTCTGATCTATGAAAGTCTCATCAAAACAGGTTCATCCCTGTTTCTCCAAAACCATCAAGGACCACATTGACTCCCTGGCTCCTGCTCTGGCCGACTTCTGCAACCACTCCAACGCCACTGGAGTCTTCCCATCCCCCTAAAGCACTCCATTGTGCACCCTCTTCTCAAGAAAACCCTATGCCGACACGTCCTGCCCGACTATCGCCCAATCTCCATCACTCCCTTCCTGGGCAAACGTCTGGAAAAGCTGGCCATCTCCCAGCTTAATCTTCACACTGAATCTGTCGGTTGTCTTCATGACCATCACTCTGGATTCAGAGCTGCCAGAAGCACGGAAACTGCTCTCCTGAACATCCGTGAAGACCTGCTCTCAAACCTTGACTCCAACACCCCATGTGTCCTCCTCTTACTTGATCTCTCTTCTGTGCCTTTGACACAGTCCATCATGCCATCCTGCTCAACCATCTCCGTGATAACCTGGGTATCAGTCACGCCCTGGTGTGGCCGACTTATTTCCTCGCTTATCGACCCTCCCAGGTCCAACTTGGGTCCTTCCTCTCCTCCATCTCTACCCCTCAGTGTCCCCCAACGTCTAACCTCTCTCCCTGGCCGTTAAACCAATACCTGGCACTTCTTGCCCACTACATTGCCGCTCTCTGCCCAAACTTTCAGTGCTATGCAGATGACAACTCATTTTCAGGCTACCCTCGGCCACCTCTTCTCCGGCTCTCATCTCTGATTGTCCGCTATCCAAGAGTGGTGTGCCGTCAACGATCTCTGCATTAATGCCAGTAAGACTGAGATTCTCCTCAACGGCACACCCGCTCCCTACTCTCCTGCCACTCTGACTAGCCGCTGTTGGCCCTCTTCCTGCTCCGACCTGCGAGGCTAAAAACCTTGGGGTCATCTTCGACTCCACACTCTCCTCACATCTCTGATGTCTCTAAGAAGTCACACTACCAGCTGCACCTCCTCAGAGGTATTCTTCCTTTCCTCTCCTTCCCCCAGAAGCTCACCGTCTCCAGAGCTCTGGTTCTCCCTAGGCTGAACTACTGAAACAGCCTCTTTCTAAATCTGCCTGCTTCTACTCTTCCGCCCTCTGCACCTCATCCAGAACAGGACTGCAAGACTTGTCCTTGGTCTCAAGCCCAGGGATCGTATCTTTCCAGAACTGAAATCTCTTCACTGGCTCCCAGTGGCTGCGAGGATGAAGTTAAAAACCCTCTGCATTGTCCACAAGGCCTTCTGGCGCCTGTGGCCTCAATACCTTCAATTCTCTCTTCCTAAATATCTTCCTTCTCAAGCCCTTCGCTCATACGCCTCCAACTCCCTCAGGGCCAGTCGCTTCTCCAAGCAACAAGTTGGTGGTAGAGCTCTTTCCTCGGCTGGGGCCTCCCTCTGGAACAGCCTCCCTCTCTGGTTCCGGAAGCACCTGAAAACCTTCCTCTTTGCTTCTTCTTTCTCTCCTCCTCTGCCCTGTTGAATTCCTGGCTGAACTGTACTGGTTACCTGGCCACCCTCGGATCTCAGGCCCAGGTCCGCTGCCCTGTCAGTTACACACCTGCACTGCCTCCCTGGCAACCCCCACACTTGGGGACTGTTTTCTGTATCCCTACAGTCCCCCACCAGCATTTGACACCTGATGTCTGCACTTACCCTTGCACTTGCCACCAGCTGGCCCTACGTCTCATATTGTTATTTTTTCTTTCCCGCCCCCACTCCCACTCCGCACTTTTCCTCTTCCCCTTCCCCTGCACTTGCGCAATCTGAATGACACTTGGCCTAGTAGGATCGCGGTCTGTCTTCCCTCCGTTTCCCCTCCCTTGCCGTGTCGCGCCTTGAAACACTTGTGTATAGGCACGTTATAAATGCCATATCTTATCACAGTTTTTTTTTAAGACATTCCTTTTATCTTACGTCGTTCCCTTGTTTTATTACAGTTCAGAGTTCCCCACTCTTGGTGTCTTTGAAATCCACTCTCTCTCACCTTGTGTGTTTCACAGTGCGCTTTTAGCTCATAACACTTTCGTCAGTTTCTCAATAAGTGGTCTCCCCACTTCATTAATTATCGCTCCAGGAATTACCTCTTGTGGCTTTCACTCTATCACCCAAGATATTTGTTTCCACTTAATGATTCACAATCATTCTAATTCTTCAGGTTTTCGAATAGTTAATCAGATATCAAAGTATTCTGCAGTTCACCCATGTACCTTTGTTTATCATGAGTGACCTTGCAGGCTCAGCTTTTGTTCGGGTACGTCGGTTTGCTTTCTCGCTTCCTTTCGTGCTGCACACGTATACCGTCTCTGCGTCGCTTCTGCTACATGCGATCATCAAATGACAGCAGATGGGAGCTGTCAACACTCAGTCCTCAAGGTTTTGGCATTGGAAAATAGGTGCCTGGTCCACAACTATATTTCCATGGGCACGCCACCACGTCAGACGGTTCTGTGAACTCTGTCCTGATAACGGTTTTGCAGTCGTCTGCTTCGCCGGGCCTCTGGCAACTGTGCTGGGCGTTCTCGCCCTCTCGCAGTTCCATAGGTCCTGCGGTTCAACTCTGATCCGTCTCTCCGCGGAGTTCCAATGTCAGGGGGTTTCCCATGCGCACCATTCTCTCTTCTGGTCTACTCCCACTTTAATAAGAGTTTCTTCTTAAAGGGGTATTCCCTTTTCCTTCAGACAGCATGCAGGATTCAACATTGCCTAAAGCCAAAGAGAATGAGGACAGGGTTTTTGATGGAAGCCAGTGCCATATATACAGATAAAGTATCCTGCATAGAGAGTTCTCTTAGGGAATGGCGTCCTTGTACACTAAGGGAGAGTCACGCCCACTGAGGTCACACTTGCCCAAACCCCTATGGAGGGTCTTGCGGAGTGGGCTCACTGCCCCAAACACAAAAGGGCTGATTCGTCACAACGCCCACATACAGGACTTAACAAATGGGGAAATCGAGCTAGCCCTAAAAGTGGAACAAGTGGAGAACAGATCTGCACTGAAACATCTGCATTCTAGGGGTCATGGAAAGAAGGTGAGACAGCAGAAATGTTAGAGAGAACGGACTCTGCAACTGGGTGCCGGACATGCTAATGGCATAGAAAGGTACACTTCTGTTTGGGGTACACTTCTGTTTAACATGATCGTGGATCCTCAGATAAATTGGTTCTCTCAGAGGGAGCAGAAAGAGGTAGACAAGGAAAAAGGCAGACTAGCACATTACTTGAAAAACATCTTGTTGGTAGATGTTCGGAAAGATATATTTTAAGCAACATTACCTCCATAATTTACGGACCCCCAAGCCTTTTGCTTTTGAACCTGTCCTGAATGTTAACAGAGAAGTGAAGCCGTGAGCTTCAGTTAAACTACCCGAAGAGGCCCAGAGAGATCAAATATGTGCTGGCATGGCATGATTAACAACCTTTGCATCTTAATGAGCGACTAAAACTCAATTGATTCTTTAACCCCATGACCTGTTCACACTTGAAATCCGTTGATAGAACACAGCCCACTTGTTTGTCTGCGAAGAACGCTGGGAATATTCTCAATGTGTTAGCCCCCAAAGGTGTGAAAGAATGCATGACCGGGGGAACCAGAGTTTACCTTCTCCTCCCAAATTCTCAAAAATACTGGAAACTGCACCTTACTTTGGCAAATCGCTGGGACAAGTAGTAAAGCACCTTTAAGACTACTCCATGAAAAGAACTGAGGAAGTCTGCTGCAGCAGCTGTCCTAGATCGCACCCTGAAGCGAGGCACTGCATTACCATTTCACTTCGCTACACATCGGACATAATTGTGACTAATATTATGTGGACAATCCCTTAGTGAATGGACCAAATGTTGCAATGTATCTTTGAGCGCATTGCTCCACTCCTAAGCGTTTAGCTGGGACAACACCGGCATCTTTACCGCTAGGAGAGTAGGGCATACGCAAGAGAATCCCTGTTGCCTGCTTGACGCAAGGCCATTCTAAAACTTCAGACCGGGCTGACAGAAACCCTTCTGACACTTCATACCTGTGGGAGATGAGCATGCACCCCAATATTGGGAGGAGGAATTCAAAGAAAACACCTTTGAATGTAACCAGAATACATGCCAATTCACCTACATGGAGGCACTGGGAATGCCTTAGATGGCAAGTCTTTAAAACACAAATTATATGGCTTTTGTCATGACTAAATGATCATGCAGACGTTCTGGTTGTGAGACTTTTACTCTGGAGCATGCTTCACTCAGTAATCATACAATCCAGCAAGCGTTCATAGACTGTTGCAACTGAACAGTAAGTACGACCTGCATACGTTAAGAACAGATGATTGGCCTTTCAGTTTTTTACTCATTCAAGGTATGATATGGCATTTATAACGCGCCTATACACAAGTGTTTCAAGGCGCAATGAGGCAAGGGGGGGAACAAGGGGAGGACAGACAACAATCCTACTAGGCCAAGTGTCATTCAGATCGTGCAAGTGCATGGGAAGGGGGAAAAGGAAAAGTGCGCGGGGGAAGGGAGAGGGGAAAGTGCAGTACATAGGAAAAAGTGGAATAAATAAGAATAAATAACGGCCAGCTGGTGGCAAGTGCAAGGAAGTGCCGACAAAAGGGCTAGTGTGGGACTGTAGGAATACAGAACGGTCCCCAGGTGCAGGGGTTGCCAGGGAGGAAGTGCAGGTGGGCAAATTGACAGGGCCTAGGCTAGAGATCAGAAAGGGTGGCCAGGTAACCCGAGTAGTTTCAGTCAGAAAATCAGCAGGGGAGAGGGGGAGAGAAAGCAAAGGCAAAGAGGAAGGTTTTGAGGTGCTTCCGGAACCGGAGATGGTTCTCCTCGAGTTTCAGGGAGGCAGGGAGGCTGTTCCAGAGAAAGGTAGAATCTGAGCCCCGAGTTGTGGAGGGAAAACTGCTTCACATTGGGGAAGAAGACTGGGAGATACATTTCCTTATTAGCATGGAAATTGTACACCACTTTGGGTAAATCAAATATGGGAAGTAACGGAAAACATCTTTGTGAAAAATCAAAAAGAAGACCCAAGTGCATAATGCCTAGAGTTCTGCTCACTCTGCATATAGGAGGTCAAGTGTTTTCTAGGACACCGAATAGAATTTGTTTATGGAAAAGGTCCCAAGGTTGTATATGTACTAATAATGCATGAAGCACACTATTGAGGTCCTAGACCAGATATCGATTCCCAACGTGTAGGAAAGTTTTCTTTGGACCATAAAAGTGTCACCTACTCACAGACAAGTAGCTTGACATTTTTTTTTTCTAACTGTGTTACGGGCGGGTCACAAAGCAGAGAGAATTTGGAGGACAACAATGTTAAAAATCAACCATTTGCTGGCATGATGGCTTATAGTTTTTTGCCTGTCTAGGCCGATTCATCATCTCAAAGCTATCCATAGATGGTCTAAATGATGTCCTCCAGTAGACATTGATGATGGCACGTGTGACAAATCAGAGCACCACTCCAAACCCCTCCCTCTCATGGGGGGACATTAGATAAATCAAAGTGGTCAAAAAGCCAAACCCTTTTAGTCTACATCAGAGTCAGGGAGATCAAATGGCATTTCAGATTCGGCTTGAGTTTTTGACAAACCAATATGCGCACAAGGCGGCAGTGATGGAAAAATAGGAGGAAGGTACCTGCTAGAGGCCTGAGGCTTTCCAGTGGCTCTCAAAAATAAAAAGGCAGTTAGTGCTCAGACCAAGTCGAGCTGCCTCAATGTACAAAAGGGCTGCCCCCGCCCTCTACCTCTCCCTACAAAGTAAATGGCCACAGCTGTGTGCAGTGTGAGAGGAGGGGCTGCAGCTCACGAGCAGCCACTATTGCCAAGACTGCATATCAGACCTTTCAGATGTAAAAGATCCAATCCGTTCCAAATGTTTTAGGAATTTGGCACTGATGGGACCTTTGCATGTGAAAGAACCCTTATGGCTCGGTACTTCGCAAATATGTCAACTAACAAGGTATTTAAAGCTGCACAATAAAGAATATCCACCTTGGCATGAAAAAAAGGGGTTGCTTTATATGGGGAGGCAAATGCTCCTATAATGCATAACCGCAAGCTGCAATCTGTATGCAAGCAACAATACTACAGTGGTGTAAAGATTGTTCAGGCTTGCATTCTGGGACTAGTCGTTTTTCATTCAGGGTGCGACAAATAATGCAACAACAATATTCATTTAGTTCCCTTTTGATTTACATATTGCACAGTTGCCTTAATATGCTCTGTGTATTTTGAAAGTAAACGTCAGAACTCTGATGTTTCCCGGGCCATGCAGTCCTATCCGCCCACCCCCTTTTGGATTCTGGGACTAGTAATTATTTTCTATCCCATGTGACATTTAGGAAAACTCCAAGTGGCAGAAATACAAGCATAAACAGAACTGAATGGCCTTCTTATGCATATCCACATGAAACCTTAGAGCTCTGCTCTATTAGACGGTATTATTGTGGGCATTGACATTAAAAACTTTACTTGTGGCTCAAGTGGAGCCTGAAAAGGTATGTGTTATATTTCCTAAACTGTAGAGTGTTAAAATCCCGGCTTTACTGTGAATTGCGTGATCCTGGGTAAATAATGTAATCTCTGCTAGCATAGAGGATGGACCTTAGCATATGCAACATTAATGTCCTCCCCTATTGCTGCCAGTCACCCAAGTTGTGTGGGCCATCTAGAGTACTGCCCGACTGGAGAGTGAAACGCTTTGCTTGTCTGGTTAAGTTATAGAGTTAATGTTAAAGGATATTTCTGCCGCGCACTACCACCACCGGAGTGGTCCCCTCGCGCTCGGCGGCTCTGAAAAAAGGGAGGGATGGGGGTGAGTTAATGGGAATAAGCTGGAAAATTGCAAGAGAGCAGCGATGTGCTGTTGGCGGTCTCAGCCCGGAAGTCCATTGGCTGGGCTTGGGGCGTTTCATGGTCGGTAGTCGTCGTGTGCTGTTGTGAGAGTCTATGTGTGGTTTGTTTTGTTGTTGCAGTGAAGTTTATGCGGATTGTTATGTTGTAGGCTTGTGGTTGTGTTTGGTTAGAGTTTGAGAGGTGTATGCAGAGTGGTGACATTGTTAGTGGATTGGTTAATTGGCATGTCCTGTATAGCACAGTCTACCATTTTTGTGGTTTCTTGCCAGCACTGTCACCGTAAAACATGTTGATGCCCATACCCACAAAATGTCCTCATTGTAATTTTAAATCATGTCCGTGATGCACGCCCAATATGTCAGAGGGCTGGTTGTACAAGCCAGGCTTGTCCCACTGTGGCCCCGTGTTTATGCCCTGGAGTGCAAAATTCCTGCAGGGAGAGGCAGCAGTCCTGGGCGTGGTTCTGTTTTTATTTTGGTCTGGGATACTGCCTCCTTCATATTGGGTAGACTGGTACCAGGTCGGAAACCATTCATTTATTGTCTAGTGTTCTACGATTTGTGCAGGTTTTAAATCCTCTCTATAAAACCGTGTTATTTTAGCCCTGTAATTTACTCTTTCTTGCAGACACATTGAGCATGTAAAAGGATAAATTGATCGCAGGACTTACACCATGATTATTTTTTCAGACTTGCCCATCATTTTGAAATAAGAACTTTTAATGGTAGTCAACAAAGTAGGGTTTGGTCTACTTTTTCTTGGACGAATTCTGCGACCTGGCAAAAAAAACGGTAACCAGTGATTACATTGTAGGAAAAATAAAAAAAAGGAAAGGGTACAAATAAAGAATTTAAAAAATAAAGTGGGTAAAAAAAACGACAGGATGAAAGAATAACAAAATGTAGATAATAATGCAGTATTGCAGGTTTGAACTAGAATATCTAACAATGAAAAAAAAGTGATTAAAGGAGGATTCAGTGGTCGATGAGCGAATCGGGGCCAGCGGTGAGGTGTAACCTCCCCACCTCCCTATTAAAAAGGTACTTTTTAGGTCAAGTGTAGGAAGAATCTATGTTAGGATAGGTAACAGAAAAATATTTGTAGAAAAGGATTTGCACCAAAGTAAAATCCACTAGATGGCACAGTGAGACCATAGACGGTAAATGTATGTAGAAAATAGGCGTGCTGAAAAGTGACTGCAATATTTTTTTCTACTTTCTTAGCAGCTTTTTAAAAAGCCATCTCAGGAACGAGAAAAATGACCCAACATGACGCAATGTTACCATTTTCAAGAATTGTGGGATGTGCTAAAACATCAGTGGGATTACATTTTTTACACAGATGAACTTTGTGTATGCTGAATTCTTAACATTCATCCATTAATTGAAATTATCCTCAGATTTCTTTTGCACTTGAAGTCCCAAAAGAAACATAAAAACTGCTGTTTCAAGCTTCACATCAAATTGCAGCGCACTGGTGGATAGCAGGCAGTGTCAGCCTTCACACTGAATATCACTTATCAGTTTCCTACATTTTGACCCGCTAGACAATTTTCATGAGACTGCTACTAATAAAAGAAAATTCTTAATAGATCGATGAAAGCATATGTTTTTCCTTTTTTGTATAATGAGTATATAAACTACACAAAAAATAGAAATCTTGGAACAAATTCCATGCTCATGACCATCGCCACCCCAATAGCTCCCACCTATTGGCCCTCAACTACAACTAGCTCTTGCCAACAGAGCTTGTAGACCCCTATATTAGAAAGTCTGTGCCCAGCCCCCTCCAAGAAGCGTTTATGGGCCAGTCTGCGTAGTGTTGCAAATTAAAATAGCATTGGTCACCCACAAATGTTGTTCGATTGTTTGGGAAGTTAGTTCCCAATCCCGAGGTGCTTAAGACTGCTCAATGCATCTGCTCTGAAATTGTAACTACTTTTTCCAGCCTGGTTGTGGTGGTACAACTTTGCTGTAGTGTTAGTTGGCAATATCACAACACTGGAGAGAGTGCCAGAAAAACAGTGTTGAGTTCCAGATCCACGACTTGGGATATCAGGGAACTCCTGCATTTATACATTCAACAAGGTAGCAACCCACACGAAGGCATGTATGTTGCCATCAAGATCGTGGGGTCTGCTTTGCAAAAGGAGCCCCAATAAGGAGGTTCCAACTTTACATCTATCTAAAAACGTCCCTTTTTCCCCACATCTGATGAAGCAGAGGCTTTTGAGTCCAACTGGCAGGATGGGCCAGCTCTGTGTTCCTCACATACAGCCTGGTGTATGGAACTACCAGGATGACAAGCATTTCAAATTAAATCAAGTGGCAGGTTTGAAATCAGTCTTGCAGGGGACACTCTCTGCCCTTTCATGTCCAAGAGATCTATTTCACTGCAAGAAGGGACCCGGGAGGATTTCTTCTGACTGAAACTTTAATGAGAAAGCAGATCCAATGTTTTGTACAGGAAGGCCTAAACTCTCTTATGAGAGTCTGAAGCAGCCAATCACTGAGGCGGAGCAGAGACAGGTATATATCTATATATGAATCCCCACCAGAAGAAGCTGTTTCTGCAACAATCAGCTGTGAAAAGACTCTTGGAGCTGATAACACTGCCTTGAAGACACAAAGCGAAGAAACTTGCAAGGGAGGTGCACAGATGGATGCACATGTGTACAGAGGATTCAGGGCACAAGTCAATCCAACTGATGAAGAACTAACAAAATATGCAGTTTGGATGTTACTTTGACATGAAGGTTTCCATTTCTAAGCTGTCAGGGGGGGCAGTAAACGGTGGAAAGGATGGGGATGAATGGAAGGGGGGCTTATTGGTGCATTGCCTTTTATTTAGTTGAGATGGCTAGGAGTAATTTTGTCAATCTAAGTTATTACTCTCGAACATGGAATCCTTGAAATCCTGAAAACGGCCTTCCCAGTTGTGTGTGGAGGATGTGGCCTTGTTGGTAATGAAATTTATAAAAGGCACTCAAACAGCTGTCAAACCACTGGTATATGGATATATGGACACTGAACAAACTCAAAGGTCGAGTGGGGGGGGGGATCAGTTGGAGGAAGAGGATGGTTTTCAGGGAATCACAAAATGCCATGAGGCTGCAAAAGGAGCATATCTATACAAGGAGTCAATTAAAGCACAAAAACATGGAAATCAGCTACAGAAGTGCAGCTGAAACAAAGGGTCGTGAGCAGACCAGACATACCGATCAGAGGTACCACAACGAATTGTTGAAGGTACTAGAGTTTAGACCAAAGCTGAGTGGGACTAAGCCCATAGTAGCCCCATCAGACCTTACAAAGGATCTCAAATTGTATCCAGAGCCTAACTGTAGTTAGTGAAGTTTTTCAAGAAGAGTAGTATAGAAAGATATCTTAAAGCAAAAAATAAGATGTGCAGCCACGTGTTGGCTAGGTAGCAGAGGCTTAAGGAGAGCAATGTACATCATGCTTGCTTGGAAGAAGTGGCAGAAGATCAGGCCTGATCCTAACTGAGTAAGGTGAAAGGTCAGAATTAAACAGCTGCTGGTAAGAGCCTTGACCTGTGTGGCAGAGGCTCAAATTCTGGTTGAAGAAAGAGCACAGCCAGTAGACGTGGGGCACAGAAGGAATAGTAGGAGTGGGAGAGATTGGCAGCAGTAAGGGCTACAGTTGCGGTTGTCGCTGCCTGCGGCAGGAGCAGACGGACTAATGTTTAGTTTGAACTAGAACTAGGCCCCTCACCAGTCAATAGTCCCCAATCACTCCTTGATCTGGCAAGTATGGTGCACAGACCGTCGATGGAATTGAGCAGAATGTGGGTGTCGGCAGCATAATAGCAGAACTAAATACCAAAGCTGTGGGTAGGCCACTCCAAAGGAGACTGTTCGTGGTTGGAAAAGATTTGGAGGAGGAAAAGTGGGTTTAGAATAAAAAGGGACTGTCCCACCAACGTCTGCCTCCTCAAGTAGCTCAATGAGGATGCAATGACCAGTGTTGAACACTGCTGGAAGGTCCAACAGGATCTGGGCTAAAACACTGTCCATTTGACAGGTCAAGTGCAGCTCTAGGACAGCACCAATTGTGCGTCTTGCTGGGCAAAACTGGCATGTACGGGGAGAAAACGATTGGAACTCGAGGAAATCTCAGAATAGGGAGGACAGGGAATTCCAGTAGTTTGGTAGGAGCAGGCTAAAAAATAGACCGGAAGTTGACCTGAACAGTGGAAACACTCAGCAAAAGGTGGAGGATGGGGCGGTGACGGTGTGGGGTAGGCGAAAGTAGAAGCAAGAACCATCTTGTGAAGTTGCTTGAGAATGAAGTCTATGCCAGGGTCCAGTGACAAAACGGATTTAGCTGGGTCAAGTGTACGGCTGTGTCTTCCGTTTTAAAGACTGGTAAGGCAGAGGGAGCCACCAGGTGAACTGGAGAGGGGAGATTATGGCATTAAGACCTGTGAGATCTGTAAAGGTTGGGAAGGTGCAGGGATACATGGACGTGGATGGACACAACTGTCACTGAACAAAGCCTAGGCTAACAGAGGCCTTGAAAGGGGCAAGAGTAGTGGTCAAGCCAGGACACAGAGGGGAGATCCTTGACCATTTCAATGCAATCTTTTAGGAGGTTCCTGAAAGAAATTCAGAGCTGAATAGCGCATTTGCTTAGCTTTAATAATTAAATTAAAAGCAGCACAAAGCGGATGTGTAGAGAGTAATGAGAGGCAGTGCCGCACTGGATTTCATCAAGGATTCTCGTGTTGTCAAAAGTCTGTGAAACTCGGTTGAGACCAACACAGGAGCAATATAGTTGGCAACTGCGGGGCAACTGTTAGAGCATGTAATTCTAGAATGGCTGTGCCACATGATGTTAGCCTGCGTTTGACATTTTGTGCCTTGGCCTTCTTCCTGCTCTCTTGGTTCTGGAATTGCTATATATGGAATTCCCATTACCTGGAAAAGCTCCTGCTTTCCCGGGCAAAGTGGCGGTCTGTATGTGTTGTTGGATGTGGAGGCTTGGTCTGTCTGGACACAATCCACATCCGAGCCACAGTGTGTCTGTTGCAGGGCAGAATGTGTGGCCAAAGGCTGTCCATGATTGGATATCCTGTTTGAATGGTGCAGACTTTACCCTCGGTGGACTTGGGGTGGGGGGGTAAGAGTGGGGGCACACCAGACCAGATCTTGGATAAAAAGAGGACTGCAGCAGCCATTCAACAGACAGTTGGAGCCAAGACCCCTAAGGAGAAGCACAGCCACTGAGGACAACAGTTGCAGCTGACCAGCATGGACTCTAGCCAAGTTCCGGTGAAGCCCCGCTTCTCTGTTCTGATCAGGGCGGCTTTCTTCAGTGCTTCCATCAGTGGACTGATGGGAACAACCTTCCGAGATTTCTGCTTAAGAATCTGCGCCGGCTGACCCTTTGCACGTGTCCATAGGCCAACCTGTGGACTGACCAGGTCTCCCCCTGGGCTTCCTCACGGCAACTGTTTCAAGTGCATTCTTTGAACTTCGAGAGTCCTCAGCTTGTGTAACAAGACACCTACTCCTGCAGTTTCAGCCATCCTGACAGAAGAGAAGCGTGCAGGGCCCTGCCTTTTTGTTCACACCACAAGGAGGGCCTGTTGCTGCCCGATACTGGCAACTCTCACTGAAAACCGTCTTCGTGTCCTGGAGGCCTTCGGCGATAGTCTGTCCAATGGAGGTCTGCATCTTATGTCAAGACTGTCCAGTTGTCGAGTCTTCAGAACTTATCACCGGAGCCTGGAACCACAGAATAGCCTAACACAATCCTGACGCAGCTAGAGACGTCAGCACCCACAGTCCCTGACCCGAGACAGCATAGAATTAAGTGGGCTCAGCAGATTCATGAATGCGTGAAGTGGTTGCTGATGAAACCAAAGTAAGCATAGCTATTTCTGCTGCCCTTCCACCAAAGAGCTGTCCTAAATGCGATGCCCAAGGGCTGCCTGTGTGCTATACAAACGCAAAAATAAATAAATAACTCTCTCTTGCCTGACTAAGATAGGGGGTGGTCTGCTTAAGGATCCCCCACCCCTCTGGTCCTCCCCTAGAGTGGTGGGGATGGGTGAGAACTTAACTTACCTTATAATTCATCTTCTGGAGCATTTTCTCTGAACCACTGGCTTTGCCACTCTTGTTCGCAATCCAATAGTAGACCGTCTGCAAAGTATATGTTGTGGAATTTGTGACTTTTGGGCACAAAGCCCAAATTCTTATCAGGGCTGGACTTTGGGATGAGGGACGTTGGCCTTCCGTTTAAATTAGAGTGTTCGCTCTAATTTGCTTACTTGCCTAAAATAGTTAAATTACTGTTCTACCTTTCTCACTTGCGTTACTACACAGTTATTTACAGTATTGGTCTGGATTCTACCTTTAGAAACAGTTATGCAATAGTTGGTAAAGTGTTGAGTTCAGTTAGCAACATCCCCCAAAGGCAAATGGATATATGTATAGGATAGTAGTTGTGTGATACTTACCACACATTTCATTGCTAAGGGTAGATCTTAAAGGCCTAATAAATAAATCTACACATCTTCTATCTAACTGGAGTTATTTGAATGCTGTTTGTGAGTGTCTCTCATTGTGGCCCTAGAACAGTCTCACACCATCCGGAGTCTAAGCCACTGCTACTCTACCTTGACTGGGTTTGGCTAGATATCAGTATCTAGCCCTGGGATTAAAAGACATTTCTTTCTTAGCATGTGATACGTTTCGAACGCTCTTAGCGGGCATCCATTTGCAGATCCTTGCAGCTGCTTGTTCCAAATTTTGGGTGCAATAACCCCAAAAGGACCAGTAACCATATACATAGGTCTAGCAAACGACTAGCAAGGTGGTTTTCTCCAGCAGTTCAGAGAATGCTCGTGAGGATGAACCCAAGGTATTTGGCGCCCCTATTGTGGAGATTTAGTGGTATATGGAATTCTATGGGAACCTGTGCAGGGCATTAAGCCCCAGGGTGTCCGTGACCCAGACTTTGAGGTGTAGCACCAAATTGGCTGCCATGTTTTGGAGGACTTGGATAGTGGATTTGGCACTTATTCAAGCCTGTGTAAACACTGTTGCAGTAATCTAGTTCAGAGATAGCCAAAGCCCTAGAAAGCGGTCTTCTGACACCAAAGACCTTGTTTATTTGTGATGAGGTCATGTCTGTGCCGAAAACTACTCTGAAGTTTATGGCGGTGAGCACTGGGGTGGAAGTAGAAAGTAATGTAAGTGGCCAACTGAAACGCAGGGTACTGGGTCAGAGGGACCCAAAAACCAGGATTCCCATATTTCTCCAATTAAGACAGGTTGTTGACAGTCACCCAGTCTCGGACCATTTGGAAACACTTGGTCAGCATTTCTGATGGGTTATATTTGGCAGATTAAAAAGGTGAACTAGAGTCAAAATATAGTTGAAAAGAGGGGTCAAGACTGGTTAAGGAGAGATGCTTCTGCCTTCCTTTAGTTATTAAAAAATCAAGGGGTTAGTTGTAATCCTTGACAGAACCCCAGCACTGAGGGCAGAGGGAGTAGACCAGAATTTGAGAAATAAGGCCAATTAATTGAGGGTTGTGCCCAGCCCTACAGATAAGGGGTGTATTGAGCACTTTTATTCCGTAGAAATTGTGAACTATCCCCAAAAAATTAAACTAGGGAGTAAAATTACTCCCAGCAAAAAATAGGAAAAAGACATGTAAAATCTTGCACCCCTGCTTTCACCCTCACAGCTCCATGGATATTTGGACCAGTAGTGCACACAGTACCACAGGAAGAAACTACTATTTTAACTGCCCGATTGGAAGAAGTCAATTATTTTAATGTGCATGAACAACAAGTGCAAATAAATAAATATTACAAAAACATTCCAGTTTTTCAGTTTAAACATTTTAACTCACATAAAATACTCTCACTGGGAATTGGATTTTGACTCCC
The DNA here is from genome assembly GCF_040938575.1 of Ambystoma mexicanum. Lineage (NCBI taxonomy): Eukaryota > Metazoa > Chordata > Amphibia > Caudata > Ambystomatidae > Ambystoma > Ambystoma mexicanum. Next base: position 1,263,120,573 of record NC_090925.1, on the reverse strand, counting down.
TAAAACATTTTACTCGCACTTTCAAAATCTTATCTGGAGTACTGGTTGTGCCACTGATTTCCCCCCCCCTTACCCCTCCACGTCGATATACGGCACACCGACTAGTATAGGATCGTCAGCCACACCTTAAGCCACAGATATATCCAAGAGGACATGGGCCGATGTGGCATTCTTGGCCAGATTTCTTGCCCCAAAGCAGAGTACGGAATCAGTGCCTCTAAAAGGTCTGCACCCAGATTGGTAATCATGGAGCCCTTGCCATTTGCTGTACTCACTCAATTTGGAGGCAATGCAGGGCTTCGCGTGAGTTTGCTCAGACTCTCACAATTGCAGAGGCACTGCACAGTCTGGCTTCAAACTAGGAAAGGAATGGTCAAAGTAGAGCTCACACAAAGTATGCCTATTGAAAAATATACTCTTCATATTAAGATGTGCGTTAGAATACAGTTCGGTAAAAAGAAAAATCAAATAAATCAAAGAGAACAGTATAGTGACATTAAAAGATGCACAATAACTTTAAAACAGGTATGCAAACAAGGTATCAAGTTAAGTAACTTTAAAACAGTAGCCAGATCCAAGATGGCCGCCGGGGAGAGGTACGCCTGATCCCTTGCTCCGACTCTGGCCGTAAAATAAGCAGGCACTTCTATATGATATGTAGGTGGGCTAGGCACTATTGAAGACTGCAGAAGATTGAAAACATTGCAGGAGAGTCTAGAGTGGGTCCCCCCCTCTTCAGTTTTGTGCAGTTCGGCACAAGTTTGTGGCAGAACCAGCTGGGGCGGTGCAAGGGAATGAAGAAGGTGGCGCCGGATCAGAAGGGAAGCAGTGACCAGCGAATATTGAAATGCTACGGGAATCGAAACTGTATGCGAAGCCCTGGACTGATCGCAGCGGAGGGAGGCGGTGAGAGTCAGTGCAGTGTGGCTGCGGTGAATGGGAGGAACTGCATAGCAGCGGGGCGCTGGAGTTAGGCGGAGGCCGCATTAGAAGGGGCGACCTGGATTACAGCTGTTGATAGCAACCCGAGCAGAGGGGAAGCAGCAAGAGGTGTACTCTACAGTGCGGCACGGGGACCGCTTCTATGCGAGAAACCCAGGATTGTTGGCAGCAGAGGAAGGAGGACGAGGACAGGGGCAAGCTCGACGTGGTCTCAAAGGGTAGGTGAATCTGTTCAACTCTTGGGAGCTGGAATCATTGCAGAGGCCGTAAGTGAAGAGGGGACCTGGCATTCACCCGATGGAGAGGCAGTCAGTGGGGAAATTAGAGGCAGAGAACCAGACGCAGCGCGCTCCTGCTGACGGAGTAGGACATCCCCCGTCTAGACGGTGGGATATGCCGAAGATTGACGAGGATCGAGAATACCAGTGGCAGCGCCTGTGGGCAGGAATCTTTCCCCCTTCGTATTCACAGGGTGCTTTGTAGCCGTGAGGGGAAGGGCGTTCCTCTGACACACGGAGCATGGCTCCCCGACCGTGAGGAATACAGTGTGAGGGAACACCTGGAACAGGGGAAAGAGCATCGCCACAACATCAGGAAGCACGGACGCCCAGCTGAGGTTGTAGGCATTGAATGTTGCGCGGGATGCGGCCAGATTGACATACTGTGTGGTAACGTTGAAGGGACTTCAGTACCATTGAATCCCTGGTGCAGTGAGCGTACCCAGTGTGCATGGGAAGGACACCGCAGGGAGGGGATTGTTGGACCGCTGGAGAAGGTGCTGACGCTCTGGGCCATTGTTGTCTTTTTGCTCATCGGGTCAGCAATGATAAGTGTCCTCTAATCTGAGTGCGACTCCTAGAAGTGGTAACAATAGCGCACTGGGTAAGGCTGCAAATGGACAAGCTGGGAACAAAGCTGAGTTAAGTAAGGGAGTGTGACCAATGCAAGGATCAGAGGCTCAAGGTTGCTGAAGTGTCAGTAACAGGAGGGGACCGCAAGAATTGTATGGACCTCATTGAATGGTATTATAATGAAAAGCACCAGCATAAGTGGAACCCGTACTGGGATAGACTTCATCCCATCCCTACAGAAGATGCAATATAAAGGTAGGAAGGGTTGGGACGAGGAGTCTGCTGCAACAACAAAACAAAAGGGACCTGGCACTTTGTATTTTGAACATCGGGGAGAGGTGGAGAGTGGATAACATCTGATTGGTGCAGAAATAGGTGTAAGTGCTGTGGCTTCATGTAGATCATAAAGGTGTAAACGATTAACGCAGCTATTTGTTGACCGATACTTGTAGGGAAAAGAGGGAAGACAAACTTCAATGCGGCGATGGATGAGGGTAGCGGAACTGCCTAACAATTATAAGTGGAACGTTTATGTTAGGCTGTCCCGATAGAGTGGGAGAGAAAGAGTGACTGATCTATATTAATGGCACTGTAAGTGAAGAATGCAAAGGAAGCTGGGCCCTAATGTCAAAAGCAAGATACAAGGCCACCCATGCTAAACAGAGGCAACCACTGGAGGAACAAGAAGGGCTGCTTGAGTGGTGTTGGAAACGGGGCGGAGACACACAGCTAGGCTCAAATAAAAAACGGACTGGGGAAGAAGAGAAAGGAGATAGAACGGAACCTGGTGAAATAGTGCTTAGCAAAGCGTACCTTAGAGAATGTTTGAAAGAGATGAAAGGGAGGCTTACTAATAGCTTCCAGCAGCAATTTACATCACTGCGGGAAGAACCAAGATCCTCCTTGGCGGAAGTTAAGGGGGAAGTAACGTAGCTGTGAGGTAGAATCGATATCACAGAACAAAGATTGGCTGAGACTATGGGAGAGGTCTGGCAAAATAGTGAACTGCAGGAACACCTGGCGAGAGTTTCTCATAATTTAGAACTACAAGCTGAAGATTTAGAGAATCGATCAAGAAGAACCAACATTTGTACCAAGTGAAACGGTCTCGGACACCGACTTGAAACATACGGCTCAACAATGTTTTGGCATTCTGCTACCCGAAATGTAACCGAGGTCATAGGGATTGATCGGATCCATAGTGTGGGCCCGAGAAGGAGAGATACTGGGGCCAGGCTCCGGGATGTGGTGGTTGCCACATCGGTCTATGCTGTGAAGGAGAACATTCTACGGGCAGCAAGAACAGCAAGAGAAGTGGCGATCAATGGAATGCAGATTCAACTGTATCAGAACTTGGCGTTAGTGACACTTCAGAAGAGGAGTCATAAGGGGCCAAGTAACAAGGGCTTTGAATGCGAAGCAGATCTTGTATAAATGGACCTTTCCATTTGGGCTGTTATTTACACTGGAAGGCGGCAGCATCGTATAACTACGAGCTCTGAAAGCATGGCACTGCTGAATATAGAGGAGGAGGGGGGCATGAAGAGAATCAAGCAGGGTCTTCTGCTCCACAAGGGACACGGCGGTGGGACTGGTCAGTGGTTCAAGGGAAGAAAAGGAGTTGTGGAACCTATTTGAGAGGCCCCCCGAGGGACAGGCTCAGGAGGTGGGCAGGAAGGGAGTGGTAAGGCGCCTCCTAAAGATAGACATTTTCAATTCAAGAGTGGGGGAATGTACTAGCCATTACTGATCTATTGGCTAGCTGATACATAGCAGGTCAGGGTGGAGGGCTGGCGGGGAAAGTCTTGGGACTCAAGTGAGGTGGTAGGTAACTTTCCGCTGGGTAAATCCCCAGGATTTATATTGAGCCTTGGCTTGGGGTATTATCCCGAGGTTATCATAGGATCATAGGCCTGGAAGGGGGGTGGAATTCCTGGGCAGAAGAATAGTGTAGTGTTATTTAATGAGGAAGAGCTCACAGTTAGAAGCGGAATTATTTGTATAAACAATATTCAAAGTATTATCATATAATGTTAGGGGACTGAATTCCCTGATTAAAACAGAGGAAAGTAGTGATGTTATTTAAAAGAGAAAATGTGGACGTTATAATGTTGCAAGAGACACACATTAGAAAGGGCGACAAGGCGCTGGGGATATTTCGAATGTTTGATAGATTGTACCAGTCCAATGCAGGGGTTGAGGGGCTTGGAGAGGTGTTCCGATAGGTCTAACAAATACGTTCAAGGCAACTGTGATGCGGCAGAAAGTGGCCCCGGAGGGCAGATATTTGTTTGTACAATTGCAGATAGAACATAAATGGTTTACTCTAGCCACTGTGTATGCACCAAATATGGGGCAGGTAATGTACATATGGGATGTATGAAACAAAACAAAGAATTTGCCAGAGGTGACATATGCATGGGGGATTTTAACATAGCTTGGGACCCCAATGTAGATAGAACTGGAGGTGGGGGGAAAAGCATGATAAAACCCTTGCGAGCGCTGAAGAGAAGCTTTGAAAACCTGATATTACGGGACGTGTGGAGGATGAGAAAGGGGGATGACAAGGGATAGATGCGTTTTTCACATATTTACCATTCTTTATTAAGAATAGATTATGTGTGGGTGATGGCAGAATTGTTGGGTGAGGTGAAGTGAAAGAAATTGAAGTGGGATCAATTGCATTGTCGGATCACGTCCCCCTAATTGTTTGGTTTGGACATATAGGTCCGCGAGCAGGGTTATGGGCGTGGACGTTTCCTAGAGACATTCTATATGATGAGGTGATAGCTGAGGAAGTTCGGGCTAAAATTGAGGAATATTTCATTATGAATAGCTCTCAGGCGGTGTCACCAGAGGGTACTTGGGATGCTTTCAAAGCAGTTATCCGGGGCGAGCTTATAGTATTCAAAGTGCAAAGGTAGAAAGTGAGGGCTAAGATGGAAGTAGACTTGGAATCTGAAGTGCGAGAGACCCAAATGGAAATAGCTCAGAGGAGAACGCGGTTGTTAACTAATACATTGAAGATGTTGAATAGCCAGCTGAACTTCTTGAGAACTAGAAAAGCTGAGAGGTCCCTGCTGATGACAAAGCATAGATATTATATCCGTGCCAATAAGGCAGATAGACTGTTGGCTCGACAGTTGAGGGGAGCTGAAGCTGCAAAATTGGTGCAACAAGTAACTCAGTCTGATGGGTCGGTGGTTACGGAAACAGCGGGGATAATTGAGGCCTTTGCTCACTATTATGAGACATTATATGCGTAAGATTACCCGGGGGTTCAAGAGATTCAGAACTATGTGAATGGGATAAATTTGCCTAAAATAACTCCTAGAGAGCAGGAGGACCTGGATAAGGAAATAACAGAGGAAGAAAAGAAGTGATGATAGCTACAAAGGCTTTACCAATAAATAAGGCTCTGGGACCGGATGGATTTCCGGCTATATTTTATAAGCAATATGCTAAGCAACTGGCCCTGATGCTGAAGGAATTGGTTAATGTAATAGGGATCAAAGGGGCAGTGACGCCAACAATATCAGAAGCTAAGGTTGTGGTATTTGTTAAACCAGGGAAAGATCAACGAGGTGTGGGTATAGACCTTTCGCTTTGTTAAACATCGATGCAAAGCTGTATACCAGCATCCTGGCGGTGAGGTTGGCACTTTGTTTACCTACATTAATACATATCAGGATTTATAATGGGGAGACAAACTTCAGACAATATTAGAAGAGTCCCTCATATATTCGAAAAGGTCCAAATTAAACACATTTTTGCAGTTCTAGTATCCTTAAGTATGCCGAAAAGGCGTTTCATCGCTTAGAATGGCCTTTCCTATTTTCAGCGATGGGACAAATGGGCATGGGAACTAAATTTGTTCAAATGGTGCAAGATAATTATTAGTTTCCCTTATTGCGATTGGCAATCAAACAGATTTCACGGAGCATCAGAATAAGCAGGGGTACCCGCCAAGATTGTCCATTATCGCCTCTCTTGTATGCCATATATTTAGAAACATTTCTTAGTAAAATTAGGGCGAGAGAGGAAATACAGGGTATTGGATTTGGTAATGTGGTACATAAGATTGCGGCTTTTGTAGGTGACATGTTACTGATGCTGCAGGAGCCCAGACAATCGATTCCACAAACTGGTGGAAATAGAGCAGGTGGCAGGGTTGAAAGTCAACATGGGAAAGTCGGTACTCTTGGAACTAGGTTTACCTCCATCTCAAAATGAGGAGTGAGAAGTGGTCTTCCTATTCGCCATACGTAGAGGCAGATACTTATATAAAATACTCGGGGGTTAATTTAACAAGGACGGTTTCCCGGTAGTATGAATGTAATTACCTGCAGGTTTTACAGCAGGTGAAAAAAGATCTTGGGAGATGGAACCTGTTGCAAATATCGTGGCTGGGAAGGATATCTATGATTAAGATGGTGACTCTTCCTAGATTGCTATTGCAAGTTTCAAACGCTTCCCGTAAAGATCCCTAGGTCTTATTTTAGAGAACTTAATAAGGAGATTAGGAGATATATTTGGCGAAATAAAACTCAGAGTGGCCTTTCATATTTTAACGGCTGCTAGAGAAAAGGGGGATTGGGCTTATTGCATTTTGAAAAATACTTTGAGGCTGCACAACTACGGGTTCTCCGAGAATGGTTCAGGGGTGATACTAGGAAATTATGGGTGAAAATAGACAGAGCAGTGGCAGGGTGCCCGCTGGAAGGGATGATATGGTTGAAACAACAGGACAGACCTCCAAATATTAGGGCCAGTTGACTATCAGTAGTCGTAGAGGTGTGGTATCGCCTGATAGAGAAGGGTTCCCTATCTACACGTCTGTCACCATCTACTCCTTTATTTGAAAATCCACAATTACGTCCAGGAATGGGGATGGGATCATTTAAGCAGTTGCGGAATGTAGGTTTCACAAAGATGGGGGATATGGTGCAGGAAGGGGCTTTAAGTGCATTTCAAGAATGTGAACAAAGAATGGGATAAGAGGAAAGGGACAGGCTGGAATATTATCAAATACGACATTGGCTAACTAGTCCAGGGGTGGGTGGAGCAGCGAGGCGAGAGCTTACGCTATTCGAGAAATGCATTACCACCCACTCCAGAAATAGACATCTGGTGTTGAAGCTGCATTCGATTTTTCTAGAAGAGAGAAAGGAACAGATCTGGGGATTAATACACAAATGGGAGAATACATTGGGGACAGACCGGCCGAAGGAATTTTGGGAACTATTGTAGAAAAATATCCCCAAACTAACGAGGTCTATACAGATTAGGGAGGCATGCTATAGAGTTATGTACCAATGGCACTATACGCCTGAGAAACTCCATATAATGTTCCCAACCTCTTCGGAAGAATGTTGGCGAGGGTGTGGAATGTGGGGGGATTGGCGACATATCTGGTGGGATTTCCCTAGACTGGAAAATGATTGGGCGAGATTACCAGAGAGGTAACTAAATTGTTTCCCCAGATAGATAAATGGCCTCCTGCAGTGTGGCTCTGTGGATTGTTTGACCCAGAGAATAATGTACTTACTAATAAGGTGCAGAGCAAGACATTTATGCTGATGGTGATAGCTGCATGGTTAGTTATAGCAGCCGCTTGGAATCAGAAGAAGCCGCTGGGGGTTCGGAATTGGTTGATTAAGCTATGGGGCTTTGTTGCCATGGAATGGATGACATACTTTGCAAGGGGAACAAGAAAAATTCCGATGGACTGGGCTGTAGTGTTGGAATACTTAAATGGAGATTTTGTACAACAATGGTGTCCACATAATTTGAGTGTTTTGAATATGATGTAAAGGTAGTTGATTCTAAAAGTGAATGTGTACAGCTTCAGTACTTCTGTTCGGGAAGGGGGTGGAGAATAAAGTGGTTTGATTGAAAATGGCAATAAATTATTATTTAAGAAAAAGAAACAGTAGCCAAGTCTTAAATGGTTAGAAGGTGTCTCCAATGGGACACATTGTATTCCCAGTTCCTGGATACAGGTAAAAGTTAAGTACATATTACCAACACCTAGGCAAGCTGCAGAAGGGGCAACATGAGGATGTTGAAGAGGGAGGAAACCTCAAGGGGAGATCTATACCCAGCTTCAATGACCAAAAAGCCCTCAGAAGATAGATGATACAGATGTGTGGTGCCGTTACTTCAGAGACAAACCTGCAGTCTAAGTACTCACTTACCTCCACACTGCCAAGTCCTGAAGAATGCCACCAGCAAATGATTCAGAGTAGGACGACTCAAGATGTTGTGCAGACTGCTAGAGTGCCATGCAGACTCACAGGAAATTGGTGCAGGTTGGTTTGAGTGTCTGCTTTCTGGGGGAGGTCATGGAAGAACTCCTGTAACGGCACCTGCCATTTTTGGTTCCTCCAACTATCTTCTGGTATTTGATGCAGCCTTCTTCCACTGTGGGCAATGGTTTCTAAAGGTGTCCTTGGGGCAGATGTGTTTTTTTTTTTTTTAACATAGGTTTAGCAGCCCTTTCACTATCCTTGCTTTGCAAAGATAGTATTATTTGGGTCATTCATTTATTTAAACCATCTTGCCACATGCCCATGGGCCTCAGAGCGCGCACACATATGACCACAAGACAAACAACCAGAACAAATAGTATTAGGCGCAGTGCGCAAAGGGAGATACCCGAGGCGAGACTCAATAGTTGAAAAGCCAGCTCCAAAAGAATCAGATGGACGAAGCCTAATCGGGAGGTAGGTTAAAGAGGAGCGTCTTTAGCTCTTTTTCTAACTTAACTGTTGTCTCAACAGCTCTCAAATTTGGAGGTAACAAGTTCCACAAATGAGGACCTTGCACACTGAAAATACACCCACCAGCCTTTACCAATCTAAATCTAGGTTTGAACAGTCTCATGCAGTATTGAGGCCTGAGAGGGCGTGATGATACCTGAAGTTGAAGGCGCACTGCGAGATACTGGGGTGACATGTTTGTCACACATTTGTATGTGAGCGTCAGAACTTTGTGCCTGATTCTAAGTTTTACAGACAACCAATGTAAGCCCCGCCTGGCCACAGTAACATGGTCTCGCCTGGCAAGATTGGGCACACTGCACCATTCTGTGAGAGCTGCAGAGCTGCTATGATAAACTGAGCAGACTATTACAATAGTCCAAACGTGTGATAGTGAGGACTGAGGCCAGGGTAGCTAGGTTCTCAGAGGAGAGAAAAGGGCGAATACTGCACAGAAGCTTTGTAATCAAACCGCAGAAGGAACAAATAAGAGCCACATAATGTGATGTAGACTGTTTGGCGTCCAGAACCACTCCTAGGGTTTTAACCCTTTCCGGAACCACTCCTACGGTTTTAACCCTTTCCGACTACCGGGATTAGCGTGCCCAGGAGTAGGAAATGTTTATACTCTACTGGCAGAGACCACAGCCTCATGGTGGGAGCTACAATGAAAAGCTTGTTTTGCTGGCAGTTAGAGCCAGGGAGTTAGCCGCCATCCAATGATCAAAGGCTTTATAGATGATATTCAACTTGGCTGCATCCTCAGAATATAAACCTGACAATCACCCAAGTGTCGTCAGTGTAATTGGCCACCTGGACACCCAGGCTAATCAACAAGAGCAGGAATGGGATCAGATCGACATTAAACAATGTTGGAGAGATGCAAGATCCCTGAGGTACCCCACAGGTGAAGGATCCGAAAAGACTTCACCGACATTCATCCTAGAGTTCCTGGGGCCCAAAAAGGAAGAAATCCAACAGGCCGCTCTAGTAGAGCACCCAGAGACTATAGTCTACACTTGACTAGATCATGATTAACAAGGTTGAATGCCAAGGATAGGTCCAACAGCATAAGGACCGATAATTGTCCTTGATCCGTGTTCGATAATAGATTGGTTTGCAAATCGAGCATAGCGGTTTCCGTGCCATACCCTTTCCAGAAACCAAATTGGCAAGACAATACGCTGCAGGAAGTTCTGGAATTGTAAGTGTGCCACATTATCCAAACATTTCAGCAAGAATGGCACATTAGTGATTGGACGATAACTGTCCAAGACAAAAGGATCCACACTTCCTTCAGAAAAAGAGGAACACTACCCTCTGCGAAAGAGCAATTGACAAACTTGGTTACCCACGATGTCCTTGCACTTTATGAACAGACTAGAGGGCAGACATCACTCTGACATGAGGTGGGCTTCATCTCAGATGGTTTGTACAATGAATGCTTCGGAACAGGGAATAAAATCAAAGACAGGGGGCACAATCTCAAATGGCATCGCCTCTTTAAGTCCATCTCCAATATTTCCATTGGGTCTTTTATCCATTGAATATTGGACTGGTGTAAAGTGACCTTATTGAAAAAAGCATTGTGAATGGACTGACACCACTCCCGAAGAATAGAGAACAGTTCCTTTGAACCAGATTTTGCATTCTGGATCCTGTGATTGTAGATCTCAGACTTGGCTTTGATCAACGCCTCCTTGTTTTTTTTAACCAGTAGTCTATAATTAGCCAACGTTGCGCTGGATGGATCTTTGCGCCAGCGGCGTTCTACTGTATGCTTTTCTCTCCTGATAACAAGGATATCTTCATTAAACCAAGATTTCTGTATGGTTTGCTTTTATGAGGCGAGTCTTCAGGGGTGCTAATTAGATGGACAATCGATTGGCTGTTCTATAGATCACGTATTTGGTGCAATGAAGTCTAAAATATTTAGCCATGACATTTTGAAATGGGAGGATGAATCCTCTGAACCCCTTCCATGAAAGCCTTGATAACTGGTATTTTCCACCACAACACCTTTTGTTGTGATGTAGTGTAGGCTGAGAGAGCAGCTAAGTGCACCTTCAGGGAAATAAAAACTTGGCCTGAATCTAATGAGTGAGTCAGGTACAATACAATGAGAGTAGGAGAGCAGTCAATGAGATTGACGCAAGCGTTTCCATTTACTGGAATAGCAATATCAGGTGTTGGGTTTCCACGCTTGTCTGAGTAAGTCCATACATCTCTGAGGGAGTTGAAGGTGTCCGAACTCTATGACCTCAGGAGCCAGGCCGCTAAATTCAGAGTTTGCGGGCATGGGTGTAGCGTTTCCCCCCTGTCCTGAGATAACATGTTGTACCGACAGCTAGACCCATCATTGCCAAAATTCTTAACTACCGCGATCGGGAAAGAATATTGGAACATTTTCGAAAAGGAGGCACGATCAAGAGAGGAGCAGCAAACATCACGGCGTATCCGGATTACACTCTAGCTGTGCAGCGGAGCCGCATGAATTTTGGGACTGTGAAACGGAGGCAGGTTATAAATATATGTTGCTTTACCCTGCAAAACTGAAGGTTATACAGGCGCATAAAACTTTATTTTTCGAGACCCAGAGGACGCCATGGAGTGGCTCGACACACAGGGGTGCCCCCAGGAATCGGCGGACCGGCCCCAGAAGGACTCGGAGGAGCTGCGGAAGGCGTAAAATGGCGTCGCAAGATGGCGCGACTCATGGACTTTGAGACTTGATTATAGTCGGTTCGGAACCTTCGGTATGGAAGGTCAGTTGGTTGTACTGTTTGTCACAAACACTGGGATTATTATCGAACGGGAGCCCCATGGAGCGATACTCTTTCCCCACAATAGCTTAGGTTAGGTGGCCATTAGGGCGACCTCACCCTACTGGGCTCCGTGCACTGATCGGTGATTGCGGAACTAGATGTGGGGGTGCCTGAGCTCTGTTGTTGAAGCTGGGCAACAGTTGGGGTGTGTGGTGTTGGGGGGAGGGCGGGTGAGGGAGGGGAAAGGGATTTGGGGTTTGGTTGTGTGTGTAGTTAGTTGGGGAATGAGCTTATTCGCGGAGTGGCTGCAGTGGGACGCCTTCTGTGTCATGCGAACTGCTGGAGGATCCTGCAAATGGGGTGGGAAGACACATAATTGCCATGGGTGACCTTAAGATTGCCACCTGGAACGTCCGCGGACTCAATAATTACCTGAAAAGAAATAAAGTCATGTTGTATCTTAAACGACAGAAGATCGACATTGCCCTGCTACAAGAAACGCACCTGACCCAACATAAACTAGACCTTGTAAAGAAAAAATGGGGTGGCACGGTGGTGGGCTCCCCGTACTCGGCCTATGCCAGGGGTGTGCTGATCTGGGTGGCCCCGCATGTCCCACTCAGAATTGTACGAGAGGAGGTAGACACGGAGGGTAGGCTGGTAATACTAAGGGCACTGATTGAGAACAGAGGACTGAGTATTATTAATACATATGCCCCCAACCAGAATACTGCTATATACTTCAGGACTTTATGTACACGCCTGGGCCCGTGCGCAGAGGAACCGATTATCTGGGGGGGGGACTTCAACTGTGTTCTTGACCCCAAGATAGATAGGTCCGACAGTAAAGTGGACAGGCCCACCCCGGCGGCTAGGGCTTTACGGGTACTATTAGATGATTTTGGACTAGAAGATGTCTGGAGATTGAAACACCCCACTGCCTTGCAGTACTCTCATTATTCGGCCCCTCAACAGTTGCATACGAGACTAGACTATTTCTTTGCCACGCCAGAAGTGGCGATAGCAACTACTCAGATTGAATACAGAGCGAAGGTCCTGTCGGACCATTCGCCCTTGGTGATGGCCTGGCAATATGGCCGCCCCATAGGGCGGATACCAACATGGCGCCTTCGGGCGGAGGTGCTCAGAGACCCAGTCTTCAGAGAGGATATTAGAGAGGCGATTATAAGGTACTTTGAGGAGAACACGGGCAGTGTAGATTCGGCTAGTACACTTTGGGAGGCCTTCAAGGTGGTATTGAGGGGCGATGCTATTTCCAAATCAAAGGGCCTTCAGGGGGGGGTTCTAGCTGAGCTAGAGAAAGTGGAGAAAGAGCTTTGGGGGCGGCTTTGTGACCTCAACTACAGGAAATACGTGGAGAGGCAGCATGCAGGCGGTGACAAAACTGGTCGCCTACTGGCATGGCTTTATAAGAGGGAAACCCCTAGGGCCCCGATCATGATGATAGAAAGGGAAAATGGGGAGGAGGCTCACACTCAGGAAGAGGTTAACGCTGCTTTCTTAGATTATTATAAAGCGCTGTATGAGGACAAAGGGGAAGACAATCGGGATAAAATCAGGGACACACTGGAAGATATGGAATTGCCTAGAATTAGTGCAGAGGAAAGGGAGGAGTTAGATGGTCCCATTACGCTAGATGAACTGGAAGAGGTGGTGAAACGGCTGCCTACTTGCAAGACCCCGGGCACTGATGGACTCCCGAGTGAGTTCTACAAAACATATAGCGCAGAGATACTCCCCCCTATGCTGGAGATGTATAATGAATCATTTGAGGGAGGCCGATTGCCGGACACGCTCAGAGAGGCACTGATCGTGCCGCTACCCAAGCCTAACAAGCCGGGACAACACTGTGGGTCGTACAGACCGCTGTCGATGTTGAACCAAGACAGTAAGATCCTGACAGCGGTCCTGCCGGACAGGCTACGCAAGGTCATCGGCAGACTGATACACTCGGATCAGACAGGTTATGTCCCTGGCAGGAATATAACCCATAATCATAGGCGGCTCCACCGGGTGATCGAAGAAGGGAACAGAAGAGATGAGGAAATGGCAGTGATCTCCTTAGACGCAGTCAAGGCATTTGATTCGGTGAGGTGGCCGTGGCTGTTCGCGGTCCTGTGGGAATATGGGTTCGGGCCAGGCTATATCAGATGGGCGAGGCTGCTGTATAGCCAGCCAACGGCTAGGGTGCGCACGGGATCGGTGATATCCGATAAGTGGCGCCTAGGTAGGGGTACTAGGCAGGGATGTCCTTGGTCCCCGATGTGATACATATTGGCCCTGGAACCCTTAGCGGTATATCTTAGACAGCAATATGACCTGGTGGGAGGAGAGAGCCACTTGATATCCCTATACGCCGATGACTTGCTGCTGTACCTAAAATATCCGGAGGAAAACCTCCAGTATGTTTTGGAGGTCATGCAGAAGTATGCCGAATTGTCCGGCATAGCGGTTAATCCCGGCAAGTCGAGCATGTTCCCCCTAGGGTATTATTCGAGGGTCCCCACGGAACGCTTACCGGTATTACCCGTGCCTTGGGCAACCGAGTCCTTCCGATACCTCGGAATAGACATATATCATACTGTGGTAAACGAACATCTGCACAATACTGCAGTTGCTGTGGATAAAATCCGTGCGTCCATGCGATTTTGGGAGAAGCTGCCGCTGGCGATGATAGGGCGGGGGGCGTTGCTTAAAATGGTTGTCCTGCCTAGACTGTTGCATTTCTTCAACAACATACCATACTTAATACCTAGGAAGTTCTTTACCAAACTCGACAGTATGTGCAGGGACTTCCTATGGCACGGCACTCGCAACCGAGTGGCACTGTGGAAGCTGCAAAACTTTTACGATAAAGGAGGGATCAAATTACCACATTTTGAGGCCTATTATGTAGCAAGCCAATTGCAATATGTTACACAGTGGCTCTCTGATGAGGAATCTCCCGAGTCTAGGTTGGTTGGGACAGATTGCACCCAGTTTTATTTGAAGGAGATCATCTGGGTCCCTAGACAGGACTTAAATCTTCACCCTGGCATGCTGTTACTGGGGTGGAGAATGTGGCGTAGAGCATGTCGGCTACTGGAAAGCCTGGACCCGTGTTCGCCGCAAGTGCCACTGGTCGCCTTGACTGCGGGGGATAGCCAACTTAGGAAAATGATCAGAATATACTGGGAATCGGTTGGGTTGGCCACGTTAGGAGATATATGGCAGGATAGGGCCATCAAGGATTTTGCAGACCTAGAAGAGGAGACTGGGTTACATGGGGGCCAATACGTTACATACCTCAGGTTGGTACGGATTATCCGAAAATCTTGGCCTGAGACAGTGTTAGCGGAGGATCCGGACGCCCTGATTGACACGATATATGATATATCAGAGGGCGGACACGAGATTTCCAGATTGTATGAGGTGGTGATGTCCCGGGTAGGAAAGGACCTGATGGATTTGAGACTAGAATGGGAAACGGAGGTGGGGACTCAGATGACTGATGGGATGTGGGAACGGGCTATGGGATATCATAAAAAAGTGTCCAGAAATGCTAGATTACAGCAAATCCAACTATATATCACGCACAGAGCGTACATGACCCCAAAAGGATAGCTAAGTTTGCGAACACAGGCAGACAAGCATGTCCGAAATGTAACGAGGAGGACGCGGACATGACGCATATGTTCTGGTCCTGCCCAGTAATCGAAGTCTTCTGGGGAGAAGTGTCACAAACGTTAGCAGACAAAGGGGTCCCGATAAGCATTGACACGGCCTGGGCTTGCCTCCTAGGGGGGTTCCCCAGACCGAAGAACACCAGACATCTGGGGAAACTGAGAGACCTAGCGTATATACTCGCTAAGAGGAGGATAGCCATGAACTGGAAGCAATGCTACAAACCCAGGATAGAGATGTGGTGGAGGGATCTGCAAAAATGGGCGGAAGCTGAAACCATGGTCTGGCAAGAGGCATGCAGTAAATGCGGGGAGGAGGATGTGGGAAACCTAGTAGCCTGGAGGTTGTTAGTTACTGGTCTGTTTGGGGTGCAAGGGGAACCTACTGCCTCGGAGGAGGAAGACACCCGGCCACTCCAGGTCGATACAGAACTACCCTGTCGATAAGCTCTTGGGGGGGGGGGGGGGGGGGGAGTGCAGTGTTGTGTTTTCTTAAGTGTCAATTGTCCTGTTGTACATAATGCCACAAGTTTGTTTTGTACTGTTTTCATTTAAAATAAAATAAAAATATATTAAAAAAAAAAAAAAACATGTTGTACCGACAGGGACTCTTTATAGGAGGGGAGAGGGACATCTCCATCAGATGAGTACCAGGGTTGGCGGGGCCATATTGGGGCCACCAATATCATGGTGACTGGTTCCTGGTGCATCGTGTGCACGATTTTGTTGAGTAAGGGAGTCGGGGTGGGGGGGGAGCGTAAACAAATCTCCCTGACCATGCTATCCAGAGCCCGTTCCCCTTGGAGCGGTTCTGTGGGTACCTGGAGGTGTAATCTTGGCATTGAGCATTCTCCAAAGTTGCGAACAAGTCGATCTCTGGGAAGCCCCATTCTGCGAAAAAGTTGGAGACGATGTCTTAGTGTAGTCGCCATTCGTACTCTACAGGCAGCCGGAAATCTCTGCTGAGCACGTCTGCCAGAAGATTGAGTTCCCGTGGAACGTGTTCAAACAGGAACATCCTGTGTTTGAGAACCCATATCCAAATGTTTTGGGAGAGCTTGGATATCCCTGAAGAGTGTGCCTCCTTGTTAGTTCAGGTAGTAGATGGCTATGGCGCTGTCTGTCAAGATCAGGACTGTCTTCCCCTGTAACTGTGTTTGAAAGGCTTTCAGCAGTGCTTTGAATACCGCTAATAGCTCCAACAGATTTATGTGGTTGAACGCTACTTGTGGGGACCACACGCCATGCGCCGTCTGCTGAAGCAGGGGAGCCCCACACTCCGTGAAAAACGCGTCGGTCGTGACAGTGGCTTCTACTGCGGGGGTGGTGAAGGTCTTCAAGAGGTTTTCCCTCAACCACCACTGCAGCGAGAGAACGAGGGCTGGCGAGACTACCAGATCTTCCAGATCTTCCCATTGTCTGCTGGCCTGACACCACTGGCTGTTGAGCCACTCTTACATGGGACACATGCGCAGACGCGTGTGAGGAACTAAATAAATGCAGGGCGCCATCATTCCTAACAGTCGCATGGCTTTGCGTACTGTCACTTCCCAACTGGCTACATACTGAGGAATCTGAAACAGCATGTTTTGAACCCTCTCGTTGGAGGGGAAGACGAGGCCGTCTTTCGTCCAAATTAGAGCCCCTAGAAACTGTTTGACTTGACTGAGGTCTAGGCTGGATTTCTTCTTGTTAATGGAGAATCCCAGACTGAATAAGAGTTCTATTGTTTTCTGCGTGTTCAATAGGCATGTTTCATAGGACTCCCCTGTTATGAGCCAGTCATCGAGGTAAGGGTAAACCGGGGCGGATAGTCTGCGCAAGTGTGCTGCCGCTACTGCCAGTACCTTTGTAAACACCCTTGGTGCCGAGGCAATGCCGAAGGGGGGTACTTTGAACTGATGGTGCTTGTACTCTATCATGAAACTTGTCCTCCATCATGAAACCTAGGTATTTTCTGTGCGCTGGCAACATTGAAATATGAAAGTATGCATCTTCATGTCCAGTGTTGCTATGTAATCCCTCCGTTTCAGAAGCGGGTTTACTTCCTGTAAAGTGACCATACAAAACATTTGAGGTTTGGCAAACTTGTTCTCTGGGCGCAAGTCTAGCACAGGTCGCATGGTGAGATCCTTTTTGGGTACAAGGAAGTACAATGAATAAATACCTTGGTTTACCTGTAGAATAGGGGCGACTTCTATGGCGTCCTTTCCTAGAAGGGTCTGCACCTCTTGAAGTAGGGTCCGCAGGTGATCTGGCGTCAGGCGTCAGGCGTCTTGATTTTGGCGGTCTGAATTGGGGTGGTTGGGCGAATTCTATGCAGTACCCGTGGGCGACCGCCTTGAGTACTAATTAGTCTGTTATCCCCTCCCACGTAGTGAGGAAAGATGTTATACGCCCCTCCCGACCGGGGTGGCATGGGAGGGGACTTGGATCCGAAGGTCATTTCTGACCAGAGGCCAGGGTGCCTCTGGGGTTGGAACCTCGTCCTCTGCCTTTCCCATGCCGCTGTCCTCTTGGTAGATAAGTGGTGGAGGTATTAGACCCTTTTTCCAAATTCCAGTGGTTTCTTGAATTACACTGGTTCTGGGGAAAACGAGATTGCCCACGAAAGAACCGAAGAGAGCCGCTTCCTCTCTGATGAGAGGGTTTCTGGGTAATCTATTGAAGGGACTTGAGTGTTTCATGTTCTTTCTTGGCCGTTTCCAGTGCATCATCCGCTGCCTTGCCAAACCGGTTGGTCACCTCAACTTGTTTGTTTATAAGGGCTGCTTGGGTCTCCCACTTGAAACCAGAGATCCTAAGTCATGCATGTCGCTTGAGCAAGGTACCCTGTTCCAGGATTCTTCCCGCTGTGTCCTCAGCATCCAGAGTGTTCTTGAGCACATTCTGGTTGACTTGCTTGCCTTCCAAAACAATTGTGAGCAACTTGGACCGTGTAGGTTCTGGCACTTCCTGAAGGCCTTCTTGCAGAAGGTTCCACTGGACATCTGCATAGTTAGCCAATAGTGGGTTATTAGCTATTTGTGTGGAAAACGCAGCAGGAGTTGTGACCCCCTCTTTCCCGGTGCATATGGTCTCTTGGACACCTTATCGGGTGGTGCTTCTCCTGTAGACAGGGGAACACCAGCCTGTTTTCTGATAGTGGTAAACATGAAGGAATCTGGAGTGGAATGTCCCTTGATGTAAGCAGGGTCGGTCGGAGAAGGCTGGCGCCAGCAAGGAAGGTGCCAATCTCCTCTTAATATTGTTCAACAAAGGGATGGCCTGGTTTTTCTTTAGAATATCCTCCACAAAATCAGAATCTGGTAAAGCTTCGAGTGGCGATCTGAAAATGGTCAGCCGCCTTTTTCAAGATGGCATTAAACGCCATTTGATCATCCACTGGGGAGGTTTAGCGGGCCGTAGTGGGAAGGTGGGGGGGGGGGGCGTCCAAGGTTGAGCATCAACCTGACTACTGTCTTCCCAATTGTCTATCTGGTCATCCACATTGTAATTTTCCAGAAAGGTGGCATCCTCATCCTGATCATGAGAACACAGGTATACTCCTCATGTGGATCTTGAAACTTGGATACAGGTGTAAAGGGAAGGTCCTCGAGATCTCTTGGGAGCAAACTTCTCAGAATAAGACATTTTTCCCTGATCCATGAGGTTGAACCAGAGGGGTCCAGGGGAGGAAAGGGTTCATCTTCATCCATGTGACGTCGAGAGGTGTCCCCTAATGTACTTGACAAAGGCACAGGATTCTCAGCGTAGTCCCTGCAGGGTTCGGGGCGCTGTGGCATGTCTTTCGGCACGTCTCTAGGCCATTCTTTGTGCTTCGCTGCCTCCTTTAACAGATCCTTCAGTCTAACTGCCGAGGCAATCCTTGCGATGCTCTCGCCAATGCTCGGGGAATCTGGTCGATCTACCGGGTGAAACGGAGGCTGAGCGGGGGATTTCGGCACCACCAGGTGAACCGGAGGCTAAGCAGTGGATTTCGGTGCCAACGGGGCCTTCAGCTGCGTCTGCACATCCTCCTGGAGCGCTTCGACAGCCGCGTGTTTTTTAGTGCTAGCGCCCTTTCATTTGGATTGCCCAGTCGCAGGCCGCGGCTGCGGCTGCAGGGAAGGCTGCCGATCATGCCGATCGGAGGATCCCGTCGAGGTTTTCGATGGTTCCGTTGGCGCTTTGGTACGCTTCGACAGTGCCGCCGAAGCAGAACCTTGGGTTGTGTGTTTGGTCTTACGATCGAGAGCGCCCCGGTCGCTGGGTGTTTTCCCCATAGCGTGACTCGCGTCAAGCCTTGTGGGGTCGGGCGTCGCGGACCGAGAGCAGTCCGCCGTTAGGTCAATGGTTTCCTACACGGAGGCCTGGTCATCACTAGTCCCCAGCCCCCATGACTTTCGGCGGTTGCGGCGGCAGGCAAAGAGCATTCGGCCTGCGACATGCGGTAGGCCGCCCACCGTGTCAAGCAGCGCTCCTATAGCGTTTTAGGGCGCAGGAGTCTACAGGCCGCGCAACCCGCTTCTTTTTGGTCGAGGGGAAGACAATTGCTGCACCAAGAGTGCTCGTCTTTCCAAGGATATTTGTCCCTACACGAGGGACAAAATCTAAATGGCGTCTTTTCCATAGCGAAAGACGGGTACAGCGCTGACAAAACCCAGGGAGCAGAGCGGGTGAAAGAGGAAAGGCATACTTGTAAAGAATATGGTCACCCAGACCCCACTCTCCCTACTGTAGTGGCTGGACAGAATGTCCACGTGGACATCAGCACCACTAGGATCAACAGGTGTCGAAACTCTGCAGCAGTCTTTGGCGCTGTTTCACAGGATTCAATTGTCGAAGTGACTGAACGGGAATAACGACAAAGTCGATAAATATGACAATAACAATATCTCTATTTAAGAGCTCTGCATTAGGGCGACCAGTAATCTGGGCAGAGAAAAAACATTCTGAGGGACCTCGTGCGTGAGGGATTTTGGGTAAACTACACGTCACGGATAGTGTTACAGATGTCCCCTTTCGATCCTCGAAAGACAAGATGCAATACTCTGGTTACCACTGGATGGCCGGACCATATGCACAGCATGTGGTTCTAAGCAGATTAACAAGCATAATAAATTGGTTTATTAGTTAATGTATTAAATAAAAAAGGGGAATGGTGGGGTGGTTGATGAAAAAAAAAAAATACAAAAAATAAAAAATGAAAAAGGGGGGTTTGCGTTGCGCATGCCATATTGCTGACTGGGATGACAGCGATGTTGGGGCGGTGTTGCTACGTGTATCTAGTGTAGTTAATGAGAATGGGATAAGTGTTACTTTGTGTTTAGTTGATTCATTTTAGATTTGCATGTGCGTAGCAACATAATGACAATTCTGCCGATACAATGTAGTCGCGTGACGTGTCACTTAATGCCTAAATATGGGAGGCAAGGAGCTTCAGATGAGCATGGGAGAAAGGAGATTTGCTGATGGAGAAACCACTGAGGGGACCTGGTAGTCTTGAACATACATGCACAGACAAATACACAATTCTTTAGGGAAATGTGTTTGGGAGAGTTGGGGCACACGGGGTATATGGCAAATACACAAATCTGTATGCCACTAGTCTCCTCATAGCTAGGGGTTGTGCAGGCCACAGAAACCTGGGGTGGCGAGATAGACTGACCGGGAAAGCTGGTTGAGCAAGGATGAAGGCTAGGGAAAGGCAGCGGGCAGCTGCAATAACATCAAATGGTCAGCTACGGCCAGGCTCTGGTTTTTACGACTTGGTACTATTGCAGAGCGGAGACGTCATCTTTTTAAGTACATGGGAGCCTGTTATTCATTCTACAAGGAAGTCCGGCCACCTGGTACGGTCAGTTTGGGGCTTGGTAATAATCCTGGTCGAAGGGATGGTTAAGGGCAGAGCGAACATAAGGTTCATGGGTTTCGATTGGGGTCTCAGGAGTGACCAAGAGGTGGCCAGAGGCCATGCGTGCTGAAACTGTAGTCATTAGGGATTAGTGTGAAATGAGGATGCCAGCAAGTCTGGGCGGATACAAGGTTTGCCAGTTCAAAGGGAACTTGTTGGTTTCTCTCCTTCCTCATTGTTAAAGCCATGTGCATCACCATTAGGATTGCCCTGTGATTATGTAACCATGTGATGATGTCATGACCTACTACGGAAAGATCCAGAGAAGCGGTATGCTATAAATAGGAGATGATTTAAATATATGTTGAAAGGGGGTGGTGGTTAAATAAAAAGGTATCTAAAGAGAGTGTGGGAACTAAAGGGAGATTAGATTTCTTTGTATTGGGTGACCAATCATGTTTGGGGGATGAAGTTGTAATGAAATATGTAAGTGTATTAACTGTTTTAAAATGTATATAATGCGAGATCTCGGTGTGGCCCGAGAAGACTCGCGTTAGTTTGACTCTACTGCATCATCTAGCCCCTCCTGGCCCTTTGTATAATAAACTTGCTTTACGGACGTGCACTCGCCTCAAGAGGTGGGCCTATTTTGGGTTAGAGAGATTGGATGTCCATTCACACAGAGTCTAGGATCATTGCGTATCCTATTCTTCCTACACTCTTTGTGGCACAATATTTGAAACAGTATGAATTATGTACCAAGATCATCAGAAAAACAAGTTACTTTCTTACCTGGTAACTTTCTTTCGATGGGATGTTCCTCTGACGTATTCCACATCTATGAGAGGTAATCACCACAACTCTGCTGCTTTGGAATTTTTTTTCGGCGTCTGCATCGATGACGTCGGTACGCTGTCCTCGAGGGCCTCTGTCGAGCCGACGTCACCGGATGTTTTAAGTAGGACACACAACACCCCTAGCCTCCGTTGTAGTTTTTCCCCAGTACGTGTGGCACCAATCTTCTGCCAGTATGAATACAGAAAGCCTTGCGAAAACGTAAGCTGCAATCGCATAAGAAATTCTGTAGAGGGGCAGGCTGGGAGGGTGCGATGTGGAATACGTCGGAGGAACATCCCAGCGAAAGAACGTTACCAGGTAAGAAAGTAACTTGTTCTTCGAAGGGATTGTGTCCTCCGACATATTCCACATCTATGACAGACTCCCAAAGCAGTACCAACGTAAGGAGGTGGGAAAAGAATTTCGAATTTTAGAATGCCCAATTAAATTGCAGAATAGAGGACCGCCTTGCCAAAGGCCAAATCTTGCCCATAGATAGAATCCAGGGAGTAGTGTTTTACAAAAGTATGGACAGAGGCCCATGTGGCTGCTTCACAAATGTTATGAATGGGAACACCCCTCTGCAGGGCAGTAGAGGCAGCCACACCCCTAGTAGAAGGGGCCCGTAAGCCTACTGGAGGGTCCTTACCGGCCAAGCGGTAACATTTAGAAATTGTCAAGATAATCCATCTAGACAAAGTCCGTTTAGTAACAGCTTGTCACAAACGCCTTCTAGCGTATCCTACAAAGAGCTGGCCTTCCACTCTGACCCGGGACATGCGTGAGATGTAGAAACTTAAAGCTCTCCTAGGATCCAACCTATGGAGCCTCTCCTCTTCCTTACCAGGATGCAGAGGAGGATAGAACGCCGGAAGAATGACCTTCTGGCTTAAATGAAATTCCGACACCTTTCGGAAGAAAAA
Source organism: Ambystoma mexicanum (assembly GCF_040938575.1). Lineage (NCBI taxonomy): Eukaryota > Metazoa > Chordata > Amphibia > Caudata > Ambystomatidae > Ambystoma > Ambystoma mexicanum. The sequence goes on along the minus strand of NC_090925.1, from coordinate 1,263,097,975 downwards.
AAGGACGAACCCCAAGGACAACCCTGTCCTTATGGAACACTGTGAAGGGTGACTTAACCGAAAGTGCCTGCAACTCACTCACTCTGAGAGCGGAAGTGACCGCAACTAAAAATACAGTTCAAGGTCAACAGTCTCAAAGGACAAGAATGTAAAAGGCTCAAACGGAGCTCCCATTAGGTATTTTAGAACCAGGTTCAAATCCCAACTGGGCACCTGGAAAGGTGACGGTGGGAACACATTAGTGAGCCCTTTCAGAAACTGAGAAAACAAAGGAATTTTAAAATAAGAACACTCCTCAGACGAGCGCTTAAATATGGACAGCGCCGCCAGGTAACCTTTAATGGTACCCACTTTCAGGCCCTTGTGGGCTAACTAAAGCAAAAAAGACAAAACCACAGTAATGCCACATGAAAAAGGATCCACATTCTTAACCCTGCAGCAGTCGCAGAACTTCCTCCAACGGCACAGGGATTTCGTTGCAGGCCTTCTGGCCGAAAGCAACACCTCCATCACGTCTTCAGGGCGGTCCCAATCCTTATACCTCAACCTTTCAGAAGCCAAGCAAGAAGGTTGAGGGACTTGCCCTCTGGATGGAGAACCTGACCACCCCCCCCCTCCCGTGAGAGCAGATCGTCTCTGTAGGGAAGACAACGTGGAGGACAGATGGACATGTCGAGAAGGTCCGGGTACCACGTTCTCCTGGCCCATGCCGGAGCAATGAGGCTCATTCGGGAACCGAACCTCTGTAACCTCTGCAGCACTTGCGGAATGACGGGGACTGGAGGAAACGCGTACAGCAGTGGGAAGGAGCATTATTACGAACGTGTTCCCTAAGGATCCTCTTGGAGGAACTTCACGCAAGCAGAATCTTTCGCACTTCCGGTTGACAATGGTGGCGAAGAGATCCACTTGTGGGGTCCCCCAATGGGCGAAGATCTCCAGGAGAATCTCCTGAGCCAGCTCCCAGTCATGAGAGATCGTGCTCTGCCTGCTCAGAGCGTCCGCCGCCACGTTTTTTTGTCTCCGGCCAGATGAACTGCCGAGATCGAAATTTCCTGCTGGATGGCCCAGAACCAGAGCTGCATCGCCTCTCTGCAGAGGGAGAGACCCTGCCCCCCCCCCTTTTTGTTGAGGTAGTGCATGGCCACTGTATTGTCCGTCAGAGTCAGGACATCTTCCCCCGCACAGACGGCAGAAAAGCCTTCAGTGCTAACCTGAGGGCCCTCAGCTCTAACAGATTGATATGGAGTCTGGACTCCGACAGAGATCACAACCGTTGACTGTCAACTCGTTGGCATGAGCTCCCCATCCCGCGAGGGATGCGTCCGTCACGATCGTCACCTCTGGCCAGGGTAGCCAAAATGGAGCCCCCTTCATCAGATTGCCTTCGACGGACCACCACAGAAGATCCTGGGCGACCGAGGGCGGCACCTGAATGGGATCCGACAACCTGCCGGAGGACTGTGACCACTGCATCTTGAGAGCCCACTGCAGAGATCTCATCCGCAGCCTGGCCTCTGGCACCAGAAGAATGCAGGATGCCATGAGGCCGAGCAACTTCAAGAACTCAAACGCAGGGAGAGACTGGGCATGTTGAAACTTGTTCACCTTCTGCAGAATGTGATGAGCCCTCACCTGGGGAGGAAAACACAGCCCCAAGGATGTTTCGAGCACTGCTCTGATGTTCTGGAGCCGCTGGGTAGGTGTCAAGTGAGACTTCTTTAAGTTGAGGGAGAAGCCCAGCCTGTGAAGGGAGTGGCAGGTGACTGACAGATGATCCAGGACTTGCTCAGGAGTGCGCGCCCTGATCAACCAATTGTCCAGGTAGGGGTAGACGTGAATCCCCCCCTTTCCTGAGATACGCTGCCACCACCACCATGAGCTTGGTGAAAACCTTCAGGGCAGAGGTCAATCCGAACGGCAGGACCCGAAACTGAAAGTGCGAGTCGCCAAACGCGAACCTCAGGAACGTCTTGTGGTTGGGATGAATCGGCGCATGAAAGTAAGCGTCCTTGAGGTCGAGAGACACCAACCAGTCCTGAAGTTGAAGGGCCTGGAGGACCGGAGAGAGAGCAACCATCTTGAACTTGTCCTTCCTGAGGAGCTTGTTCAAACCACGCAAGTCCATGATGGGTCTCAGTCCCCCGTCTTTTTTCGAAATAAAAAAATAAGGAGAATACCATCCCTTGTTCCTCTCAGCTACAGGCACCAGTTCTATGGTGCCTTTCTCCAGCAGGGATTTGATTTCCTGCGCAAGGAGCGGATCCAGACTCTTCAAAGAGAGATTCCCTGGTGGATTGTCATGAGGCCTCTGCCGGAAAGGAAGACAGTAGCTGTGAGCTATGATCTCCAGAACCCACACATCTGAAGTAATGGCACACCATTCTACAAGATGCTGCGCCAGCCTTCCCCCAACCGGCGAACCATGAGACATGGCCTCATGACTGAGCTGAAGCGGCTGCGGCAGTGCCTGAGGGCAAAGAGGCAACTACCCGAGCAGCTCTGGCACCTTGAGTACCTTGTTTTCCACCTCTGGTACTCCTACGTTGGCCCCTTTGACTGGCCGCTCCCCTCGATCTACCAAAAGATGAGTAGTATCGAAAGGAACCTCCCCTTCATTGCTGTCCCCTAGGACGAAAAGGCAGAGGTTGGCGGACTGCAGCGCTCAATGACTTCGCTGCAGCCTTTGAGGTCTGCAACCTCTCAAGGCTCTCGTCAGCCTTGCTGCCAAAAAGATGTACACCATCAAAGGGCATGTTGAGAAGCCGGGCTTGTACGTCAGGAGCAAACCCAGACTTCCGCAACCACGCAAATCTGCGCATCACGCTTCTCGCCGCCATGGACCGGCTGACACAGTCTGCCATGTCCAGACCAGACTCAACATATTCACACATGGCATCCTTGCCATCCTGAACGAGGGCAAGAAAACCATCCCGTTCCTCCCCTTCAGGAATATGTTCAGCCGCCACAGAAACACAACTCCACAGAGTGGGAGTGAAACGTGCTAAGGCACATACAGAGTTGGCTGCCTGTAAAGCCATACCCCCGAAAGAAAACACTTTCTTCGCCCAGCCATCAAAACGCTTGTTGTCCCCATCAGGAGGGATAGTAGGGTATGACGCCTGCTTTGCCGGGGCCGTAGCCGCCTGCACCACCAAACTCTCCGGAGTGGGGTGCGTCGTCAAGTAGCAGGCGTCGCTACTGGCTGGACGGTATTATTTCGGCAACAACTTGCTCACTGCCGGGAGACTTTCGGGAGCAGTCCAAGCCGCCGCCACCCTTCTCTTTAAAGCCATTTGAAATGGCAGCACTGGGTCAGTGGGTGGACCTTGGTCAAGGATATCTATCAGGTCATCCTGCAGAAAATCCACTGGTGGCACAGACCACCCCAAGTACTCAGTCACCCTCGACATGAGTCGTCTGTATGAAGATTCAGCATGCGTACCAGGCTCAGGCCTGCCAAACTCGACCTCCAGGGAGGTATCAAGACCACTGGCATCGTGCAAAGACTGACGCAGTTCTTCCAACTGACTATGACCAGATAACAGGTCCTCAGGAACCTCATCAGGAACCAAACCTTCCTCAGACCCTTCATCCACCTAAGAGATATAAATCCCTGGATGAGGGCACAGAAAAAGGCTCAAATACAGGTCTTACCGACTTCTTCAGAGTCTTCTTCGGGGTTTCCACCGAAGCACAGGATACCTCTGATAAAGCATCCTCGAAAGGCGTCGACTGAACGGTGTCGACAGAGCGTGGCGCCGATGGCTTCGACACAGGCCTCGAGGGCGGAGCCCCAAGCGTGTCCTTCGACGGCCTAGGCACCGATGACTTCCTCAGAGGCGGAGCCTCGAGAGTCCCTCGACTGACATGGCGCCGATGGCGTTGACATCTTCTTCGAAGACCTCACAGGCTCCGACGGTCGAGGGCGTCGAGGACCGGGACCTGGAGCGGGCATGGCTAGAGCGATCCACCTTGTCCGATCGGGACCTCGAAGGCGCCCAATGATCGCGCCGACCACCGGAGCCCGAAGGCGTGCGAGCGGTGGCCCTAGCACGTTCCCTGCCGGCTTCTTTCTAAGGCGCGGACGGAATGGAGCCCTGTGACTGAAAAATCGCCACCATCTCCGTACGAAATGCATCCCATTCCGCAGGAGAAGAGTGCTTGTTGGGACAAGCAACCCGCCGACAGGCAGAGTCCTCGGACGAGGAAGGCGACCGGTGACGGCGCTTCCGCGAGTGCCTTGAAGAGGCAGAGGAATGGCGGGAACCACTCCGGGACTGAGACCCCCCCCCTGGATTTATGCCCACGACACGGGAGACGCCTCTCGAATCGTCGGTCGAAAGCCACTTTCGGGGCTTGGAAACCCTACCGACAAAGCTTCTTCTTTCGCTCCCACAAGGCCTTCGATGTTAATGACTGCCAATCGTCACAATCATCCGTGGTGTGGTCCTCACCGAGACACCAGAGGCAGGCGTCGTGCGGGTCCGTAAGCGACATCTTGGAACCGCAGTCCCGACACTTCTTGAAACCCGGCCGCGGGGTAGAAGAAGACGAAGACATGATATGTTCACAAACAAACAGGTTCAAAGAACCGATAGAATAATACTCAGAAGAACCGAGGCGCGCCGAGATCTCCGAAGTGAACACGTTCACAGAAAAAACGGAACTGAGGCTACGGGCGGCGTGGGTCCTACTTATAACATCCGGTGACGTCGGCTCGACGGAGGCACTCGAGGACAGCGTATCGACGTCATGGACGCAGGGCGCAGATGCCGAAAATGTTCCGAAGCAGCACAGCTGTGGTGATTACCTGTCATAGATGTGGAATATGTTGGAGGAACCAATCCCTTGAAACCACTACCTCTTAATTTCTATTAGGTGTCCCATCTGGTATCCTGTTCGAATCATTGTTGGGGTGGGGTGAACATTTCACTCTATGTGGCTCATTTTATAGGGGTGCAATGGCTTCCACGACCCTCTAACGGTCTGTAGATTGGTCCTGTGTTTCAGGCTTTCGCACCCATCATTGTAGCACCACGGAGTAGGCTTCAGCAGTGGCGTTAGTCCAGTTTAAAACTTGTATAATAGGAACTTCCATGCAATCCAATTAAATACTGTTCCTAGTAGTTACAAGGGAGGGGAATTTCATTAATGGCATAGGGGAGAGCATCATAATGCTGATCTACCCACTGTTCATTTGTTTACTTTCACCTCCTGTAGGTTCCACCATCGTCCAGAGGAACCCTGCATACATGCTTATTGGATTTGCAGGGTTTGGGGGCATTGTGTTGCTGCTTATTCTGCCAGGCATCCACTGAGGGCCATTTGAAAAAGCGGCTGCTCAAAAAGATAACTTGGCAGTCTCAACAGATGGTTTCTTTTGTTTACAAGCGGAGAACCTGGAATTGGTTACTCCTTTACCCATGGATTGATTGGTTAGTCTATTTTTGCTACAGTAAAGTGAAGCGAAGCCATTGATATCACATTTCTATTTGTACTACTAAAAACATTCAGTATTTTTCCACACACCTTACATGCTTTCAGGGAAAGTGGTGGCAGGAAGAAAAGAAATTGTATTTGGCAGCACAGCAGCACAGCAGCCCATCAACTGTGGGGAATGATCCCTTTGTTAAAGTTGGACTTTGAAAACATTCTAAAAAGTGGGTCTACGCCAACCAGGACATTCAAAAGGGTTATGGATATAATCTCTTTGAAACTGGAGGGACCATGTTAATCCTTGCACTCTTATGCTATTCAACCACCCACCAAACTGTTGAGGAGTACTTTTCATGTTTAGAGGTTCTTCCCACATCTACTTAGGGCTACAATCATCTGCTGTGAATCACTAGGAGGTTCAAAAAGGTACACGTGGCCTGCAGGGTCTACACTGAACTCAGCACCCTTAATGCACGGATATATCTGAACTGCTTTGATTGCCACAGCCACCATAACATTTGGCCTCTACCTACCAGTTTGACTGGGACGATGGGGTCAAATCCTGTCTATCAAGTTGAATTTTCAGATCTATGTTGGGTACCACATAGTCTTGCAAGAATAATGCCAGTCTAGCAATGTAATAGGTTTCCCATCATTAGGTTTGCATCTTCAAGGGAGAATCAACTTACTAAAAAAATTTAAAAAATAAAAAATGGGACAAATGGAAGTCAGGCTGCATGACAGATCAAGAAACAAATCATAGGAAAAGAAAAAAAAAAGAAAAAAAGTAGTAAATGTGTGCATTATAAAGCCATCAAAATGGTACAAATGCACACCAAATAGCCAAAAGATCTAAGAAGCAAGCAAATGTCCAGAAATCATTCATGCAAAGTGGAAGAGTTACAACCAAGCAAAACACAGTGGGTGTAGACAATTATTGAATAACGTTGTTGATCAGGATTCTGTACTCAATGCCCCCCATTGCATGAATATATTTAATAGGTGACTAAAACGACTATTATATACAAATACAGCGAATCGTGCAACATTGCATGAATATATTTAATAGGTGACTAAAACGACTATTATATACAAATACAGCGAATCGTGCAACACTTTGAAGTGAGCAGAAGTTAAATGTAGCTCTTTTGGTATCAATGTTGCGAGAAGCACAAATTGTCAAGGGTCTCTGCCTTTCCTGAACTGTGTGCATACTTTACGCCTCCATTTTCTGACATGGCCATCTGCAAATGGTGTTCTTTCCTTGTGTGTATTTGGGTGTGTGGAGTATGCAGGAGTTTCTTGGCAATCTCTTACCTTTCTCTTTAGAGTTGTTGAAGATGTCAGAGGGCGAGTGCGGAGATGACAAGGAGGTGCTGGCAGACTCATCTTGTGCTTCTAACTTGGCAACAGGTAGAAGTTGACTCTGGAGGCGAAGGTCCAGGTGGCCTGGGCCAGCAGGGATTCCATTCTCCAGCAAAAACTCGTCCAGGTCCATGTACTCAAGATGGAAGGACTCGCCATCGTATGGTATGGTTTTGTCCCAAATAGGTGGCATAAGAGCAGCCGAGGCCAGCACAGTGCTACCCAGGGCCTCGCCATCATCAGATTTTACCTTGTCCTCTTTATCTGCAAGTGACGACAGAAAAGGGTTAAATAAGTCAGACATGGACTAATTGGAACACAAGACAAATGCTTTCCTGCTCGCCTGCAACCAGAATGGAGAGCCCACTTCCAAGTACAGGGTCATCAAGTTCACTTTAGCAGCTCAAATAGACCATCCAAAGCCCCAACAAACCAAAACAATGCCTCACAGACCATGTCACAACTCACATTACCATCTCAGCTGCTTCCCCCTGCCCTCCCAAAATGGTCTGAAAATTCCCTCAAAAAGGTAACTGCCTCAGTCGCCATTAAAAAACATTGTCATGGTAACTTTTCCATAAGAGCAAAAAGGTTTTCAAGCCAACTTGCTGTTTCATCGCCTAAACACTTCCCATATTCTAGTAAGGGTATAATTGACTATTATACCACAGTCCTGTATCGCTGGTTTAGTACTGCATGCCGTTTTTCCAAAATTTAGCATGGAATTTTAAAGGGTACATTGTTATCAAAGCGATGCTCTTGCTGGCGATATTAACATTTTCATTGGTTACGCCTCCAATAAAATATCAGACAACAGCAGATAGTAGGCTGCATATCTTTGAGACTACACAGGCAACAGGACTATTTTTAGCACATATAAAGCTGCATGTGTTGTATTGGCATCTTCCAGAAAAACCTTGCACCTCCCAAAAGTAAACATAACAGTCATATAAAGCAGACATGAAGCTTTCACTTAAAGGACCATGTCCCTGCTGTGGATAGTATGGGCATGCTGCTGACCCGTTCCAATCTTCCATCTTAAAATGGTACACATTAAATCCCATTTAAATGGTGGCTGTCTTTAAATGTCTATTGTCAGGAGGCATTTTCGAAAGCTTGTGTTCATGCCCTAAAAACACAGTCTTGATATAAGCAAGTTTTGAATTTGTTCAGATGTCCTGCATCTCATCTATAGGCAACGTGTTTCAGCAGGCAAGGTACAAATCTCAGGAGGGGAGTGGGCCAACAAATGGTGACCAGGGACTCACATTTTGAACCCACCACTGGCTATTGTCTAGTGATAACGGACTATGTGCGAGTAAGAAAGTGTGCTGTGTGTATGTGGCGACTTGAGGGACAACTAGCTTTTTAGAAGATTTTGTTACAAGCAGTTACCAGATGAGTACAATTCAACTCTACTAGCAAATTACAGGCAAGTATGTTACTTTTAAAGAAGTCTCCGATAAAAGGGAATCTGTGTTGATGAAAGTTTGGTCCAATTAATCGTTGTGAAGTGCCAGCTGTTGGTGCAGGTCAATGCTGTTCACATCCAATTATAAAGATAGCATCAATGTGAAAAGCCATGGCAACTTCTGTGCGTTTGCAACAAAGATAAGACAGTCGTCAGACGCCAAAGCCAGTCAGTGGCCCAATGTAACCCTTTGGACCGGGGGTGCCCTGTAGTAAACCTCAGATCAGATGTTCTGCCTACTTTCAGTTTTAGCTCCCCATCTCCCACCCCGGTTAGTCTCTGCTTCACAGAAGGCCACTGCTAGTGGATCCTAAAGTCCCTAGGACACCTGGCATCTGCTGGTGGTTCCTACTGCCCCTGGGACATCTTCAGCAATTGACGACAAATTCCTAAAGTGATGACAGCTGTATTCTCGGGAGAAGGGCACATGGCGATGTTGGAAGAAAACAAAATTGTAAAACCCAAAGCCCCCGGCTGCTGAACAGCATCGGGATAAAGCGAGTCCAGAATCACAGCTCTTCTGGTGTTGGAGTCGGTGCTAAACTGGCTGCTCTTGCTTTCATTTCTTAGTGTCCACAACCCAGGTCTCTCCTTTCCTTGTCCAGGTAAAACTGCAGGCTTGTCCAGGATCAGGCAATGAGGAAAGCAGGCCGACAGTTTTTCCCACCAGTCAAGAGAACAAGGCACTGATGCAGGGTCCTTGTCTCCACAGGGTAGTCAGATCCGAAGCAGAGATTCGCTTTAAGAAGGGTCTTGTATAAAACTTCACGCCAACAGTGTTTCCTCACGATTGTCAGTCCATGGAGTCTCCCCTCTGGTCTTCAGGGAGGCAATGCCTACCACGAGATAAAAATTGCAATGGCTCAGATGAATCAGTGCCTTGTTCTCTTGACTGGTGGGAAAAACTGTCGGCCTGCTTTCCTCATTGCCTGATCCTGGACAAGCCTGCAGTTTTACCTGGGCAGGAAAAGGAGAGACCTGGGTTGTGGACACTAAGAAATGAAAGCAAGAGTAGCCAGTTTAGCACCGACTCCAACACCAGAAGAGCTGTGATTCTGGACTCGCTTTATCCCGAGATTTGGGGTCTCAGCCTCCAATAGTACTTGTGCATCAATTCAACATTTGATAGCCACTTAATGACTTGGTATTGATATTGATATTTTATTTCTATTGCGCTCGTACACAAGTGTTTCAGAGCGCAACAAGGCAAGGGAGGGAAACAGGGGAGAACAAAACAGCGATATTACTAGGCCCAGTGACATTGAGAACGCGCAAGTGCATGGCAGAGGGGGAGGGGAAAAGTGCATGGAAGGGGAGAGAAGTGGAAAGTGCGAAGCAGAGGAGAAACAGATAAATAACAATAAATAAATAATAAAGGCAACAAACAGTGGTAGTGCAGCCAGCAATTTGCAAGTGCAAGGCCAAAATGCAGCAGACAGGGTAGGTCTGATAAGTGCAGGAAGAAAAAGGGGTGGCTGTATGGGTACAGATACAGACCCCAGTGCAAGGGGTGGCCCGGAGGCAGTGCGGGAGGGTGGCGGGGTGAGCAGGTACCTGGGCCTGGAGGACAGATGGTGCCCAGGTGCACGGTGCCAAGAGAGAACAGATCAGCAGGCGAGAGGGGGAGCGAAGGCAGACGATGAGAGGAAGGTCTTGAGTTGCTTCCGGAACCGGTGATGGTTCTCCTCAAGTTTTACAGTGGCAGTGAGGCTGTTCCAGAGGGAGGCCCCAGCCAAAGACAGATCTACCCCAAGCTCGCTTCTTTGAAAAACGACTGACCCTGAGGGAGTTAGAGGTAGATGAGCGAAGAGTTCGAGAGGGGAGGTATTTGCGGAGGGATAGCTGAAGGTATTTTGGACCCAGGATCCAGAAAGCCTTGTGGACAATGCAGTGGGTTTTGAATGTAATCCTTGCATCCACTGGGAGCCAATGGAGAGATTTCAGAGCTGGAGAGATACGATCCCAGGGCTTGAGGCCAAGGACAAGTCTCACAGCCCTGTTCTGGATTAGTTGCAGAGGGCGGAGAGTAGAGGCAGGTAGATTTAGAAAGAGGATGTTACAATAGTCCAACAAAGAGAACCAGAGCTTGGGATACCATGAGCTTCTGGTGGAAGGAGAGGAAAGGCAGAGTACTTCTGAGGAGGTGCAGTAGGAAATTTGACTTTTTAGAGACCTCAGATGTGGGCAGAGAAGGAAAGGGTGGAGTCAAAGATGACCCGGAGGTTCTTAGCCTCGCAGGTGGGGGTAGGAGGAGGGCCAAGGATGGTGAAGGTGTGCCGATGAGGAGGATCTCCGTCTTGCTGGCATTCAGACAAAGATCATTGGCGGCACACCAATCTTGAATGGCAGTTAGGCAATCGGAGATGAGAGAGGGAGAGGAGGTGGCAGAGGGAAGCCTGAAAATGAGTCGAGTGTTGTCAGCGTAGCACTGGAAATTTGAGCAGAAAGTGGCAATGCAGTGGGCGAGAGTTGCCAGGTATTGGTTGAAAAGCCAGGGCGAGAGGTCATACCCCTGGGGAACACCACAGGTAGAGAGGAATTTAGATGAAAGGAAGGACCCAAGTTGGACCTGGGAGCGTCGATCTGAGAGGAAAGAGGTCAGCCAGGCCAGAGCCTGATCAGTGATACCCAGTGATACTATCGGTGATAGTGGTAGGTGCCCCTTTCAAACTTGGTCGGTATGCCTATTCCTGTCAGAGCCATATACATTCCAGTCTATCTGGACAGATTCATGTTTTCAGATTCGTTTTCTTCGTGTCTCTGCACAATGTTACACTCGTTAAAAAGGTCTTTACTTTGCCCCTGCACAGCTAGCGCCTTTTCCTTCCTTCTGCTTTCCTTAAACTGCTTTAAGCTTTCTTTCTCTTTCCACTCTGTTCCGCTTTATAAGCTTTCTCTCACTTTTACATGCCATGCCGCTTTACAAACCATCTTTCTCCCGCCCCACTCAACCCCATGCTCCCGAGTTTCTCTCTCACTGACATGAAACGCACCGGGCAGCGCCGCGTTGATGAGCGGTCTCTCTGGGTACAGAGGGTTGAGGTCAGGGTCTCACCACATGCCTCTCAAACACCTTAGGACAGGCACCAGTCCCAAAGGAACGAGCATGTCACCGGACAACAGCAGGATGCAGGTTACCTCGCTCCAGCTCCTTGTAGACACTGCTCCCTGGGGGCGTGGCTTGATGGCTATGTGAAGGGACGCAGCTTTTCCGGAGCTCCAGTTGATCCTTTACTGATCCTCTGAATTAAGGGAGAATGCGGGCGTTAAAGCAGGCTGGCAGCACACCCGGGGACGCATGAAGGTCCAGGGCACACACTGTATCCAGCGCGAGGCTGATGGCGGTGATTGAGGGGAGCTGCGGCTGAAAAGAGTCTGCCGAGTGCCTGAAACTGAAGGGCAACCAAAATGGCGGCGGCACACAAAGGGTCATAAACTGACCAAAACATTGCAGCCGCGGACAGAGGTGGCTGGCGCCGCGGAAGCACCTGCTGCAGCCCTGCTGCAAGTGTAGAACCCAGCAGCGAATGCGCGGTGCTGAGCCCGGCTGGAAGCGGCCGGTCGGGCAAAGGAGGTGAGCGCCGACGTTGGAGGCTGCAGTCGGGTGGCGGAGGACCCCAGGATTATATCGCCGGGGAAACACAGTGGAAGGTGGTGGTGGATCACCGTGGGCTACATAGCCTACACCGCGAACGGGGTCGAGAGGCGGCCCGAAACTTATTAGCCTACAGACTGTGGAGCCCCCGCTGGGATATAGCTGAGGGGGCTGCATGAAGAGCGGAGCGCTGGCCCTGGCCGGTGTCCGGCGGGCTCTGAGAGGCCGGTGGCCTGAAGCAGCGCGCGCATGACAGTGTTGCAGGCGGCAGGTGCTCAGAGGAAACGGCAGCTGCAAGGGTGCCTGCCGGGCGCCGGCACCTGCCTACAGGACGCCCAGTCGTGAAGAGCTCACACGGGGTGTGAGCCAGGTGGGCTGCACAAGTTAGAGGTGCCAGTCCCTGTGAAGGCAGACACATAGAAGAGGGCCCCCCCCCCCCTGCGGGGACCCTACAGGGCATTGCCTGACTGGAGCGCACCGGCGTAAGGTGCAAGAAGGACAATGGGAATAGCTCTCGGAGGCGCACAACAGTGTTGAGAAGTGGCGGAGGTAGCTCTGAGAGCGCCGCCGCACGGGATTCCCCCCACACGGGATTCCCCCCGCTCGGGGCTGCGGCTGGATCTTTGGTGGCATGACTCTTTGGGGGACACTCTGGGAAAAGAGGAAAAAAAATAATAATAAAAAATAAAACAATAAAGACACCGCATCTCAGGAGCCATGCACATGGTGCCGTGGCACAACACACATAAGCTGCCTGCACGAGAACGGGCCCTGGGATGCCCCACTACCCATGAGTAGGGTGAGATAGAGCTGATACTGATACTGGGCTGTACAATGAAGCCAGAGACACGGCTGTGAGCCTGAAGACTGCGGGGCCGGACAGACCCCGGTGCAGAAAGGGGTAGAAAGAGCAGAAGCTTCCGACCACCAGAGGGCCAGCTGAACGGTAACAAGTGGGCGCACATACGTGGGAGGACACAGTCCATTCCTAGAGTGCAACAGGGGAGGTCCCCGAACAAGGTTACCAGGCCCTAGCCTCTGGAACAGCACAACCCCAAGTGGACCCTCGCAAAAGAGGCGGCTGCGCCAACACATACGCAGGCGGTACGGCATATTGTCGAATAAAGTAGTAAGACCGAAGAGCAAGCAGCCCACGTTGGAGGCTTATGCAAATACATCTGCCAGGGCGGAGGGAGTCCAAAGCAAGGACACTGCTTCCTAGCCACGATGCAGCCCCTCACAAACACGGGGCCAACATCTCGGCACGCCCTTCTCCTTCACGCTGCAGGTCCTTCTGCTCTCTGCTCCTTGGCCTCTCTGGTCCAAACAACATCTCCTGCTCGCTCTCTTCTCTGAAAAACCACACTTTTTATAGTTGACCAAACAATCAAGTGGAGTCGGGTGCGAGTGGTCATTATCACATGCCTGACTGTTAGTGGGACAACTTGTGTTCTTTCTATAGTAGGTTTCCCCCATGTTATTTCTGTGGGTAATCACGGATTATACTTTTAGCCCGACCACTCTTACATTTGACCTTCTCACAACCTCGCCTTTTACTATTCATTCATACTTTCTCTCTACTTTTAACAGTTCATCCTTTTTAGTGGTGATTTCACTCTTTGTTTCTTTCAATAATTATAGCAGTTTCCTTTTCAGCACTTTAAGTCCCACCATACTTCATTCACTATAAGCTTTTCACACTGGACTTTTCATGCAATCACTTTCAAAGAACTTGCTTTGATCATACTCGCACTGAAAGCATCACAGCGTTTCAGGTTCCTCTGAAACTTACTGGTGCTCCTGCTTGAAATGTGCACATACTTCTCGGCACTCCTCCATTGCCTCTGGGGTTCATCAGTTTGTCCCTTTTGCATTCTGGAGTTCCCGCAATACCGGAGGAGAGTGAACACACGCTTGGGATGTCAAAAAAAGCGTTTTTCTCCAGCCCGTTTCACGCTATACAGGCTCTGCACCACAGAGCTCCTTCTCCAGCGCCCCTCACTAGAGTAGACCAGGTCACATCAGGGCTCCACCGTTGGTGCCTTCTGGACAACAGCCTGGCTTCCTGCAGCTCCCACCAGTGCTTTGCCTGGCACCATTCAAGCTTGTAGCTTCTGCCGCCACTACTGCTTCATACTTCTTCTGTACAGCGTCCCCAGCTTCCTTTAAGTGTGTATTAGTGCTCCACCTTTTATACTGGCTAGGAGGTTTTATAGGAGTCATGTGTGAGTAGTTGTTCAGCTCTTCCTGACCTTGTTTATGGGGCAAGATGGAGATCGTCCATAGGAACTGACGGTGCATTGGTCCCTATGGGTAATCTTCATAATTCTGGTCTGCCGATTCCCAGTGGTTTTAGTAAACAGTAGTGGGGAGAATTATGGGAGTTGTAGTTATCAGGAGGGACTATAGAAAAACCCTGGGGTCTCTTGTCAGGGTAAAAGGGGCGAGTGTAGGAGGTTGGTTGACAGTATCCCATAGCAACTGAAGGGGTGTCAGGTAGGGGTACACTGAAAAGGGGCAAATACTTTGTCTTTCGCTTTGATGTTTCATCATCAATACCCGAGGTTCTGGGCAGTGAAACACCCTCGGGTTGTTCACACCGCCTACCAAAATAACATTTCATGATTTTATGGGGGCAAATTTTCGGTAGCCCACAAAACAAAAATAGCTAGTTTTTTTGTCCCTCCCACCCCCAGCCTTTATTACTGGCGGGATGTCTTTGAAGTCAGGGGATTTCACCTTCCGCAACCCCTTTTCCCCAACCCACCATCTTCCTCCCCATCCAAGATACCCCTACCCCATTAACATACAATATTGCACTGACCTCTCCTGTCCGCGCTGAAATCATGAGGTGCTGAAAGATATATATGTAATGGGACCAATACCAACCAATACATTGCCTGAGCGGCTGTATTTATTCAATTAACTTGTCAAATAGTGTACATCAAATCATTCATCATATTCAATTGACATTCATAAATATTTCAGCGTATATATAGTGGAATATGATTAGTTGATGTACAGATGATAATGCAACTTCCTGTAACAGGATCGGTCTCGTTGAAAATGAGTTGTAGGTGTGCTGTGACACCGTCTATACAATTGAAAAGGGGTGGTTGATATAGGTCTATCGGTACATTTGCCAACACGTGTTTCAACCTATTTAGGCCTTCTTCAGGGCAAACAGATTACATCCATTTATCAAAATGTTGATAATCTTAACACCATATCAGCCAAAACTGCCCACAAAAGCAACACTAAATGTAATGAGAGGGGAGATAAAAAAAACAAGAGAGAGCAAATTGTCATATTAAGAATTCCAACTCTTGGTTAACCTAATAGACACCATTGATGTGCATGCAAACACATGCAGGTACTTTTGCACATTGATATAGTGAAGTCTTAACACAAATATGGCAGCCTCCATTCATATTCTGAACCCAATCTATATTATAATCCCATTGGAACATATGATACTCGAGTATTCTCTACCCCATTACACACACGCAACACACATTAACACACACCAACATGTACTCCAGTGACGACTCCTCCTGGTCCTTTAGTGCGCACTCGTGTGCAACAGGGGCATGACAGTTAGATTTAGAAACCACGCTCTATACAGTCACAGAGAGGTCTTTCTAAAATCTGTCTTTTTTTCTATTCGATGAATAGAAAGGCATTCAGACTCAATACCCGATTGTTATGCTTTAACTATAATGGAAAGCTATTAGTTTTTGTTGTAGAAAAAAGAAGGATGAACAAGAGGGATGTGGAACTCTAATTGCATGAGTGATCCGCCTCCGCTCTACCGCCTCCAACAACACAGCCCAATTTGAATACCGACATTCAAGGGCTGAAACGGTGGCTCCTAAGGTTGCCTGCAATCCGATGTCTATGTGCAAAATGCAGTCTGAGAAATCCTATACTGCAATGGGCCATAGCACCAATTGCCACACTGCTACGGTAGGGTTCCTCTTCTAGACATTATGTGCCATCTAATGCTCTTCTGTCTCAGCAACGGATTATACCTGGGCTTACATTTGGGTACACATGCTAAAAACATCCACAAACTGGGACGTTGCCAGCTGCAGTGCAGGATAGCCACAGTGCATGCCAGCCGCAACTTGGGGGAGCTCCTGCGGCACCACCCAAACATGGCAAAACTTGCTCTCCCCTCAAAACACAAAGCAGGAGGAGATGAAAGAGGGAGGACCAGAGGGCTCGGACTCTTGCATACAAATGGCGAGTAGAAACTGACATCCCAAGACTATTGCAGCCAACCGTTGACCGCTTGTGCACACACAAAACGAGATGTATAGCTGAAGCACCCTACTACCTATTGACAAAGGGCCTGTGGCTCTGAAGACTAGCCTATGAAAGATATGAGGAGATGGGCATAGCAGGAAATTGGGCAGAAGACTGCCAGCCAGAACCAAGCGCGACAATGAGCCGGGTTAATGAAGGCAGGGGGTAAAAAGTTGGAAGGTACTAGCCAGTCAGTAAAAAAGTCACTTGCCACCTCAATGTACGTACATACATACATAACACGCACACCATTTCTTACTAGACAAGAGGCAAATATCACTAGCCAGTAGCTAGTGGAAAGAGCACATTTTGCACCCCGACTGAGGCGAAGAGTGCAGAGGAAAGGCATGGAAGGTTCACAGCCAAACCCCATCAGCCAGCAAATACGAAACGGGCAAAGGGGACAATGGACCCATTCCTACTCAGTCTCCTCGCGAAAGCGCTCCAGTAAGCCAGATCTGTTTTGTAAAGCTGTAATGCGACCCTAACAAAGTATAGATGGTGTATTTAGATGGCCGTAAACCAATCTCCTCACATAACCACCACCGCGAACACAGATTCGCCAATATAACCATAGGGCGTCCAGCTTGTGTAACCTTCGCTATTTTGCTTCTTTCCTTTCTGTCAAACGCTTTTGCAAAAAAGTTAAAATGCTCTTTAAGCTCATGCAGAGTACGAGGCCACCAGTTTACATGTTGATAGATCAATCCAAACAGGAATGCCGAGCAATGCAGAAATACATTGTTTTCCTCCCTCACTAAGTCCTTGAGAGCGGGCAAGCAGAAACAACGGCATTTAATCAGCAGACCAGGTGGCAGCCTGTCTCGCTGCAGCTGTAGAAATAGGTAGTTAAAGGCATGAATTATACGTTTTCAGCGGTCCTCCTTCACGGATCCTCCTCAGAAGAGACTGACCCCTAGTTCAAGAATAGAAACTAGTAGATAAGGTGCTTTGGAATGTGTCTCCCTCTAGAACGCGATATCCTTGATGAACAAGTGCTCTGTGTTCCTAATAACAAAGCAACTGTTGCTAAAAGGATAAGAAACTTGTCATAATGTGCCATATTTGTCGCAATTGTCAATCACCAAACCCTACCCTCAGAAAGGGCGGTTCTGATATTCCGTCAAGGCGGTTTTGTATATATGTGACTGTTTGTACGGTGTTCGCTCTCTTGCGTCTCACGAGGTTGTTGCAAGACGTTAGACCCAGTTGGCCGACTGAGAAACTTTTTTTTTTTTTGTGCAATAAACCATATTACTTGGAAAATCGAACCCTGTGTCTGACGTATGACTAAGTATATGGTTATTTTGCCTCATCTCCATATGCAGAGGGTCTTCAGGGCCTAGCAAAAAATGGCGCCCAAATAGGGACCCTCCCCCTTTTTGCTTCATCGTATACGTTAAGTTCGAAGAAGGTGAAAACTAATCCAGGACGAGGCCGTCGAGCCGGGCTTGAAAGGTGTTCGGGACGCCCCTGTGAAAGTGATGAGACTCCTTTGCAGATCTGTACACAGCCTATCCCTGATCGACGGGCAGCGTCCAGAGAGCATTGAGGCGAGGGTCCCAAGACGAGGCAGATTGAGCCAGATACGCAGTCACGACGATTCTTGGTTGCGTCTGCATACGGACGATTTGCGTCTTGAGTGATGAATTGATTGATCAGGTGAGTTGTGCCCTGATATTGTATTGAGAGTTGCACTTGCAAGATCAAATGCCCAGGGTAAGATACAAGTTAGATCAATTATGCCTGGGATATTGTCTTCCTGTCTAGCGTTTTTTTTCCGCTCCAGTAGACAATCTTTGGAAACTGGCCAGGTTGCGCCACCTGTGGGGCGCCAGCGTTTGAAATGTATGTGAAGAATGGAATAGGGGCAATAATGTTTAATGAAATTTGGCATAAGCAGACCAGACATGTAAAAGACTTGCAGTGGCCTAACGATGGGACTTTTGAATCGTCACGTATAGACCACTTAGACTCAGTATTGCTACGCAAGAAGGCACGCCCAGCGGCGTTCGATGTCAGAGACAGGAGGGAGGAAGCTAATCTCCATTTAAGAAATAGGGAGAAACATGCACGAAGACATAAATCAAACAGAAAAAGCGCTAGAACTAGATGAGCGCAAAGTGACGGAGGATATCAGGAGACAGGAAAGGAGCTTTCAATTAGGCATGCAAAAATTATATCCACAACAAGATTTGCACACTTCAGATGAACTAATAAATACAATTTTAAATGAACGAAGGAATGAACGTCCTCAAGATAATATCAAACCTATTGCACCTTTACCCATTGCCCCTCCACCTCAGTTGACACCACCCATTTCTGTTGTCCCGTCTGCACCAGCTCCCCCTGTACACGTGACACAATTTCCTCCATTGCCAACAGAGCATGTGTTAGCGGCAGCCGCAGGAGGCAGTTCTGCAGAGGTGGGGTCTGTGCTGAAAGGGAGCACAAGAGTAACACGTAGCACGGTTAGTAGGTAGAGAAAAGAGCAGCTGAGAGAGTGGGCAGAGATGTATATTGAAGGCAATGATGAGGAGTTCCACGTTTGACTTTAAGAAGCTTGGCGAACAACAGGTACTGTTAGAATGCATGGGGGAGTATCTTGTAAAAGAACGGAAGAAATTTAGAATGCATGGGGGAGTATCTTGTAAAAGAATGGAAGAAATTGACCGGTACAATGCCACTGCAGGAATTGCGAGATTTAAATGTTTTTTCCCCGAATACGAAATGATGCGTTGGAGGTACGAGAACATGTGGCCCGACTATTTGTGTTTAAAAGTGAGTTGGATCCATTAACTGAAGAACTAAAGAAAGGTAAACAGGTTCTACCATATGTCCAGCAGCGATTTTTACCGCCATTAAAACCTGTTACTGAAGAGATGAAAATGTGTACGCGTGAGACGCTCAGATCGATTACGATACCACCATTATCCCTATGGAAGTGCATGAAATGTTTAGCGAGTATACACCAGTGATGCAAAGAAAGGTATTACAGGTAATGGTTGAGTATTTGCAAGATGAGTGTTTGAGGAAGAATTTATGTTGCCCCCCTGATTTAATGACAATATACAAAAGAGCATTTTTGCTAGAAACTGGAAAGGCCGCTCTCTCTCGATTTAGCCCTATTGCTTGGTAAGCGAACAACTGGGGAAGCCACTAGTTTACAATTGCCCATGAGAGAAGTGCCCCCTACGTTCGTCCCGAAAGTAGAGATAGCCGCTGCTAATGGAAATCCATCACAGGTAATGGAAGCCCACTATACTGCACAATTCGTGCACGTCCCTTTTAGAGACAGGAGGTAAATAACATAAAGCAATCGATCCCTGATCTTAGGAAAAATCCTGCAGGGTTTTATAAGGAAATTGAATCTGTTTTGAATTCATCTGTTTTTACAATGAGTGATATTGACTTATTTCCCGTGATCCTTCCAGTTGAGGAGATTAGGAATATATTTTGGTTGATACATGGCAAAATCTGATTGTAAGCGATGCGGATAGAAAAGCTGGTGAAAAACCGCCACCGGTCATGTTAGCCTTACCAGCTCGGATAGTACAGAAATTGAAAATCTTAGTACCGGAGAGAAGGATTGTATGGGACAAGTTAACGGCTTGCGTGCAGGGTAAAGATGAGGCTGCAACAGATTATTTTAAATCGATTTGAACAAGCGTTTACAGATTTCAGTGGTCAAGATTTGAGCACTGAACCAGGGAAGAGATTGTTTGTCGATTAGTATGTATGAGGGCTTTTACCAAAAATTCAGAATTTAACTAATAATGACATCAAAAAGTGCATGGCAGGCAAAATTACAAAGCAAAGTGTTACCCATGGCCCTATATTATGAGAATAGAGTGAATACAGAGAAGGAGAAAGAAATAAGGGACAGAGGGAATCTGAAAACAAGGGTATTGATGCAGCAAGTAGCAAATAACAGAGGTGGGGGTGAACGCACAAACAAGATCTAACTTCTCCAACATGCACGGGAGTCCAATTGGACTTAATCAATGTGCCTATTGAAAACAAGAAGCCCATTGGCAAGCACAGAGCCCGCAGAAACAGAATCGGAAGGGGAATTTCCCGCGAAGACAGAATAGGGGTTGACCGTGAACACAAGGACAGAATAGAAACACAAGGGCACCACAAAACGAGAATAATCACAACCGGAACCAGAACCAGCAGCTGCAAAATAATACAAGAGATAGGAACGTTTGATAACCAGGCAAATGCATACTATTCAAGCGAATATACATCCGATGATGTATTATTTTACTAGGACAGCCCAAGACAGGGGTGGGAACCGGTATTTATTCCCGTACACCAGAAGGGGCCCTACGTAGAAATGAAGGTCGGGAATAGGGAGCATACTTTTCTAGTGGACACAGGTGCACAGAAATGTTCAACTGACCATCACCTGGTTCGAGATATACCCCTGTCAGGGCAAAATAATGTATCAGTAGGGTTCGCAGGAACACCGGTAGTTAGTCCAGTGTCACAGCCAGTGTCCATTACACTAGGTCCATTAACTGAATCCCGTCCATTCCTTTTGACACAGAACTGCAGCAAAAATCTATTGGGTTTAAATCTGTTGAAAAAATTGAGCGCAGTTATTCATTGTTCTCCTGATGGAGTGTATTTAACAATAACACCACAGAAAGCTCCAATATCACAATTTTTGTCCAAACCATTACTGACTGAATTAAGTAATGTATCAACTTGCATATGGGCGATGAATGATAATGATGTGGGCTGTTTAAAAATTGAGCCAGTAAAAATTGTTTTAAAGGAAGGTATAATGTTGCCACGCATTCCACAGTATAAAATGTCAGTGGAAAGAGAGAAAGCATTGAGTCTGATTTGATTAAAAGAAATGTAATTGAAGAGATTACAGGTAGCACTTGCAATAGTCCAATTCTTCCAGTATATAAGAAAGGAGGGAATGAAACACCGTATTGTTTCATAATCGATTTGCACGGATTGAATAAAGTAGTTGATCCCCAATTCCCATTGGTCCCAGATGTGACTACCAGTTTGACTATTTTTCCAGCATCTGCATAATATTTTAGTGTTGTAGATTTGAAGAATGCATTCTTCAGCATTCCGGTACATCCAGACAGCAGATATTTATTTGCTTTTACTCTGAACGTCGTCCTATTCACATTCACAAGGATTCCACAACAAGGTCATACTGAAAGCCTGAGTATTTATAGTAGAGCATTGAAAGAACAGCTAGACATGCTCGAGTTACCAACAGGCTGTGTATTATTGCAATACATTGATGACCTATTGATTGCAGGAGACACAGAAGACATTTGTAAAAGAAGCACAGTTGCATTATTGACATTTGGCAGCACATGGACATAAAGCATCATTAAAAAAATACCCGTATTGTCGAAAGGAGATGGCCTATTTGGGCTACCTACTTTCGAAGGAGGGAAGGAGACTATTCCAAAAACACAAAGAAGTTAGAGCTATAATAGGCATGGCTTCATATTGCAGGCAGTGGATTGCGAATTTTGCGATGATTGTGAAGCCAATAGTGGCAATGACAAAGAAGGATGTTGCTTTACCCTTGCCATGGAGCATGGACTGTCAGGAAGCATTTTGACCTGCTCAATGCTGCATTGTGCTCAGCTCGAGTTTTGGGCACGCCAAATTATGAAAAGAATTTTAAGCTTTTTGTGCATGAGAGGAATGGTCGTGCTTTGGCTGTTTTGAGCCAGGAACAAGGAGGGAGAAAGACCATGCGGTTATTTTTCTTCCGCGCTGGATCCCGTTGCATGCGCTCTACCGCGCTGCTTGCTAGCTGGCTGCTGCGTCAGTAAAACAAACCGAGGGGATGGTTTTGGGTCATCCCTTAACCATAATGGTGCCTCACGCAGTAGATGTTCTTTTAAATAGAACACAGACGCAACACCTCATATCAGCTAGACTAACAAGGTATGAAATTGTCCGGTTTGCACCGCATATTCAAATTATGAGGTGTGCTTTGAATCCGGCCGAGTTAATGCCCCTTTCCAATGAAAAGACGGGTGAAAATGAACTCCCCCATGATTGTATAATGGTTACTGAACAAGAAACGAAAGCAAGAATTGATTTAACTGATACCCAACAGAAAGAGCTAGATGGAGAACTGTTTTGTGATGGTTCTTGTTTCAAATTACCCGATGGTACATCAACTGCTGCATATGCCATCACGACTCTAAAGAGTGTTGTTGAGAGCAAGAGAATTCCAAACAATTCAGCACAGGCTGCAGAGATAATAGCGTTAACCAGAGCATGTGAAATTTCTGAAAACCTGAATGTAAACATATACACTGACAGTATGCATTTGGGGTGGAACGCAATTTTGGTCGGCTATGGGCTGAGAGGGGGTTTTTGACCTCACATGGAGCCAAGATCCAACATGGCACTCTGACAGTAAGATTGTTGTCTGCTCTAGCACTTCCTAAACGATTAGCAATAAAAAATGCAAAGCGCCCAAAAAGGTAACATGTAATGTTGGAAAAGGAAATGCATTTGCAGACAAAATTGCTCATTCTACGAAGACATTGACCATCTTCTCAGCCTCCTCTCCCCAGCCCCTCCCCTCTAATCGTACTTGGTGACTTCAATCTCAATCTTTCCACTAACTCCCTCTCCTGTCAATCCTCGATTCCTACCTCCTTTCCCCTCTCCCTTCCCCTCCTACTCACCAATCTGGCTCTACCATTGACCTAATCTTTACCTCTTCTTTCTCTACCTCTCCCATCTCCTCTCTACCCAACGACCTCTCTGACCACTCCTTACTCTCCTTCTCCCTCACCCCCCCCCCATCTCCTACATCCCCCTCCCCCCTTCTTCCATCCCCTTCATCCGCCGTGACCTACGTAACTTTAATCCTTCCCTCTTCTTTACTTCCTGCTCTTCCTTCCTCCCCCCTCTCACACTTCTCTCTTTCAGCCACTGAAGCGTCCTCCACCTTAACCTCCTCCCTCACCTCTGCTCTACATCATCTTTACCCTCTCTCCTCGTTTCACCCTTCCCGCCGTACTGCTCAACCTTGGCTTTCTCCCCATCTCTCCTCCATGCGTCGCCTTCTTAGGCGCTTTGACCGTTCCTGGCTCAAACACCCCATCCCCTCCAACAAATCTGCATACTATCACTCCCTTTATAACTCCCGTCTCAACTCTGCTAAGCGTATTTACTTCTCCGACCTTCTTCACTCACAATCCTCCCATCCACGCTGCATCTTTCAAACCTTATCCCGACTCCTTTCTCCTCCCACCCCTGATCATTCCATTGCCTCTCCTCTCTGCCTCTGACCTTGCCTCCTTTTCCAACAAAGTCCTCAACCTCCGACAATCTATTCTCTTCCCCTTCCTATTCTCCTCCTCCACCCGCCTCCTCCCCTTCCCTTCTCCATTTCCTCATTCATCCCTATCACTCAACCTGAAGTCACCCTCCTCTTTTCTAAAACACATCCCCATTCCTACCTCCCTTATCCCTAAAATGTACCCTCTCTTAATACCTTATCTCACCTGTTACTTAAACACCGGTCTCTCTACATCCACCTTGCCCTCTCCTTTCAAGCATGCTACCATCATCCCAATTCTCAAAAAACCCTCTGCTAACTCCCATCTCGCATCCAATTACCGCCCTATCTCCCTTCTTCCCTTCCTCTCCAAACTTCTAGAACGTATCGTCTATTCTCAACTCTCTATCTTCATCTCAACCCACTCCCGCCTCCTCCCCACCCAATCTGAATTCCGCCCTCTTCACTCCACTGAAACTGCTCTCACCTCCATTCTCAACTCTCTATTTGCTCGCTACTCCAAGCACTCTTCCATTCTTATCCTACTTGATCTCTCAGCTGCCTTCGATACTGTTGACCACCCTCTTCTCCTCAACTCTCTCTATCTCATCATTTGGCCTCAAAGACTCCATCCTCGACTGGTTCTCCTCCTCTCTCTCTAATGGCACATTTTCAGTCTCCTCGGGTGGCCATTCCTCACCTGTCTTTCCTCTCAACCACGGTGTCCCCCAAGGTTCTGTCCTTGGCCCCTTTCTCTTCTCACTCTATACCTCCTTCCTTGCCCCCATTATATCCTCCTTTGGTGTATCACACCATTTCTATGCTGATGACACCCAGCTCTTCCTTTCCTTCTCCTCCTTCACACCCTTTCATCCACCTTAAGCTCTCTTCTTGCCTCTCCGCCATTAAATCCTGGATGTCCTCTCACTTCCTTTCTCTGAAAAAACTGAGATATTCTTCCCTGCCAGTACTATTCCTCCTCCCTCTCCTCCTCCCCTCATTTCCTTCCCCCCATCCCAACTGCCCTTCTCCCCTCATGCCACAACCTTGGTCTCCACATCGACCCCCACCTCTCACCACATCTCTCTCACTGCCAGATCTTGCCGCTTCCACCTCTACAATATCCGTAAAATTTGTCCTCTCATAACCTTCCATGCTACTGAACTCCTAATCTCCTCCATCCCTCATCTTTTCTAGACTCTTCTACTGCTCCACTCTTCTTTGGACTCCCCTCCCACCTCTCACCCCTCACACCCCTCAAATCCATCTACCACTCCGCTATCTGATCCCTCTGCCTTCTCTCATCTCACGACTCCATCTCCTCTTCCCTCGACTCACTAGCCCTCTATTGTCTTGCCCCTCCCTACCTATCCTCACTATCTACACCCCTCCTCGCTCTCTCCGTTCTGCAGATCTCTTCCTTCTTTCTCTCCCTCCTCCACCCTGTGCCCCTTCCGCTCCTTCCAACTTCTTGCTCCTTACCATTGGAACCGCCTTCCCCTCCCAATCTGCTGTACTACCACCTACCCCTCATTTCACACCTCTCTAAAATCCTACCTCTTCCATTCACCCCCCTAGCTCTCTCCGCTTCCTCCTTCTCCATTGAATCCTCCTCCTCCTTCACCTTCTAACCCTCCTCTCTCACTTAGTTCCCCCCATATGCACTTAAACCTCAACAATAATGTAAATAATGTCCCTGTACTGTTTTCTGGTGTGATTCAATGTTATGTATTGCTTGTTGTAATTGCTTGTTGCTCATGTAAAGCGCTTTGGATTAAAAGCGCTATATAAATCGAAATAAATACAAAATAAATACAATTCGCCAATATAACCATAGGGCGTCCCTCTTGTGTAACCTTCGCTATTCTGCTTCTTTCCTTTCTGTCAAACGCTTTTGCAAAAAAGTAAAAATGCTCTTTAAGCTCATGCAGAGTACGAGGCCACCAGCTTACATGTTGATCGATCAATCCAGACAAGAACGCCGAGCAGTGCAGAAATACATTGTTTTCCTCCCTCACTAAGTACTTGAGAGCAGGCAAGCAGAAACAACGGCATTTAATCAGCAGACCAGGTGCCGGCCTGTCCCGCTGCAGCTGTAGAAATAGGTAGTTAGAGGCATGAGTTATAGGTTTTCAGCGGTCCTCCTTCACGGATCTTCCTTAGGACAGACTGGCTGCTAGCTCAAGAATAGAAACTAGCAGATAAGGTGCTTTGGAATGTGTCTCCCTCTAGAACGCGATATCCTTCATGAATATGTGCTCTGTGTTCCTAATAACAAAGAACTATGTCAGCAACTGTTGCTTAAGTATAAGAAACTTGTCATAATATGCCATATTTTTCGCAATTGTCAATCACCGAACCCTAGCCTCAGAAAGATACATTATGGGAGGTTCTGGTATTCTGTGAAGGCTGATGTTTTGTATATATGTGACTGTTTGTACGATGTTTGCTCTCTTGCGTCTCACGAGGACTGGGTGACACACGTTGCAAAACGTTAGAGCCAGTCGGCCAACTGAGAAACATTTTTTTTTCAATAAACCCTAGTACTAGGAAAATCGAACCTCGTGTCTGACGTATCACTAAGTATTTGGTGATTTTGCCTTGTCTCCATATGCAGAGGGTCTTCAGGGCCTAGCAGTTTATTAAATTAAAGGCATTCAACTTCAAAACACTCAATTTTCAAGCATCACACCTCAAACTTGAAAGCCAGAGTATGGCGAGAATCTCAACCATCACAGTGCCCAATCACTAGGACCATGGTTCTTGTACACATTGAACAATCCTCCCGATCTCCCTGGTGCCATTTGAGTGGGCTTTGACTCACTGCACTGTGATGGCTGAAATATACAGTGCTCTGCTGTCCAGTAGGTCATTGTGAATATTGGTTCCATATAGAAGCAGGCATAAAGTAGAAGTGTTTTTCGTCACTTACTTAAGGTGTACGCAGGCATTTGTTGACGGGCCCTTCCACTTGGATCGGTTGGCATTTGAAATGTCCAAATTCGAAAAATAGCTCAAGACAATGTATACTAGTTGAGCAGTGGCACCAGAGAGTCGCAGTGAGCATAGCACTCCTCATGGCTACTGTACACCGTGACACTGGAATAAGTGTTGCTCTGCACCAACAGCAAAATCAGTACACACACACCCGAACAAAGCTATCATTGTAATTGTTTATTTGTAAAGCGCGTATACCAAGTGAAGTGCTTCAGAGCACTTCAACGCAGGAAGGAAACAAGGGAATAGAGACATTCTTAGGCCTTGAAGTTTCCGAATGATCTTGCAAAAAGGCTAGCAAACTAAGCCTGACGGCATTACAGATAGTGAAGTGCATGACAAGGGAGGCGAGAAAGGGGGAGGGGCATACCATCCTTAATCATGCTAGGCCAATAGCGTTTCCGATAGTGCAAGTGCATGACAGAGAGTGAGGTGATAAGGGGGTGAAGGAGAACAACATACAGCTGTTAAGTGGGAAAGAAGAAGACATACAGGAACAAAAAGCTACCGTACTAGGCCTGGCAAACTAAGCCGAATACATTCTAAAGGTAATCTAAGTGAGCAGACAGGAAGTGGGAGAGAGAGGGAGGGAATAAGTGTGCCCAGTCCAGTAGGGTCCTGGGTTAAGCGCAGAGAGGGTACCCTTCCCATGCAATGAATTCCAGAAGTGCAGTAGTGGTGAGCAGATTGCAGAGGCCCGGGGGCAAGTGCGAGGACTGGCGGGGGAGCCTAAGACCTGTGTGACTCTGGAGGAGCAGACAGCAAACAGAGTAGTGTTAGGGAGAGAGGTAGGCAAGAATAGAGAGGAGGTTAACAAGTGGGAGAGAGAAAGAGAAAGAGGAAGGTGTTGAGTTTCCGGAATTTAAGGAGGTCAGGCTCAAGACAAAGAGGCAGGAGGTTGTTCCAGAGGGAAGCACCTGCGGAGGATAAAGATCTACCCCCAAATCCTTTTTGAAAATCGACTCACCCACAACAGAGTTGGAAGAGGACGAGCGGAGGGCTCTAGAAGCAGAGTACTCAGGCAGAGAGTTGTAGCTGGTGCGGGCTCCAGGCCCCAGAAAGCCTTGTGGACTATGCAGAGGTTCTTGAACTTGATCCTTGCAGCCACGGGGAGCCAGTGGAGGGATTTGAGCGTGCATGCATGCACTTGCTCCAGAACCAGAAAAACACCAGGAGTTGCCCACGGCCGAGCAATACATCCTAAAACAAATAACTGCAGCAATCACACAAGACCATAGCAATTGTCAAGAGAGGATGTTAAATCAGCTAGCAATACAATACCAACCCTTTCAGTACACAGTGGTACATGGCCTCTAAGGATAAAGTCACTTGATTGGTAGCTTACAAGAAAAGAAACTAATGAACTTTGCTAAACCTGGTAATGTTGAAAAACTACTGCCCAGTTTTCACAACACATGTACACACACACACAATGTTCTACAATTGTTGATTTATTATTTTTAATTCCTTTATCATACATGCAGTATTATTTTGCCAATATAAATATTGCACTAAAAGTACCATAATGGAAAATGACGACCACTTAAAGCCTGGATAGGCATAACAGCTCACACCCAACAAGGGACAGCAGGGGAATCTCCAAACTCTCCAAGCACTCGAAAAGCATGAATATTATACCAACGGGTAGGTAAGTCCCATTTACATCCATCAACACAGGGGCTACAATATACTAAAAAACTCAGGTGTGTGCATGAAGATTGAATTCAAAACATATCTGAGAAAATGTTTATGAAATGCACATATATCCAGCAATATGGAAATTAGTCAGAAATAGCAAAAACACATTTGCAATAGAAAACGCAATACATAAACCACATAATAATGTATTTCTTATATAGCGCTACACATCCATAGGTCTCAGAGCGCACAAATAACAAAGACATTATTATCCCACAGAGTGGTACTCAATTTATCGACCTCGGAAGGATGAACGGCTGAGTTTACCCTGCCGGGATTCGAACCTGCCACAGCAGGCTGCACCCAGTTATCAGGGGCAAGCGCTTAGCTCTCTGTGCTGTCTGACCGGCAATCACAAAGTGCATTTAATAGCAGCAATACATCTCTCAACAACGTGCAATGTGCTCAAAATAAAACATATTACAAAGCACAGATTAAAAAAGGTATGTAATAACACTATCTGGTAAAAAAAAAAAAAAGCAAACTGCTCTGCCTCCGAGCAGTAATACGAAACATATATGCTATAAATAGCGTGAGCCCGGGGGCGCTGTTGCGCAGCAGACCAAGATGGCCACTGCCTGAGAAGCTCCGGTAACGGCTGAGCTAATAATCCTTTTATCATCCTGTTTCCCCTGTCCCCTTCTAGTACCCCCAGACGATCCTGTGGGGCCTGCTGCTGCTTCGTGAAGTGAGAGTGTGGGACGGCCCTGGCGGCTCGCTGGAGGAGAGTGGGGGAGGGGGGACCCTTGGTGTTGGAAGCGATCGGCGTGCTTGTACCGGTTGCGGCGATCCTACCTGCCACCAGCGGAGAGACGTGCTGCCTGAGGGGGCTGAGTCAGCCCAAGTGTAGCTGTCCTCGGGCAGATAGGAGGGTGCCGGTGGAGACGCTGGACGTGCCAAAGCGGCGTCGGCAGTGCGGCTGCAGCATACGCAGAAGCAGGACCTGGCTGAATCGACACTTGCTGCTGAGGGTGAGCGGACCTCTTGATGGTGAGCCTGCCTGTCTGAGAGGGCCGGGCTGCGCCCGAGGTTGGTCTCTCCCCTACCGCTCACCAAGGATATCCTTGGTGCTGCTGGTTTCTTGGGCTGTGGAACCCGGTCTGACAGAGCCAGGCCATGAGCTGGTGCATTGTTCGCTCTGTCGTCGCCGGCGCTGAGGGTGGCGCTCATACCAGGTACCCATACTGGGGAGAGAGGGCGCAGACGGACTTGGCGCTGTATGGGGTCCTGCTCGCCCCGAGGCTGAGGCAGAGTGCGAGAGAGGGAGCCGAAAGCTGCGTGGCAGCATGTGAGGCCTGATTGAGGTGGCGAGGATCAACGGGCTTGGAGGCAGCAAACACGATCCTCCTGGTTCTACATGAATGTAAACTGCATGGTTCTCGGCGGCTATCCTGTGACAAGTGTGAGGTGTGCATGGACATGCCTGGAGCTGAGAGTCTGAAACATACGTCACCACCGGAATCCCTCCATTGATGCGCATTTGCTATCCCTGGCATATCACACCCTGCTTGCAAACCGTTGGAATAAATATAGGGTGCACGCCAGGGCACTGTAACTGCTCGGTACTTGCGCATCAATTAAAGGGGGGGTCCAAGACTTCATCGGAGTACATGAATCAGGTTAATTCAGAAGCTGATGCCATTAAAGTACAGGAGGTGGTCCAGTGCAGCAGTGAGCATCCGAGCAGTGTTGGTTGGCTGTTTAAAGCTTTGTGCCGAGTCCCAGAATCTGCTCCCTAGACATCTTTGGAATGGTCTGCCGTTCTAACTGATTTTGAGAGCGGCGCTTCTTGGTAGGCTGGGGTTCTCGCCTCTTAGTCGTGCTGGCACTGGTTTACCTGCGCCGGTCAGGCTTGCTTACCGGATCATCAGATAGTGGTCCTGCACTGGCGTTCAACTGAGGCTCCCGCTGACCAGAGCTCGACTGAGGGGGCGGGAAGGTGAGCTCTGTGGGCCTATGTTATTGTGCTGCCATTCCTGTGGTGTGGCCGAAGGACCTGTTTAGGGTCCATATAACCGTCGGCCTCATCTGGGTCAGAGTACCCGGTCCAGTTCCTTCCCCCATTTTGACTCCATGGGTTATCAGAAGAGACAGGCAAGGATGGAGCAATTTGCCCGGCCGGAATAGGGACAGTCCCAGGCGACCCCCTCGCAGAATCCAATGGCGGAACAGGTGGACATTGCAGCCCTGAACCAGACGCTGCTAGCATTGAAGGGGAGTACAGACACGCTAGGGTTCAAAATAGACGCCCTCACTTATAAAGTTGATGTCTCGGCTATCCAAACAGAAAAACTGTGTGGGCGCATGGAAGAGGCAGAGCAGAGGATACGAACCGCAGAGGATACGAACCACAGAGGACAATGTCACCTCGCTGCAGCGCAAGGTTACGTCCCTCCAGCAACTGGTAAAGAAAATTGCAGCGAAGAACGAAGACTTAGAGAGACGATTGGGGAGAGATAATGTGCGGATTACTGGGGTTCCGGAATCGACCAACATAGACAATATGGAGAAGTTTGTTGGGAAACTTTTGGTAGATGTCTTGGATGCCCGCCTCTATCTAACATGTACATGGTTGAACGGGCGCATAGTTCCTTGGCCCCCAGACCACCGCCAGGTGCCCCGGAACGCCCTATTATTGCAAGGATTTTTAGTTACCGGGATAGAGACGTCATCTTGAGAGCCGCCAGGGAGAAGAAAGATTTAAATGGGAAGGTTGCACTATACGTTTGTTCCCTGACTTTAGCCCGGCAATTCAAGATAAAAGGAAAACCTTTCAAGCGGCTAAAAGCATTCTTCACAGCGCTGGATGCAGCGGAGCAATTTGCCAGGAATCTTCCGGAGCTGGGGGATCTCCCCGGAGGACCTCTTGAACTAATGCTGATGTCTATTGAGGGGGAGTGTTGGAAGTCTGGGGCAATACTATTGTTTTCTGTCACATGAGATGTTGGGGGCGAGGGGGAACGACTAGTCTATTGAGTCAGCCGTAGCCATATGGAGCGCTGGAGCTGCCTGCCACTGCCCCGGTCACCGCAGGGACTGCGGTTGTTTATTTGAGGTCATAGTTCTTCCACTATGGTTGGAGTGGGGGTAGTAGAGGTGCGCAAGGCGGGCAGAGAGCCAGTTGGTTTTGGTTACTGGCGTGGGTGGGAGTGGGCGGGGAGGGGAGAGGTTTACAGTTATTGGGGAATGGTTTTAAGTGTGTCAATGTTTCGTCTCGCACATGCTCCGATACTAGTGCTAGAGGTAGTGGGGTCCTGGTCCCTCAATGCCGTGCTTAACGTGGATGGTGGGCCGATGAGGGCTGGAGTCTTTTGCACTTGCTGGCTGTTTTTAGATGAGTGATGGGAAGGGCAGGCAGCCAACAATGACGTGGAATACGAGAGGATTTACGAACAAAAAGAAATCTCGCTAACAGTAGGAATCACAAGGTCAACATACTCTGCCTGCAAGAAACACACTTGGCTGACACAAACAGATCAAAGACGAGGAGGGCCGATATATAATGCTAGCGGGAGAAATTGGAGGTGCAAAAATCTTAATTATAAATGTATACGCCCCCAATGTAGACAGCCCGGAATTTTTCCACCAATGCGCTAGGCACATTCATAAATTCCCTGGCTACGAAATACTTTGGACGGGCAACTTCAACTTAGCCCTTTCACTAGATATGGACAGATCGGCCTCACAACAGCAGGCGCTTCCGCAGGCAGCTAGGGCTTGGGCTACTATAGCCACATATCATGACCTCCATAATCTATGGCGGGAGGAGCACCCTACTGCTAGGGAGTTCACCTTTTTCTCTGGGGTTCACTGCAGCTCCTCCAGGATTGATTATATTATGGCTTCTGCTGCTGTCGCCAGGTGTGCGAAGGGAGCTAGGATACTTCCGTGTACCCTCTCAGATCACTCCCCTGTTCTGGTTCACATTAATAGTATTGCAGACCCCACCATCTCCGCCTGGGTGGCGGTTTCGAGCTGCATCTCTGGAGGATGTGGGCTTTTATGCTGGAATAGAGCAAGACATCCAAACATATTTTCAAGCTAATGTGGGTTCAGGGCCCATCCAAAGTACGATTTGGGAGGCGTTTAAAGTGTACATTAGATGGTGTTGCATATCTAGAGAGGGGGGGATACTAAAGGCATTGAGGGGGTCCATGAGGAGGTTGGAGGGTGTTATTAGAGACTTAGAAATTAAGCAGAGAGTCTCTGATGACCTACAAATACAGGACGGACTGAGGGCGTGCAGGGAAGAGTACCAACAACTAGCAGCGAGAGAAGAAAAATATCTAGGAGACCCTATTATGGCAATGAGATATGGGGAGGGGGAAATCGCCCGAGTAGAACACTGGCCTGGGCCATTAGAAAGGAGAGGCAAACTGCCCCCATAGATGAGATAGTAGGTGCGGATGGGGAGACCATCAAAGATCTGCGTGGGATAAATAAAGAGTTCAATAACTATTAGGGGCAGTTGTATGGCTCACGTTATACAGGTGGGTGAGATAAGTCAGTGGAATACCTTGATGAGGTAGCGCTGGGTTGGCTCGACAGTGAGCAGGGCAGAGCGCTAAATGTCCCCATTACGGAGGAGGAGATTCGTGAGGCTATAAAATCGCTTCCCAACGGTAAAGCACCTGGGTTAGATGGCATCACCGTTGTGTTCTATAAGGCCTACATTAACATTGTGACCCCCCACCTGCTAAAATGTATGAAGATGCCATGTCCAGAGGATCCCCACCTGAGACAACCAATCGGCATTGGTGACTGTGCTCCCCAAGCCAGGGAAGGATCCTCGTCTGCTGGCATCTTATAGACCCCTGTCATTAATAAATGTTGACAATAAAATATTAGCAAAAATATAAATCGAATATTACCGCACATGCCGGCCCTGGTGCTTCCGGACCAGGCGGATTTTATCTCAGGGCAGTCAACCCAGTATAACTTAAAGCGCTTAACGCCGAAAAGGCGTTTGACTCGGTGGAGTGGCCTTTCCTCTTCGAGGTGTTAAAGCACTTGGGGTTTGGTCTCACCTATATAAACTGGGTTAAGCTGCTTTATACTGCCCCGTACACAGCTGTGCATACAAGCGGAGTGGCCTCTGAGTTTCTTTTTCCTACTCGGGATACAAGGCAGGGGTACCCGTTTTTCCCAATTTTATTTGCTATGGCCATGGAACCTCTGTCTTGCCATATTCGGGAGCTGCATTCCCACCGGGCATTTGTGTAAATACGCATCGAGCAGTAATTTCGCTCTATGCGGATGATATCTTTTTGTATATTAAGCACCCCAAATGCAGAATTTAGCTCCGTTAATGCAGGAAGTGCTCAGGTTCGGGGAACTATCGGGCCTGAATATCAATTGGAATAAATCTGAAGTTCTTCCCCTGACGCCAGGGATACTACAGAACGATGTGGGTAACGACTTTCGATGGTGTCCTGGGGGGCTGAAGTATCTGGGCAGCATGGTCTCTACCGAGGTCAAGACATTGTACAGGGAAAACTATATTAAAGTACTTGAGGCACTAAAGCAGAAGGGGGAGTCATGGATCCTCCTCCTCATCTCGCAGGCAGCGCGACTGGCTTTAGGGAAGATGGTCATGTCTTTAATAATGTCCCAATATGGCCCCCTGGCCCTTACTGGTCCCGTGTGAGGACAATGATGTCCAGATTGGTGTGGGCGGGTAAACAACCTCGCATTGCTTATGACACCCCGACGCTGGCATATGAGCATGGCAGTCTGGAGGTGCCAGACATGTATTGTTACTTCCTAGCGCAGGTGCAATATATAGTGGGCTGGGACTCCCCGAGCCCGACTCCCCCGCACGAAATGACAGCGAAAACGGTCTCCTTCCCGAACAGTTTAATGGGAATGTTGTGGGGCAATAGGGAGGTGGTCCCGAGGGGGGAGGTTCAGCCAGTGATCGTGTCCTGTAAAGCCTGGGAGCGGGTGAGCCAATTATCTGATGCAATGCCCCTCTTTCATCCAGACTGATCAATCTATAATGTTATAGGCATTCCACGTACCCACGAAAAAGTGTTTAAGGATCACTTGCGCAAACTGGGGGTGCAAACGTTGGGAGACATGACGCAGGAGGGGAGGTTTATAAATGGGAAGAATTGCGCGAAAGAGGCGAGCACAATGCAGTGACCCTGTTCCTGTACTATAGAATAAGAGGGGTATTAAAAACTAGGTGGCCGGACTTCCCGAGGGCCCCGACTCCCAATTTGGTACAGCAACTCATTATTAAACTGAATATGAACATTAATAAAGAAAGTAAAAAAAAATTAAAAAAATAGCGTGAGCCCATAACAAGTGTCTACTAGAAGAGACTAGTTTAGATTAGATAACTTGTTGTCTTCCTTAGAGAGCTCATACAGAGGCAGCCACACATCACCCCTTCTCTAGTTTCAACAAACACTGTCCCAATGTGGACCACCTTTTCCTAAGGACTGGCTCCTTTTTTAAATTTGCAGGAGCATCTCCCTTAATTTGGAAAAAATCCCTGGTAAATATCAGGCGTGTTAAGAAGAGAAACCGTGATAATTGCTGTATATGTCTGCTTTCAGGACTTGCTTCTTCAAGCGGATTTAAAATAATCCCTGACTGCCACCAATGACTTTGGATTGCCAATGACCTGCTGCAGGTCCTTCGGTATAATGAAGATTGTCAATCCTCCGTCCGGCTTAGAAACCACCAATCGTCTGGAGTAGATAACAATCTGCCTTCTTTTAATCACATACTCTAAATTGTTCTGTCGGTGCAACATTGACTCGCCAACCGGTATATATGGCCGTATTCATTTGAGGAGTGCGTTTGCAACGTATTTACCGGTTGGCGAGTCAATGTTGCACCGGCAGTAAGGAGGAACAACGGAGAGTCTGTCACTAAAAGAAGCCAGATTATTTTCTCATTAAACATACAAAAGGAAGATAAACAAAGTGTCATCACTCTCAAAGGACAGAAAGAGCTGCACATCATTGGGCTAACTCCCCAAATTTCATTACTTGGCTAAAAAAATACAACTTTATTAATCATCAAACAGTCACAAAATCATTTAAAAACATTATGTATAAAACCACAGGTACAAACATGTAAACAATTGAACCAAAGAGCAGCAAACAATGTGTGTACAATCAAACACTGGATTCCTCTTATTAAAGTCTACTACTGTTCGTGCTATTACTCTTTTAGCATTCTAAGCCCAACTTGTACAAGTTTCTGTCCTAAACATGCACTTCAATGCTGGACATTCATCCGGGGCAACGTTTCCCCTTGTGTGTGCTGTATATAAGACCCGGCGATGTGTTGCAATATTTTCTCTCTCTATTCTCTGTCAAGACCAGTTGAATAAGGACACTTAGTATAGGATAACATCTTGTAAATAGATCTGTACTGTTCCTGTTTCCTTGTGACTAAGATAACATATTTAATAGAATACCTTGTAGGCACCTTGGGGAATATAACCACTGCCTCCGGGCAAACTTAACTTGTTGCTATGACTGGCTTCCTTGATATAGGAATGTCAGTATTCTTCCTCTCCCTCTCTCTAGCCGTTCTGAGATTAGTGTAGATTATTTTCTCAGACATACATACACATTTTGAATTCAACCTTGATACACACACCTCTTTGGTGTTTTTTAAAAAGCAGGAAAACAACCTCCAAACGATCTTGCGACAAACCCACCTGCTTTTAGTTATTCTTTGACATAGGCACGAGCTCATTGCTAGGCAATATGAGGTTAAGCCAGCAGTGCTACAAAAATCTTTCTTTAAACAAGCACACACAATTGAAATATTTGTATTCCGATTTTACTTTTATGTATGTAAAAACTGAGCAGGCAACTTTGGGGGTTTAAGAAGCAGATGAACATGTCTCAAAACAAATAGGGCTAGTAAATATATACATGGCCCTATTACATACGGGAGAGGCTTATGTGTTTTTTCCCCTTTGCCTTCTGAGACTTGCTCTAGTGAGGAGCCAGTGGGTATTTCTTCCTTTGTATTACACTGTCAAAGTTACAGCCGCAGAGCGGCTGGCCCATCCCAAGATGGCACCACGCATTACAAGGCACTGGAGGTCATGCCAAGATGGCAGCACCACGCCAGCAACATGATGCCCTGTGCCACCTTTAGGAATGGCGGCAAGCGCTGCATCGCAACGCTCCAGAAGGTTTTCCTGTCCTGTTGCTAGAGTCCTACTCTTTGTGGTTCCCTGCCCTTCCCTTTTCTGTCTTGTTGCTCCTGTAGCCAGACAAAATTCCTCTCTTGTCTGACCATCTCTCCTGCGGTGGTCCTCCACACACCCGCTTACCAGTACCTACACCTGCATACTGCCTCCAGCTCCCTCCTAATAACTTCTACTGCCAAGCTGCCTCCAGGGTTCCTCTGCTACTGCACTCCTTCCTGCTGGGATCATGCTTGCAAGATGCTACCATTATACTCTGTGGTGTCCAGGTTTTTTTAGCCTGCCCATTGGCTTTTTCCCAGGGACTTAGTGTCCCTTATGTCCCCTGGGCCTCCATCTCAGAGGCCAAGGTGGCTTCTAGAACAGGTCACCCTAATCTGCACGACATCCTCACCAGATGCAAGGTAAGGGGTCGTACCCGGCCTATTCCTAAAATACATATAATGGATAATG
Source organism: Ambystoma mexicanum (assembly GCF_040938575.1). Lineage (NCBI taxonomy): Eukaryota > Metazoa > Chordata > Amphibia > Caudata > Ambystomatidae > Ambystoma > Ambystoma mexicanum. The sequence goes on along the minus strand of NC_090925.1, from coordinate 1,263,061,176 downwards.
CTACATATGCATCCCATATGAAGCTTCATCACCAGGCTCAACCATCCTCTCTCCTCCGTCACGCCGCTGTGTTCCTGAATCTCCCATTCCAGGTCACACCACCACACATACCCTTTTCTTCACAGATGTCAAATGTCCTCAGTAAGTAAACTCCTTCAAATAATTTGGTTCCTTACATTTCCTGCCCCAGCGAGAGGTATTTGGCCACTCCCTTCTTGCAGCGGTGCCCTTAAGGATCTCGGTATTTTGGAGCAAGAAATCTTCGCCATACAAAGATTTAGCACCCTCTTGCATATACCTCCTTCCTTCCAACCACATCACGCCATACATCAGATGTTTTTACCGCTCTCGCATACGCTTCATGCACATGAATTGGTTTTGACCATTTGTTATCATCCTACTTCAGTGCTACTGGTGACCTTATCCTGGCCCATGCACCAGGTTGAGCACACCCAAGTTCTTTTACTCCTGACCAGTCATACCACTCTTGATTCTGCATCTGTTTTTCCTCTGATATTTTCCTCTATACTTGCCGGTCGAGTCCTACAGTGGCACTTCACCTTACCTGTACCCATGGCGGAACCAGCTCTGTGTTTTGTTTCCTGCCCATATTAAATTCAAATGCGGAAATCCCTGTAGTGGTATGCAGTATCAATCTAAGCGCAACTATACTTCTACTTTCCAATCCTGGTTGGTCCACACCCACACCTTATGGTTTCTTTAATGACATTGTTAAATCTTTCCACTACCCAATTAGTTTGTGGGTGATAAATTGAACTTGTTGAATGTAGTAGAGCATGGTCACTCAAATACTTATTAATTTCCCTTGATCTGAATTGTACCCCATTGTCCCAAGTATAGTTGCTGGGTACCACCGCCTGCCAAATATTTCTTCGGAAAAATCCCTAGTATTAAAATGTCCATGCCCATTTCCCCCTCCACCCGCATGTTGCGATAGTATATCTGTCTCGGACACTGGTAGCTTGTGACTCATATGCACTTTGTCACTCTTTTCAGAAAGGATACCATTTCTGACTGCTCTCAACCTGTACGTTGCAACAAAGCCACCAATAATCTCTGCGAATACGTTGATTTGTCTTAGTTATACCCTTAACGTCCTAGATTAATTATCTCCCTTCTCATCAACATTACATACAGTTAATCTTTTTCGTGCCACATTGCCTCCATATCCATTTCTTTCAATCTTTTTCTATTCACACCCAGAATGATTCCTGCCAAGACAGTCTCTCCATGGCTATGTTCCAGGACTTCTCCGGTACCGCTTGGTCTAAATTTGCCCACACAACTTCCTTTTCTTCACTATCTTCAGGTTGCTCTTTTATACTCTGTCTGGAAAGATAATAAACTGTATCATTTATTTCATGGCAGATATTTTGTCTGAAACTCATACTCTTGCAGATTTGGTACCCATCTCCTTGTCCTGACTGATACTTTATCCAAACCTTTAGCAGCAGATGTTAAAATCTCTAGAGGTTTATGATCTAGATGTATTTCAAATATTTTTTCAATCATTGCGTAAGCTTGCTTAGCTTCCTTAAGTAGTCTCGACAAAAATGCAATGACATTCTTCTACTTCCCTTCGAGTCAAAACTGCCTCGAAACCCACACTGCTGGCATCCGTTGCAATAATGACATGGCATGGCATTTGTAACGCACCTATACACAAGCGTCTCAAGGCGTGACGAGGCAAGGAAAGGGGAACAGAGGGAGGCAAGGGGAAGTGCAGACAGCAGATGTCCAAAAGTGCAGGTAGGGGGACTGTAGGGTTACAGATACAGACCCAAGTGCAATGGTTGCCGGGAGGCAGTGCGGGTGTGCAACTGGGCGAGTAAGGACCTTGGCCCGAAATAAGAGGGTAGCCAGGTGACCCGTGCAATATCAGACAGGAAATCAGCGGGGCAGAGGAAGAGAGAAGGAATAAGCAAAGAGGAAGCGCTTGAGGTGCTTCCGAGACTGGAGATGGTCCTCCTCAAATTTCTGAGAGGGAGGGAGACTGTTCCAGAGGAAGGCCCCAAATGAAGAAAGATCTACCACCAATTCATTACTTGGAGAAGCGACTGACCCTGAGGGAGTTGGAGGAGCGAAGCGTGGTATACATTTTGAATAGTACTCAGCAGCAGCCATTCCAAGAAATGCGCCAACTTGTTCTTTGCTATAACGGGATTATGTTTTCTCTATAAGCTTTACCTAGTTATTTTTGTTTACACCACTTTGGCTGATATTATGTGACCGAAATACTCAATTTCATCTCTATTGTACACTTGTCTCCAGCCCTCCAATAAGGGGCATATCACTTTTTATGCACTTAAAATATGTGAATATAGTACGTTTCGTTTTTCCTTCCGTATAATTTACACACGCTATTGATTTCCCCCAATTCCTCCAGTAGATGGCAATGCAGCAATCCTTTAACACATTACAGTTCACTCCTTGGTGTCCAGATTATCTCAGCAGAAGCAGCTGGGCGTTAGTTCGTGCATGACTCTTCAAAAGGACGGTACAGGCAGCTGCACACAATGGAGCAGAGAATGGATGCAAACACACCTGAATTAAATCTGATTGTGGTTTTTAAAGTTCTCGTGGACTAGGCACTTGCTTATCAAGCTCCGAGGCACTGGGAAGCTGGTAGGCTTGAGCAGATGACCCACTTCTCGTATTACGTTCATGCAAACAAAACATGGCCCAGGTCATGTGAACATGATTTAACATAGGGCAGACACCAGTTAAAATAGGCCCAGCTGAAAGCTCCATGTTTGCAGAGTAACTTTGCAGCTAGAGTAGAGTGGAGTGAGGGGAGCCGAAAATAAACTGAAACACTTTGCAGTGGCAGAAGCTTAACACTCTGCTAATGAGGGCACAGTACCAATGACCCTATGGCCTAGTCACTTACTGAAAGTCAGCCTCAAAGGCCGAGCTGTAAACTGTGAAAGGTAGGTGGCAGCAACATGAACAGAGTGGCCAGAGCAGAAACAGACAACGTTGCTTGCGATTGTTCCATGACAAGATAATGTACACTTTTATTTAAAAAAATAAGATTACCACCATCCACAATGACTCTGGCATCAGATCCAGACCCTCCCTGCCACTCCTTTACATTCATCAGAAAACATAAATCTACATATTGTTGCAACATATATGTTAATAGTGTTGGGTTGCTGCTTTGCCGATGGAACGCTGACAAACTGCTAGCACTAGAATGTTTCCTCGGACGATTCAAAAAAACAGGTTTTCACACATTTAAAAAGGACTCCTCAGTTTTTCAAGCTGCACCATTTTCTTACATGCAGGGGAGGACAGAGGGGAGAAAAGCAAGGGGGTGGGGGATCGAGAGGGGACACTAAAGTGAGCTTTACAGGAGAGCGACAGGCTAGAGAAAATAATTTACAGAGACTGCTGCACAGTGGAAATAAACTGCAATCATAGGATGCAGAGACAGGAGAGGCAGCGTAAAAGATGAAGCAACTCCTAATGGTGACAGCCAGAGTGGCTTAAATTGAGATGCAGAGGTAGTGCCAGGCAGCAACAGTAGGAGCGAGATAGAAACACAGCTATTGGACCGGGGGCACGATTTATGAATACCCAACGTAGCTGGCATCTGGTTCTGCATTTGTGATGTATATGCAGTGGTGTGCAACAGTAAAATTGGCATCTTGAACGGGGGCATTTGAAGCATCATTGTATTGGGGTTTAACTGCAATTTTAGTTTCTTTACTAAGGAACCAACCATATGGGTTACATTACCTACTTTGTTTTTATTGTAAGGGAGGTACATCTTTATGCAATTCGGAAAGAAGACAAAACTAATAAAGCAAAACACAGCGCAAGACACGAGATAAAAGGAGGCAGAGCTGTGAGCAACTCCAGGCTGTGGAAGGATGAAAAGGGTGGCCAGGCATCAACCAAAGATTGAATGTGAATTTGCAATGAAAAGCAAAAGGACATTTTTGTTCATCATGCTATTACAAAAATGGTTAATTGTGTCTCCATGTACAATATGTTACACTTTCTGAATACTATCTGTAGCAAGAGAACAAAGAACACTGGACCTTCTCTGAAGGATTGCGGATTTGTTAGGTCCCATCTTGCAACAAGTTGCTCTGAAGTACTTCACTTCTTCAGGACAGGTTTTTCAGGGGTGGATCATAAGCATTTAATAAAAGGACCAGCTATTAGGGGTTCTGTTTTTCACCCAACATTTCTTCATTTTTTCTTTTATTTTTTTTATTTTTTTTAGATGGCACCAGTGCATCGCTGCCTTTTAAATAGAGTTTGCTGAAAGGCCAGAATAATTTACAGTCTTGTAGAGGGCACTCTGGTTTCTTCATGCCATGCATGAGTGACTTGGTCCTTCAGACTTGCTCTTTTCTTTGCATGCTTGCAGTCCTGAAATTGAGAAAACATATTACAAGTTTCAAAACATAAAAAATGAAACCAGCACTGAACGACATGCTGAAGCATGGAATGAGAGCTCGGTTTTATTTTATGTTTTATTTATTTGTAGAGCGCACCAACCCCTTGGGCAACTAGGCGCTGGTTACAGTAGGGGAAAACAGAGCATAACATTGCGTTCTCATTGCAAAGTAAGTGTCAGTTGAAGAGGTGGGTTTTTAAGTTTCTTCCTGAAGGTGATGTAGGACGGTTCATTGCGCAAGTGCGTGGGTAACTCATTCCAGAATTAGGCAGCCTGGGTCTGATGTTACTGTTGTGACTGCACCGGTGGGAAGCTGGATCTGCCTGATTTTTTCCAGTTGAATTTGAGGGTGGCAAGACAGTGTTTGTAGGCCATTCTTAGAGGTCTAGCCGAAGAGTGTTTTTTGAGTTTGCTTACAAAGGTAAGGCGGAGCATTGTTTGAGATGCAGCAGTGTGCGATGGAGAAGATCTTGAAATTGACCCTGTCTTTGACTGGTAGCCAGTGGGCGGCTTTCCTGGCCTTGGAGATATGTTTTCCCCCACCGATGTCTAGGGCTGCTCTTACGGCATTGTTCTGTACCATTTAGAGCAGAATGAGGGCCCAAGCTATTTCAAGCCCTTTCTTTGAGGAGAGGAAGTGTTTGCTAGCTGTGATGAGTTTGGTGGCGTAGCCCGATGTGGAGGCAATGTGATTGACTTGTCAGGACATATTTAGTGAGGAGTCCAAGTATGATCCAAGGGTTTTCACGGAGGTGGCCACTGGGATGTTTGCGACTGTCGATTCGAAAGATTTGTAGGCAGGGTGCAGCTTGGCTAGGTGCGCTGGTGGGGGCAACAAGGAGTAACTCTGTCTTGTAATCTTCTATGAGAGGCCATCCACGATTGGACCGTTTCATAGACTGTGTTCACCTTGGTGGCATCTTGGACGTAGCTGCCAGAGAGAGGGGATGAGGATCTGGGCGTCTCCGGCGCAGTTGGTATATGAAACGCCCAACGAGTTCAAATGATCAACGAGTGGTTTGCTGTATATGTTGTATTGGGTGGAGGAGACACAGAAGCCTTGCGGCACACTGCAGGGGGAATGGAGTGGGGTGGGCGGCAGCATTGCCTGCGAAGAGCAGAGAGGTTCTGGTGAAAAGTGGCCTGAGGATGTGAGGTGATGGCATAAAGTTTGATGGTCGACCAAGTCGAATGCTGCCAACAGATCCAGGAAGAGGAGGGAGAGGTTGTTTTGGTCGTTGGCTTCATCTAACTGATTTTTTTTTTTTTAGGTCTAGGAGGGTGGTCTCTGTTCCGTGCTTGGGCCGGACGTTTGATGGACGAGTGCCTAGGATGTGGTGTGATTCTAGGATTTCCTGAATTTGTAAATAGGTGACTGTCGATTTGCAAGAGGAATGGGACTGTGGTGATGTGACTGTAATTGGTGGGAATGGCTGGGTCAAGGGTAGGCTTTTTTTTTTTTAGGTGTGGGGTGACCCATGATTCTTCGAGGAAGGGTGTCACAGAGCAGGACACAAAGTTGGTGTTGATTATGGCGGTGATGAGGGGGAGGAGAGGTTCTGCACAGTCTTTTACAAGGTTGGCTGGCAGGAGTCCCCTTTGCAACAAGAGGGTTTCAGGCCACTGGTAATGTTGCTAAAAGTAGAGACACGTGGGCTTGAACTCAAAGGGTGGAAATTGAACATCATCAGCAGGAGGCGGACTGCAGCATGGGTCTGATGTTACTGTTGTGACTGCATCGGTGGTGGCGCGTTTGGTGGCAATTTTAGTTTGCAGAGAAGCAATTTTTTGGCGAGTGTGTCTTGGACCATGTTGTACCAGGTGTTATCTTTGGGGAGTGGGGCTAGCCCAGGGTGTGTGATGGGGTGGGGAGAGACCAGGGACTGGGTAGGAGTGGCATGAGGGAGCCCAACGACTGTGATGGGAGCAGGTGACGTCGCGCAATATATACTGTCCATTTGGCATTTCTGGGGGGTCCCGACCTGCCCAAATTTTGCTCAGGGGGGCTCCGGCCAAAAAAGTTTGAAGACCACTGCTCTATGGGGTCCTGCGCTGCAAGGTGCACCCTGGCCAGACTGGATTCATCCCGGGCCGAACCACCCACAACATTGGGCGCATTCCCAACCTTATTAGGAGCACCTCTAGGGAAGGTGTGGAACTGGGCGTTGTCCTGCTGGACGCCCACAAAGCATCCCATCTGGTGGATTGGGGGTACATAAGCACATAAGCAGGGTCCTGGCCCACTATGGGTTCGGCCTGAACGTTACAAAAAAATGGGTTCTAGCAAACTACCAGCAACCTACTACATCGCTGAGAATCAATGGGCTCTGATCCTCGAATTTGGTAATTTCACGGGGCACCAGTCTGGGCTGCCCCCATCAATCCTAATCTTGGCACTATCGATGGCGCCATTTGCCACTAGGATACGAGACAACCCGCGGATACAGGGAAAACACATAGGGGTACACTGCTACAAATCTCCTTATATGCCGACGACGTGCTATAGTCCCTCACACAATTGGACACCTTCCTCGAGATGCTAAGGCACAAAATCTCGGCGTTCAGCGAAGTGTCAGGCTATAGGGTCCACTATTAGAAATCCAGTGCCATGGGAGTAAACGTTCATCAGAAGCGTAGGAACGGGTGGCTAGTAGCAGTCCAGTCCCATTGGGTAAGGCCCATTTCACCAACGTAGGCGTCAGGCACCTGCTCCCCCTTCTTTGGGTTTGCAGAGTAGTTCCCAGGGACGGTGCATAAGCCGCCCACCCTCAGGTGGTGCACAAAGTACTAAATCCTAGAAGGAGGGGGGCACGACCCACTATGCCGATAACCTGAGTTGGGGCAGAATGGACAATGCCTAAAACTCCTCACTATTCCAGTTGCTGCATGTACTATTGATGAAATCTGGTATTGCGTGAATGAAAAGGTTTTCTAATGCTCTTGGTTGGCAATGTGATTGATCCCTATGCTGTTTATTGTCTCCATGTCTTTGTTCCGTTTTGTTTCTTAACTGTTAAAACAAAAAGAACATATTAAAAAGAAAGGTAAATTGCCTTTCAAATGGTCCTTTCCTTCCATGTCCCTTTTTTGCTCCTCTGCGTCTCGTGCTGTGGTAAAGGCAGCAAAGTTAGGCTTCCCAAAGGCACATGCCATGGATATGGAGTATCCACTGAAGGTGGAGTGGGGCAGAGAGCAATCAATGAAATGGGGCAGCTAAAGTGGCTACAAAGGAAGTGAAAAGCAGCAGATACAGACCAACAATAGATGGATGAGAGAGAGCAACCCAAAGTGAATGACAGGCGACAGACAGATGTTACAGAAGGGAAGCATGAAGTGAAGGTGAATGCCACGATAGGATGACTTGAAAGCAGAGATCGAGCAACTTAGAAAGGGAGACGGTAGGTACAGAGAAGAGGAGACCATGGATGGCAGAGGCCCAACTATGAAGAAAATGTGTGAGAGACAAGTGGCAGACCAACAGACATTCGGAAACAGGCAGCAACACAAAAGAGAGACAGCAACGCGAGTCTGAATGTGCTTCTGTTTTGATAACTGCCTTTCCTACAATTGTATTTCAAACCTTGAAATACTGTAAAACTCTCTCGGCCACGCAGCATTCCACAACAGAGTCCCCGTGAAGATTAAGCTGTGTTGCATGCACTTACTAACTTGTGTGTGAGAACGTTTTCCACAAGTGTAATAAAACATTGGAATGCAGATAACTTTGCTATACAATTCTTTTGTTCCTGATATTTTTATGCACGCATTTGATGGATGTCAAACACGTTTCACTCTTATGAAGGAGAAAACTGGCTTGTACCATCTTGAAAATTGGATTGAATTAGCCCCTTTATCAGATCGTATATTTTCAGCTTCCAGTACTTCATCGTCATTGGTCGTTTCACGCTTTGTAAGACACATCAAGCTTGTTGATTTTAGAGTTCTACTCTCTTAGGAAGTTGTGAACAACCGACTACGGCTAAATGAAATTCATCTTGTCATCAGTTTGCTCCAATATCTGCCTATGAACTATCCTTTAATATTTGCGCATGTGTTTCTTAAACCTACCCATTCTTCTGTAAAATTGTACATTAACGTAAATAGGTATTTCTTTTTTAAAAGTGTATATAAACCAAATTACAAAAAAAGAAAATTGCATTTACTCCCAAATTTTAAAAATTGGGAGTAAAATACTCCCACATCAAAATCCTATCTCGAGCACTGCATGTCATTCCTGCGTCAGCCAATTTCTCCAATACTCTTGTGTGCCTTTCATTATGTTGTTGTAATTATCAGCACACATGAAAATTTTCATCCTGAAAAAAAATAGCACTCCTCTATCCCTAATGAATAGCTTATACATTATTTTTGGGAAAGTTGAAACAGCTGAGATGAGCCCAAACTGCATTATTACCTACGGGAACAAACAGGTGTTATAAAGGCAGATGGATGACGTGACATTTTGTGCGGCTGAAACTGGCAATAGGCAGATGCAGGGTCCAATGTTGATTTTTTTTTTGATGGGCCGAGGATTGCAATTAATTAATGTATATTCGACAGCAGATACCGGTCTGGTGTAACATGCCTGCGAGATCCCTTAGATCTACACCTGCTTAGTTTACTGCCATGGTATTCCAAATAATCACCATTAGGATACCATTCCAAATAGCCTATTATTTCTTAATACTGTAGCAAATAAAGTAGATTCCTGGAGACTTCTGAAGGGTCACAAATAAGTTCCTGTATTGCTCTTATCAGGTTAAATCAAGTTACCTCTTAGGGGGCCACTGGCACCCATCACCCAGGCTTTATTTTTCCAACTGCCCAAGTACAGAACCTTATCCCATAAACATACTCTCGCTCATACAACATTCTGACAGCATTCTCAGACATTATAAGATCCATGCATCCATCCAAGCACTCTAAAACACATCTCCCTTCCTTTCCCATCTCTCACCACATACCACCCAAGCACTACACAACAAATACCTTCTCTCCAATTCCATCTTTACTTCATCCCTCAGCATTAATGGAATATTGCCTAATTAGTGTGCTACTTGCCACAATCCCTCCTTTAACTTTATTTGGCGCGCTAAACCTTTTACAAACCAAAAGTCATCCCGGAATACTGTCTCTTGTAATTTCTCTAGGTCCATTTGCCTACAATGTCACATGACATGAGACTCCTTTGTATTTGGTTCGAATCTTACTTCAATTTTTTGATATGCCCAACTCAATAACAGCACAGAACCCTTCCTCGAGACATATATTTTGCCTTCCTTTGCTTAAATTATAGCTCTGCTTGGGGGCACCTAGCCAAATCTCGGTGGTTCTCTTCATCTGCCATGTCTATTTCATGTAGCTAGTCGCTGTTTAAATTACGTTCCCACCCAGTTTCTAGAAGAGTGTATTTTGCCCCAGAGTCCATCCCCGTGACTGGTACGCCCATCTATTAGTGCCATTGCTTTCGGGCTATCCAAATGTTCCTTCTCATTTCCTACTACAAACATACTCTCCTCATATATCTCATTTACCATATTTATTGCTTTGCTAATATTTTTGCAGCATTTGACAAAATTACCTTTCCAGTTGCATAACCTGCAAATTGTGCGCAAAGCTGGTCCAAAGGAACCTACAGCCACATCTGCAGCACCTCCGTTGTTGGTACATATTCTGAGATCTGCCCTTTGCCGCTTCCACTCTGAGTGTACTCCTCTGCATAAGAGTCAGTTCTTCCGATCCCCATCTCCTCATTGTTTCATTATAATTATTGCTGCTATTCGCAGTCCATCTGCCAATCAGAGCTACTGTTTTATGTTTGAGCACATTGTGCACTATCTATTCTCTAGCGTTTTGACACACATTTCAGTATGTTCTACAACCTTCACTATTCAGAGCACTCCTTCCAGTACAGGGTCGTCTTCGGGCCAGTCTCTGACTTTACTATTCCTACATTCCAGCATGAACTGATTGGAGCCGCTCATTCATCTGGCCTCCGAAATTGCAAGTTCTTGCAAGGCTTCTCAATGCGGTTATCGAATGCCCCACTGTCCCTCTCCACCATGTTCCTGTATCCCGGTTCCAAAAATGCTACCATTCTAGTATTGTGCTCATCTTTTTCTCATAGTATATTGCCTTGACACACTTCTCATTTATGAAGACAGGGATCGAAATTGCCAAGAGCTGGGAGCAAGCCAGCTCCTGCTTCTAGCTAAATCGGGCATGGTTACAGTGGAGTATCAGAAGAAGGACATGGATGCTGTGTAGACTTTTTATGCATGATTTTTATTCTAAAATCACATTAGGCCTAACTCTCCCTAGATACATGAGGTGTTCCCTACCTATTTTACTAAGGTGCTCGTCAATCAGGGTGAATGCCCAAAAACAAGTTTGTCCGCAGTCCAAATCTAACTTATCTGACCCTACCACTAATGTAACTAAGGACAGGAGAATGACTCCCTTCTCCTGGTCATTCTGTTTTGTCACAGGTTTTCTATGTTCTTTCATTCCACTCAATAGACCATACGCAAACAGTCTGTTATTTTCTGGATTAAATGCTGTAACACTTGTAAGGGACGAACAGTTTTCCTCTCCCCATGTCAACAATCTTACATTTATAGAAGAAGTTCCGTCTCACTTTCTTATCAGGTTCTTGTAGGTGTTTTGACTTCCTGACCTTGTGGGTGTGTTTTCCCAAAATATCTTCATTATATTCTCTTTCTCATCTTTGGGACCTGGGCTGACTTTTTCCTTCTCCCAAGGTAACAAGTGTGTATTTCATGTAGCTCTGCCTTTCATTATCATGGTTCTCATTCCTCGTCCTATTTCCAATATTTTTCTCATTAGGCTTTTGTTTGAGTTAGGAGTCCATCTTAACTGTCAGGTTATTATAGTGTTCCTGTAGTACCTTCTACTCCGAGGGGTAATGTCACTGGTACCTGTAAGGTCTTGGACTCTTTTTCCGCTTCTTCTTGGCTCACTAGTCATGCTGTCTGGTTCACGTGCATTTCGTTCTAGTCTTCCAAATCAAACTTGTTCTGTTATCTTGGGTCGAGAGTGATTTTCTCCAGTCAATGGTATAGGCGTTCTGCAGGCGGACTGCCCACCACCATTGCTGTGGGGTCACGCCACCACCGATAACTCTTCACTTGCATTGCAATTTCATCCGTTCTCAAACGCTGGGCTCCCAGCATCTTTGACTCCATAACTGAGCTTGACTGGCTTACATGGGCTCTGCGTTATGCAAGAGCTGCCCCTCCTTCTGCTCTGCTACGCACAGGGACTTCCCCTGGTTCTCACTGCAATCCAGCTACTCTCTCTCACGCCGTCTCTCCCACTGTCTTGTCAAATCATGCCTTTTCAGCATACTCAACACAGTCCTAATTAAAGGGGGTAGTCCTAGTTTCCTGTTGCAGACAGCATAAATTCACTTCACCTTTATGGAATTGATAATGTTCCAATTTTATTTTTCTAAATTTTTTAAACTGTGTTCCGGTTGTCTCCCTTTGCACACCTCCTCCTCTGTGCCTGCCAGGCTGTTAGACCACTCAGTGAGTTCCTGTGCAGCCCCCCCCACCCATCTCTCTCCGCCTCTGCTCCCATGGCTCTCTCCATATCACTTATCCCACCCCTCTCACAAAGTCTGGAAGAAAAAGCTGACTTTAATCCAGGCCTACATATCGCTACTCCAGACAGACTATTACGGAAATCCTCTTCACTGTCCCCTTTGCTGACGTATGGACCACTCCGCCCCCCCCCCACTGGTCTTCACTCTTCTTCTTTCCCATTAATGGTGACACTAGGTGGGAAGTACTCCTGGCATACTCCTCATCCTCTAGATGTATCATTAATGTCCATCACAATGGCACATCATGGCCCCAGGGTCTCAACCTAATCTTCTCCTTCTCGACCGGCGCCTGCCTTCTCTCTAACATCATCCCTTCTCCCGCCACAAGATCATCTCCACTCACTTCTCTGCCACCTCTGATGGGAATACCACACCTTTGTACACCCCCTCGGAAAATCTTCAAAGATGGTAACCAGCTTCACTTAGCTACTCTGAATGCTTGCTCTACCTTCGAACACTTGTCTGACATTGGTCTCCTTCTCGAAGACTTTGACCTGGACATCCTTGCTCTTACCGAGACGTGGTTCAACGCCATCCGTCACTGCTCTTGACACTCTCCTCCCAGTGGGCTACAAACTCCTCTCCAAACCCAGACCCAACAGGCCTGGAGGTGGAGTGGCCCTGGTCTTCCCCTAGTGTGTCCCTGCTTCCATTATTCATACTCCTTCGTTGAAGGACTCGTCTGTAGGCTTGGGGTCTCACCTACTCTCACCCTTGCCACTATCTCCCTCTTCCTCTCTGAATGGGCCGACGCTGCCTAATCCTTTTCAACCTCTTCTTCCAAACTCCTCCTCCCTGGTGACTTCAATATCCACCTGAACTTTCCGGAATCATCCACCTTCCAGGTCCTTTGTGACTTCCTCTCTCACTATTCAACCTTCCAGCCCGACTCACTCTTCCGGCCATTCTTGATGCCCTCTGCTCTGGTGACATCCGCATCTCCAACCCGGTCAACACCCCCTCTCCTGGTCTGACCAATCTCTCCTTTCTTCCCACCTGGGGCCCCTTTGTACCTCAATCCGAGCCACCCCCCCTTCTCCCATACTGCCAGCCTACTTCGCCGTCATTCGACCGATGAAGCGATCATCAATTGCTGCTTTTGTCTCCGCCTTCATTTCTCTCTCACTCTCACTCTCACCTTGCCATGTCGAACACCCTTGACATCATTGCCCCTGCCATGAGAATATGCCTAAAACCTGTCAGCACGACTCCGATCTAGCATCTCTGAAACGCAAGTGCAGAGTTGCTGAACAGAAGTGGCAGACCTTGGGCTCATCCTCTGAAAAACTGGCTTGCCGCCTGCTCCAAAGCCAATATTGGTCCTCAATTCGCTCCAAGAGGCACGCCCACATCCAAGCCTGCATCTCTGGAGCCACTAACAGGTGAAATCGACAAGTAACTTGCCAATTCACCTGCAGTCTCCACCCTCTCGCCTTCCTTCCCAGGCTCTCTGCACTGCCTTGGCCTCCCACGTAACATCTAAAATTCAGGACATCCTGTACTCGCTATCCTCCACCCCCATATCTCCCATGCGTGCTCCCTTGCCTTCCATGGACCCCTACTTACACACCCCCCCCTCACTCTACTACCTCCTGCTCATAGCACCGGATGAGGTCTCTTAAGTGGTCTGCTCTATGAAGGCCTCCTCCAACCTGGTGCGCCCCTGTTCCTCTAGAACCATTAAAGGAATGGTTCAGTCAAAAAATGTTATTGTCCCTACGGGTCAGCCATGTGTTTTTAAGCCTAAGTCGCTCGATTTTAGAAAAATTTCCTATGGACCTTACCCGAGTTTTCGTCCATTAAACGCACGCGAAAACAGGCACCAGGGCGCTGCCATTTTGTGATAATCCCATCACTTGCCGCATCGCCCTGGCTGACCTGCTTTTGCGGCAATAAATCATATCCCCCGCCTCTGAGCCGGTCATCAGCAGACGCGCACCGCCCATTTCACAACGCCAAAGCATGTCTCGTGTCAACAATCGCTGCGCTTCAGCTAATGGCGTGTCGCCATGGAAATGGCAAAACGCCTCATTCCTCAATAAGTATAAGCAGACCGTTTCACAACACATAGCAGCAGATTTTCGATTCCATTCCTCTCTCTGTGTTACTTTGAGTATTCTGTGACTCGTTTCTGTGCTCTGGTCAGCTACCTTTGCCGCTTGTAGCCCGTGTGAACACCTGTACCAACGCTATGAATTATTTTAGTTTGCTTCCCACACAATGGCTACAATAATGCCCTACATGTACGAGCACGAGTATACCGAGGAGGAACTACTGGAAAGGGAAACACGTGAAAACGATGGGGCTTCTAAGACACTGGACCTAATCGCATGGACGGTGTTTCCACCTGGTGAACATGCAATCGGTGCAAGCTAATGCAAACCGAGGAGGAGAACTACTGCTGCTGCTGTGAAAACTCGGATGCGTGGCCTACATTTCGGAACGCGAGCCACGACCGCAATGCATCACCGAGCTGCCAGACTTCAGGGCAGCCTTCCTCACACGGTCCATGTTGAGGATAATGATGGTGCTTATGCACGAACTTCGCGCAACTGTTCGTCCTCGGAATCCGAGTAATGAGTAAGTATAATCTGCTTGCGATGCCACTTCTATTTAATGGTCGTCTCCTATATCCAAAATTACATCTACATGTCATTTTAACGCATGAAAGTCGTTCAATAGTGTGCAGTGTCTAGATAGCATTTGTCCAACTAGAATGCCATTAGTTACAAGAATTGTCATTGACAAATAACGTTTAATCAACTTAACTTGGTCATTTAAAAACAGTTTGTATCATTATTTTTCACAGGTGGTACAGGCTAATGGCCTATCGTTCCTTTACATGGTGGCTTCAAGGGAGGCTTGGACACCGCATTCGAAGAGTAATACCCGCCTGTGCCGTTCGTGCCATAAGAGAAACTTTCCCCAGTGACAGCGGTCAGCACAGGGGATTTTCCCTCGCTGTGCTGCAACCTGACCTGTACAATGTGTAAAGTTTTGTATTTTTGTGCCATCAAAAAAAGAAACAAAATAAAACACCACATATATTTCAACAAAGTTTGTTTCGATTTTTTAAATGAATCAAGTGTGTCTCCATTCAGCAGTCTTCCTGTGCCTTGTCTGCATGCCCCAGGCCCATCCATCCCACCCCCCTCGATCAAAGGCAGTTTGCGCCAGTGTATGCACGTTGCCATGGGGGGCTGTCAGGGGCGCGAACGGCCAAGGTGCCAAACAGCATGTACACTTCAAAAGGTATCCCACGCCAAGGAGCCATCGCTCACATGGCCTCCTCAGACTCCGTGTCTCCAGGCAGGGCTCCCCATTGAAGCAGGCCGCCCCCCTGCAATCCACATAAGTGCGTCTCCATTGAGCAGTCTTCCTGTGCCTTATCTGCACGCCCCAGGTCCATCCATCCCACCCCCCTCTATCAAAGGCGGTTCGCGCCAGTGGATGCGCGCTGCCATGGGGGGGCTGTCAGGGGCACGAACGGCCAAGGTGCCTAACAGCATGTACACTTCAAAAGGTATCCCACGCCAAGGGCCCATCGCTCACATGGCCTCCTCAGACTCCGTGTGTCCGGCCAGGACCCCCCTCACGCTGGCCGGCCCCGGCAAACCACATACCACGACATACACACATCATTCATTCACAAACACATCCCTGTTTGTAATACTTTATAAACCACTTGATATGTCTCATGAGAACATCTTTGTGCTTTGCAAGTCAACTCCTGAACGTGCTACCTGAGAACCACTGAGATCTATGCTAATCTGCTCACGCTATCCATGAACTTCAGTGAACGCTTCAAGCAAACTCGTCAGTGTGCTACCTGTGGCCATCTACCTGTTCTCCTGCAACATACTGCTCTGCTTGCTGAATCCAACTGTTTGTTGGCCAAGGTAAGGCCATGTATCCTAATCATATTTCGCTGATTTTTAAATTTCTATTTATTTGCGAGTAGAGTACTCAATAGTGCTATGTTCATTGGTCTCATTGATATTGACTTGAGTTTCCATTGTAATCCTATAAATAGATCCATTTATTTTCATCTGTGTCAATTGTCATCGAATTGCATCCTTCGGGGGTCCAGTCTATATTGTAAGCATTTTTCCTTATCTGCAAGACAGAACATCCAAGGGACGAGTCACATGTACAGAGTTTAGTCGCATCATTTATAAATGTCTGTAATTTATGCAAATGCTAAGCCGCACATGATGAACAGGTATAGTTCCTGCGACGAAAACAAACCTTGCATTGAACATTGTATGGTTCATTTACTTTTGTATCACATTTTTATTCATCAAGATTGTATAATAATGTCGATATTTACTTTTCAGAATTTTCAACAATGCCTGCCTGTTCGATTAGCGGTCGCCCTTCAAAGACCCATACTAAATCTGAAGGCACTACAATGCATGTATTCCCGAAAACTGTTGATCGAATAAGAGAATGGCTCAGACATTGCGGATATCCAGAGGATGAGCTGGTAAGTAGAGTCCAACAAGTCTTAGAGGACAAGAGGGGTGATCGATACCGCATCTGCAGCCGGCACTTTTCCTCGAACATGTACACAACATCTTGGGTAACAAAGAAGAATAAACGGCGAACGACACGGTGCTTGAGAACGCTATTCCCACTCTATTGGTCCACATTCCAACACTGGTGAGTCAAGTGTCCGGATTCAGCTTTAGGCCTTGCGGTAGTGTGTAGGTAGCCAAATGGATTCATTGATATTTTAGGTGTTGTGTCCCTTGTAATACTTTCGACATTGATATGAGTGTATAGCTTTTCGAATAATGACATTTATCAATATATTCTTTTTCGATTTCATAACCCACAAACGAAATCTATATATGGGCACAGGGAACTATGCTATATTGCGCATTTTCAATAGCATTACTCTCAAATATTCTGTCTCCTTAAATGACAATTTGTAATATTGGCATTTCAATATCAATCAATAATTTACCTTTACAACTGCTTGACTATCCCTTGAATCTGAAGCAAGAACATTCTACATCCGTGACGTGCTCGCAGTTATCAACCACTTCTAGCGCGTATCAGGTAATCGTACTTGGCTATTCCGCTACAGACTTGTTTTATGCATGTCAAGTAATACTTTTATTGTATCGTGTAATTATTTTACCGAATGTTTGGTTAGTGCTTTCCAATTAATATACACCTTAGATATCGTCCACTGGTGTTTGTTTTCAGTTATGATTAGTGTTATCCATAGTAACGCACGTACTGTCTTTCAGGGAGATGCTGAAGCGTCCACCACATTGACAACATCCCTAGATGTTCTTCAGCAGCACGAGGTATGGATACTGACAGCTCCATCGAACTAGATCTTCAGAGCTGTCATTTGATTGTTCGACACAATGTTTCATTCGTGGTTAGCCATTGATATGTACCTGTGCGGTCGACCCCAAGTGTGTCTTATGTTTTCAATATTGTAATCCTTAGTAATGCAAGTACTATCTTTCAGGCAGTTGATGGAGCGTCAACCCCTGCACTTGATGCGGAGCCTGACATTCAAATAATTCCAGGGGAAGTGGAAGCGGGACCTTGCATATACGAATCTGCGCAACAGCTTTCGGAAGTGCGCAATACATTTACAACATCCCTACATATTCTTCGGCAGCACGAGGTATGGATACTGACAGATCCATCGAGCGTCATCATATAACGTGATTCCATTTGCTATACTTTCTTCCCTATTAACGCAAGTACTGTGTTTCAGGGAGAAGACGGAGCTTCCACTACAATAACATCCAATTTAGATGATGCAGATGTAAATAAATTGGAGAAATAAGTCAATGAAATCTGATCATATTTAGATATTCCTTGATTATTTTAGACAATGCATCCTTTGTGGTTATCTCTTTATATGTACCTGTGCCGTCGACCCCAAGTGTGTGTTATGTTTACAATATTGAAAACCATACTAATGCAAATACTGTGTTTCAGGTAGTTGCTGAAGCCTCCTCTCCAATACAACCATTCATGGCAGTCCATGCGGAGCCAGAGGAATGGATACTGACAGTTCCATCGAACTAGAACATCAGAGCTAGAATACTTGTGGTTTGATAGTTCTACAGAATGTTTAATTCGTGTTTAGCTATTGAGATGTACCCGTGTGTTCGTCCACACGTGTTTTATGTTTTCAATATTGTGATACATAGTAATTAAATTTCTATGTTTCAGGGAGTCGATGAAGCGTCATTCCGTGCGGTCTATGCGGATCCAGAAAATATAGTCTTTGCAGCGCAAGAGGAAGGGAAGGCATGCAGAAACAAATCGGAGCAACAGCGTGCAGATGTTGAAGTTCGAGTCAAGAAAGTTGAAAAGAAAAGAAACAAAAATAAGGTTACTTACAAACAGTTCATAATTTTAGGAATTGTTTTGTGTTGGGAACTATATTATGTTTTTTTCCTGTCAATTGTACTATACTTTATATTGCGTTTAAAATGAACATCCCTTTTCCAATCTGTCCTCTAGTTACCCGTGGGTGTACGAACTATACATACACAGACAGTGAAGCAAATGAGAGATGTTGCTTGCCAGACGCGGCGTGTTGAGACTCTGGATGCTCACGTCCATTAGCCAGAACATGAATTGAATGTGTCCGGAGAATCCGGTAAAGTTGTATTGGACCATTGCTACAGTTCGATTGCACAACCAAAAGAAGATGATACTGAATGTATTGAAGATAGCTCTGAAGTAGTTGCAGATCAATTCACACAATCTACACCCGCCAAAAAAATGCCACCAAAAAAGCTGTCGACAATGTTGTGTTCTCCCATCAATGCTGAAGTAACAGATGTTGAAATGACAGAGAATGAACCAGCAGCAGCACCCAACGACGCATCAGAACTTGATATCAGCGATATTTCTTTCGAATTTCTTGATGTCGCCTCAACGGCACAGTCCGAAACAACTTTCACGCCGGATGACAGTAATGAGAGGGCAAATACGTAGTATTCGACAGTTGTTTGATGGATATTATAAGTATGCTGAAATGTGGGCATTCAGTGGAGGGGAAGTATGTGGGGAGCCATTGATTCATGTGGCTCGTCAAAAACAAGGCAGTAACGTCAAAATACATGCCGCCTGTAGATTAAATCATACGTTCTCATGGTCTGCACAACCGATGCTGGGGAAACTGCCAGCAGGCAATCTACTGTGTGCAGCTGCCTTACTTTTTAGTGGGTCCAGTTTTAGAAAGTTAGAGTCTTTCTTTCAGTTTATGGGACTCCATTTCATTTCTAAAACACACAGTACTACAAATACCAACATGATTATCTGTTTCCGGCCATTAGTGATGCTTGGAAAATTGAACAATTGTCTCTAGCAAGTACATTCGAAGGGAAACGATTCAGGCTAGCGGCGATGGACAGTGCGACAGCCCTGGATTTTCTGCCAAGTACTGCACCTACCACTTTCAGGACATGGATAGTAAGAAAATTGTGTGTTCGGTGGTCGTGCAGGTGTCCCAATGTAAATCCTCAGTGGCCATGGAGAAACTAGGATTTATAAAATCATTGCAATATCTACAATCAAGGGGAATGCACATCGACCTCATAGCCACGGACAGACACGTTTCAATTGCCAAGACAATGAGAGAGCAGTTCCCACATATTAAACATCAATTTGACGTATGGCATCTTGTTAAATCAATCAATAAGAAAATCTTGGCTGCATGGGGAAAAAAAAAGTTTTTGAAAGTATTTCACAGTGGTCCCAGTCTATCAGCAACCATCTTTGGTGGAGCTGCAAAACTTGTGAAGGGTCAGTGGAAATCCTACTTGAAAAATGGCGCTCACTGATGCAGCACTGTACCAACGTTCACCCCTGGACAGAAAACCAACATTTCCACCAATGTGAACATGGCCCTTTGTCCACAGAGGAGGCATGGAAGAAGAAGTGGTTGATTGCATCTTCACCTACACACAAAGCCATTGAGAAGATTGTTTTTGATAAAACTATATCAAGAGATTTGAGGGGACTGACAGAATTCTGTCACACAGGAGGTTTGGAGGTGTTCCACAATATGTGCCTAAAGTACAGGCCAAAGTGATTGCATTTCAGTTTACAGGGCATAGGACTCTACTTGCGGTCTTGGCCCATAACGAGAATGTGGGCCGTGAACAGTCTAGGACTACGGGAAATGTAGGGATGCCTCGCTACACTACGACCTTTGGAAAAAGAACTAAGAAATGGGGGGGTAAAACCAGTATATGAGGAAATGGAGTTCGACTTTGTTAAAGGCCTTATTGTTAGTGTACTAGAGAAGCACAGATATGGAATTTTGAGCGTTTCTGTGCAGAGCACTGATGCATTGCCACCAAACATTGCCACTGTGCCATGTCCACACAAAGCGGAGCTCGTTGAGAAGTCCCGGTTTAAATAAATCATTGTAATCTGATTGTCTTTTTGAAAATAATGTTATTGTACAGTGTGCATACAAAGTATGCTAACCCTAAACCCTCCATTAACCATCCAGGGTGGCGAACAACATGGGTGTCATCTTTGACTTCTCTCTCCATTCACCTCATATCGCTGACCTTATGTGTATGTATACATTTTTGTTGCTGTAACTAAGTTTCGCAATCTCATGTAAATGCGGCGTTGCAAAGTAAGAATATACGCTCATGCAGAGTGAAGGTCAGCGGCTTTGATTTTATGCTCGCGGGCTGAAGAGGCCCGCGAATCGCACTGGCAGTATAAGGTTCTATTGTTTTTTGACCTTGAGAGACAGGGACCATGCCGAAAGGACTTCATTTGCAGTAGGTGGGCAATAACGTAAGACGATAAGGCTGAAAATTCTGAAACTAGACCGAGTTTCATGTTACTTCAGTATATGAAAAATCGTTGGCACCAACACAGTGGGATTTACGGACTGCATTACGCAGAGATACAATGGAAATGGCAAATATAATGTAAGTAACTCTTTAGACGCTTTTATACCGGAATGAATGAATGAATGAAGAGCAAGTACAACATTTGTGGGATCGTATTTCTACCGGGCACATGGGCATGCATGTGCATATTTGATATGCATGTAAACAAAAAGTTGTTTCTCAGTGGTTCAACGGTAAAAAAAAAACAGTTTGTGTGTTTCCCTCGATTTATTTCGTTAGTTTTCGCATTGCTTTTAGAACCGTACATACTCCATTGCACTATCCTCGCAAGCAAATAGTTTCAGCTCGCCCGTAATAAATAAAATGAATAATAGTAATAAAGATCGGCTGGTGAGACTTCAATTTTTATGTTTTCTAAACAGGTACATCCTACCATATTGCCACTACCACCTATTCCAGACCCCGGCAGACGGCTTCTTCAACCGCCAGCTGCAGCCTCTTGAAAACAACTGCACTACATTGACCATTTTATGGGACGATCGCCAAGGAGCCATATGCCCTTACGCGGTACTAGCGGCTGCTAGAAGCAACATATCGACCTTTACGGTGGCATAGTGTCTAGTTGATGGAACAGCCTTGCAGTTCACCGTGCGTCCAAAGTGCTTCTTTTAACGAAAACCAACACCCTGTGTACCATAAAGGAACAGCGCGTGACTCACGATAAACTTTTACGGATCGAGAGAAAAGAATAAAAATTCCATTCAGATTTAATATGCCAATTGCTGAATATTCTCTAAACATTTAATGTCAAATAAATGTACTTTGCCAAATGTACCGTATTGATGTTTGATTTTAAAGTACAGTTTCATATTCCGAATTGTGGCGCGCTGTGTTGTGAGTTGATCTGTGTTGGTTTCCGGGTTCTGTGCGAAGTCGCGTAGAAGACGACTGGGCGCGTTTGCTTACGCAGCACAGTAACGTCACGGAGATAGGCGGGGAATAAGAATGTTTTGATAATGTCAGACTCAGGGGTGGGGGGGGGATATGATTTAGTGCCGCAAAAGCAGGTCAGCCAGGGCGATGCGGCAAGTGATAGGATTATCACAAAATGGCAGAGTCCTGGTGCCTGTTTTCGCGTGTGTTTAATGGACGAAAACTCGGGTAAGGGCCATAGGACATTTTTCTAAAATCGAGCGACTTAGGCTTAAAAACACATGGCCGACCCATAGGGACAATAAAAAATTTTGACCAAACCATTCCTTTAAGGACATCTCCTCTCTCGCCCGGCTCTTGACGACTTCTGTAACCACCCGCTCTTAAAAAAGCCATCTGCTGACCCCTCCTGTCCGACTAACTAGCACTCTATCTCTACTACCCGCTTCCTGGGTAAACTCTTGGAAAAGTTGGTCCTCCCCCCAACTGACCCTCCACACTGATCTTGCTGGTTGCTGTCATGACCATCAATCTGGATTACGGGTATCCAGAGGCATGGAAACTGCTCTCCTGAACACCACTGAAACCATGCTAGCAAATCTCGACTCCAACTCTCCTGCTGTTCTCATTCTCTTTGATCGCTCCACTCCATCCTCATAAAACATCTTTGTGACACCCTTCGCATCACTGACTAGGCACTGGATTAGCTGACTTCCTTCCTCACTAACCGCCCTTCCCAACTGCAACTGGGCCCTTTCTCCACCACCATCATCTACCTGTGGCATCGCCATGGCTCTTCAATATCTATCTTGCCCCTCTTGCTCACCTGATCTCCTTCTCTCATTTCCAGTGTTATGTCAATAACACACAGCTTTCCTTCAAACTTCCCTCTACTTCCTCCTCTCTCATCCCCGACTGTCTGTCCGCCATTCAGGCATAGTGTGCAGCGCATGATCTCCGTCTCAATGCCAGTAAGACAGAGATCCTCATCAGGGCACATGTGCCCTCTTTTGCTCCTACCCTCTGGCCACCCTCTTTGGGCCCTCTACCCCCACCATTTTGTGAGGCCAAAACCATTGGGGGTCATGTTCAACTCTGCACTCTCCTTCACCCCTCACATCATGGACCTTACCAAGGTCCCACTTCCAGCTCGACCTCCAGAGGCATTCTTCCTTTTCTCACCTTCCACCAGAAGCTCAATGTCACTAGCACTCTGGTCCTCTCCAGGCTGGATTACTGCAACAGCCTATTCCTCAATCTCCCTCTTTCCTCTCTTCGCCCCTCCGGCTAATCCAGAAGAGGGCTGCAAGACTATCCTTGGCCTCAAGCACAGGGACCATCTCTCCAACCCTAAAATCTCTCCACTGACTCCCGGTGGCTGCAATGATCACATTCCAGACCCTCAGCATCATCCAGAGGGCTTTCTGGGGCCTGGGACCACGTTATCTCTAACTTTCCCTCCCTAAACACGCCACTGCTAGAGCCCTACGCTCCTCTAATTCCAACTCTCGGTCAAACGCTTCTCAAAAGCAGAGATTGGGGACAGGTCCCTCCCTCGGGAACAACCTCCCTGCCCCTCTTAGATTTGACTTGACTTATGTGCTTCTTCCTCCAAGAGTTCTGTAAGCCCTCAAAGTTCTCTTGCCCTGAGGTCCCAGGCACTGAAAAGAAAAGAAAAAAAAAGCACGACTTCTTTCTCACCAAACTAATTTGTGCCACATAGACATTGACATGCTACACTGGAAAACCTGAGTATAAGCATTGAGAGTCAACTACGCTCGGTAGATGTAATTAGTATAAATAATTAGAAGAGGCGTGTCTGGGTAGGGAGAGTGGATGCACACTCCACTTCTGTAACATGGATCAATTGAGCAAGTATCATTAACTCATTGAAAGGAAAATTCCAATTGGGTACAATTCATGTAATTGTATACAAAATTATAAAAGTGATAACAAATCACTTAATGAAACAGCCAACACATGTTTCAACCCAACAAAGTAAGATAGCTCATCGCCAACGCGCTCACCTTGGAAACAAGACGACACGAAGCAACACAGGTTCAATCCCCGCTAGGGATGTAACGGTATAACGGTATACCGTTAAAGATACCGTGAACCACTTAATTGAGTAATAATAAACGTCACATTGTTTATACCGGTATACCGTTTACACCGTTAAGTGTGCTTTTCAATCTGATTTGCAAAGGCTGCAGTAAGCAAGTGCTGCACAGTCTTGGTCTTGCACTGTTGGATGTGGCATCTGCCAAGTAGTTACAGTTGGAGCAGTTTTTAATGCCATTCCATAAATCACACGTGCCTGACATAAAATCAATATGTTAGCAATAGGAAGAATGAATACAGTGCTAAGAAGGAAAAGGGTTTACTATGGGATGGGG
Source organism: Ambystoma mexicanum (assembly GCF_040938575.1). Taxonomy (NCBI): domain Eukaryota; kingdom Metazoa; phylum Chordata; class Amphibia; order Caudata; family Ambystomatidae; genus Ambystoma; species Ambystoma mexicanum. The sequence continues at coordinate 1,263,036,924 of NC_090925.1, read as the reverse complement.
GATTTCCCTGGTTCTATCATTGAATTTACATATAATAAGTTACACTGTAAAATTTACTCATCTCTGTGGGTATTCCCTGCTGCCATACCAAAGGGTAACATGTCCGTGATTACTGAACACCTTTTGGCCCGCAAGTAAACGAAAGGCTGTAACGTAGTGAGTGTGTATGTGTATATATATATATATATATATATATATATATATATATATATATATATATATATATATATATATATATACATACTACCATCAGCCTCCATTGATCTGTGGCATGCAGGTTATCAAGATGGCAACATGTTCATCTTCACCAGTAGCCAGTGGGGGAGCTAAAAGCCTAAATGACCACTTAAGAAAAGCTATTCAGTTTTCTTTGCCAGTCGCAGCAGGCCCCCCCCCCTCCTCTCCACACGTGTGTTTGGTGGAAGCAAGGGGTGGCATTTCAGTGGAAAGTATGTTGAAAAGCCCAATTCTAGCCCTGGGTGCCTGATTTTGTTTGTGATGATAAATCTGACAATTTATGACCTTTTAGAAAATATTTGTTAAGATTAGTTAACATCACCTGCTATACCGCGATAACCATGACATACCGACATTTGGCAAGAAGGTTATCATACCGTCATAAAACTAATACCGTGACACCCCTAATCCCAGCGTCCGCGCTTAGAAACCTCTCGGTAGTAAGTGCATTATAAATACACAACTAAGAAATTCCTGTAACAGCGCCTCGATGCCTCTCGGGCTGTGCGAGCGCTTTAAATATGCAAAATAAAATTTTGGCTGTTTCACCTGGTTCTGGAAGAAACGCCATAGGGGGAAATACACTATGCAGGTCTACCGCATTACACTAAGCAGGTCGACCAATTGTATGGGGCAGTCTCACCCACCCCCTTCTTGTAACAAAATTTTCAGTTTAACTTTAAAGTTCTGCCCATTTCTGTAGATATCTCTTGACATTCACATGTTCAGAGCATCTCCCCGTGCTTGCTGTTTTTATTGTTGCCTAGCAACCATTCCTGTAGCGTGGCAGTGTTCACTTAGCTCGTGATGCTCTCAGAAGCTTTCTGGGCCGATGCAGTAACATTTTCCCAAAAAAGTACTGTCGTTTTGACAATTTGCACTGCTGTGCCATTTCTCTTTTCCCTTTCTGATTTCAAAGCACCGGTGACATCACAAACAGCTTACTGCGACAATCTGTGGCAGGCAACGGCAGCCGTAGCTCTTATCCCCCGTCATGCTCATCACTACATATGTAATGAGGTGCCAGAGAAGGCGAGAATGTCTGTCTTATTATACATAATGGATAATGCCGTCTATGAATCCCATATTGCGCTCAGCCACCACTCTCAACCATCCTCTCTCCTCAGTGAAGTCCCTGCATTCCAGAACCTCCAGTTCCCTCGTTCCACTTCACATAATCGCCCTGTCCTAGGTTGAAAACGCGGACCACCAGGTCTAGAAGTCCCACAAAGTAACAAAAAAGAAACCGGGACTGAAAGAACTCTGAATCGGAATAGGGCCATGTATTAAAGTACAGTGAAACAAACAACTGCCGAGTCAGCAGCACCTCACACTCGGGCTCTTGTCCCCCAGACGACTTTTGGGAAGAGTACTTGGGTATTCATGTAGCTCCACCTACATAACTCCAAATGTATAAACATCCTCTAAACTTTAAAAAGCAGAGTTGGCACTAGTAAGAGTCAACCACACTTAAATGTACTCCCTCGGCAGGACGACAGCACCCAAGAGAGTAAAAGCAGGAAGGGTACTGTCCACTCACTTAGGCTTGCCAACATCCCTTTCACCACACGGCACTCCACAAAAGCCAAATTGTATAAAAAGGGACACCTTGTTGTACTTAGAAGTCCTTATTTACTAGCCAGATGAGGCCTACACCCCCTCTTTGCCCGATCCAGCCCCGTCCTCACACTTAGCATATGGACCCTCATTCCCTGCACCCCCTGCTTTCCCCTGGCACTTGTCCACCTGGCCTCCCTGTAGCACTCGCCTAGCCAAGAGACCCTCGCCCCTCCACTGCCCCACCCACAGGGCCCCCCCCCCCCCAAAGTACCTGCGTGATCTCCGCTTCCCACCTTATCAGTATTGGGATGGAAATAAGCCTGTCCCATTCCCTTGGGCGCTTCAGAGTGAGGGGACTTGCCTTCAGCATGAACGCTTTCTACTGTGACTGGCACCCACCCCCCACTTCTTGTGATGGCACTTGCACGATCCGAATGACAGAGCCTAGTAGGACTGTATTCTCCACCTATGTTGTCGCCACCCCCACCCAATGGCGTCACCATAAATCAAATTTAGGAGGGGCAAAGAGGGGGCGAAAGACAAAAGAAGGGGCGGACCGCTGAGGAAATAAGGGCTCCAGGCAGCAGTGATGAAGAAACAGTAATTTATTTCATTACAGCGACAGCGGCCTATGAGAGCCGAGTGCCAACATGGCTCTCTCCCTGCAGTCTCTACTGTCTCTCATCCACATTCTTAGAATAACATTCTTAGAACTTAATGAGCTTATAGTGCAGCTCAATGTTTAACTAGGATCTGGTAATACATTTTTATGAACTTGTTTTAACTTACACTTACATCATAACACATACATCATAACCGCCTATGAAAGGTAATGTGAAACATCACAAGCACTCCTGCAGAAAGGCTTTTGTGCACACCAACTACCCACACCCCACTGCACCCCGCACCACCATCAAAATGCAGGCACGAAACCGTTCAGTTACTAATGGCCCATCAGGAGCAGTTTCGTGCAATACATTATGATGGGAGGGGCTGCAAGCTGCTATGCACACTATGGAGGTCGCTGTGCAGAAGCCGTGCAGGGACACCCGAGAAGTAGCTCATGCTCATGTTCATACCGAGATCACTTAGCATTGAGACTAAATGAGAGCATTTGCCTCAGTGTCACAAATAACACCACGAAAAGAGAACACGGTGACTGTTCGCCTTACGTAGGGGGGACACGCCCCCCAGCACACCCCCTTAGCGACGCCACTGCGCGCCCCCACTTATACATAGCCAATACATAATGATAGCAAGATTCATCAGAAAATAGGATCCGCTCTTTAACGATTTAGGGACGGGGTCGGTTATGTTTCAGCTGCCCCATCCCCCCCTCACGAACACCAGCATGTTAATTTTGAAATATCATCTAAAACTTTCCGATGATGCACCTCCATAAGGAACCAAGAGGCAAAAATACACATAGAAATAATCTTTATTTGCAGTTACAGTACAAGAAAGGATCGGTATGAAACCGTAACAGACAATTACCAGGAGCACTCCTGTGGACTCCCCTTATATTCCACATCAACCCGAATAACAAACAAGCGCACTCTACGCACGTGCACCTCGGTCTACCAGTTCACAGGTTTTTCCAGGCAGAGTACTTTGCATTTAATGTTCAAGTACAGGTTACAACTCCAGGAAAGCAAAGTTCGGTTGGCCAAATATTTACCTCGCCGCTATATACCAAATCAACAGAAAAGGGGGGGGCGTGCTGTCACACATCCATGGTTAAGATTGACTGCCAGTAACTATCAGGTGTGTTGTTTAGGCACTGAAGTCATCAGCAAAGCTAGAACTCACCATCGCCATCCAGCAGCTCCGGCGGCGGGTTCTCTATGAGTTTCTGCAGTACCAAAGGGAAAGAGCCTAGCAGCGGAGACAACACTGTGCCCGACATGGCAGCAGTGTAACCAGACGCACCTGAGCATGGAATTCGGTCTGCGCATGAGCAGCGTGAGCCCCAAGAGCAGACCGAACACACTGCGCAGGTGCACTCTGTTGCCCTCCCAAACCACAGCAGAAAGTGCGCAGGAGCACGAACCATGTTTTGGTGAATTGAAAAGCGCAGGCGCAAATTCCTTTCTCTCATTGGACAATCAACAACCTTGCCCTTTCATCCTTCACAAGTCCCAGTGGAGTGCGCCCGCTCTAGGATCTCACACAGGCTTAAAGCTTCCGGCAACACAGTTGGTTGGGACGTAACGCTAGGTCGTAAAAGGTGGTTTTACGGGGGACTGGAAACAAACGGGAAGAGAAAAAAAAAACTTAACACGGCCAATCGTTTGTGCTCGTGACCATTACCTCCACGTTTATTTTCCTGGTCCTAGTACTCCGCAGTTTCTAGACCATTATTGCACACAGGGTCAAACACTAAAATAAGCTACCCCATGCGAATATTAATACATCATTGAAATGTAAATGTTTAATTTACTTGTGCTTCAAATTAATAAGTAAACAGCGTATACAACAATTAATTTCCACTATCCAGTGTTTATGTAGCTAAATGAAGGGCACCTCTTGGGACTGGAGGAGGGCGTGGGGAAGAGAGTTCCGAACTCGATCAAGAAGGGAAAGGTTACTAAGAATGCATACAGGCAAACCTGTCTGGATTTAGAGGGAGAATCCCGCTTTTTCAATTCAAATGATTGCAATTTTTCACTGTCTCCCACCTAAAATAAATCTAACCCCAATTCTTCCAAATGTTGGCATGTATGAGAGTGCCTAAGCTGCTACAAATTGCTATGGGGAAAACAAGATAAGCAGTCCTGCCAAGTGTCACATCTAGTGTGGCAATAGCACACTTTTTGCTCTCTATCGCATTCCAGCACACCACATAGGAGAGATGCCAGAGCGGAGACAATAGAATACCTGGATATGACAGAATGATCAGAAATGCAGTTACGATGAGTAATGTATCTGCTTAGATTCACATGCTGTGCATATAATTCAACATCTACTGGTAATCATGTAGTGCATCTTTTTTCGAACATCGAAAGGGACGTCGACATGGGTGTGATTGTAACACTATCTGTGACGTGCAGTGTACCCAAAATCCCTCGCGCATCGAGGTCCCACCGGTTGTTTTTTTTTGCCGAGAGGGGCCTTATAGTTTGCATGAGCGAGAAGGTGTAAGAAGTCTATGTTCCTTCTATTCCAAGAGTGTGTTGGGGAGGGGGGGCAGGGGAGAGGTGGGTGCATGTGAATCTAAGCAGATACAATCATCAGAAATACAATTACAGCGATTAATGTAGGTCCTCTGATGCTTGTGGATCTGCTTAGAATCACATGCTGTGCATAGACTATCAAGCAGTACCCTGAAGTGGTGGTGGGATGTGTGAAGGAACAGTAGCAAAGAGATATCTTAGCGCCACTTGTCCCACCTGAGAATCAGACCTAGAGTGTGTGTCTAGACAGTAGTGGTGTGTAAAAGTGTCTACAAAACCCCAGGTTGCTGCTTTGCGAATTGAAACTAGAGGAACATTTGCAATGAATGCTATGGTAGCCCCTGTGCCCCGAGTCGAGTGAGCTCCAGGCTTGAAGGGTAAATCTCTTTTGGCAAGAGTGTAGCACAGTGTGATCCACTTGGAAATAGCTGACTTAGACACAGGGTCCCTTTCTCTACCAGCTGCCACTGATAGGAAGAACTGGTTTGTTTTTCTTAGTGGCTTGGTCTTTTATTACTGCTCTTCTCGCATCTAGTGCGTGGAGGCTCCTTTCTGCCACGTTAGTGGGGTTTTGGAAAAAGATGGGAAGTTCTATGGACTGGTTTACATGGAACTTAGAAATAAATTTGGGCGCAAATCATGGGTGTGTGTGCAAAACCACCTTGTCCTTGTGAATCACGGCGAAGGGGTCTTGAACTGAAAGGGCCTGCAATTTACCAACTCTCCTTATAGAGGTGATGGCCACTACGAAGGCAGTCTTGTAGGCGAGTGTCTTAAGTCTAGCCTTGTGCAATGGTTCTAAGGAGGGGTCCCATTAGTCTAGTAAGGACCACGTTCAGGTCCCATCTGGAAGCTGGGTTGGAGATAGAGGGATAAAGTCTCTACCCCCTCCATAAAGGCTTTAATCAGAGGCATCTCACAACACAAAACCTTGTTCTGGGACGTGGTGTACGACGAAAGAGCGGCTAAGTGGACCGTTAGAGATTTGAAAAACAGTCCTGAATCTAACAGGTGAGTTAGGTAAAGGACAATATCTTTAGGAGAGCAGAACAATCACTTGGATGGACTCCCTTGGTATTACACCAGGCAACAAAGTGCTTCCACTTACTAGCGTAGCAATGTCTGGTGGTAGGTTTCCGTGCCTCCCTGAGTAAGTCCATGTATCTCTGGGGGAGTTGAAGGTGCCCAACTGACTTCAGGAGCCAGGCTGTTAAGTTGAGCGTTTGGGGGCCTGGATGTAGTGTTAGTCCCTGATCTTGGGGCAGCATGTTGTAAGGGCATGGCAGTTTCCTGGGGGGTGAGACTGACATCGTCAAGAGATGGGAGAACCAAAGCTGGCAGGCCCACATAGGGGCCACCAGGATCATAATGAGGGGTTCCTGGTGCATCTTGTGCACTATCCTGTTAAGAAGGGGAATGGTGGGAAAAGTGTAGGCAAATCTCCCGGACCAGGTTATCCAGAGACCGTTCCCCTCGGAGCGGTTCTGTGGGAATCTGGAGGTGTAGCCTGGGCATTTGTGTTTTCCAGAGTGGCGAACAAGTCGAACTCTGGAAAGCCCAATTCTGTAAAGACGTTGAGTAAAATGTTCTCTTCACCACTCGTGCTTTACGGGTAAAGGGAAATCTCTGCTGAGTACGTCTGCTAGAATGAGTCCGCATGGAACGTGTGTGAGGAGGAGGAACATTGTGTTTGAGTGCCCACTTCCAAATGTTCTGAGACAATCTGGATAGCCCTAAAGAGTGGGTGCCGCCTTGTTTAAGTAGTACATGGCTATGGTACTGTCCGTGAGGACTAGAACTGTTTTCCCCACAGAGGTGTGTCTAGAAAGCCTTCACGGCCTCAGGTTGATGTGCTTGGACGCTACTGCTGGAGGCCACATACCATGCGCTGTCTGTTGAAGGATGTGAGCCCCCCACTGTGACAGACATGTGTCTGTGGTGTGAGTGGCCTCTAATGCGGGCATGGTGAAGGGTTTTTCCCTGCAGAAGGTTCTTCCTGACCACCACTGCAGAGACTGAACGAGGGCTGTCGAGACAACCACTAGATCATCCCGCTGGTCTGACATCATTGGCTCGAGAGCCACACTTGCATGGGGCGCATGCACCGACGAGCGTGAGGAACTAGGAAGGCGCAGCAAGATGCCATCATCCCCAGCAGCCGCTTGGCCTTGCATACAGTCACCTGGTGACTGGCTACATAGTGAGGGATCTGGAACAGCATGTTTTGGACCCTCTCGTTGGAGGGGAAGACAAGCCCGTCTTCTGTCCGAATTAGAGCCCCAGAAACTGTTTGACTTGGCTGGGAGTCAGGCTGGATTTCTTTTCTTTGATAGAGAATCCTAGGTTGAAGAGGAGATGTACCGGCTTCTGGGTATTTGTCTGGCATGTTCCGTACAAATACCTTGTTGTGAGCCAGTTGTCGAGGTAGGGATAGACTGGGATGGACTGCCTGCTCAGGTGAGCCGCCACTATCACGAGTACCTTTGTGAACACCCTTGGGGCTGAGGCAATGCCAAAGGGGAGAACCTTGAACTGATGGTGGGTGTCCTCCATCATGAACCTCAGGTACTTTCTGTGCGCTGGCAACATTGAAATATGAAAGTATGCATCTTTCATTTCCAACGTGGACATGTAATGCCCCTGCTGCAGCAGTGGGATTACCTCCTGAAGAGTTGTCATCCTGAACTTTTGAGGTTTGACATACAGGGCGCACGGCGAGATCCTTTTTGGGTACAATGAAGTACACTGAATCAATACCCTTGTTTACCTGGGAAAAGGGGAGGACTTCGATGGCGCCCTTTTCAAGCATGAACTGAACTTGCACAGGTGTTCTGGCGACAGGCATCTGCTTCTTGGTGGGTGGTAGCAAGGTGGTCGGAGGAACTCGATACAGTACCCATTGGCAACTGTCTTTAGTACCGACTGATCTGATGTGATCCCTTCCCAGGCGTGGGTAAATGATGACAGGCGACCGTGACTGGGGAAGCGTGGGAGGGGACCCATACCGGCCAGTCACCTGGAGGTGGAGGATGGGGAGTATCTGGGAGCAGAGTTTCTACCTCTGCCCTTGCCCCTACGAAAGCCTCTTTGCTGATACTGGAAATTGCCAGAGGGCACCTGACCACAGGACCAAGGGGCACCCCCCGAGCCATATGGATCATGGGGCGAACGGGAGAAGGATTGCCCACAAAAGGACCAGTGGGCATTAGAGCCGCTGCGCTGGTGAAAGCATTTAGCCGGAATCCGGCTAAGTGACTTTAATGTCTCGTGCTCCTTTTTTGCAGGGTGTCATCAACCACCTTCCCGAATAGGGCCGATTCATCCACCGGCTTGTTAATTAAGGAGGCTTGTGTTTCGGGTTTGAGCCCGGAGTTCTTCAACCAGGCATGCCGCTTGAGTAGGGTTCCCTGGGCAAGGATGTGCCCTGTGGTTTCGGCCGAAACCAGAGTTCTTCAGGATATTCTGGGTAACTTCTCTGCCTTCAGCCACGACCGCCAGCAGGCATGATCTGGTAGGCGCTGGAACCTCCTGAAGGCCATCCTGTACTAGGCCCCACTCTGTAGCTCACAAGGAGCGTGGTGTTGGTAGCAATCCTTGTGGAGTAAGCTGCAGAGGTGTTTTTTTTTTTTTTTACAATCCTTGTCTGGAGGGGGTTCTGCAGAGGACAGTGGTAGCCCTGCCCACTTGAGAGTGGTTGTTAAGACCAAGGAGTCTGGTGTGGCGTGGCCCCGAATGTAGAGGGGATAATAGGGGGCAAAAGTGTTTCCACACAGGGATTAACTGCCTGTGTAAGGGAAGGGGACAGTAAGGAAGGAGCCAGGCGTCTTTTAATGGAATTAAATAAGGAAATGGCATGGCTAACTAGAGTTTTTTCCTTGAGGAGGTCCTCCACGAAGTCCGAGTCAGGGGCGGCTTCATGCGTAGCAATCTTAAAATGGTCGGATGTTCTTTTTTAAGAGGGAGTTGAACAGCATTTGATCATAACTGGTGACAAATCTCTCTGCAGAGGTGTAGTGGGGGGATCCAGACAGATGACGTCTGGGTCAGTGTTATGTGGCAGTGTGTGGCACAAGCCCTGGTCATCCGCCTGATCCCAGTCTGGGTCTTGATAGACTGGGTCTTGGTCATAAAGGTCAAAACCTCGGTAAGAAACATCCTGGACCGGGTCCTCTGGGTCATCCCCAAAGATATTAACGTGGTGTTCCTGTGGTTTTTCCAAAGAGGGAAACTGGGCACCGGGGAGGGAAGTTTCCACGATTTAGAGGGGACGGGGCACGAGTCCAATTCCCCATGTCTCTTCAAGGCACTCATACTGGTCTGAAAAGTTGATGAACTTAGCCGTCTTACCCATACACTCTTCAAACCTCTCCCTGGTCCATTCTGAGGAAGCTGAAGGGTCAGGGGGTGGAAAGGGCTGCTTAGAAGGGGTGAACCCTTACGTAAGGCTTTGGGGCCTCAGAATAGTTGCCCCGGGAAGAGGGGGTCTCCCTAGAGTCTCCGGCTGCCGAAACGGTAACCGAAAGCTTCTCGCTGAGCTTCAGAAGCACTACTGACGGCATAGAGGGTTTCGGCACACCTGTAGACGCTGCCGCTGTCTGCGTCACCACTGAGTCCTTCAGTGTTCAAGCGCCTTTGGACGGCAGGTCAACGGTAGTGAGAGTTTTAAGGGAACCGCCTGTTCTAGAGGAAGGTTTATACCCATTTGCATGCCACGGTTGCGTGGAGGGTGCCGAATGGCGAAGTTCGGAAGGTACAGCTGAAATATTAGGCTAGCCTACGGGCGTTGAGGTTTTGTTCGACTAACCCGTCAAAGAGGTCTTATGGGTTGTGCGCTTAGGTACACGTGGTGTGTGGGTGCCCTCGTTGCCAGGATGCGACTTACCCAAAACAGTGCCGACTGCCTGCCTATCGGAGACGGGCACATGGGAGCGCATAGGATCCGCAGAAAGGTCAATGGCTTCTGAATCGGAGCCATGGCTGCCAACGGATTCCTCGTCTGAATCGACAGCACCGACTGGGGAAAGGTGTTCTGCCTGCATAGCGCAGACCACCCACCGCTTAGTCCGCTTGTACTTCAGAGTCTTAGGCCGAAAGAGTTTACAAGCCTTACACGAGCGCTCGTCATGGTCACGAAGAAGACACCGGTTGCATTGGCGATGGGTGTCTTACAGGGAAAATTGCTGTTCCAAGATGGGCAGAACTGAGTCCTCTCCATAGCAAAGGCTAGCGGCAGCCAGACCAAAAGGAAAAGGGAGAGGGGTGAAAGAAATGCTTTGTCAGAGAGAAGAAAAGAAACAGGGCCCCACTCTCCCTAGTGTAAAGGCCAAGCCTAATGGCCAAGGCCAGGCGATCGTCGACCGAGCAGTTGGACGTAGGAGTAAGCGGCAGGAAACCCATGATCCAGCCGTCAACACGATGGTCTAAGTTGACTAAACGACCGTAGGCCATGGGAATAGATATGGCAATATAAACTCTTACGAGCTCCGCATACACGACCAACTAGGGTGGCAGAAAAAAACAATCTGGTGGGACCGCAACACGTGAGGGATTTTGGGTACACTACACATCACGTTAGAGATAGTGTTACAGTCATGCCCATGTCGACGTCCCTTTTGATCTTCGAAAAAAAGATGCAATACTCTGCGATTACCACTAGAGGTCACACTATATGCACAGCATGTGATTCTAAGCAGATCCACAAGCATCAGAAATAACTCATACTCAAGCTAAATGCTGCTTACCAGCAATTTTTAATGTAGGATGCCCTTCCATAGCCCCGCTTTCTTCCCCGGATCCTATACCCAGAAAACCAGCTGTTCTCCGCTATACAGGACATTGGGTTCAGCTTTTTCCATCAGGCTACTTCAGCACAAGCCCCTTCAAATGTCACTCAACATCTCATATAAAAACCATGGCGAGCCACTAGAAGCCCATTGCGCACATGGAATGATCCAACATATACAAGTCAAAAACCTGGCAATATGCCACATCTTTGCAGTGTTGGCAGTTACTCTCCACCACTGATCCTTTCTAGTGCTGACAATTACCTACAGGCCCAGAAGCATGCACAAGGGAGGGCTTTTCTATTTCATTCAGGTGCCAGGGTCCTACTGGGAGACAATTTCTGCAGGCGCGATGCCCAGTGGTCGAAGGAGGATTAATCAGAGTCAGGCTTGGTCACCTAACAGAGGTTGGGCCCTTACTTGGTGTTTTTGCTGCGCATGTGGCCCTCATTTGCTGAGGTCCAAATAATGACTTCTTTCTGCCACCATAGAGCAGTTTATCTTTTTTCAGCTGATTGAGGGGCACAATGTATAAGGGCGAGATGCTCCTCACCCAACCTCAGCACTGCCAATTGCCAACCATCTAGGATTTGTCTAACACTCAAGTATCACCCTGTGAGGTGTCAGAAGAGGGGTACAATAATGTCTGGATGTAATGCTCAATACATCTGCTGTTAATCAGTTACCTTTCCTTCTCCATGATGTCCTTTCATAACGTGTGGTTGTAGACCCTCACGTTTAATACATTCCATATAACCGGTTATTTCAACTATGTTCCTTCTCAGTAGAGGCTCACCCATATTAGTACATTTTGTAACTTAGAATTCATCATAAATCAAAGGTAATCCAGATGTTGATCTCTTACTCACTGTACCTTAGAGAGTCTTAGCTAACTGAGGCCACAACAAGGCAGAGCCATCTGTCTGGGGTTCATGATGCTACTTTTGTTCAGAGGTGAATTGCCTCGCATTTCCTGTTTGACTGCCACTGTGGGTGCAAATAGACTGCTATGCAAAAGGATATTTTCCTCTTTGAATGGTGCATTGAACTAAAATGTAGTTGCAGACCCTCCCGAGTGTAATACATTCGTTTGAACAGATATATTCGCTCCCGGTAGAGGGGCACCTACACCCATAAACTTCCATAATTCCTTTCTGCAACTTGGGGCTCCCTCTACTCGCATCTACTGCCACAAACCCAGCAAACCAGCTGCACTCTGCCAAATTCTGTTTGGCTTTTGGCATCAAGGTGTTACTGAGCAAGCTCCTTTAAGTGTCACTCAAAATGTCACACAAAAATATGGAAGTGCCACACAGGTATGTTGTAAACATGTAAATGTCACACGCTCTGGAGCAATAGGTAGGCTAGGAGGTCAAGCAGTCATGTTGTCATATGATGGGAGTACATAGATTCAAATTATGCCAATACCTGCCTACTGGTACAACTGCATGAGTATTTAATGGCAAAAGCTGCCATATATGATAGGTATTTGTGTTAGGCATTTGTGTTAGGTTTAATTTTCTAAAACCAATTCACAATAAATAAATCAAAATATGCCATATAGAGAGGGTACCGGAATAGGGGATTGTAATACCAAGACAATGACAGGACTACTTAGACATGTGTTGGTATTTGTATTCATTTGTTATATAGCGTCTTATGCTAAGGCGCTGTACAGATGCCAATTTATATTACAATAATTAGAATAATAGTACAATACACAGTAAATAACTTCAGACAAATTGTCCGACTGCTGGAGCATATAATGATAGCCTCTGGCAAACAGTTGGCTGCCAGACGGATGGGCCATGTTCAACATGCTGATGTCAGGAATGGGGTGATGCCAAGTAACAAGTTTAAAACCCTAGTTGGACCGACTGCACTCACCATCCTGCACCATGCGATGAATCAAGTACCATCAGGGTGTAATGCCACCAATTATTATTTCAGAGCTTAGAAGTGGTCCATCCGCGTGAAGCTCTATACAATTCATCAAATTATTCTTATGTGATGCAAGTAGAAGGACAGCATACTGAAATAACAAGTAACTAAGGTGAGGTGCGGTTGTCTGATGGCAAAAACGGGTTGTGCGAGTACACGACAACCAGGCAAGGACCTTACTCTAGGATGACAATCCATTGAAGTCAAAACTGTTGCCATTGTTAACGCTCATTTTCTACCTTTGCACATACAATTTTTCACGGTAAATCAGAAACACAAGACATTGCTCCTGGACACAATTAGCACCAAACAAAGGCAGTTGTTCAGTTAAGCTATAAACTATCCCCCCCCCCATTATTCCTGGCCCCTTAGCCTAAAGCTTAAAGGGTGGCAACAAACATGATGGGTAACAATATTGTTCTGCCCTACTTAAACAGAGATATGTTATACCTCCCAGGAAACAGCATCATTTGCCATTGTGACTCCAAGTCCAACACCTGTTCTCCAGTCCTGGGCGTTCATGTAACAGAACAATGCATTCTCGGGGCTGTTGTCTTTTTTGATTTCAGCTGGATAAACATACCAGAAAACAATGTCCTCCAAAGAAACCCCAGTGGAGTCCAGATGGCATTTGGTCGCCCATTTGACCACCTTAAAACATCACGCATACAAACAATGAGCCTAATTACCTGCACCTACAAGAACATAAATGAACACAAACTCCTTCCTTATATGTTAAGCATTCCTGTGACCAATTACTTCTTCCACCCTTGAACCCACAAATTCATACTCCTGCAGGCAGTCTCTGGCCTTTGATTAAACAAATACAAAATTAAAGAAGGTCTTTTTAGTCCATCACAGACTCCATTCCGGCATGTCCGTGTCCCTATGTACCAATGATCACACTGTGCAAGGTTGTGGGCAGGTTCAAGGTTTAGTTTCGCAGAAAGATGCGAATGGCGAGGTGCAAGCTTTTCTTTTTAAAAACTGCATTCCATATGGGCTGCTTCCCAAGTGAGCAGGGGTTTGGTTCGATCCACAAAGCTACATCTTGTGGTGCTGTAAGTGCCGATTCTTGCCTTTGGCAGCAGGGTAACAGGAGCTACATGATTCAGACTGGGTATGAATAGGCCTAGGCAGGGCCATGTCTGTCCAGTGGCCTACCGAGCCTAGGGAAGGGTAGGTTTGTCCATATTCCCTCCTTATAATTCTGGGCTCTTGGATTGTACAGGAGAGTCGCTATTGATTGACTGGATTCTCCAAACTGGTCATTATGAAACTCAGGGGCTTTAGTGTGCCTTAAGTATTTTTTATAGCAATCTTTCTACCGAGTGGGCTCAGGTCTAAAGGTCTGGACTACCATATAGGGGTTTCCAAACAGCTTGAGATTTGCAATTTGTCACTCCGATTTAGGTCTCGCTCTTGGGATCTGGATTGCAACATTTTCTTCCCGTCACAGAGTTGGCAGCGTCTTGTAATGACCAGAGTTTATGAAATATCTAGTTTGAGTAGGCGTGATGTCACTTCAGGGAAAATGCTGGGGTAGAATGTTGGGTCTGGAGTTCGTGGGGGAGACGACAGAGGTTCCGGGGCGGGAAAGAGGCACGTCGGAAGGCGTGTGGGAGCCGCTTGTGAGGAGATAAACGCTTTGGCACTCTGGAAGTGGGCGGACCAAGGCAGGGCGGAGCAGTGTCTGGGTGGAGGGTGCTGGGATTGAGGAAACAGAGCGGCCTCTCTAGGAGGGTGCAGGGGGAGAGTGTGCTCGAAGGAGGCGGTAAGAATGGGAAAGGGGGGTGGAAAGGCTGAAAAGAAGGGAGGGGTGGAGGAAGGGGAGAAAAGGGGGACGACGCTGACTGTGAAGTCTACATCTGTGGAGGGGGGGGAAAAGGAGGGGAAGTGAGGGGCATCATCGCAGCAGGTCTCCACAAAGGGATTATCGAGGGGGGACGGATCGGGGCATCTCAGGGTCAGGGACCCAGGAAAAGTGTAATTTGTAGGGGCCTCAGGGAGCGATGTGACTGGGGAGGAGCAGATGCAGTTTGACAGTGTGTGGAAGGTGGTGTTGAAGCCAGATAGCCGTGGGAAAACGTTTCAAGGGGAGAATCCGATGGTGATTGCTGGATGGATGAAAGAGGCTGTGGGGAATGTCACTCGGGTGCAAGTGGTGACTGGGGGTCGGTTGTTGGTGGAGGGAACGGGTGCTGATAGTAAGGCTAAGATACTGGAGGTGGGTTGTCTGGGTAGGCGCACAGTGCGAGTGTTTGATCAGAGTGGTGTGTCGTGTAAGGGGGTGTTGTATGGGGTACCGTTGACTGTGAATATGTCTGAGGTGGAGGAGCAGCTGGCAGAGGTGGGGGTAGTGGAGTCGTGGAGGCTGGGGAGGAGAGATACACATGGGGATGTGGTGTCTACAACTGTGGCAGTGAGGTTTGCGAGAGCGGAGTGTCCGGAGGTGGTGGAGTTGGGATATCAGAGGTTTCGTGTGAAAGCTTCTGTACCCTTGCCTTTGAGATGTTATAAGTGTCAGCAGTTTGGACATGTGGCAAGAGTATGCAGGAATGAGAGGCACTGTGGGAGGTGTGGTGGAGATCATGATATTAAAGAATGTAAGGTGGAAACTCCGGAGAAGTGTGGGAATTGTGGGGGGGGCACTCTACTGCGTTTAGGGGGTGTGAGAGTCAAAGGGTGGCGAGAGAGGTGGTGCAGGTGAGGGCAACGGAAGGTTTATCTTATGCAGAGGCTGTGGCAAAGGTGAAACCGGTTCGAGTAGTGAGTGAGATGTGTAGGAGAGAGCCGGTGGTGGATGAGGCTGCGGGAAGGAAGGGAGTGGTGAGAGAGGTGAAAGGCGTAGAAATGGTGGTTGTCCCGAAAACTGAGTATGTGTTTTATAATAAATGTGCTGGGGCTGGTTCAGGGGAATTTGTCAGTCAGTGTGTCGAATCTTACGAAAGGAGTGGTGGAAGCAGGGAGGAGGTTTTTGAATGTTGTAGATGTGTCGGAAGAAGATGTGTTCAAGAAGGTTACTAAAGTGCGGAAACAGAGTGGGGTGTCAGCCTGAGAATTTTGTAGTGGGATGCGAGGAGCTTGTTGAGGAATGCGCAGGAGTTGAAAGCGGTGTTGTGTGGGGAATTGAATGTTGATGTGGTTTGTATTCAGGAAACGTGGTTAAGGGGTGATCTGAGGTTTGTGATTCCAGGTTTTGAGTTGTTTCGTAAGGATAGGATGGAGGGGAGAGGGGGGGTGTGTAGCTCTGGCAGTTCGGAAGGGGTTGGTTGCAAGGGAGATTGTGGTAGATGGAGCAGTGGAGGTTATCGGGGCGGGGATTCGGGTAGGGGGATCAGAAGTCTTAGTGTTGAATTATTATAATCCGTGTGAGGTGGTGGAGGTGGATGTGCTGTCTGAAGTGATAAGGGGACATGTGGGATCTTGTGTTTTATTTGGTGATTTCAACAGTGCCAATACGTTGTGGGGCAGTGATCGGACGGATGCAAATGGGGAACTGTTGGAGGGTATGGCGGATGAATTGAGTCTGTTTTTGGGGAATGACGGTTCGGGCACACGATTGGATGTGAGGACTGGGAAGTTGTCATGTTTGGATCTGACCTGGGTGTCTGCTGCGATTGCGGATGAATGTGACTGGATGGTGCGTGAGGATGGGGATATGGGGAGTGATCACTCTGGCATTTTAGTGACTGTGAGGGGTGAGGTAGGGGTCAGATCCCAGATGCTTGGGAGTCGGTTGAATTTTAGGAAGGCTGATTGGGAGTTGTATAAAAGATTGTGTCAGGAATTGATTGTTTCTCGGGATAGGGATGGGGGGGGATGAATGGAATGAGCATTTGGTGCAGGGAATGAGAGCGGCGTCGGTAGCGGCAGTTCCGGAGGTAGAGAAGGGGAAAGGGGGGAAGGTTGAGGTTCCTTGGTGGTCGGTGGAATGTTCACGGGCTGTGGCAGCGCGTAAGAAGACGAGGGCCAGGGCGGTGAGAACGGGAATGTTGGAGGATTTGTTGGCATATAAGAAGGCGAAGGCGGTGGTGCAGAGGGTGATTAGGGAAAGAAAGCGCGGATTTTGGAGGGGCTATTGCGAGTCTCTGGGGAGTAATTCTGACGTGGGTGAGGTTTGGAAGCAGTTCAAGCGGATGTCAGGGTTGATGAAGCCGCAGGGTGGCATATCTGTGTTGTTGAAAGGGGTGGAGGTGGTCAGTGAAGATGGGGAGAAGGCGAATTTGTTGGGGGGGCATTTTGCGGGAGTGCACAGTTCAGAGAACTTCCCGGAGGCAGTGAGACTAAATATGGGACTGGTTGAGGAGGAGATGCGGAGTTGTTGGTGAATGTTGGGCCTTGGGAAGAGCAGTATGAGGCTCTGTTTTCTATGGCGGAGTTGGATGGGGCGATTCGGAAGGGGAAGTGGTCAAGTCCAGGGGTGGATGGGGTCATGTATGTATTTTTGGAGAAGTTGTCGGTGGAATGTAAGTTGGAGGTGTTAGCATTGTTCAATGAGATCTGGAAGAGTGGAGTTTTACCGAGGTTGTGGAAGAGAGCGATTGTGGTAGCGATTTTGAAGAGTGGCCGATTGCCCTGACTGTCGTGTTGTGTAAGGTTATGGAACGGATGGTAGTTGAGCGCTTGGGGTTCTATTTGGAGTCGAATGGGTGTCTGAGCGATTTTCAGAGTGGGTTCAGGAAGAATCGGTCAGTGGCAGATCCGTTAGTGAGGTTGGTGACTGGAGTGGAGGAGGCGTTGTGTGATGGGGAGATGGTGGGGGCGTTCTTTTTGGATTTGGAGAAGGCGTATGATATGGTGTGGAAGAATGGGTTGCTGGTCAGACTGTTGGAGATGGATATGAAGGGGAGGATGTTTCAGTGGATTAAGGCGTTTTTGGCTGACAGGACCTTTCAGGTGAGAGTGAGGGGGGTGTTGTCTGAGGTTTGGAAGATGGAGAATGGGACACCGCAGGGGAGTGTGATTAGTGCCATGCTGTTTAATGTGATGGTGGACGGGTTGATTCGAGCCTTGGAGGGTTTCGGGTGTCAGGTGGATTTCTTTGCAGATGATGGTGTGGTATGGGTAAGAGGGCGGAGATTTTTGTTGGTGCAGAATCGGTTGCAAGCTGCGATAGTGCGTATGGAGGAGTGGTGTGTGAAATGGGGCTTTTCGATGTCTGCGGATAAAAGCATGAGTATGGTTTTCTCAAGGAGAAGAGTGCAGCAAGGGTTGGACTTGGTTTTGAAAGGTGAGAGGGTGAAAAGCGTGGAAGAGTTTCGGTACTTGGGGGGTGATTTTGGATAGGAAGTTAAACTGGAATTTGCAGGTGAATGGAATGGTGGATAAGAGCAAACGAAGGTTGAATTTGTTGCGGGCGGTGACTGGGAAAGAGTGGGGTGCTCAGCAGAAGTGTCTACGAATGTTGTATAAGAGGTTGATTTTGAGTGTGATGGATTTTGGATGTCATGTGTCAGTGGGTTTCACGGCGAGTCAGAAGTTGCGGTTGGACAGGGTTCAGGCAAGGGCATTGAGGGTGTGTTTGGGTGTGATGAGGTCCTCTCCAAGCGAATGCGGTTCAGGTGCTTGTGGGGGAGATTCAGTTGGGGTTGAGGAGGGATGCGTTGAATATGAGATGGTGGGTGAAGTGCAGTGCGAAGAGTGTGGCTCATCCGGTGCGTGAATGTTTGAAGTATAATTGGAGGTTTGATTATTATAGGGACCGGTGGAGGAGGAAGGGGGGCACTTTTGGGTTTCACATGTGGGAAAAGGGAGTGCAGTGGGGCGTGGGCGATTTGATGACTGACGGATACGGATTTGGAGAGATGGCCAAAGTGGATGATGGGGTCTCCAAAGGTGTGTTTGGAGTTAGCGAATGTGGTGTCGAAGAAGAGAGGATTGCGGGGTGAGATCAAAGCTTTGGGTCAGGCGTATGTGGCAGGAAAGGAAGGATGCAAGGTGTTTACGGATGGTTCGAAGGATCCTGTGTCTGGGAGAGTGAGTATGGCGTATTATCTGGAAAGCACTGGGGAGTATAAAGTGGGACGATTGACGAATGATGTGTCAATTTGTACGGCTGAGTTGGTGGCGATTGCATTGGCGATTGATAGGGTGTGCGATTTGGCGTTAGAGAAGGTGGTGATATTTTCAGTATCATTGAGTGGGTTGCAGGCGATTGTGGCGTGGGATGGTGATAGGAAGGACGCGATTATGGACATCAGGAGGAAGATTGATCGGTGCGTGCACGGGGGAATGGATTTGGAGTTGGCGTGGGTCCCCAGTCACAGTAGCATTTTGGGTAATGAGTTAGTGGATCTGGCGGCGGGTGAGGGTATGAGAAGGGGAGTGGTTGATGTGAGATTACCTTTGAGTGTGGATGAGGTGAAGGAGGTGGTGGTGAGACGGGTCATGCATGAGTGGCAGGAGAGGTGGGTGAGTGGGGTGAAGGGCAGGTGGATGTTTGGTGTTCGTGGGAAAGTGTCGGTGAAGGTGGATGCGGGGAGTCTGGAATGGAGGAGGGGGGAGGAGGTGATGCTGAATCGGTTGAGGATAGGGCATGCGGGACTGAATGATTGTCTGTTTCAAGTGGGGAAGCGTGAGTCGAGGGATTGTGCGGTGTGTGGAGTGCCCGAGACTGTGGGACATTTTCTGCTTAGGTGTGAGAGACATGTTGAGGAGAGAGAATTGATGAGGGTTCGATTGTCTGCGCTGGGTGTGGCTGAGCTGAGTGGGAAGATTTTGCTGGGAGCTGACGGGGAGAGAGGCAGGAGGAGGAATAGTGTGATGTTGGATTTTGTGAGGCAAACGGGGCGGTGGGAGGAGTTGTGAGTTTATGTAAGCTAAGTACTGATTGGTGGGTCTGGTGCACATCATCCTTTAGGATGGGGAAGCGCCTGCGTGGGTCCGCCCATGCATCCGATAATTAAGAAGAAGAAGAAGAGTTTGTGGGGTTGACAGTTGATGGCCAGCCATAGACAGGGGCTGGTGGATGTCGTCCTTAGCACTTATCTTGTTACATAATTATTAGACTTGTGACTTGAATAGGTTGGTCCAAAAGTAAAGCTCATTGAAGACCAGACTGCCTCCATTTTGTTGATGAACCAGGTCATTTCAAATAGCGATGAGGATTTAGGCTCCGTACCGCACAGGGTGTAGGACGGCGTATGCCACAGAAGACAGAGCCTGATTGAAACAGTAAGAAGCGGAAGGAAGGCAAACTTTCATCCATCCAGCCAAGTGAAGTGCTGTGCCTCATCAACGAAGACATCCGCCAGCCCCGGGCCCCAATGTGAGTGACCTCTGTCCTGAATTAGTGATTGGCTGGGAGGGGCGCCCGGAGGCCTGACCGCACTTTTGAGACCCCACTCAGAGCTGCTTATGAGAGCGCTTCATCTCCATGAAGACAAAGTTAGAGAAAGACGTTATGTGAGGGGCACCTGGGGGCGAATAGCAGCAGCAAAGGGTGACCAAAGCCCCGTAATAAACGCAGCTGCAATCGGAGTGGCAGTGAAGCAGTTGAACAGAATGTTATGGCCAGGAGTCAGAGCAGTGGCAAAGTCACATGACAGCTGATGTTAGCTGGGTAAAGGCTGTTTGTCAAAGTGAGAGGTGTCGTCTAGCATGGAGTGGAGCGCTGTCTGCAGGGGCAGTGTCAACGAGGAGTGCGGGTGACTGGCAGCTGATTTTCTTTTGGCAGAGTTGATCTGCAGGAGAGTCAGGGGATATCGCTCTCTGTGCACTGTTGAGCATTTGGGGGCTGGTTGGTGTACCAGACGAGGAGCTCTGAACGTGGTGAAGATCGGAGTAGAATGATGACATGGGGGGAGCGGGGGGGAGCGTTCCAACGCCTGAAATGGAATCTGAGCACGCTGAGAAGGCTTTTTTCTCAGAAAGGAACATCAGTGTAATCAGCAAGCGGAAAGGAAGTCATGGCCAGTCCAGAGAGATGGCCAAGTCCGGCAACAAGGGAGAGATGTGTTGGGTTCTGTACCTGGCCACAAATGACTGACACTCCAGTGAACTGTTAACTTATTTACTTAAGTTCAGGTACAGCAAATACAGTTCTTAGAGTCAGATAAGTAAAAGGTGACATAGGACACCCACCGGCATCCTCTCTCAGCGCTTAGATCCTTGCAACTTACAAACCCGGAACACTCTCATAGATGAACATTCTAAGCCCTGCATTCCTTGTCACCACTTCAAAAATCTGTTAACATCAATGTCCATCTGTGGATTAAAATTAAAAGACCACCTGTGGAGAGAACCTATTAATCTACCTACATGGAACAGCTAATGATGAACACTTACAACTTAATAACTCCATTGAAGAAATAAACAACACTAATATCTCATTTCACTCCCTTCACACCACATCCACTGAAGTTACACCTCATACACTCTGATCTTAGAATTCATGCACAGCACTACTCCCCACTCCCGCTACATCACCAGTGACTCGTTTACATTTGCGTTGCCATATATCACCTTGTTATAGCTGAATTTAAAACCACATTGTTCAAGCAAAAGCGAAACACTAACGTTGACCTTGCACCTGAGTCAACAACCACACAATTCCCCACACACATATCATATAGGCCAATTGAGCATTGAACATGGTAACCAAGTAAAAGAAATGCCCCATCAATGTCCAAAATTCAAGCCTGCAGGGCCCATACTGATAATGTGCCTGTGATACAATGTAAGGTTAAAGAACCAGTTCCCCAAAAACATTTGTCTTGACACTCATCCAAACATCTCACGAATGTCAAAGCAAAAACTAAATAGTGCGCAACAACTTTTAAGACCACTTGTGGAAGAAAGCTTGTTAGAGACAACGTTCCTACCGGCAATCATTGTTCTAAATTCATGTGCCAAACACCAACACTGCCATGTATCCCTGATAAAGGCCACCACTCACAACTTCATTCATGCAGACCCAGTTGCACTGCAGGCCTCGCATCACACAAAACTAAATCACACCACTAAAATTCACAATACAGAACTGTGTAGAACTCAATACTCTTTCTGTAGGATAGACATTTCTCTGAAAAAACGTAATAAATCCGGGTCGAATTCCAGTAAAGTCAGCAAATAGTAATTCTCTGCCAAGTCTAGAATTTTACCACACGCTAAACAAAACTTCGAGTTCACTTGTGATCCAATTTCCAACTCCTCCACTTGTACCGAACCGCGACGCACTAAGCATCTACCTTCACAGTACCTTGAATGCAGATTTGGAAAATCTTTGTCCATCTTGTCATCACCCTCATCCGAACCCCTTTCTGTAAGCTTAATCCTTTTTCCAATATTACTCCCTTCCGAGTCAAAGTCTCTCGAACCCCCTCTCTTAAATGGTCGCTTCACTTTGTATTTGCCAACAACAGCGTCTACGCCAATTAACTTTGCGCAACTGAGATTCCGTTACGCTTTGGCCCCCACATATACCTTGGAATCTGAATACCATGGGGGCCTCTCTTCATTCAGCGCCATCCTTGACACAAACCCGCCGCTGCTAGAGTACAGAACCTCAAAACGCTTGCTACATTGCAACATTTCCACACATAGCAGGGTTCCCTTCTCTTCACCTTCACTCTAGCAATGTTCATAGAATCGAACGCTGATACTAGGGATGCTTTCACTAGACTGTGTGTATCGCCATGACCCCCTGTATCCTGAATGACATCACCATTTATACTGGGGCACCCATGAGAGCGAAGCTCTCCATTCCAACTTTTCTGGAACAACCAGCCAGATGCTGCAAACACACAACGGACTGCTCTCCACCAGCCCCATCCGTGCTCCCAGCTCCACCAACTGCATACAGCAGCTCATCACCCCGACCACTGCAGCTCTCTGGACACCGGCTGCACTCGTCAGACTCTTTCTTCCAGAGTTTTGTCCCGTTGGTAATGACACATTCACTACAGTCCTCTGCAGAACCTAACCAATGGACTTCTTGCTTTTCCACTGGCACAGTAGCGCTCTGACTACCGATATTATACAGCGCCTCTTCTCAATGGGACTTCCTTCCCACTTCAACACTGCCTCTTCACCCTAGCAGTGCCTCAAATAACGCCTCTTCTCAAGGATTCATATAGTGCCACGGCCCTGGCAGCACCACTTCAGTGCACCATGCAGCAACCCACTGCCTGTGCCATAAACTTAACTGCCTGTGCAGAAATCTTAACTGTACTGCAAATCTCCTCTTCTCACTGGGCTCACTTGCCTCTACTAAAGTGTATCTTCACTTCTGCACCCGACACAAAGCGCCTCTACACATCTGTAAAGCGCCTCTTCACTGCCTCTTGCAGTGCCTCATTGCCCTTGCAGCGCCTCTTCACTGTACCATGAAGCGCCTCACTGCCTCTTGCAGCAGCTTTACATTCATAGCTGCTCTCGGACTCCAGTACCTTCGCAGCACCCGTGTCTGGGCTTTTCTTGCCCCATCTGCCACTGTAGCACCTCTGTCTGGGCCACGCTTGCCCTCACGGCACCTGCGGCGCCTCACAGCCATCCAGCGTTCTTACCTGAGAGAGGATCACTTTTCTTAGGGGGGCGGTGGCTGTCTCTCCTTGGTGCTGTCCCCCCAGCACAGCCAGCTACATCCTCATCGCCAGTGTTGGGTTCTGTCCCTGGCCACAAATGACTAACACTCCAGTGTACTGTTAACTTATTTTTCTTAAGTTCAGGTACATCAAATACAGTTCTTAGAGTCAGGTAAGTAAAAGGGGACATAGGACACCCAGCGGCATCCTCTCTCAGGGCTTACATCCTTGCAACTGACAAACCTGGAACACCCTCATAGATAAAACATTCCAGGCACTGAATTCCATCGCAAGATTCTCGTCACTTGCACCAGATGTATGCAAAGTTAATCACAACAAAATGCTTGGAAATAAAAATTTGCTGTATGAGGACGAATTGCAGCACAGAAAAAAAAAGAAACCAGGTTAGCTGGTTTGAAGGAGGGTGTTTATGTCGGACAGCTTCCATGGCAAGCAGGAATTTTGGTTTCGGGAAGCGAAAATCTGGTGAAGTGGACTCGTATCTGATTGTGGCTCGTAAAGAGGGGAATGTACGGCATGGAAAGGGGTAAAACGAACTTAGGAGGAAGACGTTGTACGTACTGAGGTACCAGTTGTCGCTGCTGTAAGGGGCAAATGCGGTATGGAGGAAACATGCTATACCAAGGGCTGTGTGCATGTGGAGGCAGACACACGGGAAGAGGATCAGATTGACTGGAAGGTCGATAGACGCATTGAAGTTTTGAAGGAACTGGACCCTGATTTGTTGCGTTTCTTCAAGAGTTTGACGTGCTACTAAATAGAATACTAGTAGTTAGGTAATGTGGGGCCAAATGTGTGTGGTGGAGATGGTGAGTGTCATGGCCCTTGTTTAGTTTTGTGAAGTCTGTTGGCAGAATTTTGAGTGTTCATACTGTTGCATCCGTTTTGTCCAAGTATTACTGTTCATGTTCCAGCGAGTATTCAATGGGCATGTGAGAGTATAGTGGAATGGGTGTTGAAGAAGCTGTTACTTGGGTAGTAATTTTAAAGTGAGAGTTTTTGTTACGCTCACCTGGTCTCCACAGGGGCACCGAACGGAACTGGACGGACCGATGTTGATTGGCTCCACGTGCCCACTCCGTTTGCCCCTTCCGTCAAGAAAGCAGATTTGCCTAAAATATTAAGATGAAATGTTACCTAACCGTAAGGAGGAGAACAGACTCCCATCTGCCGTGGCCTCCTTATGCACCCCTCTGCTATGTCTCACCTTCGTGTTATGAATGGCGAGCTCTGCATCCTGCGACTGTATGCAGGGGGGCGTAGCAGTTCAAGGATCTACTTACTTCACTGCTCCTGAAGAGTACCGGGCAACTAGGACTCAATGGGTTAAGTCTTTATACCAATGGTATGAATTGCTTTAGAGTTCAAGTTGCCAAAAGTTCACTCCTGTGCCTCTTCTTTGCAGGTTTCCTCTTGGAGCATGAAATGAAGCGGACCCCTCCCCAGAAATGTAGAGCGGAATTGTAAGGTACGTTTCCACGCTAGCGTTATGCGATAATGTCTTAACATACGGTATTGTTCTTCTGCGCAACTAACTTGCTGTTCATTTTCTATTCCGCAGGTGCGGTACCTCTGGGGTGGCGATCGCGTGATGTCTTGAGGGACCGCAAGGAAATGCAGCCTCAGGTGAGTAGTAGCACTGCGTAAGATTTAAATGTCTTTAATGAGGCCATTCTCCATTACGCAGCTAACCTGTTGCCTTGTTTTGTGTTGGTGCGGCAGCTCCGGAGCGGCGAACGAGTGAATGCGCTTCAATGGACCACAAGGATGAGTAGCCTTCTGGTAAGTGTCAGAGTTGCGCAGTGTGACAATGTCTTTAACGTGGTATGCGCGGCTAACCTGGTGTTTTCCTTTTCAGCTCAGCAGAAGTAGAGAGTGCAGAGCAATCGAGATGGAGCATCAGGTAAGAGTCTTGTTCTGTTTTCTCCTCTCTCTTCCTTTCCTTGCAGGCAGCTCATGAAAACATGGATGGGCGTGGCTGAAGACTGGCCTGAAGTTAGAAGACACAGTGAGCGTTACGCTGCAGGAGTGCAGAATAACGTGAACCGTGTTCTGTTCTGCGGGCGTGGTTTATATAGCTTTCAAGAAGTAGTCCCCAGGTAAAGTAGTCCCTTCAACCTGCCTCAGATTGGTCTGCACATGGTTCTCTTTCTTTGTAACCTGCCTTTCTTGAGAGGGCAGCATGAGCCTGGCGCCAACAGCGCCAGGACCGGGTCCAGGAAGCTCTTAATCCTTTGGGGCCTTAAAAGGTCCCCATGGGTGCCAGAACCCTGGGCAAGCTGGTCTGATCCTGATGTCTGGGGGCAAGCACAGTGACAGTGTTGGGTTTAGAGGGTTGGCATGCCGTAGGGGTGCTGACGAAGTGCAGGGTTAATGGGCAGAGGGTATGGTGTTTTCAGAGACTAGCATGGTTGATGGGTGACCAGCACGGCGCTGAGTGGTTTTCAGAAACCAGAATGGTTGCTGGGTGACCAGCACAGCGCTGGGTGGGAGATATGTTGTTTTCAGAGACCAACATTGGCTGCTGAGTGACTAGCATGGTGCTGTTCTGCGAATGTTTGTTGGGTGACCAACATTTTGTGCAGGGTGACTAAGCTGTATTTCAGGAGACAGAGTTTCCTGGATTTCCTCATCGGTTAGGTGCTGGGGTTTTGCTGCCAGGTTTGTGGGCAGGGCATCATTTTGTTGAAACATTGCAGGTGGAGGTACGGGTGAGATTAGGGAGTGCGTTTTGGGATTGGTAGGTTGAGGGCTGGTTCCTCAGGGTTTGGTTCTGGTCAGCAAGCCAGATTGCAAGTTACTGCAAGGGTGGAGTGCATCAATTTGCACGGGAGTGGAGGTATGGAGGAGTTCGCATTTCTTTAGGTTGCTGTGATTGGTGGAGATTCTTTTTGTGCGATTGGTGGTGATGTTCTTTCTTTCCATTTGGTTGTCTATTAAAGGGGGAAGATATGTAATGACCGGAATTTATGTAATATCTAGTCTGAGTAGGCGTGATGTCACTTCATGCAAAATGCTCGGGTGGAATGTTGGGTGATGTCACATCATGGAGAATGCTTGGGTGGAACGTTTCGGTCTGGATTTCGTGGGGTTGACAGTTGATGGCCAGCCATAGACAGGGGCTGGTGGATGTCGTCCTTAGCACTTATCTTGTTACATAATTATTACACTTGTGACTTGAATAAATTGGTCCAAAAGTAAAGCTCATTGAAGACTAGCCTACCTCCGTTTTGTTGATGAACATTTCATGTCTCTTCGATTTTATAGGAGTTCCTTCATGGGGGTTTCAGGCAGCTTCTGTGCTGATCTGCTGTATTTGGCAAGTGTCACAAAGTACTGGGAGTAGGAAGAAGGCTGTGAAGGTAATGCTCCAATTACTTACTGGTAAACCGCATTACTCCTAGTCCTACTTTTCCTTGTCACAGTATTTACGACCCCACCCTCCCACTTAGTTGGGCATATTTACCTGGTGGTGCAAGGGAGGGGGGTGAGGGAGTATTCTGGGTTCAGTGGTTTTTTTTATACCCGTGAAGGAGGGGGAATACGACAACCAGGACAAGAAGAATAGGACTTGAGTAATGAAGATTGCCAATAAGTAAGCAGAGCACAGGTAAAATAAACACATTGAAAATCAACAGTTTTGGCTTTTGTGTAGGCATGGTGCAATAGGCATTCTGCAGCGCCATAAACGTACTGCCTGGCCAGAATATGCCAACAGTGGAGAATGATCTACGTACCAAGGCATATGATATAAAGACATTTGCCAGGTTCTGCCAATGCCTATACACAACCCATACACAATGCCTATATGCAAGCCATACAGTTGACTTTACCAATGTTTATTTTGAACAGGTCTACTAGGCAGGTGCGATACCCTATGGAAATGAAACATCATTGTTAGGTTTCAAAAGTTTTCTCAGCAATACCAATATTTGAATTTTTTTGTGCAAAATGCATTTTTTGTGCAAAACAAAACATTATTTGTGCAAGACAAGGACATACGACAGGCATCTATTTCCCCTGAATGAATTAATTCTTACTAAACTCTATGTGGCACCTACTTCTAAACCACAATTCACAATCAAAGAGATTTATAATTGCCTGATTTCTAAATCATACTGCAAGTACACCATTGTACATCAACTACAGGTGTCCAAACTTATTTTAACAATACTCTTTCGTTCTCAGACTTCCTTATTTCATAGTTTTGAATCAATTGGTTAGTTCTTTCACAACCACTGGTCAAAGTCTTCTTCAGGATTAGCGGACTTTGGCCCGGTAATTATTCAAAGGCTTTGCCAATACTTAGGGATCTCTTTTTTGACAGTTTCTTCAATATAAGGACTGGTGCTGCGAATCTCTGCCAGAATATAAAGCACTTCTGAGTTCTACATGTGTTTTTTAGATTACCGGCATCCGACTCGTCATTTTTATTTCCTAAACTCTAGGATCAGCATTTCAGAGAACTTCAACTTCGTTGCTTCCAACGCTTTTTCATCTGTCAACCTTAAAACACCTGGTATATTTTTCGAACCAGCGGCTCCTCCTCAGAGGCAGTCTACCTTTTCTCAACTTCCCCCAGAAGCTCACTGTCTCCAGGCTGGACTACTGCAACAGCCTCTTTCTCAATCTGCTCTACTCTTCACACCCTGAAATTAATCCAGAACAGGACTGTAAGACTTATACTTGGCCTCAAGCCCAAGGACCGCATCTCTCCAGCCCTGAAATTGCTCCCGGTGGCTGCAAGGATAGTTCAAGACCTTCTGCATCGTCACAAGGCTTTCTGGGGCCAAGGTCCTACTCTCTCTACCTAAATACCTTCCATCTAGAGCCCTTTGCTCAGCTACCTCCAACTCTTTGAGGGCCAGACGCTTCTCCAAACGGAGTGTCAGGGGTAGATCGGTCTCCTCTGCAGGTGCCTCCCTCTGGAACGGCCTCCCTGCCCCACTCGGACTCAAGCCTAACTACCTGAAATTCCAGAAGCTGCTCAAGACCTTCCTTTTCTCCTGTGCCTTCTCTCTCTTGCTTCCTAGCTAACCTGCTGTGCCAACTGGTGGCTTGGCACCCTCAGAGCCTCACTGGGTACCAGGCTCCTCCATGACCAGTCAATCGTGCACTGCCGCCTGACCTACCACGCACTTGGGGTTGTAACTGCAACTCCTACAGCCCCCCTGCCTCCTTGCACTTACATGGAGCCGTGCTCCCCTGGCTGCACTTACTCAGAGCCATGTTGCCCTGACAGTACTTGCCCCCCCTCCGCTCGCCTCTACACCCCCCCCCCTCCCTCTCGCTTCCCCCTGTACTTCTCATGGTTGTACGTGCACAATCCGAACGACACAAGGGCTAATAGGATGGTTTGTCTTGTCTTCCGTCCGTCCGTCCATCCGTCTCCCCTCCCTTGGCTTGTGGCGCCTAGGAACACTTGTGTACAGGTGCGTTATAAATACCATATCATATCATAGCCCCATTAGCATTTTCCTGCCTAACGGAGAAGGCATCTGAATTTTGAAGAGTTTATAAAGCGCACAGTAACCTGGCAGAAGAGGCTGCATCTTGGCACAGATAACAATATAAAACATTTAAACTCTTGAAAAGGTACACCAGCAAAGCTTAACCTATACCGTACCGCAAGACAATATGACATTATTTAAATAGTAATGTTTTGAGAGATTTTCGAAACAAGGTAAGATCTGTCATGTTGCGAAGATGCCAAGGGAGGGTAATTCCACAGTCTAGGATTATAGACCGAGAACCACTGATCTCCGCAGAAGGAGCAGCGAGTGGGTGGTAAAACCCATAACAGCTTATCTGAAGGCCGAAGAGGTTGAGTTGGAAGATATCCACAGAAATAATCAAATCCCCCCAAAAAACAAAGATGAAATGACCTAACTTTTTTTAACCAAAATGTAGGAAGGTACCGAATCAATCTCTCGGCTGCATAGAAGGGTGCAAGGATGCAAAGGCATCTAAAAACTAAGCATGAAGTCTTAAAGTTACTTGTTTTTATCACCAGGAGCCAATGTAGAGATCTGCGGAATGGTGAAATAGCTGTTAGGGACTTTAAACATAAGCCAAACTATTTTGTGCTCTCTAGAGTCAAGTGAATTGCCAGCAAGCAGACTATAACCATAGTCCAGACGGGAGTTTATTAAGGCTCCCACTACTGTAGCATGGTCTTTTTGAGGTATTAAAGGGGAGCGCCAGATGCAAATGTCACACTGAGTAGAAAACCGACTGCACCTTGGCGCCAACCTGATTTTCAGCCCCAAGGCTTGCTTGCCAAATACAGCTCATGTTTTTTATTTTGGATGCTTAGACATGCTCGAGCCCATAAAGCAGGGACAGGGAGGTAGTTTGGTTGCATCTGTTAACAGATGTTTGGCTCCAAACAGGGCCACTTCTGTTTTGTTTGCATTCAGCTGCAGACAGTTGGGGGACATTCAGAGATTAACTTCATTCAAGCAGTGGGCAATTCTCTGGAATGAATACTCACTATTGCCAACTTTGAAATGAATCAGAGTATCGTCTGCATATCACTGGAAATTTAAACTGAAATTCCTAAAGAAGCTCGATAATGGTTTCATATAAAGATTGAACAGGAGAAGCGAGAGTGAGGAATCCTGGGGAACACCACAGCTCATGTGCGAGTGTCCGATAAATACCTGCTGCATTTAATTTTTTGATATCGGTTGGACAAAAAGGAGTTTAACTATAGCACGTTCTGCTCGGAGACTCCCCCCTACTGTCTTAAGGCAAGAGAGTAAAATGGTATTGTTTACCATAGCAAAAGCTGCCGAAAAGTCCAGAATCATCAGGATGTTTGAAATCAGTTTGCTTCCTGTTCCCAAGGCATTTCAGTTTTGTAATTCTGCCTCCAAAGTATTGAAGCCAGCATAAAAAAATATAAATAATTAAATGCCAAACTTTAGGGCCATAGACGAGAATTAGGGCCTCATTACACGGAAGGCGGTAATGGTTAACGGCCACCGTTAATGGTAACGGTGACCGTTAACCAGTACCGCCTTACTACGAGGTCCCTTAGCGGGTTCGTGCTTTAACGCCTGCTTTTTGCAGGCGTTAAAAACCAACCCGCTAAGGGACCTCGGAGCTAATTACGGCACCGCAAAATTGCGCTGCCGTAATTAGCGCCTTCCCCATTCCCATAGAGCCCTATGGGGCAGAAATGGGAATGGCAATGGCGGAAGGGGGATTTACCGCCCCACCAACCTTGGAATGGGGCGGTAAATCCCCTTTCCGCCAAGGCGGTGCCGGTATTTTACCGGCATGAGCCATGGCGCTAATAGCGCCATGGCTCACCGCCTTCCGTGTAATGAGGCCCTTAGTCTTGGCCTAATCATTAAATCTGCTTGCTTATTTACCTAGGTACATTATGTATTGTGGGATCAGTGATCCCCCTAGCTATGACCCCTCAAGATTCCAGTGTTTTAGTCTTTGGTGTAATTGCAGAAAAGAATCCCAGCTGGCTAAAACAGGTACTTTATAGATAATTAGTTACGAGCGTGTGCCGCTTGAGAGCACTGTCAAAATGGCTGCTTGTGAGCTCTGAAATGGCCCATTAATCCGGTAAGAAAATCCTGCAAGATCTAGGTCTTACCTGGCGCAATGGTGACTAGAGACCTCGGGTCCCGGGAGAAGTTGCCTCAGTGGGTTCTGAGACGAGAAGGGCACATCAGCAAAAGACGCAGCCGCCTGGTATATTACGGGGGAGTGACGCAGCCTCAATACTAATGGACATTTCCCGGTAACAAGGCCAGGCAAGGGAAATGAAGCAGCCTCACCTGCAGCCCGTTAACCACTTAGGATGAATATAAAAAGGGCATACTCTTTCAGAGAGGAAAGCGAGCTGGGAGGAGAGCGGAGGATCCATGGCTGCCCCGGACCAGATGGGAGACGCCAGAATGCTGAGGGTCTGGATAAAGAAATAATCTGGACCGGCATGGCTAGATTACCGTATTTCCAGCAGGTTTAAAGGGTCCATGGAAGGGAGCCGGGGGGGCTTGCTAATTCCTTTTGAAGTTTGCTGTGGTGAATGATTGTTCTCCTGGGCCAGGACAGGAGCCCAGGAGTTTGAGAGGCAGGTGGTGAAACCCTGACCTCAGACGGTAAAGACACCGATACTAAACCTGAAAAAAAAGCACAACCGGTGAGTCGATCGCAGCAGAGGCCCTGTGTGTGCTTGCAAAGTGAATGAGATACAATGTAGCAGCCAGGACGCATAAGACAGGAGATGCGGTGAACGAAACTGAAACAGTGAAGAGAACAGTGTAGTGAAACAGTCACAGAGTGGTCGTGTGTATAATCACACGTTGTTGAAAGATTATATGGAGGAAAGAAGCTCCTGAGAGCAGGGGAGCTGTGTGAATGTCGGAAGTGTGAGTAAAATAGAGATCCTCAAGAAGGGGAGCTGCAAATGGAAAGCGGAGTGGTAGCAAAGTCCCCCAAGCCTATGGAAAAGAGACTGATTGAGGAAAAGAGTCTATAAAAAGCATTGGGGTGGTCACCAGGAAGGAGTGATCCAGGTTCGCCGCAGAGAACCCCCCCTCCTGCCAGGAAAAGAGGGTATCATTTAAGTAGAACACACCTGGTTGCGTGACCTGTAGTGGGTCGACCGAGTGGTCTGACAACTGCGCCACAACCAGGGGTCCCTGTTGAAAGGTAAAAGGAACTTTGTTGAAAATGGGGAAGGGAACCCCTGAAGGCAAACAAGCTAAATGGACCGGTCTTGCAGAACTGAACGTTTGTGTTCTAGGAGTTGAACTTGTGTAAAAGAAGCCACTGTGAAATCAGAAGGGGTCTGAGGGTGTGAGGGTGGAAGAGCGAAGCGTGTAAGACCGATTAAGGAAAAGTGAACCAGAAGCGTTTTGGGTTCAAGGAAGGGAACCAGGAGAAGTCTAACGAATTTACAAGGAGAAAAAAGGTACTGTGAACCTTTACCTTTTGCCCAGTGAATATCGAGAAACACTTGTAACATTATGATACTGAGTGCCTTAAACATGGGGAAGAGAGATACAAAAGAGCTCCATTGTCACATTAACTTTACTTTAAACACTATTGAGTTGGTGAAACTCCATACACCCCGTTTTCTTATAGGTTTTGACACAGACAGTACATTTCTTTGGACTGACAGGCTTGGACTTTTCCCCTTAGTCTTGCTTTCCAGCTTAGAGTTAGGGCAAGTTAGGCTTTCCACCATCCTGACCATTGAGAATAAAGGTTTTCAAACTGTGTTTCACTTGCCTGTGTCATCTCTTGATACCATGCCGGCCTCGCAGTGGGGACACGTTGAATGAGCATGGACTGCTCCGGTGGGTCCGAAAAACCAGGAGGGGCGTCGAGCTTGGCATTTAGATCTACAGAGGCCGCTGCCGGCCCGACCAGGGAGGATTCCCGAGGGATGCTGCAGCATTGGGCTGAGCGTAGTTGCCTCCGTGGACGTCAATCCTGCCCCCCCCTCTTAAATCCTTGAACGGTGGCACCGGAGACCAGGCAAGGCCAGCTGTGAGCCCCCATGGGGAGCCAATAGAGGGGGAGTGGAATAAGTTTGTGCTGTCGCAAGAGGAGCTGGATGCCCAGATTCCCCGACGCTGGATCACCGCTCTAACACTTAAGCAGCAGTGTGCAACAATGGAGGGGTTTCTGGTAGTGCTAAGCCCATGAGGCATTACGAGAAAGTCAGGAAATCACCAGGGCAAAATCTCCTGATAAGCCAACCTACAAAAAAAAGTTGATGGGGAGTGGTTATGGCATTGAGCCTGCTTGTATGGAAGCGGAATATGTAGAAACTATGGTCAGCAGCTCAGATATCAAAGAAATGTTTCTTCAGCTGAAGGCGGCCATTGGTGGACTTGATGCTAAACTTGATACACAGAATTGCAAAATAGGCCATCTGGTGATCCGACTAGACAAGCGCGGTGCCACACGGGATACGGTTGAGGAGAGAGTCTCGTCAGCCGAGGACACCATCCCCACACTCTCCTCCAGTTTATCGAATGCACAGGTGTTCTTGAAATCTGACAAACAAGAATGAATATTTGGAGAACAGACACAACAGCAAACAGACATATCCTCAGGGTTTCTGTAACAAGTAGCACAAAACTTAGGGAGGCATTTATAGAAACCACACTGAAAGACTTATTTGCAGCCAAAGCCTTCAATTCAATGTTTATAGTTGAGAAGGCTCCCAATCATCGCCAGGCTCCTTAATTTCCGAGACTGTGATACTATCCTGCATCTCGCCATCCTGCACTTTCCCCCAGAAGCTCACTGCCTCCAGAACTCTGGTTCTCTCTAAGCTGGACTACTGTAACAGCCTCTTTCCAAATCTACCCGCCTCTATTCTCCATCCTCTACAACTCATCCAGAACAGGTCTGCGAGACTTGTCCTTGGCCTCAAGCCCAGGCATCATCTCTCCAGCCTTGACATCTCTCCATTGGCTCCCAGTGGCAGCAAGGATCAAGTTCAAGTCCCTCTGCATTAACCACAAGGCTTTCTGGGGCCTGGTCCACAATACCTCCAACTCTCTCTAAGGAAATATCTTCCCACTCCAGCTCTTCGCTCCTCCACCTCCAACTCCTTGAGGTTTGGTCGCTTCTCCAAGCAACAAGTTGGGCGCAGATCTCTTTCTTCGGCTGTTGCCTCCCTCGGGAACAGCCTCCGTGCCTCTCTGAAACTTTAGCAGAACCATATCCGGTTCCGGACGCACCTCAAGACCATCCTCTTTGCATCTGCCTGCTCTCTTCCTCTCCCCTGCTGATCTCCCGTCTGATACATGCACTGGTCACCTGGCTACCCTCTGAATTCTGGCCCAGGTCCCTGCACATTCAGCTGCATACCCACACTGCCTCCTGGCACCCCCTGCACTTGTGGTCTGTATCTTTCCTGCACTTATTAGACACCTGTTGTCTGCACTTCTAACACTCGCACTTGCCACCTGTTGGATGCATTACTTATGTTGATTACTTGTCCATCCTCCCACCTTCCCTCCCCGGTACTTCTCCCCTCCCCGGCCGCCTGCTCTTGCACGATCTCAATGTCACTAGGCCTTGGATCCAGTGGGCGATTCCCTTCCCTTGGTTTCTTGAATAGGATGGCAAAGGTTCCACTTTAATTAACAGTTCCTTTGTTCCTTCACTGGACTCACAAAGTTCTTGCAACAGTCTTTCTGTAAGATTTATTTTATCTCTGCAGATTGCCTGGTGTACTCCCTTGCCAGGATTCTTCCTTCATTCTCCTCTCCTGGTATACTCACCTGCCAGGATTTCTCCTATGGTTCCTTTCAGATTCCTCGGTATACTCTCCTGACAGAAATCCTAACATAACTTCAATGGCCTGGTGCATTGGCTCTTAATTGCTTTACAGCTTCTTATTAATACAAAAATGGCCTATAAGGTACTTGATACATTTGCCTTTGGTAGGACTTGCTCAAACCTCTCCCCCATAATAGCATCTCATGCACCTGTTTGGATTGGGGTTTCTCTTGGCGCTGTGTCTTGTCTGCATACAAACCCTATTGGGTATGGCGATAATACCTTGTCTTGACTGCATTCAAATATTCTTTTTATGCTCTTTTCATCATTAAATGTCTCTTATTTATCAAATGCTGGCTGACGCACTGGTCATAACGCCCCAGGGTCCCCACCTCCTTCGGATAGACTCACTGGTTTCTCCTGAGGTCTCTGACTCTTTGCGCGCTTTTGTGGAACAGCTGCTTTGTTCGCTTTCCACCCTGGAGTCAGCAGCGATCTCCCCAGAGCTCTGTGCAGCTCTTCAGTCACACACTGGCTTCCTCTCTCGTTCCGGATGGATGAACGCTGCTTTCACAAGCACCCAGAAGCTTCTGCCCAGCTCCTCGTGTTTCCACAGCTTTTCCTACTCGTCTGCGACGTCCCTTTGCTTGTCCCGGTAAGCTTTTCCGTGTGTCTCACGTTTGCGAGCATCCCACTGGAGTGTACTGTCCTCTCATGCACTGCTGCTCCACTTCGCGTGCCAAATGCCAATAAAAACCAAGTCAACATTTTTTTTTGGGGCGAGTGTTTGATGAGATAAGCCAAATTATAGACGAGACTGACACAAATCGGCTTGCTAAACCTTAAAAAGAATGTTTCCCCTTATGCCTGGAGGCTTACTGGCCTCTTGTAGTTGCCCGCAAACGTGTTGCAGGTGATAGAACTGTGAAGAATCACCCACAGTTGAATTATGGCTCAGAGAGGTCTCCCTCTGTCATGAAACAGAAGATGAACTATGTAAGGAAGTTATCCTCGGTGGCCAGGCCCAGCAACATTTGGGGTGTAGGAGGGGGGTGGGGGAGGTCATCAGTTTGCCGGTATCCCACTGATAATTCTGGCGGGAAACAAGCAAACGGACCCTACCATTAACAGGATTGATACCCTGGTATTTCCAGGTGCCGACAACGGCGGAAAATCCCCATTCCATGGGGACTGCGCAATTACTGGCACCGGTAATAATCGATGCCAGTAATTGCAGCATTTTCTTGGCGGCGGCGGCCCCCGATTTAGCAGCAGCTCAGGGCTGGAGGTAAATCAGTGGCCCCACTGGCAAACTTGCGTTGAGCCAGTCCAGTAAAATTGCTGGTGCCAAAATTACCGGCAATTTTTCTGGACCGGCAAAACTGTAATGACCCCCTTGGGTGTCCAGTCAACTGGTCGACAACAAACTGGTCGACTGCAATTTGGTCGACACCATTTGGTCGAATGCCAAATGGTCGAATTTTTTTTATATATATATATATATGTGTGTTTTGTGGGTTTTCGTGTGGGGAAAAAAATAAAAAAGAAAAAAAAGGGGGTTGGGGGGGGAACCCCCCCCCAAAAAAACCAAAAAATGGGTAAAAAAAAAAAAAAAAAAATTCGACCATTTGGCATTCGACCAAATTGTCTGTCGACCAAATGTTTTCGACCATTTGACTGGTAACCACCCCCTTGGTCTCTACAGAGGAATCATCTGCTCTAGGCACCCCCAAAAGCAATTCACTCAATCGCCTGACAATGGAGAATTAACTGATGCCAACTTATTATCGCGGTTTCTCAGTTAGACAGAGGTGTCCTTTCTTGTAAATCGGTAGGAACTGTCCATCCCAGTAGCTTACATTGAAATTAAGCCAACTTTTAGTTGTCCGGCTCATACGTATAAACTGACATGTTTCGAACAAGGAGGAACTTTCCCACAGATTACAGGACAAGTGTTATTCATACCAAAATCATTTTGGCTATCAGCTTTTCAAGATTCAGTTTTCACGCTGGTCTGTTTATTAGTTAAATTAGCTTGAACAGCCATCTTTTGTTTACATAAGCATCTTCATATGCAGACATGTGCCCTATTGTGAATATAGTCCAGGCTGCACGTGTTATTGAATTTGTTTGTCAGTGTGCAATTACATCTTTTTCAAAATGCATTTTCCTTGCAGAAGAACGGCTGTTCTTGTGTTGCTCCCTCCGTTAATGTATTTTAATAACAGAGCAAGTGAATACAAGTTATTTATTTAACATTTGTATAGCGCACATAACCCATAGGCATCTAGGTGCTTTTTTTACTTCGGTTACATTGGTTACTTGAGAGGTTAGAGAAATTACATACTTGGACGCCAAGGTGTCAGATTGAAAGGTTACAGCATTGTAAATTACAGAATACAATAAAGTCATGCAATGAATCACAGTGAGAATTACAGTACTATCTTACTGGTAGTGCTAGCTTGGTTACCAATCACCTGGAGGGTGGTACTTTACAATAGTTGCAAGCAATAGTATGATAGGGTGGATAAGTAGTGGAATTCGGGGTGATCATAAAGGAGACAAAGATGTCCACTATCAGCTGCCGGTGAGGTCGCCAAATTTACGTCAGTTGAGACCTTGGCTGAAGAGCCAGGTTTTAAAGGTTTTTCCCGGAACGACCACAGTGAAGGGTCTGTTCTCAAGATAAGGGGCATAGAGCTCCACAGTTTGGCAGCAAACACCGGGAAGCTAGAGCCACCTGCTTTCCGTCGTCAGAATCTAGGTATGGTGACGAGGCCCACATGCGTGGACCGGGTAGGTCTATTTGATTGTGTTTTCGAGACTTGGCTAGTCAGGTAGGCCGGGGCGCTATTGGAAAGGCATTTGTGTATTAGAGAGAGGGTTTTGAATCTGATTTGATCGCGTACCGGTAGCCAATGGATGTTCCGTCTGGTTGAGGAGATGTGTTCATGTTTGGGTACGTCGAGTGCTGCTCTAATGGCGTTGTTTTGCACAACTTGAAGCCCGCTGATATTACGAGCAATGGACCCTGCAAAAAGGGTGTTGCGGTAGTCAACCCTTGAAAGGACAAGAGCTCTGGCCAGCGTGATGCAGTTGTCAGTGGATAGGAAGGGCCTGCTGGCTGTGATCAGTTTAGATGTATAAGTTGTTGCAGAGACAATGGCGTTAACTTGCCTTGTTACGGTGAGTGAAGAGTCAATGTAGATGCCTAATATTTTTGCTTCCTTGGCTACAGTTATGATATTGCCATCAATGTTGAAAGATTTGTATTGTGGAGCTAGGTTATTCAGTTTAGATTGGCTGCCAATGATGAGTAATTCAGATTTCTCATCGTTCAGACAGTTTGTTTTGCCCCATCGATGTTTGGATGGTAAGGTTGATTTTGTTTAATAGGCTGGAATCAGTTTCCTAGGATTCAGTGATAGGAAAATATTTGTGTGTCATCTGCGTAATTCTATTTGTGTGTCATCTGCGTAATTCATGTACGCCACACCCAAGTTGTCTAGACTATCAAAGAGGGGCTTGGGAAACACATCCA
The DNA here is from genome assembly GCF_040938575.1 of Ambystoma mexicanum. NCBI lineage: Eukaryota > Metazoa > Chordata > Amphibia > Caudata > Ambystomatidae > Ambystoma > Ambystoma mexicanum. The sequence goes on along the minus strand of NC_090925.1, from coordinate 1,262,998,874 downwards.
GGGTTGGCGACACACAAGAGCCCTGGGGCACTCGCAGGAGACCGGGTCGGTTCGGCTGCAGCTGAGGGGGGAGAAGACTCTTATATGGTTAGAGAGGAAAGATTCAATCCACTATATGACATTAGGGGAGAATTGAGCTGTGTTGGCAGAGAATATTGTGATTAGGTCGAATGCTGCCGATAGGTCGAGTAGGAGGAGGATGACTAGGTTCTCTTCGTCTTTGATTTGGTCCATTTGGATTTTTAAGTCTAGAAGTACCGTTTCCGTACCGTGGCCAGGACAGAAGCCTGACTGCCGGAGGCGGAGGAGGTTGTTGACTTCTAAGAATGTTTGTATCTGTAGGTAGGCTACTCTGTCAAGTATTTAAAAGAGGAATGGGACTGTGCCGATAGACAGGTCATTGGTGGGGACATTAGGAACCAAGGTGGGTCTTTTAAGCAGTGGGAGTACCCCGGCTTATTTCAGGTTATCAGGCCCTTTGCTGGTGGCAAAGGAATTATTGATCAGGGTAGTGATGAATGGCGCAAGCTCGATGACGCAGTCTTTCATAAGGGTGGCCAGGTAGGTGTTGCCCTGAGGCCTTTGATGATTTTAATGGTTTCCGTGGTGGATACCGGTTTGAATTAATATTTTTGGGCGAATGGCTGTGAATCTGTGGGGGTGTTGGCTGGCGTAGTTTCTTGGCCGAGTTTGATTTTCTTAGCTTTAATTTTGTTTTGAAAGGGGTTGATTTTGTCTGAGAGGGCATTTTGAACATCAGTGCACCAGAGCTGATCCTTGGTGTTAAAATGGCTACATTCGCTCATTGTGGCAGGGGACAAAGTATTGTTTTGACAAACTGGTAATTGTTTTTTTTTTTTTAAAAAACCTCTGTGCAGTCCATTTCGAACTAGGTCTGCATTTGAAAGCCTTCCACAATTGCCTGGGTTTCCCCATTAGCATGGGTGTATTGAAACGATGCACAAGGGAACAGATGAGCAAATGCCCTTTTACTTAAAAATGCTGCCAATGACAAAAAGATCAAATCGGGGAAGAAACCGCAGTAAGAAATAAACCAGAAGGAAAGATGGGAAACCGCAAAGTAATATAGGGGATTGGGATGGAGATAGGGCCATCACCACACCGCAGAGGGACGCGGGGAAGGTGGTGCCGTCTGCAAAGTGATGGGATTCACAAGACCCTGTGCATTTCAAAGGGGGCCGCATTCCGTGTTACAGAAAGACCAGAGTCGAGACCTACGAAGACCCAGTCAGACCACGGGAGAACCCCATCCCTGCAAGTCACTCTCAGCAGGGAAAAACCTCATCCACTTCAATGGGACCACTTTCCCAGTTCCCCAAGGACAAAAGGCAAGATGGTCCCAAGAACCAGTCCAAAATCAGGAGAGTCACATAATTGGACCCCACCTCGTTCACTGAACAAGTAACACCTCCCCATTCAACCAGAAAATCAAAGTGGAGAAACACACCCCTTCCCATTTAGCGGACGAGCTTCCATTTAACAGCATTTAGTGCATTTGCAGCTTTTGGAGCTCTTGCCGGCTTCACGCAATATATGTTAAACCATCCCAACTACCCCATATGCTGCATCATAAAAGCCCAACATGGAGTCCTAATGTCATGGGGCAGGCGGGAGGGAAGACGGGTGATGAAATTATTTCCATTACGGGATGAACTACAATGGAAGTATATTTCTTTATGAAGAAGAAATTATTTCATTTTGAAGACCGAAGGCCCGCGGAGGAGAAAAACACAAAACAGATCGCTGTCCTAACTAACCCAAATGTAGCACAGTTGTACATGAACAATTGTCCAAAGTAGCCCAATATGAAATCACTGAGAAGCTCGGAAATGGAAAGCCCAGCACCCAACTTGCTTCTTACAAAGCTTCTGATTGGAGAAAAATGTGTTAGGGAGCTCCTCATTGGTTAGTACGGTGGAGTCGTTTGGAAAAAGATTTTAGTAAGTTGGCAGTTTCAGTTTGTGGCATTACTGGTTGCTACACCAACCAGATATTCTCAGTTCAGAAGCCCATTTTCCTCTCCCTCTCTTTTGCAACAATGGTTATCGCCAAAACCAAAAAAAAGAGGGAAGTTCAAATCGAGGTCTACAGGGAAAAATGTAGATGCACCGGAAATCCAATATCTCACATTAGCCACTCTTATCCCGAAATAGAAAAGCAAACCAGGAAGGAAAAACAGTCAATCAGCGAAACGCACGCAGAAAGCATGCATTAAGAATTCAAATGGCTGCCTATTAAATATGGCTTACCCTACTCTAAAACTACAAAGCCTCATGGCCAATGGGAGCACAGCCATGAATCAGCTGACCACCCAACCATTCAAGAGTAAAGGGGGGGTTCCTTTTCCTGACTCAGGGAAAAGGCAGGCAGGAATTTTGGAATGTGCTGGGAAGGATAGAGACCTGAAAACCCAAAGCCAGCTGAGGAACCCAAGTATGTGTAGTGGCCAAAGAGAGCTGAGAAAAGACTAAGAACTAGCAATATCCAAGGTGTCCTCGAGTAGATTTATTACATTTATAGCAGGGCACAAAACCCAGAGGCATCTAGGCGCTAGTTATAGTAAGTGCGAAAACATAGTCCCCAGTGAGCAGGACTAAACATGAAAGGTAAGGCGAAATGGATAAACCTTACAAGCATGCACCAGAAAGCGTCACCTCATGGTGGTGGGGGGGGGTTACATCAGGGGTGCAGGTGTTCATAGTAAACATTTGGTGCAGTGCACAGTCTGGTAAAGCCTCAACTCTTGGTACGGGGGGCTACATTAGGTGTGCAGGAGGTCATAGGAATCAACAATTGGGCTGACGGATATGCTAGATAATCATAGCAAATAGACAACATATTAGGACGATGCAACATGGGTTGCTTCGGATATGGAATGCAAATATGCATGAAGTGTGTGGCGGCACTGTGACTTCAAGGTGCACTCCACAGAACAAAACGATGCAGAAGCAGAGGAATTCGAGATACCTGGGACTCCCAGGAGCATGCTACAGAAGAACCTGGCCCAGGAAGGCAACCAGACAGAGGTTGAGAATGCTTATGACTGAAACGATACTGCTCACTACATCCCTGAGACTTTGGCAGAGCAAGCAGAGTTCTATATGCCGGGGACCTGAAAGAGCGAGCTGGACACTATAGCCCTTAGATGCAAGGGGGCCTAAATGCACTAAAGTCCTCAGAAGTTGGGGGCACTATTTCTCATAGAATGCGTTATGGTGAAGCATGCTGGAGGCTATATCCCAGAGACTGTAGTCTATTAAAGATTCAGAGGGAGACCAGTGTCCTTAATAGATGGGAGAGCCCTGATGAACTCTAGTTTAATCCTTCCTGATAGGATGTGTTGCTCTGTGAGAGGAATATCCCTTTTAGTTGCAGAGAAAACCCCTAGAACACATAGATGTTTAGCCGAACAACTCTAATAAGGGGGCTTGTTAGAAGTCTGGCAGTAATTTGGCATTAAATCTCCGAAATTATTGCCAAAATCGGTAATCATCACTCCTTTGGACTTACCAAAGAATTATAAGTTGTGGAAAAGCAGTCTAAATCCCCATTTTTGGATGGAGTTCATATGACTCCATGGGGATGTTGGCGAAATTGCAATTCCTCTGATTTTTTAAGTGGGTTTACCTCCAGCTTTTCCATTACCACCAAAACAGAATTAAAACCACCATTTTGCTGCACCGCCGAACTCTTAATGAGGCCCAAAGTCTTTAAAATGTACATATGAAATGGAGGTGAAAAAAAAAAATTTGAACTTTTTTATTTTTAAAGTAGAAGGAAAAAAAGGAGAGAATGCTAAAAGAATTAAAGGAACAGACCGCTAAAAGAGGGCGGTGGGGGTGTACATAAAAAGATAATGGGATGAACAGAACAAAAAATGTGGCAAAAGTAGCCAGAGAGCGACAAGGAGGAGAAAGAATAAGAAACTTTAGATGGATGAGAAATAAACAGAAAAAGCCAAAACAAAGACGACTGGAGAAGGTACAATAGTGATTTGGAGAAACTAGACATTCGCTCCTATTTCATCATAATGTTATAAAGTACGCGGGTCAAGGGCGCGGGGTGTTGGCGGCCCGCTGTTTGTCCCTGGAGGGACTCCTTACTGGTGGCCATGCCCCCCCCCATGTATTTCTCCCGCGACCCAAGCCCGGCAGGGTGAAGGCCGCGGGTCAAGGGCGCAGGGTGTTGGCGGCCCGCTGGGGGTGTTCGCGGATCCGTGGGGGGGCCAGACAGACTGGCCTTCAACGATCTGGACTGTGCTGGACCGTGCCGAGGTGAAGCCCGCGGCGGTTCAAGGTTTGGCCTGAGGCGGGAGGCCTGACTGGTCCGGGTCGTGAATTCAGAAAATTGAAGACCACGTAAGTGCCCACACGTGGCCCAGTGGCCCACATAAGGGACGGTCATCAAGCAACTACAATTCTAACTGCTGCCAAGGGGGAACAGTGAACGTCGGCCATGACTCTTTTAAAGTCTCTAAGGTCCCTAAAGTCTCATGCTGTGCTAAGGAAAGCCCCCCCCCTGTTTTGCCCCTCCCCCCCCCCTATTGGCCTCAAGTTTGCTCCCCATGTTAATGGTCCCAAAACGGAACGCAAGGTACTGGTTGTCAGGAGGCAGCGACAGCAGTGTCATACAGTTAAACCCCCTAACTCGGCCCTTCAGAACTCTGATGAGGTCGAGCTCCCCACGCCTCAGCTCCCCACGATACCCAGCGCCTCAATTGGGACCGCTGTATCCGGTCAAGCAAGAGCAAGAGGGGGAAGTGGCCAGGACTGTAACATTGTAAAGCAGCTGTCCATCACCAAATCCTACCCCCGGAACCCCTGGAACCCTCAGCATGGTCCTCATCCCAGTCCCTTGCCCCAACCTTGGCTCTTGCACAGAGGTGGCCCCGTCCAGCTCCACCCCTGACTGCTCACTCAACTGCAGTCCACCTATTGACATACCCAGCTGAATATACCCTCTGACCATAGCAGTCTCTGGAGCGAATACCTGTCACCGCCAAGCCCTTCGGTCAGCTCGCATTTTCATATATCCTTACTCAGGGCTCCGAAGCAACAACCTGATGACCCCACCTCCGCTGTAAAACCAGCCACTGACCCCTCAATTAGGGGTGATTTTACATCCAGGGTGTGTAAATGTGCATGCATCCAAGTGTTGGCTGAGTTGGCAGTTATTAAAAATCTGCTCTCAGTCCTCATAAGAACGCAGGGGGAAGAGCAGTGCGAGGGGGAGCCCTGTAACATTCCAACAGCTCGCAAAGGGCCCATCGTCTCACCCCTGGCCCACCCCCAGGAACAGGCCCCTGTGACACCCACGTTCACTGAACCGTGCTCTAGCATGGTGCTTGGGAATCTACAAGCAGCCAAGGGTAGAAACCCCAGTACCTGTTTCGAGCCTAGAGTATCCAATGGGGTGCCCCAATCTAAGGTAAAACCTACATCTCGGGAGGATACTGCACCAAGTAAAATGGGCCCAACACGCCCCATTCCTGGAGAGGAGAGAGCATATGGCTCGCGGCGTAGAGAGATTACCTCCACCCTATGTCCTAGGCTGGACCGGACAAGCTACCGTGTACCTGCATGGCGTACCCGGGTTGGCAAGGGATAGGAAGGACTGTTCGAATTACAATTGACCTTTTCACAATTGTCCGAATTGTGAAGGTCAATTGTAACATATATGTGGGGGGAAGCCCCGCACAGGCCCCCACCCAACGCCAAACCCCCCAAAACCCATATGTATATATGGTCAATTGTGAAAAGGTCAATTGTGACCCTTTAAATTCGGTCAATTGTTCATTCGAACAATTGTAAACAAACAATTTGGGTAATACCCAACAAAGGCTTACACTGGCTGCGGACTGTAAGAGGCTGCTTTTTTGTGTCCAGGGAATCCTTGGCGGGTGTTGCAGAATGCCAAGAGTGGATAATCAGCAGGGTGACATTTTGGAACTTGCATTTTGGGACCGGGGAGTGGCAAAGGCGGTCCTAGGACAATGTGGGGGGACTAGTTGGTCACCCAGGAGTGGTATTCTAATCAGTAGTCATCCTCTAATAGACCCTGAATGCCCCTCGAGGTTAACTATGAGACCCTCCCCCCTGTCTGGTGCTAACCTCACCCCTTTGGGACGTCATTGGTCAGGCCCCTTGGGGGATAGGCCCTTGCAATTGGGGTTTTCTTGATGATAATGGGGCTCCTCGTTTTACTTATTTTCCTCCTCAATGACTTTTGATGGGGTGCATTCTGTTATCTCTTGGAATATTGAATGTAATTGTTTTTGTATGTTGTTTTTTTGTGTTTGATGGATTTTCTTTGGAATCCGAATAAACTCGTTGACTGACTGATAAAGTACTTCATGCCAGACTACTACTGCACATTCAAAGTGCTAGAATAATGGCCCTTATGAAATCATGTTTGAACTATGGCTGTCTATGTTGTGATCTCCTTATTACTTTTAAGTAGAAGTCAACCAAAATAAATGTAGATTGGAATAATTGAAAGGTATTGGCGGAGAAATTGCAGTGGGGCACTGTGGTAAGGGATTAAGGTGCGTACCAGGGGGAATTCTAGTGTTTCACTTCGTGCGTCAGATGGTCTACAAATGGCCATATATCCACCTTGCAGACAGTATGTTCATCTCCATCACAAAGGTCATGACAAGTGGTGCTGTATAGCGTACGAGACCACTGATGTCACATAGCGGTGGGTGAGCTACGACTTATTGCCAGGGCAGTTGGCCTTTAGGTCGATCGTGCAGAGGATTACATGATCACAAGATGGCAAATGGGTACCATGCAGTTCGCAGATATTAATGTATGTGATGCACAGCAAAATAAAATGTAATACATTAATGTATAGTGCGATACGGATGTCGATAAGAATGGTTGAATACATGAGTGAACCCCTACTTTAAATAAACCAGGTATCCCATCTGTGCTTATGGCTGCCTTTTTCCTTCTTAGTCAAAACCTGTGTGTCCACCTCTTCAGAACACGGTTCAAAGTATCATGTTCAGCTTTGGCCTTACACATTAAGATATTGTTGCACTGCTACACGCCGGTACCAACCACAACAACTTATGCAAACGTTGAACCCTCTGCCATGGGGGGACTAAGGGCATATAGGCTATACCGCAACGGAACAGCTTTCCTCTGTGGCAAACCCATTTCAGGATGGGGGCTAGCTGGTGATGGGTAGGGGCCACTTCAGAAAGTGGGTGGGGCAAACTTGGAGGCTCATCCCCCCACCCCCTCTGTTCTACCCGAAAATAATTTAGGGGTGGAGGGGGGACTGTCACCTCTTTGGAGAGGCAGGGCTGTGGGAAGGAGGGGCAGGCCCGGCCAGGTTGCGCAACACAGTAGCCCTCATTATAAGTATGGCTTCACCGAAATAAGGGTGCCGATAGCAACATACTGGCACCCTTTCCAGACCGCCATACTACAACAGTGCTGGTAGGGGCCACAGATCCCTCGGCAGACCTGGCCCGTCAGGTTCTCAGGCTCCTACTGGCATAGTTGTCACTAAAGCACCAGCACCGTTATTAATGGAAATGGGGGTTTACTGTTACTGCTGCCACTTGTGATATCACCAGGATATCAGGCGGCGGTAAGGGCGTTATGGGGTTGCCGTTAACCCGCCACCTACCGGCGGGTTTTAGCGGCAGCCCCGTAATGAGCTCCAGTATCTCTTCATAGAACCCTATCCTGGCGATTTGCATGAATGCAATGAGCATTATGTGGACATCATGATGTCCACAATTTTAAATGTTAAGCATGTCTTATAGTGAATCAGAAAAAACCCTTTCAAGCGAATAATGGATTCTTCTGTTTTGATTGGTCACAATATTCACCCTGATAAAGAGATGTCTTTTCTGTATGCAGCAGCAGTATCCAATGCCGAGACTTCGAAAGCTTTTTGAAGAGCGTGTTACTGGTGCGTGCAGTAAGTGCAAGCTTGAAGGACAGGAACAGAAGGGTCAGCACAATGAGCTTTCTGGCAGCTCACGGTTGAATCAGTAACCGGGCAGGTGAACGGCAGAGTGCTGAGCGTCAACGGCTCATGGGCAGGCAAATCGATCGACTGATCAACGTGTATGCCCCCCGACCAAGCATGAAAGGTTGGAAGTGATTGAGAACCTGAGGCTGCTGCTTGCCCCCTACCTCCAGGACCTTCCTGATGGGGGCTTAGCGGGAGGGTGACTTTAACTGCACCATAGAGGAGAATGGACGCAAAGGCCCCAGCTCTGCAGGAATGAATGTGGCGTCCAGGCTGCTCCGGGAGGTGTTTGGGGAGTCTTCCCTGAGAGATGCCATCGGAGGTATGGGGTGAATGGCAGGAACATCTCCTGGAGTCGCCCTGATGGCTCTGTGTGCTCCAAGATCGACTTCATCTTCATCTCCCAGACAGTAAAGCTGGTTCAGAGCTGCATGGTTGTTGTCCACTTCACTGACCACAGAGCAATCAGCCTTGGGGGAAGCTTTCAGGAAAGTACCCAACTGGTCCAGGTACCTGGAAACTGAACGAAAGTGAGGAGACAGAGGCAAACCTCAGAGTGGCAAACGCGGGGTGGAGGAGCATGAGGGACTGCTTTCAATCCAAAGGGGAGTGGGTCGAGACCCAGGTCAAGAGCTTCTTCCAGGATGCAAGCAGAGCTGCTGCACAGGAAAAGAGGAGGACATTCAGGGAACTGCAAAGCAAACTGCAGGGACTGTTTGAACTCAAGCTCCGATAATGGGACATGAAGGACGACCTGGAGGAAACCAGGAAGGGGTTGACAGACCACTTCCAGGCAAGTAATGTTCTGCGACTTGAGAAGGATGAGAAGTACAACTTGTTCTTCAAGAAGCTACACTCTGCTGCCACTCCCTTAGTGGAACTCTATGACCCACAGCGAACCCTCCAAGGTGGGAAAGAGGAGGTCATGAAGGTCGGTACTGACTTATGATAGCATCTACTCGCCTACAGCGTCGGAGGGGGACCAGGCAGACATGTTCCTGGCTGGGATCTCTGGGCCTGGAGCAGAGAGCAGGCCCGAGTGCCCCCTTGCCCCAAGGGGAGCTGCACCAGGCGGCCACGTCCTTCAAGCGCAGCAAGACCCCGGGCTGCGATGGTCTCTCAGTGGAACTATAGGTCGAACTGTGGGACCTGATCGGACTTGCTAGGGCTGTTCAAATAGATGGCTGAAAGGGGCAGCATGGCACAGTCCCTGAGAGAGGGCACGAGTGCACTAGTACCAGCAGAAAGGAGACTGGGAGGGCCTGAAGAACTGGAGGCCCATCTTCCTCCTGAACCTGGACTACAAGATCCTGGTGAAAGTGATGGGTAACCGGCTGAAGAAGGTTATCGGGAAGATAGTCCATCCAGACCAGTCCTGCAGGATCCCCAGTCACCAGATCGCAGACAGCCTGCCCTGATCAGGAACTGGATCGAGTACGTCAAGGACTTGAGGGTCCGAACGGCTCTGGTCAGCCTGAATCATTAAAAGGCATTTCACTGAGTCTCCCACGAGTTAATGGACCGGGCCCTGCGGGCACTGGGCCTGAGGGACTACTTCTGTGGCATGGTAAAGGTAATGTATAACGATATCTTCAGTAGTGCCATGGTCAACGGTTGGAAGACACATCCTTCCCAGTGGAGTCAGGTAGGGGTCCGACAGGGTTGTTCACTTTCACCTCTTCTATTTGTGTAATAGAGCTCCTGGGAGAACACATCAGATGGAACAAGGACATCAGAGGGGTCAAGGTGCCAGGAAGCGACAGCAAGGGTGAGGTGATGTGCTCCCTCTACATGGATGGACAACGTCTCAGTCGTCTGCATGGATGGAAACTCTGTGAAAGCCCTGGCGAGGATTTCGGCAAAGCTTCAGGGGCCAAGATCAACTGCACAAATTCAGAGGCCATGCTCTTCTGAAACTGGAACCCCTCAGCACAAGCCGATGCCATTGCCCATCAGACCGGTCCACATGAAGATCCTGAAAGTGTGGTTTGGGTACGACGGCACCGCGACGAGGGACGAGCAAGTGGCAAAAGCCAAGCAGTAGCTGACCATCGAGGGGAAGATGCTGGCCCTAAGGGATGACGTGCTACCAGTGCTGTAGTATGTAGCGCAAGTCTGGCCCATGCAGAAGAGTACAGCAAGGACCATCACCCGGAAGATGTTCTACTTCATCTGGAATTCCAAGATGGACCGAGTGAAGAGGGACACGATGCACAAGGCGCACGAGAAAGGAGAGAAGGGAGTGCCAGACATCCCCACCATCCTGAGAGGTTTCTTCTGCAACTGCACGAGGATCACAGTGAAGAGCAGCAACAAGAGTCGAATGGGATTCCTGATGGCCCACTTCTTCTTCCTCCCAGTCTGGCAAAGACTGAGGTGGGCAGAGTGGAACACCAGGATCCCATACAACTGAACGGCACCTTGCAGAAGCAGAACAATTTGTAAGGGACTTCCAGCTGAGGTGGCACCGGACCAGTGGAAGACAGGGTCCATCCACGCACACATCTGTGAGAAGGACATCTGCAAGTGGATCAGTGCCCTGCCCTCAGTGACCACGGAGCACGTGAGGGAGATCAGAGAGGCTGACGAACAAGCACAAAGACTTGAAGCATTTATAGATATATATAGATATTGCGCACACAATAAACAAAAAGTCCTGGCGCAGATGGAACCCTGGCTGAGTAGAATAGAGAATCGGCAAGAGGATTGTTAGCGCCAGTGAAAAATCACCAAAGGGTCACGTGAAGACGGTATCCATTTAAATAGGTAGGTCTTTAACCCTGCTCTAAAAGGTCAATAAAGAATTTGCCCTTCTTAAATTGAGAGGAAGACTGTTCCATAATCTAGGTCCAGCAACTGAAAAGCTGCAATCTTCTCATGTAACACAATTTGACCTCGGAATAATGAGCAGGCGTTGGTATTCTGACCTTAAGGCCTGTGTGGGATAATACTGCTTCAGTTTATTCGCCAAGTAAGTTGGTGCCAATCCATTTAGGCATTTAAACACCAAACACATGCGTTTAAATTGAATGCAGTATTCCAGCGCTAACCAATGTAAGGAGCTACGGAGACCTGAAGTTGGAGTGTTTTTAGAGGCGCCAAACACCAATCTTACTCCGGCATTCTGTGCCTTTTGTAGACGATGGATCTGTTTGGCCGGGGTAATCTAATTTGGAATTGGCCAGAGCTCCCACCACCAAAGCCTGATCAGTCTCAGGTACATATGGTAGTGCTTGACGAAGCTTGACGAAGAAGGCGAATGTTATAGAAAACTGACTGAACCTTGGCTAATACCTGGCCATTACAACCCAAGTCACTCTGCCAAATACAGCCAAGACATTTTACCTTAGCTGCATATTTGAGACTAGACACAAGAAACTGGGGGTGGGGGGTCTACTTTTTCCTTCAAGCAGATGTTTGGGTCCAAATAGAATAACCTCAGTTTTTTTGGGGTTAAGTTGCAGCCAATTATTTACCATTCAGGACCCTACTTCCTCCAGACACTTGGCTACCGATGGCAGGGTGTCCTCCACATCATCTAACCGGATATACAGTTGTGTATCGTCAGCATACAAATGGAATCTAAGATTGTATTTCTCCAAAATGGCCATTAATGACCGAAGATAGATATTGAATAAAAAAAGGGGAGAATGCCGACCCCAGAGGTTCACCGCAACACTGTTGGGAGGATTTCAGACAAAAATAACTCCCACCTGTACACATTGTTTACGCCCAGTGAGGAAGGCAGTAAACCAATCCAAGGCACAGGAATCTGCATTCACAAAGTTCTTTATGAGCTAATAGAATACCGTGATCCACTGTATCAAAGGCGGAAGATAGGTTGAGTATTAAAAGCAGAGAGAGCTTGCCTGCATCCCCAGCCTGCAACATCTCATCCCATACCACCATCAGTTCCATCTGTCCTGTGCTTAGGACGAAAGCCGGACTACAACAGATGGAGAAGCCCATTATCTTCAACAAAATTCTGGAGCTGGCTTGTAACCACTTTTTTCAGAACTTTTCCTGGCCAAAGCAAACCGGCAATGGGCCGATAGTTGTTAAACTCTTCCGGGTCCAGACTAGCCTCCTTTAACAGTGGCGATACAACTGACATTTTCAAGGAATCAGAAACTACACCTTGGGTTAGTGAAGCATTTATGAACTTAGTCATAAATGGGGTAAGTTATAAAGAGAGTCTCCTAGCAACCAAGGCAGGAATTGGGAAAAGAGAATCATTTGTAGGTTTCAGTTGCAAAAGATGGCTACAAATATCGTCCTCTATTACCAGTTTTAAGTTAAACTGAGCAATCTCAGTCACTCCCTTCTCCAGTGCTCCTGATAATTGATTATTTGTATTTACAGCATCAGCATAGGGCATAAAGTGCGGATCCCTACCAAGCCTAATATTGTTTTGAATGTTCATAATTTTATCTCTAAAGAACTGTTCAGCCCATTGGCATGATTTACCGAAGAGATTTTTTCAGGAATGTTTATACTAGGATTAATAAAGTTAGCGATTGTTTTGAATAGCTCTTGCGACGATTTGCTGCTACTGTTGATTTTCCTGGACAAGAAATTATATTTAGCACTAAAAACTGCTTTTTTTGTAGTTAGTCAATGCTGTTTTTGCTAACAAAGCATGTTCTGGTGTTCAGCAAGTACCATCTATTCTCGTGGTATTTATGTTCCTTTTTTAGTTCAAGGAGTTGCGTAGTATACCGAGCCTTGGATGAGCTTTAGGGACCATAGTCCTCAATGGGGCATATTGTGTACAGAGATTACTCATAACGTGGGTCCCTGGTTGAAATAGGGCATCGCACTCTAGTGTCAGAGCACATTTGCTCAGTGCGATGCCAAAGTCTAATCCAGGTATACTATCCAAGTCCTTCCTCTTTCGGGCACATTTAGTCCCCCCCAGCACTGTGATAGTAGTTTCATGTTTAGTTGCCTTAATAAGAAACAATCTGAGATAGTGGTCCGTCCACCAAATAGGGAGTGTGTCGGTCATAATGACCCCGGTCAAAAGACATTGCCTGGATGGCCGTCCAGGGACGTCTGCCGGTGCGAGCCTTCATGCAAACCAGAGGAATGAACTGCTTCAGGAACTGCCCAGACTAGATGGAATACCACCTCTTATGGGACTGCACCTACACCAGAGACCTGATAAGGGACTTGTCCACAGAGCTGAGGGGCCTGATCCCTACAACAAACAATTGCTGCAGAGTCAGTGTTGTCCGGTTTGTTCCCAGGGACCCAGCCACAGGGAGATATCCAGGCCCGCTGGAGAATCCTGTGCTGCGTTAAAGATGTGCTCCTCTTTTCCAGGACCGCTTTGTGTTGGGGAAGAAGGAAACTTCAATCGAATCCTGCCGACGGATGATCCAGAGCCTCCTCAGGGACTACAAGATCATCAACGGATCGGACGACAACAGCAACGAGGAAGAGTGGGTAATGTATATTGGCATTACCCGTTTGTGTGCACTCTCTTCCGGGAACCACCCTTGGGTGGTTAAGAAAGAAAAGTTGACCAGAACCTGCCAACGGAAGACCCACAGCATCCTGAGAGGACCAGCGGTGGAGCAGACGGCTACAGAGACAAGGAGGGGTGAGTAATGTACACGTTCATTACTGTTTGTGTGCTTTCTCTTCCAGGACCCACCTAAGGTGAGGATGTGTAAGTAATGTACACCTAATCTAATTGTGAATATTAGCATGTCCACACCTAACCAGAATTGTGAATATTAGCATGTCCACACTTAGATAGAATTGTGAACATTAGCCTGCGTCGCATCTGGATGGTATTATGAACATTGGACTGCGTCACGTCTGGATAGAGTTGTGAATGCTAGCATGTCCACATTTGGATAGAATTGTGAATGTCGGCATGTCCACGCTTGGATAGAATGGGAACATTAGCCTGCATCGCATCTAGAATGGTTTTGATTGAAGGATAGCATGCCCGCGCCTAAATGAAACTCGAATATTAGCATGCCCACACCTAGATAGAACTGTGAACATTGGCCTGCGCCGCTTCTAGATAGGACTGTGATCACTTAGAGAAAACTGTGAATATTAGCATGCTAAAGGTCAGGTAACCCACTAACCAATATAACCTCAAACTCTGCATACTTATCTCACTCAAAACTCACACAACCATCTCTCGCACCACAAACCGCATGCACTTCACAACACTGCAACAACACAAAAGCCGGAGCAACAGCACACGCGGACTGACACTGATCCAGTACCTGCACCAAAGCTCAGTATCTGGTGTATACCGAGCTGAAACTGCCAACAGAACACCACTCCTCTCACTGTCCTACTCCCTCTTCACCTTAATAACCCATCCCACCTTATAATTTACAGATCCTCCAGAGCGCCTGGGGACCAATTCCGTTGGTGACGGTGCGCGGTACAAATACCTTTAAGATTTAACATATCCAGGCCCGCTGGAGAATCCTGTGCTGCGTTAAAGATGTGCTCCTCAATTCCAGGACCGCTTTGTGTCGGGGAAGAAGGAAACTTCAATCGAATCCTGCCGACGGATGATCCAGAGCCTCCTCAGGGACTACGAGATCATCAACGGATCAGACGACAACAGCAACGAGGAAGAGTGGGTAATGTATATTAGCATTACCCGTTTGTGTGCACGCTCTTCCGGGAACCACCCTTGGGTGGTTAAGAAAGAAAAGTTGACCAGAACCTGCCAACGGAAGACCCACAGCATCCCAAGAGGACCAGCGGTGGAGCAGAAGGCTACAGAGACAAGGAGGGGTGAGTAATGTACACGTTCATTACTGTTTGTGTGCTTTCTCTTCCAGGACCCACTTAAGGGTGGCGAAGAAAGAAACAGCGACTGCACTTGCAGCGGTAAGATGAGGATGTGTAAGTAATGTACACCTAATCTAACATGACCGTTTTCCTTTCACAGGCAAAAAAAAAAAAGTCAACGGAGTCAGGTTTGTACACATATTGTCAAGACTATTCTTGAAGACTGATGAATAAAGTGGACTATCCTGAAAGTGACGATTTACCATATCTGAACGGGACGTTAACCCCAGTCAAAAAAAAAAATTGTGATAATGCAGCTTCAGAGATGGTTGGTAGATTTCTGTGCGAGCCCCTGGGTCTGGGGAAAGGGCAGCAATCTGCGCCTCGACGAGCAGACTGCTTTCAGAAGACTAGGCAGTGCTAAAGAGGTCTGCTCGTTGAGGTGCAGGATCTGGGACAGTTATGTGCCCCCTGGGTCTGGGGGAGGGGCGGAGTGGCGCTTCAGTAAATTCGTTTTTTCCCCCCCAGAGTGATGCTCTGTCTTGTTCCAGCCTATTTCCTGGGCTGCACTGCACTTACTCATTTAAACATCCCATTCACCATAAACTCGCTCATTTAAATGCGCACGCGGCCCATCATACACTCATTCACACACACATTACATACACTCCTTGCCCACATGCATACTTAATGATTTAACATGCAACAAGCTTTAACACTGCTAGTTTCAGTATGGGCTTCCCGACCTCGGCCTTACAAAAATCATGTGTGCACATAATCCCCTTCCCTTGGAAGCTGAAACACCCACATAGCAAATCAAGAAAGGGGGTTAATAGGTACAAATTATCATGGGACAGGCAGCAAGCAGGGGAGTTAGAACCACAAATGAGTACTTAAGGAAAGCTATTAAACACGGGGAGGACGGTGCCTAGTTAATTTATTCACAGACAGGTGGTAGTTTACTCAGTGATTGAAATGCGTATTTACGGTGTGAGGAACTGGATTTCAACCAGAGACCTTTTTTTTAACAGTATGCAGAGAAGACTACCTGAGAAAATGCTGAGTGACTCAAAGTACATCTTTGCAGTACCTCATATTGGGCCTCATCACGACTTTGGCGGTAACCCTTAAATCCGGCGGTTGCGCTATTACCGCCGGATTTAAGGGTCCGCCAAATCAGGTCTTCGGCAGATTTTGCCCCAGCTCTGAGCCGGCAGGAAATCCGCCGGCAGTAAGAGCGCGAAAATTCCCCATTGAGCCCAATGGGGAATGGGGCATTCCCGAATGGACTCAATGAGGAATGAGGATTAACATTACGGCCGAACTCGTGATCCAGCGCTATTAGCGCCGGGGAGTTCGGCAGTAGGGCTAATACCGCAGGCGTTACCGCCAAAGTCGTGATCAGGCCCATTGTGTTTTGTGCAGGTGGCCCTGACCAACGCCACCTCCCGTCCTTCCTTTTAAGCAACTCCCACCACAAGTTAGCTAAGCCCATTTCACAGCCTCCCCCTCCCCCAATCGATTTCCTAGCCCAAAGCACTGAGCAGTAGAGTGACTAACAACACACGGCAGGCAGCACTGCGCTACGGTATATACCCAACAAGAACAGCCCCCATACCAGCCCTACCTGTCGGAATGTCCCACGGTAGGGTGAAATCCAGCAGGGACTTCAACACTTCTGGCAGGTCCATGGCGCGGTGACCCAGGCGCACTTGTTCGGGGTGGGAGGACTGGTGCTTTGGTAAGGTGTTCCGGGCAGGGAAAAGGGGGCTGCTTGCGATCCTGGGGGCTGTGTGTGATCTAGATAGCTGGTGGACAATTGGGAGGCGCGTTGCTGGTTGCGAAGGTTTGTCCTTTCAGCCCTATACAGTATGAGGGCAGCGGTAGGCGTCAATTCCCGGTCGTATGCTACTCTGTTCTATCACCGTGGGACTGGGGCGCGACCGGCATGAGGGGCCGGGGGGGTTTTGCTCCTCGGGGGGTTGCTAGGATGCGACTCTTAGCGGACAGGTGAGTACGCAGGGAGACCTACTGGATGACGTGTCCCCGTCAGGTCACCGGCGGTGGGGTGTGATACTCAGGGAGGGAGGGAGGGAGGGATAGATAGATACGCCTACGGTGCTCCGGTCACACGAGTTTGGACATGGGCTTCTGTCAGTCAGAAAGTGCTAGTCCAGGGGGTACGCTTGTTTTCCGGGTAAGCGGTGGTAGGGCACTCCTCTGCACTCGGGGTACGTCTCCCACGGTTGCACACGCACATGTGCTTTGGCCAATGGTTCGTCTGTAGTGGAGTTATCTAACTTTACCAGGCAGGGGACGGGGCTATCATATGACCCGGCCGAGGGGCATGCGCAGTGCGACTGCGCACACATCTACACTACGCATCGAAACGCACTGTATACATAACATACACCGATCTCAAACCGCAGACACCAGCGTAACCATGAGCAAACAACACTGGAACACAGCCACTAAGAATAACAGGGAACCGAAAACAGAATAGACAGACACTGCAAACCCACATGGACAAACGAGAGACTACCCCACAATAGGTGATAAAGGGGGCAGACCTGCCTACACTTAAAAACCTAAAGCCCTGGGATTTCTGCTATTCGTGGCGCGCACCTCAGTATTCGTCTGGACAAACCTAAATAGTGCTGCTTTGTTCAGAATTGCAAACAATTGCACACACATATTAATACTATTCTTAACTTGTCCTTCTCACACCTCACTCCTCCTCAACACTTATCACACACACTACATTTTAAGACATAATATTTATTGGTTCCTCATCAGTTCTCACGCCTTAATGTGTTGTGGCTAACAAAGGACAAGCATACTCGGGATACGTGGAAAAAGGGGCTTTATTGCCAACAGCTACACAACATAGGTCACAGTTGCCTCACTGTGCTCTGTACTGATGAATAATTGTCTCACTTGGTGATGCCGGGAATGGGGTCAGGGATGACCTGCAGTGGAGGCTGTGGTTTGGTGTTCAGGAGGAGCGCCGGAGCTGCGGTGGCATCTGTCCGCCGCAGGCGCTCACAGTGCACTTCTCGGGCCGTGCTCTGCCTTCCGGGTCCGTCATGTCGTGAGAGGTGGTAGCAATTTCTTGCACGCTTGTATGAATGATAGTTTATTTGTATAGCGCCTCTACACATGTGTTTCAAAGCACTTCAAGGCAGGGGAGGGAGCAAGGGAAAATACAATAACATTCTTACAAGGCCTTGAGACATTAAGAATGGGAAATTAACTATCGTACTAGGCCTGATGACATTTCAGATAGTGCAAGAGCTTTGACAATGATTAAAGGAGGGGGTGTGGAGGAGAGGAACAGACAAGCGACTATTGTACTAGGCCTGATGACATTTCTGAAAGTGCAAGAGGAATGACAATAGGAAAGGGAAGGGGGAGGAGAGGAACAGACAAGTGACTATCTTACTAGGCCTGAGGACTTTTCTGATAGTGCAAGGGGAATGACAATATGAAGGGAAGGGGGCGGGGGTGTGAGAGGAACAGACAACAAATGTCATACTAGGCCTGACTACAATTCTGATAGAGCAAGTGCATAGAATATGGTGAAGGGAGGGGGGAGAGCAGAGAAGGTTCAGAAAAGGGACAGGAGGAGAAGAGTGAGAAAACAGTGAGTGAGGTGAAAAAGAAGCAACGCTGGTGAAATACAGTGTTGTAGAGCAAACAAACAGATGGAGTGAGCCCTGCCGAGATGCAGAGGTCAATGCTGAACACCTAATGATGCAAGAGTCCAGCAAGTGCAGGCCAAGATTCAATAGTCTATTGAGGGCACAACATGATTCCGGGGTACCATGCTTAAGTGATGCTTCAAAGAAGTTCAGCATGATTACGTCGAGATTCCAGATGGGTGAACCAGCATGAGTCAAAAAAGTCTATTTAAAGCATCAGCAACAAGGCGGTAATGGTACCACAATAATGTGTCAATCAGACTCTGACTTTGGGAAGGGTGGGATTGTTGAAGCATACCTCCTTTTGTTGAGCAACGTGGAGTTACTCCATCACATAGTCTGCAAAATGTCTTCTTTCTCTTTACGGATAAGTTCCTTCTAACTCACTACCGCGTGATGACTTTTCCATCTCCGCTGTTCTCTCCTGCTGCACTTCACACCTCCTTGAACTGTTCTCTTCTTCTGCTTGTGTGCCTTCTGACTGTGTAATCTCCCTCCTGTTTTGCCCACACTTCAGCTGGCGACTTGTCACCGCAGGAGCCACTCTCAACACTATCATGTTCCTGCATCAAGGGACTCTGCTCCTCTATTGGTTTCTTTTTGTATAGTGCTACCCGTTCCAAGTTCCATCTCCTCCCATCAAGGGTGCGCAAATGATTGGTCCCTCGCTGACATACTCTCAAGGGTTGACTAAACCTGGCCGTGTAACAGGGTCTCTATGTGACATTTTTATTTTGATAAGGTCACCTTCTTGGACGGTACTTCGATGAAGAGCTTTCCTACTGTCATTGCACAGTTTCATGCAATCCTTGCTTCTACTCAATCGTCCAGACTTAGTCTGCCATGTCCACTGTGTCATCTTCCCTTATTTTTGACAGCCATGGTGGGACCAAGGTGGACGCTGCTCTGCGTCCCCTAAGGAGGCGAAACAGTGGTATATTTGTGGTCCCATTAGGGGTCAGGCGATGGGCTGCCACACCCTCCTTAACTTTGTTATGTGGGTCTAGTCCCACTGCTGTGGCTAGTTGCATAGCCCCTTTGATGAAACTGTTTGTGCGTTCCACCAGGCCATTTGCCTGAGGGTGACACAGGGCCACCTTTATCTGGTGGATATTATTGTCCTTCAGAAAACTTTTCCATCTCCCTTGAGACAAGTTGGACCCCATTCTCTGTGACCAGTTCTGTGGGCAACCCTTCTCCTTGGAAGATATTTTTGAGGAAGCGGATAACAGTGGGTGTGGTGATGTCCGGTGCAAACTCTACATCCACCCACTTCGATAAGTAGTCTACCAGCACAATCCCGTGCTTGTGTTCTGGTTTCATTAAGTCTAATGGGTCTAGGAAATCCAGCCCCAGTTTTTGCCACACCCCTTCTGGTACGTCCGTGGGGTGTACTGGAGCTTGCCTGACCTTGAGTCTTTTGTTGCTGTTGAGGCCTTCATGACACGTTTCTGTCATTGATCTTATTTCCTGGTCCATGCCAGGCCACCAATAGGCTTCTCTCATCCACCTCCCCGTCATGTTGCTCTCTAGGTGTCCTGTGTGAGCCCTGCACATGATGGTTCTCCTCAGTGTCACTGGTGGGATGGCTTGATCACCTCATTAGCATGCCATCGTGTTCAAAGATCTCGTCGGCCACTTTCCAGTATGGTCGCCTTCTTGTCCGGCCAGCCCTTCCTGACCCATTCTGTGATATGTTTTGTCGTGGTATCTTTAGCAACTTCTTCCTTCCAATGATTCTCACTCATCTCAAGTAACTCTTTGCTCCTGAGATCACCCAATGGCGCTACCACACATTTATCTTTGAGGAAGCTGGTTGCTGTACCTCTTTGTTCGGGCATCCTGGACATGCAGTCCGCCTGGGCGTTTTATGCAACCCACGATATGCACTATCTCATAAGTATCTTCTTGCAATTCTGCTGCAAAGTGGGCCAGGCGGGGAGTGGATGTTTGAGTACCTCCTGAACTCAGCATGTGCACTAGAGTCTTGTGGTACATTACTAACTGAAATCTTGTGCCCCACACGTAAGTTCGAAAGTAGTCCACCGCCCAGGCACACTCCAGCATTTCCTTCTTTATGGTAGAGTAGTTCCTTTCCTCCTGTGAAAGTTCTTTTGATGAGAAAGTGTTACGCTCACCTGGTATCCACGGGGACGCCACTCAGCCCGGGTTGGTTGCTGGAATCTTCTCCCCAGTTTCCCTGGATGTTGTCTACGGAGGATGTTCAGCCTAAAAACACAGGAGGGCTTGGTTCAAGACTGGCCAACTGAGGTAAGTATCCCCCACCACCCCTTGTGGCTTCAGCCCCTCTGGGCCCTCTCCTCACCTTGTTATGGAATTAGGCATGCTCTCCGTCCTGCCTTCTTGGCAGGGGCGCGTTGTCTTCAGTGGGCGTGGGCAACCAACTTACTTCACTGGCGCGTGCCCGTTCAAGTGTCTCTAAGGTAGGTCTTATTGCAGCAGTTCTGTATAGCGCTGTTATCCTTGCATGCCTTTCTTTTGGTTAGTAATATCTTTCTTTCTCCCTAGGTGTGCGGAGCTTCAGCGTGGCGAACTGGTCAAGTTGGGCCTCGCCGATAAATGATGGCACGTTATGAGCGCTGTAATGTGGTAAGTAAGTGATATGCGTGGCGCTGCTTCGTCTTGCCTTTGCTAACCTGTGTTCTTTCTTCCTTACAGGTCGCGGTGCTTCTCCAGCGTGTGTAGAACTCTGGAGCGGTGCCGGCCGGGAGGCGACCTGCCAGGTAAGCTTCTTGTGCTGTTCGTATCTTAGCAAGGCCAGAGTATGCCTTTTCTAATATTGTCTTCTCCTTTTCTCTTTCAGGTCTTTCGATCCGGAGGGTATGCAGTGTCCAGAAGAAGCTGTTCACTGGAGCTGGGAGCGGA
This sequence comes from Ambystoma mexicanum, assembly GCF_040938575.1. NCBI lineage: Eukaryota > Metazoa > Chordata > Amphibia > Caudata > Ambystomatidae > Ambystoma > Ambystoma mexicanum. The sequence goes on along the minus strand of NC_090925.1, from coordinate 1,262,977,503 downwards.
TGCCAGGATGGAGATTGCAGGTAAGATGCTGCTAACGATGTCCCTTTTTGTCTCCTCTGCAGGTTCGCTTGTCCGAGGCTCATGGGTATCACAGGACACGTTGAGCGTCACGTTGCAGTCTGCAAAGTACCGCAAAGCGTGCTTTGTTGCTTGGGTGTGGTTTAAATAGCCTCAACAAAGTAGTCCAGGTAAAGTAGTCCCAGGCCACCACACCCAAAACACTATAATGCATAGCTTAGTTCCTGAACCAATATATGTGGGTGCCTCCATGTTAGCTGTAGGCCCAAATGAAAAAAAAGTAGTCCCCTTTTACACACGTTCTTCAAAGAGTATGAGCCTTGTGCCAGAGGTGCCAGGACTGGCTCCAAGAGAGTCTTGGGAGTGGGTGCCAGGCCTTCAAGGCCTTAATGGCGCCCCGAGCCCTGATCCTACTTGCCAGTGGGGGTCTGGGGTAAGGGTCGTGACAGCACTCCCCCCTAAGGCCCCTCCCATGGTGGTTCTTCTGTTCGGTCCAGGCCCCAGGATCTATCTTGAGGTCCATACCCCTTCCAATCGACTAGATAGTATAATTTGGACCTCGTATACTTAGAGTCCCGGATTTCCTTGACTTCGAATTCGGGTTCTCCGTCGACAATTATGGGTTTTGGTGGAGTCATAACCCGTGTACCGGGTTGCACCGGTTTCAAGAGTGCGACATGGAATACCGGGTGGATTTGCATATTAGGTGGTAATTCCAGTTTGACGGCTACTGGGTTGATGATTGCCTTGATGGAATAGGGTCCCAAATATCGAGGATGAAAAATCTGGGTTCCCTTGATGGGTACATATCTTGTTGCTAACCAAACCTTGTCTCCTACTTGATAGTCAGGAGCCCTCCTTTGGTGTTGATCGGCGAATTTCTTTTGTCTGTCCTTGGCGTGAGTGAGATGTTCTTTCGCCTTTTTAAAGGCCTGAGAGATGGTTGCGTGAAGAGTCTTCACTGCTGGTATTTCCAAGCTGACTGGAAGGTCTAGTTCGGAAGTACGTGGGTGTCTGCCATAAAGGGTGTAAAAGGGCGTTTGGCCCGTGCTAGAATGCAAGGAATTGTTATAAGCATATTCTGCTATCCATAGTAAGTCCTTCCAATTCCTTTCCACGTGGTGCAGCATGCACCGTATGTATTGCTTGAGAGTCTGATTGGTCCTCTCTGTTTGGTCATCCGTTTGGGGATGATGACTGGTGGATAGTCGGACGTCGATCTGTGCCATTGAACAACATTTCTTCCAGAAGTTGGACACAAACTGGCTGCCTCGGTCAGAGACCAGAACTGATGGGAAGCCATGTAATTTAACAATGCCTTCTATGAATACGTTTGCCAAACTGGATGCATCTGGGAGACTCTTGAGAGGAATGAAGTGTGCCATCTTCGAGAACAAGTTGACGACTACTAGAATAGTGTTGAACCCTTGACTGGGAGGCTTGTCGGTGATGAAATCAAGGGAGCAGGAGGAATGTCCAATGGTTGCAGGAGACCAGCTGGTTTCTGTTTTTGCGATTTGTTTTGTGCGCACTGGATATACTGGATGATGTCCTTATGCAGGTAGGCCACCAAAAGTTCTGTTTCACCTTGGCTAGGGTTTTGGTGATTCCAGGGTGGCCTTCTATCGGTGAATCATGATAACCTGAAATGATTTGTTGTTGTAGTTCCCTCTTGGGCACGTATAGACGGTCCCTAAAAAAGGGCAATTGGTCCTTGATGGAGTATTGTTCTCCCTGAGTATGCCATGCAAGTAAGGTGTCGGAAATCATTGCCCATTGAATTTCATTTCGGAGTTCGGTTTGCGTCAAGGCTGCCGTGAGACCCAAGAGTTTGTCTTCAGGAATAATGGGTACTGGATCTGGAGTTGTATACACTTTTTCATCAATGCCCATACGGGATAAGGCATCAGCCTTCCCATTCCGGACTCCTGGTCGAAACGGAATTACATAATCATACTCGGCAAAGAAAAGGGCCCACCGTAGTTGGTGCGAGGACTGGGCCTTTGCTGTTTTTAGATATTGCAGGTTTCGGTGGTCCATGATTACCGTAATAGTGTGTCTGGCCCCCAGGAGATAGTGTCGCCATGCCTTAAAAGTGGATTTAATGGCCAGGAGTTCTTTGTCGGTGATGGCATAGTTATCTCGAGCTTTGCGTATAAGCGATGTTGACGGAGATTGGCGAGAACAGAGCAAACGTGCTTGACATGGTCTTGCTTTGAGACCGAGTACACTGAGATGTCATCTATGTAAACCAAGGCGCAAACATCGATTAATTCCCTCAGGACATCATTCATGAAATATTGGAATGCCGCGGGAGCGTTGCACAGCCCAAAGGGCATGACTTGGTATTCATACAAGCTGTATTTGGTAAGGAAGGCGGTTTTCCACTCATCTCCGCTTCTAACCCGGACCAGGTGGTACGCTCCTCGAAGGTCCAATTTGGTATAAATCTGGGCATCTTTGCCTTGGACTAGCATTTCAGGGATAAGTGGCAAGGGATAGCGGTTCTTCACGGTGATCTGGTTTAGTGCGCGGTAGTCGATGCAGGTCCTCAAGTCCCCTTCTTTCTTTGGTACAAAGAACAAAGGACTGTCTGCCGGGGACTTAGACGGGTGTATAAATCCGTTTGCCAGGTACTGATCTAGATAGGTTTTCAGGCGGAGGTTTTCTGGTTCTGTGAGTGCATAGTTTCTGCCGCAAGGGATTTGTGCAGCTGGAACGAGGTCGATCTGGCAGTCATAGGGCCTGTGCGGCGGTAATGTAAACACATTGCCTGGCCTTTTGGAACACATCCTGGAAATCGTGGTATTCACTTGGTAGGGTATTAGTTACTCCTAGTGTTGATGCTGCCGTTCTGGGAGTCGTGGGGGCACAGAAGTCCGGTCTCTGTGCTCTAGGTAATAGCATGCAGGGTAGCATTCGCCGGGGAAGGTTAATTTCCGTGCACGGCAGTCTATCAGAGCATTGTGAGCAACTAACCATTGCATCCCTAATATTAGCCGCAACTGAGGTGCCTTGATGAGATCAAACTAAATGGACTCCCGGTGTCCATCCTGGCACAGCAAGGTTACCCCGGCTGTACACTGGGTTACTGGTCCGGAATGTCATGAACCGCCGTTTGCATCTCTTCTGGACTTCGTGGTCCCTGACCCATAGGGGACTGAATTCAGTAGTCCTCCCAACATGGCCGCTGAGGGATTTACACGATCTACGTTCTACAAAGCAGACACGCCCCCGCGGCTCTGCGCGTCTCAACGCTACCGCTTGCAGTAGTCAGACGTGTGTTGCCGGAGCTCGTTCAGCGCTTACCTTTGATTCCTGGTTCCCGGTTCAATGAATTCCTGTTCTTCCTTCCTTCCCCTTATCCTTACCTTTGCATATCCTGGATTTCTATCGCATTCGGGTCTCAGAGTGCGAACCTCGTTATTTCCTGGTCTCCGAAATCTGAACGCATCCTGGAGTTGGGTTACGAACCACACACTGGAATCCGAGGACCCACGCACAGGGTTATATAAATCCCAAACTGTGTGAAAGAAGACATCTCCAAAGATCATGAGTAAACAATTTTATTTTAAACTTTATTTGTTTTTAGTAAAAAAAAAAGACCTTTACAAATAAATCAACATTCAAGTTCAATTCATGAGTAGGTTACATTAAAAGAGAAAGAACAAGAAAAATGTTTAAATAAAACATGAAAACATGCCGTAAGTGTCTTGTTATATAATAACACCAAAAACCATTTCACACAGCTAAGTCGCTCAAAATTAAACAACTCTTTCAATTTCGCTCTCAATTATTTTTTACCAACTTTGTTGTTTTGATTAATGAGGCATTGGTGGAACCCCACATACATTTTGTCCAGATCCATTCTCTAGTTGCAATTGTATTTGCTTGTGTGAAAGACTTCATCAATGTACAGCGATCATTTTCAAAGTAAATGCAGTAAATAAAAAGATGTTTTAAAGTCTCTGGTGCATAGTTGCAAAATCGACATAGTTCATCATTTTGGTCCAATGTTTGTTTATGCCAATGTTTTTTCCTGACCTTGGTATGAAAAAGATGAAAGCAAAACAACATAAAAGTTCACTGAATATTGGAACAGGGGCACAACAAACATTAGATATGACATACGAGGTAATTGCCTATGGACAAATTTACAGTATTCTGCAAATGAAGCATATTTTTCCATCTGCGTGCAAGTTTCCACCCAATCACATTGTAATATTTTTTTCTTAATCTTTACTTGAGAAAGCTCCAGGTCTTCAACAGGGAGGTTAATCCTATCCAAAACCGACAACATACGATCTTTATATTGAATTATTGAAGGTAGGTTATTATTTGCTAACATTCGGTTTAGATCTATGTATAATGAATTTTTTGGTGGAAACATAATTTTTGCAAAATTCAACAGTAAACGCCAGTTGTATCTGGCGGATAGCGAAGTAAGGCCGAGTTCGTGTATTTCCAAATTTGCCCTTGTATTTGATCCAGTAAAGGACCCAAATCATATAGAAAAAGCTCAACTCCATACAGTAAAATAGCCTTAACCTTTTTCAAATAAAATTCTAGAAGTGGAATCAACGAAAATGTGCAAATTTTGTGGAGCAGAATCTTCATTTGACATTTGAGGGGCAATGATTTAACTATGAATAGTTCTCTCAATCTTTTATATGACGTGTTCTTAGATAGAATGAGCCCCAAATAAGGTAAATTAATGGAAATTGTGATGGCCGAAGTGTCAATTTTCCATACAAACTGCCGTACTTTTTTTTATAGGATAAGATGATAATGTTAGATTTTTGTGGATTGACAGTTAGATTATTGATCTTACAGTAGTGCATGAAGCTTATTAGTTTCGTTTGGAGACCAGCTTATGTACGATCGAAAAGCAGAATATCATCTGCGTACGTGAGCCACGATAAAGAAAAGGCTCCAAGTCGAATTGCAAAGGATTTATCCATTTTCCATATGTCCTCGATATCAGCTAAATAAAGATTGAAAAGGATAGCTGCAAGGTTGCAGTCTTGTTTTACTCCTGTAAAACAAGGAATTGTCAGTGTTAGGGAGCCAGCTCGATCAATTCTGACTCTAAAGTTTGTTTGAAAGTGTAGCATTTCTATGAGTGTAATGAGATATTGAGGAAAATTAGCTTTACGCAATGTTTCCCACAATATCCCTCTTATCACACAATCGAATGCTGCTTTTAAATCTAGGGAAACAACGAATACAGGACTATGGTCAGGGCTGGTGGCATGAGCAATAATGTGTGCCAAGAGACACGCATTAAGGCGGGACCCCATCCCTTTACGAAATCCAACTTGCGACGGACAGAGAGTGTTATTAATACGTGAGAAGTTTTCTAGCTCTTGTAAAATGAAAGAAGCAAACATTTTGGCTGCAACATCAATAATCGCAACAGGTCTGTAGTTCTTTGGATCAGAAATTGAGCCTTTTATATGGAGAGGAATGATAATTGATGTAAGCCAAGAACTAGGGATTTTTTTTTAGCGGAATATTTCTTGAAAAGTGGTCAAAAAGATAGAAGACCAAAATAGAGGGTCATCCTTAATTAAACACGGGGGAAGCCCGTCGGGACCAGCACATTTGGAGCCTTTTAATTTCTGAATTGCAAAAAGTATGTCTGTCTTGTCCCATGGACAGTGGTTAGGAATTAAATGACATTCAGGTGGTTGTTCCAAATAAATGAACTCCTCAGGAAGGGTGTATTTGGAAAGAAAGAGCACCACGTTGCACTGTCAACACTAGAATCAAATTCACTTGAGGTTACTTTATCTATTGATCTTATCGTTTTCCAGATATCTTTAGTTTTACGGTTACATATCAAATTAACTATTCTTTGATTTTGCTGTATTTTATATAACATCCGGGTCTCCTTTAGTAACTTTTTGTAATTAACTATGATCGTTTTTTTTAGGAGAATATATTCAAGATTCCCCCTTGACTTCCTTGCCACGCGAATATCAGCATTTTTCTTTTTTTTAAAGCAGCCACCGTATTACTAAAAACTCTTCCCTCTTTTCTCTCAACATCTTGCCCAACCAACATGTGAGAGATATTCGTCAAGTGTGAAGCAATCATCTCAGAATTCCACTCTAGTATTGATACAGTGTTTGCAGGATTTATCCCTTTTTATGTCCAAAGGTCTCTATTTATTAACGATGTAAATTTCCTGCATAGAGCTGAGGACCAGTTGATTGAGCAACGGGGTCTGTCGCTTTGAATGAGCGACAGCTGAAGAGCAGGGGGACATCTTATAAAGAAATTCGGAATCGAAGATGTTATCATTACTTTTCTTTTTAATTTTTTTTATTACGAGTATATAATCACCGAAGTGATTTTTACAAGAGGATGAAAAGAAGAACTTCAATTTTCAATTTCTTAAAAGTCTTTACAGAGTGTTTATAAGAAATCCAAAGTCAAGAGAAGCTGTAGCTAAGGAAGAATGAGCAAATTCAAAGTAAAGTAAAATATAGTCACAAGGCAAAGACACAACCATTACATGATCCCCCAAGGGAGTCGTAGTGGTATTGACATTGGAGAGTCTACCAAAGAGTTGTTTCGAGGAGAACATATGATCAATCCAAGATTGTGCAGTACCACGTTTCCATGTGAACTTCGTGTGGGTGTCTGCTGAAGGTATTAAGAAAATATTCCAAGCTTTAAAAAACTTGCTCCAAACATTCCCTTTCTGTAGGGAGGCCTGAAAATAAGACAAGTTAGAACCCAAACACATGGCATTGGTTCCAAATGCTGAATTAAAGTCACCTCCAATGAGGATTTCAGCAAGTGGTGCTTTACTGAAGGCCTCATTAAAAGCGTCACCCAATAATTCACATGCTTTTTCAATGGGGTATTGACAAGGATTATAATGACACCAAAAGAAAGTTTTCATTCAATTTCGCATCAAAGGTAATATCACATATAATGCAAAGATCACATTTATAAACATTATTGATAGTGAAATGTAACCTAGTATCAATTAAGATCATCAGACCACCTGTGGGTCTCCCTTCTGAACCTTTATTCGCATACTCTGAGCATGCAAAAAACCCATTGAGTTCCACACTCTTTACTGCCATAGTCTCCTGTATTAATAATATGCTGGGAAGGTATTCTAGTTTTACACCTTCCCTCCATTTTGACAGATTACAGAAGCCACAGCAGTTCCATGACACAATGTTGAGGTCATAAATTTATGACGTAGCCGTGGGGTTGGTGGTATTCACAACTGTTTTAATCAGAGGTTTGAGCCATTTAAGCCCATTTAAGGCATTTGTAAGGGCAGAGAGTTGTTCCATCATATTTTTGTTGGGCTCCTTTTGTCCCCGTGTGGAACCGGTAGAGTCACAACTCATTTTCAGTGTGGGAGGTTGAAATTCCAAGAAATCCATTGCTTTTTTTATTTGGGAAAATCCGACCATTTCCAAACCAAGGATCAGGAGATGTTCTGACTTGAGTGTCGTGTAGACCGTTGAGACCTCTGTCCCCAAGTGACGCACAGGGGAACCAAAAGAAACTCGCTGTGCGACCTTTGGGGCCACAGCTGGGAGATGTTACTTCCCGGATCCACGGAACCTCTGGAACACCAATGCTGCTGCAAAAAGAACGAGGTTAAGTACCAGGCAAATACAATATATCACAAGAACCAAAGGATCTGAATAGTCTTACCTATCCGCTGTTTGGAAAACCCGGGAAACCTAGGAGGGAGGTTCGAGACTCAGATGAGGCGGTCCCCAGAACAAGAGGAACGCAGACAAGCGTGGATACAAGATAAGCCACCTGTAGAGCTGAAGGCATAACTTGAATCCCAAAAGGGAAATGGCGTAGAAGTTCAACAAAGTACCAAGGGATGATCCGAAGACAAGTGAGGGTCGTGTCGAAATCCAGCAATAAGTAAGCAGTTCCAAGCAAAGGTACAAGAGGATAATCCGAAGGAGTCCAAGTAAGAGTTCCAAGATCAAGGTAAACCAATAGTGTTATCAAACGTAGCGCCAAACTGGGTCTGAAGACAGCTGAGAAGCGATGAGTGCTCTGTGCACCAGGCTTTATATACTGTGCGTTTCGGGCTCATGTGACGTCCACCAAGGTCACGTGGGAAACGCCGCTCTGAATCACGTGAGCAAGTGAACGATTGACGTGGTGGTGTTCCGCCGCCCCTTCTGCTGTATGTTCTCCATGGCAACTGCCAATGCAGGAAGGGCTGCAACCGAGCCCTTAAATTGTACCTGGTATGGAACTTTCGGTCCTTTGGGTAAACCGAATCACATGAGTCTCGAACCCTGGAGGGAGTCGTGTGGGAACCGGAGGAAGGTGTTGGGAAGATGTTAGCAGTGTTCTGGTGTGCAGAGGATTGTCTAACAGGAGATCACTCTGATGCTCCCAGAGCAGTTTCGCAATTATAGGCGATAGCATTTTAGATAACATTCTGTTGTTGTTTTCATTCGGTAGTCTGATCCACTCGATGTTGTTTGTCACCAAACTTCTAAGCGATGGAATCTTATAAAGTGAATTCATTAGGAATGATCGATTAATACGAATCATTCCGTTGATCTTAACGTCACTCTTCCATCCAATTATGTTTTTCATTTCGGAAGGTATATTTTGGAACTGTGGGATAATTTGATTGAGAGCATCTTCAGAGGGAGTCTCTAGTTGATTGTCATCAACACCACCGTATTGTGTATTTTCTTCTGCTGCACTCCCACACAATTGTTGTTGAGCTTTTATTGGTGCGGTAGTTCCTTGATTGCTGTTTGTTTTTGTTGCTTTCTCCAAGAGTTCATGATCATCACCGGAGGCTGAGGGTATTGGAGTATTCAAGTTTTGCCCATGATCATATTTTTGTTGGGCTCCTTTTGTCCCCGTGTGGAACCGGTAGAGTCACAACTCATTTTCAGTGTGGGAGGTTGAAATTCCAAGAAATCCATTGCTTTTTTTATTTGGGAAAATCCGACCATTTCCAAACCAAGGATCAGGAGATGTTCTGACTTGAGTGTCGTGTAGACCGTTGAGACCTCCGTCCCCAAGTGACGCACAGGGGAACCAAAAGAAACCCGCTGTGCGACCTTTGGGGCCACAGCTGGGAGATGTTACTTCCCGGATCCACGGAACCTCTGGAACACCAATGCTGCTGCAAAAAGAACGCGGTTAAGTACCAGGCAAATACAATATATCACAAGAACCAAAGGATCTGAATAATCTTACCTATCCGGTGTTTGGAAAACCCGGGAAACCTAGGAGGGAGGTTCGAGACTCAGATGAGGCGGTCCCCAGAACAAGAGGAACGCAGACAAGCGTGGATACAAGATAAGCCACCTGTAGAGCTGAAGGCGTAACTTGAATCCCAAAAGGGAAATGGCGTAGAAGTTCAACAAAGTACCAAGGGATGATCCGAAGACAAGTGAGGGTCGTGTCGAAATCCAGCAATAAGTAAGCAGTTCCAAGCAAAGGTACAAGAGGATAATCCGAAGGAGTCCAAGTAAGTGTTCCAAGATCAAGGTAAACCAATAGTGTTATCAAACGTAGCGCCAAACTGGGTCTGAAGACAGCTGAGAAGCGATGAGTGCTCAGTGCACCAGGCTTTATATACTGTGCGTTTCGGGCTCATGTGACGTCCACCAAGGTCACGTGGGAAACGCCGCTCTGAATCACGTGAGCAAGTGAACGATCGACGCGGAGGTGTTCCGCCGCCCCTTCTGCTGTATGTTCTCCATGGCAACTGCCAATGCAGGAAGGGCTGCAACCGAGCCCTTAAATTGTACCTGGTATGGAACTTTCGGTCCTTTGGGTAAACCGAATCACATGAGTCTCGAACCCTGGAGGGAGTCGTGTGGGAACCGGAGGAAGGTGTTGGGAAGATGTTAGCAGTGTTCTGGTGTGCAGAGGATTGTCTAACAGGAGATCACTCTGATGCTCCCAGAGCAGTTTCGCAATTATAGGCGATAGCATTTTAGATAACATTCTGTTGTTGTTTTCATTCGGTAGTCTGATCCACTCGATGTTGTTTGTCACCAAACTTCTAAGCGATGGAATCTTATAAAGTGAATTCATTAGGAATGATCGAATAATACGAATCATTCCGTTGATCTTAACGTCACTCTTCCATCCAATTATGTTTTTCATTTCGGAAGGTATATTTTGGAACTGTGGGATAATTTGATTGAGAGCATCTTCAGAGGGAGTCTCTAGTTGATTGTCATCAACACCACCGTATTGTGTATTTTCTTCTGCTGCACTCCCACACAATTGTTGTTGAGCTTTTATTGGTGCAGTAGTTCCTTGATTGCTGTTTGTTTTTGTTGCTTTCTCCAAGAGTTCATGATCATCACCGGAGGCTGAGGGTATTGGAGTATTCAAGTTTTGCCCATGATCATTCATACAAACGTTATGCTCCCTCCGATGTCCTTGCTTAATGTGGATGTCCAATCAGGCTTCACCCTCTTTTGGAATTGATTCCAAAATTGACGCTATTTTTTCGATCACTTCCTTGGAAGAGTCAGACTTCAGCCTTTTTTCCTCCTGTGTCCACGGAGTCAACGACTCTCTTGGGCTTCCTTCATTTTGTAAAATGTGTTCATTTTTTTTTAAACCATCAGTTTTCTTTGTGGAAATATCTGTAAAAAACAAGGTTAAGTGAGGTTATATCTTTCTTTCAGTGGTTATATCTGAATCTGTTTCCGTACAAGGTTTTCCTTCTTTCTTAGCGCACTCACTACTCACAGATCTCAATTCAAGTTTTGTTTTTTCACTGTGGTGACGGATTCTTTCAAATCGAGTTTGTGCGTCGATGAAGAGCTTAATTGCAATGCAGTTTTACTTTCCTCATTCAGCTCATTTAGATTTAGGTTCTGATCAGAGGGCATCACCGATGTTAATACTTTGCTAGTACTGATATGAGTTGCATTATCACTCGCCAATTCAGAAGATAATTCTTGCATTTTTTTTCTCCACGCAAAGTGATTCCTTTATTTTTGTGTCTTCTTTTTAGAGCTTTGAGATGTTTTTTTTTAGCTCTCCTTGATAAGAAGTAGTGATTCTCCTTTGCGTGTGAACAATCTTGTTGCACTTCATTGATTTTGTCCTTTTCAATTAAATTTAACAATGTCGATGGACTATCAGGATTAGTTTCAATTACGGTTGTAGTCGCACAGGATACAGGAACTTGTCGTAGTCTGTCGTGTTGCAATTTTGCTAATTCCAAGTAATCAATTTTTTCACTATCTGGAGGGATTAAATTGTCCCCTTCAAATTTGTCATTTCGTTGAAAAATTTGTGCAAATGACACAGGAACTCCATGAGAGAGGAACAGCTCATCTGATGTTTGCGAGCCAACTTCTTTTTTTTCAATTTGGCCTTTAGCTTGAAGTAAATCATTTGTAATTATTTAAGCAGCTCTTACATGGCACTCAGAGTGGTAAACGTGACAAGCTTCTTGCGCCAAGATATATCATTCGATTTTAGCCAAATGCGTGGTATTTGTTACTAGGTCATTTTTAATCTCTTGCAGGAGGAGGTGGGAATATTCGTGCCCTCGATCCAGTAAATTTAAGATTCTTGTAAATATTGGCAGGTCATTGATCCTCTGCTCCAGCATTTCTTCCTCTAGAATTTCCTGTGATAAAGGCAATTCAGGTAAATTCGAGAAGTTAAATACTGGAGCAGGTATATTCAAATTTCTATGTTCAGAAGATAGATTCTGTGTATTTATATTATAAGCATATTTCGTCGTAGGTGAACTAGTTGAAGGGATTTGTATAAACTCATCCTCCTTTTTTCCCTAACAATACTCGGGAAGTTTGTCTCTTTAACATTAGGTTTATGAAAGTGTACATGTTCCATTCGCATTCCATGTGCCGAAACCGGAGTAGATGCCCCAAGTGATAACCTGATTCTTTTGTCTAAATCAGACATGATTACTGGAGCAAGCATGGAAATGTCAGAAATGGGAAGATATTTATTTTCATGTATATCAACAATGAGTTTTTGAACGCTGAGTGTTTCATCATCTGCAGCGAATGGATTATTTGTAATGTCTTCGTTAGCTTTTTTTAAAGAACATATTTTTTTTGGACCAGCTAACTCGCAATACACCGCCCAATGGAAACCTTGAGCAGCCAACAAGAGACTCCGCTGCCCGCGCCGCGCGCCGCGAACAGCAAACAGTACTTCGGTGTACTTTGCGGTGCGCGGCTCGGGTGCGCGAGGGCCCTGCTATTTGTCCGAGCAGGGGGGGTGGAGCAGCCCAAGAGAGCGGGAGAGTGGTTGTGACCAAAGCTAACCACTAAAACGGTACTTAAACAAAGAACACTTTCTCTGATAGACAAATGAGGTAAGCGTAAGCAACGCGACCCTGGTTTTAAGTGAATAAAAAAAACAAACACGTGGGCACAACGTAACAATAACAAGTGTCTTTAGGGCAATATAGAAGACACGGGGGCACAACGTGAACAAGTTCCGTTCCTTGGGTTTGGAGTTCAATTAACGAGCGAGATAACAGTGTGCCACATGAGCATACACAAATGAACAGTCACCTTGTAGGGATGTCAATTAGAGGCCAGGCAGCAGGGTGTTACGGACTCAGACGTCCTGAGTGCTTCCGGAGTTCCGCTGTTGTGAAAGAAAGCCGCGGTCTCCAGGGCACGAAATGTCCAACAGCAGCCACACACAAGGAATAGTGCGCCCGCTCGCAGCCCGCAGCAAACAATACTTCGGTGTAAACAATACAGACAGGTGAGAAGGGGAGAGACTTGCGACACCGAAGCGATTTCTGTCCCATCCACGGTGGTTACCTTGTCCGTGGTCGGCTTGGAACATAAAGGAAGCCCCATCTCTGCTGCCAGTTCTTGATCGATATAATTCCCAACTGCTCCACTGTCTATGTATGCCTCAACGGCATACATCCTAGACGATCGTTGGTGGTTATTTAAGATCACTTGTTTTGCAAAGTGCGAGGTCAGTGGCTCTTTCTTCTCACTCGACAAACTGACCTCTACGTTTGTCGAGCTTGGTAGTTTTCCGACTCCTTAACCTCATCCTTCTCTGTGGCCCGACTGTTCTCCTTGGAGGTTTCACTGGGCAGTCCTTAAGGAAATGTCCTGGTTTTCCACAGTACAAACATAGTTGCTGTTGTCTTCTTTTATCTAGCTCCTGTTTTGTTAATGGGGGTCGAATCCCTCCAATTTGCAGGGGTTCTACAGTGTTTTCTGGCACGGCCCGAGTGTCCGCCCTGGACCGATCTGCTTTTCGATCCTTCAATCGGTGATCTAGTTGCACAACCAAATTGATGAATTCGGTACAGTCTCTCGGTGGGTCAACCACCTGGGCTAGAACGTCCTTCAATTCACCTTGTAGGTCCCTGTGAAATAATGTGGTTCTTTTGTTTTCAGGCCACCTAGCTTCAGCAACCAGTCTTTTGAAGGTGGCAATGTACGTTAACAAGTCGTGATTCCCCTGTCGAAGTGACAAGAGTTTGTTGTCTACTGCTTGTTCTTGGGTATGGCGAGCAAAATGTTTTTCCATTTCCCTCTGGAACCCCCCAAAGTCACGTAACAAAGGATCATAATGGGTTACCAGTGGCACCAACCAGTCCGCTGCGCTACCACTCAGGTATGACAAAACAAAATCTATCCAAGCTTGGTCGTTTGGAAATGCCCCAGGCCTACAAAGAAAGTGAAGGCGACACTGATTCATGAATGGCGCATACTTCCTTGGGTCGCCCGAGAACCGTTCTGGTGGTGCTAGGGGAACTGTTCCGGGTAGCGTAATTTGTACTGGAGTGGGAGTGTATGATAAGGTGGTCTTGTGCCAATGGGTTGTTTCTGGGCAGAGGTCTTGTGCCATTGGGTTGTTTCCGGGCAGAGGAGTCTGTCCTACCTGTGATTGCAAGAATTGCCTACCGATCTCTTCAGTGCAATCCTTGGTTACTACTAGGTCCCTCCGGAGAGCATTAGTCTCTTGCTTGGCAGAATGAACTTCGGCACATAGTTGTCTTAACAATTAAGCCAATTGGTCGATTTCGGATGTCTCCATGGCACCCAGGTGGATTAGTTATGGCAGGCTTTGCGTTCTGTTACGCTCACCTGGTATCCACGGGGAAGCCACTCAGCCCGGGTTAGTTGCCGGAATCTTCTCCCCAGTTTCCCTGGATGTTATCTACGGAGGATGTTCAGCCTGAAAACACAGGAGGGCTGGGTTCAAGACTGGCCAACTGAGGTAAGTATCCTCCCACCACCCCTTGTGGCTTCAGCCCCTCTGGGCCTCTCCTCACCTTGTTATGGAATTAGGTGTGCTCTCCGTCCTGCCTTCTTGGCAGGGGCGCGTTGTCTTCAGTGGGCATGGGCGACCAAGTTACTTCACTGGCGCGTGCCTGTTCAAGTGTCTCTAAGGTAGGTCTTATTGCAGCAGTTCTGTATAGCGCAGTTATCCTTGCATGCCTTTCTTTTGGTTAATAATGTCTTTTTTTCTCCCTTGGTGTGCGGAGCTTCACCGTGGCGAACTGGTAAAGTTGGGCCTCGCCGATAAATGATGGCACGTGATGAGCGGTGTATTGCGGTAAGTAAGCGCTATGCGCGGCACTGCTTTGTCTTGCCTTTGCTAACCCGTGTTCTTTCTTCCTTACAGGTCGCGGTGCTTCTCCAGCATGTGTGAAACTCCGGAGCAGTGCCGGCCGGGAGGCGACCAGCCAGGTAAGCTTCTTGTGCTGTTCGTAGCTTAGCAATGCCAGAGTATGCCTTTTCTAATATTGTCTTCTCCTTTTCTCTTTCAGGTCTTTCGATCCGGAAGGTATGCGGTGTCCAGAAGAAGCTGTTCACTGGAGCTGGGAGCGGATGACAGGATGGAGATTGCAGGTAAGATGCTGCTAACAATGTCGAATTTTGTATCCTCTGCAGGTTCGCTTGTCCAAGGCTCATGGGTATCACAGGACACGGTGAGCGTCACGTTGCAGTCTGCAAAGTAACGCGAAGCATGCTTTGTTGCTTGGGTGTGGTTTAAATAGCCTCAACAAAGTAGTCCAGGTAAAGTAGTCCCAGGCCACCACACCCAAAACACTATACTGCATAGCTTAGTTCCTAGGAACCAATATATGTGGGTACCTCCATGTTAGCTGTAGGCCCAAATGAAAAAAGTAGTCCCCTTTTACACACGTTCTTCAAAGAGTATGAGCCTGGCGCCAGGGGAGCCAGGACTGGCTCCAAGAGAGTCTTGGGAGTGGGTGCCAGGCCTTCAAGGCCTTAATGGAGCCCTGAGCCCTGATCCTACCTGGCAAGTGGACTTGCCAGTGGGGGTCTGGGGTAAGGGTCATGACAGAAAGCCACTATGTGCCCCTTATCGCCTTTCTTGAGGGTTAATGTTGCCCCTAATCCATATGAACTGGCATCAGTGGTGATCACTATTTCCCACAGTGGGTAAAATGGCTGAAGGCAGGGAGCATGATCTCCTCAAAGGCTATCGCTTGCTCCCCTCTCCACTAATATTCTGTTCCTTTCTTGACTAGTTCCCTCATGGGGGCTGTAGTTTCTGACAAGTTAGGCACACATTTCCCATAGTACTTTAGACAGCCTAGAAACAACCTCAGATCCTCTGTACTGTTGGGTAGGGGTGCCTTCACGATGGCCTGTAATAGATCATTTTTTGGGCTGAGCCCCGTCGTGGATATCTTATAGCCCAGGTACTCTACTTCCGCAGCCTTCAATATGAACTTGTTGTAGCATAGCCTAACTCTTGCCTCTTGCAATTTGGTTATCGCTTTGCGAAGCACTTTGTCATGAGTTTCCTTATCCGCAGCATATATTAAGATATCGTCCTAAAAGTAGGAGACATTTCCTATGTTTTTCAACAAGGAGTCCATCATGCGTTGGAACGCCGATACGGCCGAGGACAGGCCGAAGAGCATTCCCGTGAACTGGTATGTACCAAATGGAGTTTTGAAGGCTGTGAGAGGTCTTGACTCACGATGCAAACTGATCTGGTGATAAGCGTCTCTCATGTCAAGCTTCGAAAACACTTTCGCCTCTTTCATTAACATAATTAGTTCATTAATGCTGGGTAAAGGGTAACTGTCCGATACTACTTCAAGATTTAAGCTACAAACTCGTAGATCACCCGTGTTTTGTTTTTATAAGGACTAATGGGCTAAGCCATTCAGACGACTCTACTGTTTCAATCGTCCTCTTTTCCAGAATCTTGTCAAGCTTTGTCTGTAGTGCACTTCTTGCGGTCGCTGGTACTGGTCTCACCTTGTGCTTTACTGGAACGGTGCCTTGCTTAAATTTGATCTTGTTCACATAGTTCCTGATCTTACCAGGTGTGTGAGAGAACAGTTCTGGAAATTCCTCTCTAGCGACAGACACTCCTCCTCTGGCTGCAGACTATGTGTGCCCCTCCACACTGGGATCCAATCTCATATGTTACTTGAGCTGGTCGTACCACCCTAACACAGCCGGGCCACTCACTGAAAAGTATACTTTGGTCTTTGTCACTCTTCCTGTGAACTCCACAGTACCATGGATGTATCCCAGTAAATTCACTGTGGAACCACCGAAGACCGTGGGGTTGTGCTTCGTCCTGTAAACTTCCACTTTCTTTTTTCCGACCATGCATTTGTACGTGTCTAACAGCAAAATGGTGAGGCATGAGCCGGAATCTTCCATTATTCTCGTCTCGTGTCCGTCCAACTTGATGGTACAGTGGAGCTTCTCTCTGCGAGCTGTGACGCTGTTCACCATAATGACTGTGGGACATCCCTCTTCTTCTGACAAGACTTCATCTCTGACCTCTTCACTCTGCACCAACGTCACTGCTTTCTTGTCCACACGCAAACCGAGGCAAAATGTCCAAACCTCCTGCACTTGGAACACTCCTTGTTCCTTGTGAGATAATGGTCCTCATTATGACACTATTGGTAAAAGTGAGAAATTATCGTATGGTGGCCACTTTAATCCAGCCTCATAAATGACTCACATTACAGTGACCACACGCCCAATACTTAATTCCTATTTTCCGTTTTATCTCTAGCTGACAATGGGAAACCTGCACATTACTCATCAATAGACGGCATTCGCTAATACTTTTCATAGAGAATCCTTTGAAACACCCGTGATAAACTATACTATATCAACAGACAGGTAAGAAGAGAGACTGCAAAGTTACACAATTACCTTTGCTGGACAATCGCTAGACCAAGCAATTAAAAGTATATATGTCTGATTCCAGAATTCGATAATGAGTGGATCAATAATGTACAGAAGACAATCTGATTAGAAGTAGTGTGCCAACACACACGATTCAACAGCCCCCTGCATACTTTTCAGGCAGGTAATCCATAGTATTTAAAACAATTATATATTCTGGAACTTCAGAGAGATGGAACCTGCGTTCACCAGGTGCCATCTATTTTGTAACTGCTTTAAGGTAACTTTGTACTCGTGATCCCTAATGGTTTTTCTCTTTTTTCTCTTTTTTTGTCTTTCTGTCCTGAATCCAAAAACCCCATTTACCTCTCCATGCTCCTCTTTGTTTTTCTTCTTTTTCTCTTCTGGAATTTGCTCCTATGTAATATTAGATATGACAAATATTATCTGTGTATGATGAATATGATGATACAATGCCATCCCTATTTTAGAGTCAAGTGCCTTTTGCTCTAACACTCAGTTACGGCCCATTTAGGGTTGAAACACGTGTTGGCGGTTTTTTGTTGACACCCATTTATTATTTTCAAATTCCCTTCTTTTGGTTCACAACCTGTGAAGTCACAACAGGTTGTTATTGTTAGATGGTATTATGTTAAAACACAACTGTTCTTTGTGCTGTTTACAGTTTGGAATCCCATTGTGTACAGTGACGAATATATATGTTTTTGTTTCTAATTCCTTTCTTTGGGTTCACAACCTGTGAAAATGTAACAGGCTTTCTAAAACTATATATATATAAAAGTTTCTAGTGCCTATCTAACAGTGTCTTGGCTTTCACTTCCATTTGACACCAACAGTCTTTATTAGATAAGTGGTGTGGAGCGCAGACAGTGAAGACCCCCTTTTTCCACTCTCATTATGACACTGGCGGTAGCCGTGGCGGTAAATACTGGAGTCATGAATTTACCAGCACCCGGCAATTGGGATGTACCGGGGCATAACAGCCCCGGCAAAGCCGGTAAATCCCCATTGCCAGTGCCAGTAATTACTACTCCCCATTCCCATTTGAGTCCCATTGGACTCAATGGGAATGGGGAGGCCGGATGCACCGGCACCATTCATTAATGGTGTCAGTGCATCCATCGAGGTCTGCTCGCGGGTGCTGGTCCACCAGCCAGGTCAGACCTGGCGGGCGGAAAGGCACCCGCGAGCAGAACTCATAGTTTGCCAGTCTGGTAACAACAGTACTGGTATCTTACCGGCAATGTTGTTACTGGACCGACTAACTTGTATTGAGGCCCAATCTCTGCTATTCGCCAAGTGGGTGGTGCTGGCGCATCTATGTCACTTGAGTGGTTCGTGTCTTCCCGCTGTTTCCTCCTTGGCTTTGCTTTACCATCTGTCTCGCCTCCCTTTGTAGTGTACTACTTGGACCTCTGGTACTGAAACACTACCAGCACACACCTGGCACCTGGAGGATGTTTCCTCCAGCGCGCACTCACAATTGGGATAGCTTTATCCAGTTGAAGTTCCTTTTCCAAGATGAACTTATCCTGGACCTTGTGATTGTTGGTGTGCACCGTGAGCATGTCGCAAATTCTGTCTTCAGACATGTCGCCAAATGCACACATTGCTGTCAATTCTCTCAGCTTAACAATATAGTCATCTACTGGTTTCCCCCGGCGCCTGCTTTCTGCCATAAAACCTGAGCCTCAGCCTATGCAGGACTATGTTCTATAAGGAAGACATGGGGCCTCATTACGACCCTGCCTGGCGCTGACGGAATGAAGGGGGCCGGTACGGGACCGGCCCCCTTCATTCCATCAGGGCCGATTACGAGGTTCCCTTTGCGGTAAAACCAGATGTCTTTTTCGGGTCCCACGAGGGGAAGAGGAAGGTAACAACGGGACACTTGTAATGTGCCCGTTGTTACCTCCATCCCCATTCCCATTGAGCCCTATGAGGCCCATGGAATGAAACAGTGAAGACAGACACAAGTGATCACAGTTCAAGGGTGTTTATTGAAATTCAAAGGGTTGGATGAACGCCCATCTCACCCTAAAACTAAGGATGGACTCAAGCTGCAACCATCAAAGTAAAAATAACACAGTCTTAGTTGAGTCTTGTCAAAATAAAAAGGGCCTTTACCAATAAACGTATTGCCAATCCTTACTTCTAAATACAAATGGTGTGGGAAAATGATGTATGCAAAAGAAACAGTGTTCAGAAAATAATAGATCAGAATGACTGAGTAAATGTGTTCCCTTCCCCACGTTTTCAGCACGGGACAAAGTGGCACACTTGAGCTTCGAACACACTCTGGCTTCTGTGGCTCGAAGATGCAGTTCAGGACATAAGTCATGGCTTGCCCCAACAAAGTATTTCCCCCAAAATAAAGTTTCTTGTTCGCAGGATGCCTGGACACATAAAAAACAATTAAAGTTCCTTCTCTTCTTCAGTTTTTTTTAAAGTTCAGAAGTTTAAGTGCTCACGGTTTCCAATGTGTCCACATCAGCCGGGCTCGGACCCCAAGTCTCCCTCAGCCGGGCTTGGACCCTCTCAAACACAAGTTCCCAATAGCTCTCCATAAACCGGGCTCGGACCTGCCGTGTGGTTCTCCCTTAGCCAGGCTTAAACCCTGGGTCTCGCTCAGCCGGCCTCAGACCCTCTGAAACACAAGTTCCCAATAGGTCTCCCTCAGCTGGGCTCAGACCTGTCGTTCACACTCCTCCTTTATACTTAGTTCACTGTTCATTATTCCTTCTTCCATAGTTAATCGAAGACTTTCGACTGTGCAAGGTCTTTGCTTAACCTCCACATGATCACTTCAATGTATTTCACATTCATTCCTTTGACACTTACACGCACCGGGTTTCATTCGTTCTCAGAAACTCACTGGTTGTTGTGTTCACAGTTCTCCTGTATTTCGCCTTCATTCAAGGCATTGCCAGCAGCTTGCAGCCTGCCTTCTCCCGGCTTCTTGGAGATATGTCTCCCTAGCCACGCCACAGCCTCTCTCCAGCGCAGAGTCATCGTCCCGGCTCCACGTTCCCCTGCGATCTCTCAAGGCTTCTTTCTGCACTATGGCTTTCCGGGTCCTTTCTGTGCTCTCGACCTCTCCCCAAAAGCTCTTTAGGTTCTCGGACCCCTCCTTAATGTTCAACACAAGGGTCTCCCTCAGCCAGGCTCAGAACCCTCCTTAATGGTCACACAATGGTCTCCCTCAGCCGGACTCAGACCCCTCTCAGTTTTCAAAAAGAAATGGTTTTGGACTTCCAGTCCCAGAATGCACTTCCTTGTATTTTGCTCCCACTTCACCAGCTCCCCGAAATGGTATTCTCGCATTTTGGGAGCAACAGGAGCACAACGGGGTGTTGCTGAGGTCAGAGCCTCTCAAAGGCCTGGGCTCTCCAGATTTATCCAGGAGAGGAGCTCTGATGTGGGTGCTGCCAGACAACCCCAGCTGCCCCTGGTTTGGCTCCCTGGAGGCACAGCTCTCATTCCACACTGCAGCCTCCCCTGCACTCACAGGTCCAGTGTCTGGACAGTTCTTCCTCCTCCAAGCCTTCCAGGTTCTCTCTAGCTCGATTGGTCTCCCTCTGGCTTATATGCACCCTCCAGCACCCCCAGAGTGTGTTCTTGTGCTCTGCTTTTTATACTGGTAGGGAGGTTTAACCAGTTTCAAGTGTGGGTGGTTGAAAAGGGAAGCCTGACTCTGCTTGTCCTTGTTAATGTGACAAGGTGGAGACTGCCCATAGGGATCCATGGTAATTAGTTCCTATGAGCAATCTTCATAGCTCTGTTCCTCTTCTTCTTCGTCCCAGTGGTTTTTGAAATTGGTGAGGGGAGACAGGGTAAGATTCACAATATCCTGCTAGGGTTGGGAAAGAATAGGATGTTTGGTATTTGGGGAAAGGGGAATACCGCATCTCACCCATGGGCATCCCACTCCCAATTCCCAAGGTCCCTCCACCCAGGTGATCCTCCCGCACTGGTCCCCCCTCAAAGTCTGGATCCAAATGCGATGGTAGTGCCCTGGACACCCGAGCAGAGGATCCAGGGGAAAAAGAAGTGAGAATATCCTCGGGTTTCTCAGAGTTCTCTTTGGACAAAAACCTCTTTGCTATCTTTATATGCATCATCCCCCTCCTCAGCTTCGGGCTTCAGCCCTGCAAAGGTTCTCTGGCCTTCCACCCCCAGTGCACTGAGCAGCATGTGTCAGGAATCTGAGTAATGACATCCACTCACAAGGGCATGTTCCTGTCAGGCGTCCTCTACGATCTCAATCCATGTTGTATAGGTGCATGGGAAATCATACATATTCAGTATTGAAAAGACGTTCTCCGTTCTTTTCTAGATACAGGTCGTCATGGTGATCAGTCACGCTTGCACAGAGATGGTTTTCATCCGGAAGTGATTTATCAGATGTCTATCCTGTTGCACAGAAACGCGTTCGTAGGGTTACTTAACCCTGCCTCCAACAGCTGACGGGCGCTTCTGATTGAAGTTTACGACCCATTGGATTATCACTGATCATAGTTCTTGTACTCTGTTTCCTTGATTTAGCCCCTCGATTTTTTGTCTTGTTGCCTTTTCTCCTGCTCCCCAACTGCCCCCCTCCCTGCTGCTGCCCTCTTCGTTTTTGGGCTTGGAACGCTTCCCAGACCACCATTTTTAAAATATGCTCGGTTTGTCATTGCCTGCACGTTACCCGACTCGGAACGCTTCACGGATCAGCCTTTTGAACTACGCTCTATTTGTCATTTGCCTGCACGTTGCTGACTTCTGTCTGTCTAGCGCTTGGTTTTTGGACTCTCCTTTGCATCCTGGGACCTGGAAAGACCACAGTCTGCATGCAACTTCAAATCATCTGAATCCTGCAACACATTATTGCTTCCTTGCCACAAAACCCCTAGCACCTGGACTAGAGACGCTTGCTGCCGGTGCTATAGGCGTCCTTGTTCCGTCGGGATAGGGGTGGTACATGAACTGGGACATCTTAGGCGTCCTCGTGCCGTCGGGCTAGTCCTGGACTACTTTCCCTTCTCCTACCATCATCACTACAGAACTGTGTATGGACAACAGGAAGCTTCCAGACTGGTAGGAACTGTTTGTCTTCTGTATTCTTATAGAACTGTTTTACTTCAGTCTGTTTACTTCTTTTCATTTTGATATTTGTCATAGAAACCGGTACTGGGACCCTGGGGACATTCCACCTTCACCCTTGATTGACTGGCTATTGATACAGGACCCCAATACAAGTGGGTCTTGTTTCAGCTGGGTCTGGGGTTGACAGTACATCATTTACAGTCATTGATTGGTATCCATTTCTGTTCCCTACAGCCGGTGAATGCTGGGCGTGTCTCCTCTTCTGACTACTTGATCTCTTTGTCTGTTGATTTATAACAGAAGAGAGTTACAACAGTAGGAAGAATTCATCTGCTACTGTGGGCGTTCCAGACCTCTTTTCCTCTCCTGAGGGAGTGCTCTTGACATTGGGTCTTAACAGCATGGCCTTCCTCCGCGCTGCTGGGTAATAAGATCCACCCACTGCCTACAAATACGTTTGAAACAGTGGCTCCCACTGAAGCCATGGAATTATAGGCCCGCCTGGGGCCTGTATAAAGGCTGAGGGTGGCATTGCTCCCAGCATCTTTGTGATCGTGGGCGATCCGTGAATCCTGGTCGCCAATTATGTTGTGGCCAACATAGGACAAGCACACTCAGGATACATGCAATAAGGGGCTTTATTGCCAACAGGTTCACAACATATGTCACAGTTGCCTGACTGTGCTCTGTACTGTTGAATAATTGTCTTACTTGGTGATGCCGGGAATGGGGGGAGGGATGACCTTCAGTGGAGGCCCGTGCTCCGCCTTCCGGGTCCATCATCTCACGAGAGGTTGGGAGCGATTACTCGCGAGTTTGTAATCTGTACATTAAGCCTTAATGTTCTTTTTCAAAACACATGTAACGGTAATCCCTACTACTTTTAGTTATCACCCTTATAAATAAAATACTGCTAGTATTCGCTATATATAATACTGCAGTCTTTTGGGCAAAGTATACTAAAGTAAATTGCAGATTGGTCTATCCTGCTATTATGATGCCAAAAACTGTAATCACTACCATATCTTTGTATAACTATACCACATTCCCTAACTTGTTTACTCCCATATATACATGTACTGTAGATTCAACTTTACATATTAACACCTCTACTACAGTAAATGTACTGAGAATACTGAAATACATACAACAGTAAATGGTGCACAGAGAAAACAGAAACTCTCGGAGACTGTGCCAATTTGTGATTTATTTGTATGATTTTGGTTTATTTTTAATAGCACATCTTGCCCTCTATTGATGACGCATGTTTCGGCTAACTTCAGCCTTTTTCAAATCAGGGCATAATCTGTTTTCTAGTCATTGTTCAAAGCTTGGTATTCTTGATGTTGAATTGGTTCATGGGTTAGATCCCATTGTTCCTTAAAGGCTGCTTTAGTAACGCGCGTTGGCTTCTCTGGTGCACATATGCCTCTACAGTAATTCCCCAAAAAAGCTTGGAGCAGCATAATTTACTTAGTTATGATTTCAAACATGAACTTGGTAGCCAAAGACTTCACCACTGAGCAAACACATGGGTGCTCTGCCCTGTGAAGAATTAACAGTGTGATGTTGATACCATGCTGTGGGAAATGTGGAACTGAACGGTGATTAACACTGTGCCGCCTCAAATTTAGGATGAGTAAAACATATAGATAATCCATGAAATAGGGCCTCATCACACGGTAGGCGGCAGGGGATTACCGGCACCGGTAAGGGCACCGGTGCCGGTAATCCCCTACCACCCTACTACGAGTTCCCTCAGCGGGTCCCGTCCTTAACGTGTGGTCTGCCCATGCGTTATGGACAGTTCCCGCTGAGGGACCTCAGAGCTAATAACGGTACCGGAAATTGCAGTACCGTTATTAGCTCCTTCCCATTCCCATTGAGCCGGGTCCCTCACTCCCTCCTCTTGAAAACACCTGGTGATCACTGAAATCCATGGTGAGGGGCAAACAGTGGCCATCGCCAGAGGGTGGGCAACCACTGAGAGTGCAGGACAGTAACAAGCGGCAAACCCCAAAATCCTCTGAAAGGCCCCCCCACTGCCACGGGGGCTAACATCAGGGTCATCAAGCGGTGGGCCCCGTCCCCCCGGACCCCAGGCAAATTCTGCTGAATTACACGCAGAAAGAGTGAACCAACGGAAGTGGTCTCCCAGTCAACTCCCAGACAACCCCAGTCGCCGACCTAGCCCCAAGCGAGGGACACCCCCTAAAGAAAGCGCACATGAACCAACACACAGGAGCTCAATCGCACAGCGCCACCTACTCCCACAGACGCCGGGCTGGGCGGGTGTCCCACACCACCGATACTGCAGCCTTGTGCAGTGCCAAGCCCCACCAACTGGGATACTCTAAACCAGCAGCCGCTCGCCCCCCCCCGCCACCAAGAAGCGACAATCCCATTGTGTCCCAGGCCGGCGGTCCTCCCCACGGCTGGCGAGCCTCCTCAGTCCTCCCCTGGACGCGAAGCTTCCCTATTGTGAACAAGGCCAAAAGCAAGACAAACAAGAGTACGAAAATGGGGAAAACCGATAAATCTCAAAGGAAACTCACATTCAAATCAGGCTCAGCAGCCAAAACACCTCTATCAATCTACTACCAGCCGATCCTGGGGAACTCCATACCATGATAACGACGATGACCAATCCATAGACATCAAAGGGATCCTCCTGGAGCTAAAATCTGGCATCGGCAACATCAACAGTAAACTCAATAATTTGTCCGCTAAAGTTGACCAGATCCAACACCGATTAGACAAGCACGGCGACAGACTGGACACAGCCGAGCAACGGATCTCAGACCTAGATGACCACGCGCGCTCCCTAGCATCAAGGATATCAACAATGGAAACGCAAATGAAAGCCGGGGCAGCCAAAAATGAGGGCCTGGAAGGGCGTCACGCTGAAACATTATCAGGAACCTAGGGGTGAGAGAACACCAAATTGCAACAAAAATGGAGGACTTCGTAGAGCAGATCTGTACAACACTATTCAGAGGCGCGGCACTTTCCAACTTGTTTGTGGTGGAATGAGCCCATAGGGTCCCAGCCAGTCGCCCCATCCCAGGAGCACCGCCTCGCCCGATCATAGCTAAGTTTCTCAACTATAAAGATCGCGAT
Source organism: Ambystoma mexicanum (assembly GCF_040938575.1). Lineage (NCBI taxonomy): Eukaryota > Metazoa > Chordata > Amphibia > Caudata > Ambystomatidae > Ambystoma > Ambystoma mexicanum. The sequence continues at coordinate 1,262,952,106 of NC_090925.1, read as the reverse complement.
ACAATACTGCACCTGGCCAGGGAGAAGGGTGATCTAAATTTCGAAGGAGACAGCCTGCAATTCTTCCCAGACTTTTCCCAATCAGTCCAGGCACAACGAAGAACATTCACTCGGGTGAAAAGACGGTTGCAAGATAACCAAATGCTTTACTCCATGCTATACCCAGCCAAATTGTGCATTCAGCACGACGGGAAGTCCCACTTCTTCAATACCCCCGACGAAGCAATCTCGTTTCTTGATACTTTGGGATGTAAACCTGGGATGAACAATCCGAGACCCTCAAGGAGAGACCCTCCTGGAAGAGTCCCTCCATGACACGGCCTACCACATGAAGGGGTCCAGTCCAACTCCACACGAGCAACCACCTGGAATGTTTAAACAGCGCACTAAGACAAGGTGTGACGGCTCTTGGAAAGCCACTAGCGCCCAAGCGCAGCAGTGTTATATATTGGGTTTTTGATTGGGGGAATCTGTCAGGCGAGTTGGGGGTTGCCTGCGAATGGGAGGTATATTGTTTGCAGTTTATGAGACAGGCCCGCCGGGGGCTCCGGCACCTCTGCCTGCCTTCAGGCATTCCGGTCAGTAACTTCAGAAACGCCCATGAAACCGAAACAACTGCACCTGCACCCCACTTTACAAATAAACAGAATCATGCAATCAGCGTCCTCAGAGCTCCAAAACCAGTCAACAGTGATACCGTTCCGCCAAATTCAAGCTAATCACATGGAATATTAGAGGGGGCAACCACCCTGCGAAAACAAGGAAAATTACCCAATACCTCCGGAGACACCAAATTGACATTGCCCTGATCCAAGAAACGCATCTTCTCCCAGGCAAGGAAAACCGCTGGGCACAGGAGTGGGGCTGCCACAGGTATTTCTCCTCCTATTCCTCATACTCCAGAGGGGTGGCCATTCTGATAAGCAAAAACCTAAAATTCAAGCTCCTATCATCCAGCGGAGACGAAACAGGCAGGACACTTCTCGTGCGAGGGGTCCTAGAAGTGATAGAGCTCATCATAGTAAACTCCTACAGCCCCAAAGTCGATGGTGCAAACAACTTTGATTGGGTCATGACACACCTCGAGGAAACCGGGTCGGCTCCAATAATCTGGGGCGGGGACATGAGCACCACACTATATCCCCAAACAGATAAATCACACCCAACGTCATCCCAGCCCCCCAAGGCAGCACTCCAAATTCGCAAAATATGCAAAGCATACAGCCTGGAAGATGCATGGAGATGCCAACATGGCTCCACCCAGGACTACACATTCCACTGCTGGATCCACAAAACAAGCTCACGACTAGATTATTTTCTGGTATCCACCTAGACCGAGCTGCAATGGGAACAATGCCATATACTACCAAGGACAATATCGGACCACTCAGCAGTCACGCTAGAATGCACCCTCCCAGATCAATCAAAAGGAGTTTGACATTGGAGGTTCAAACCGGGAGTGCTACAAGACCTAGTGTTCGAAGAGGAACTCCGCAAGGAGATCATCTCCTTCATAGAAAGCAACTAGGACTCAGTGGCATCTGCTGGAACACTATGGGAATCACTGAAATGCTATGTAAGAGGAGTTTGTATTGCTAAAGAAAAGGGAATTCTGAAACTCATCAGAAGAGAGTATAATGCCAGTGAGTCCCGTCTGAAAGAACTTGAACGTCAAAACCCAGCGCCCACAGACCAATCAATATTAGCAGCATTAAAGAAAGAACTGGATATATTCTCCGAGACAGCCAATCGTGAAATAAAATTCCTAACCCAAGGCCACCGTATCCGACAATATGGCGAGGGGCAAAAACCAGGGGCCCTCCTAGCAAGACTGATAGCAGCGGACAGAAAACCCTCACAGATAATGCAAGTACGAGACCCCAAAGGCCACTTAATCCACACGGACAAAGAGATAGCAGAAGTCTTCCGCGACTTCTACCAAAATCTATATGATTCTAAATACTGCACCAACCAAAATGAGCTCCTGAATGATATCGAACTATACTCGGTGAACTTCGAGCTAAGAGAACCGCTGAATCAGCCCATTACACTAGACGAAATCCATCTCACAATAAAATCCCTTCCGAGCACCAAAGCCCCCGGCCCTGACGGTTTGATAGGAACATTTTATAAACAAATGTGCCCCCCTACTGGCACCTCTGCTATTACAAGTATACGAAGAAGCCATCGCATAAGGACTCGCAAAAGGAGTCCTTCCACCAACCCTTCGAGAAGCGAATGTAATCCTGTTACACAAAGCGGGAAAAGCCCCAGAGGAATGTGACTCCTATAGACCTATCTCGTTGATCAATCTCGACAATGAGATTCTAGCCAAGATACTAACTACCAGGCTGCTCCCCCTGATGCCAGCCCTGGTACTCGCAGACCAGGCAGGATTCATCCCCAGCCGCAACACGACATTTGGTATTAGGCAAATGTTCGGAGTCATGGAGGCCCTGAACCCTTCAAGTCAAGTGTTGGCGACCCTGCTGGACGCAGAAAAGGCATTCGACTCCATCGAGTGGCCCTTCCTTTTTGAAGTCCTAAAAAGAATGGGTCTCGGGAACCAATACATCAAGTACATAACACTTCTCTATACCCAACACCACTCACACATAATTCTGGTGAAAACCCGCTCACCACCTATAAACCTGATGAGGGGGTACCAGACAGGGATGCCCTCTGTCAGCAGTCCTATTTGCGCTGGTAATGGAGCCACTAGCATCAGACCTACTAGCCCGCCACATACACAGAGGCCTATCCTTCGGCCCACACAAATTAATTATATCCCTCTATGCAGATGATATTGCCCTCTATATCCGAGACCCCTCCGAGAACCTAAATCCAGTCATGCGGGATATCATCAAATTCTGCACTTTTTCTGGCCTGAAAATAAACAAGAGTAAATCAATAATTTTCCCACTGACACCAGAGACCCGGGAATTCCAAGACGACTTTGTGTTCAAATGGGAACACACCAAAGTTAGATACCTAGGCATACAACTGGCCAGATCCCAACAGAAGCTCTTCGATGACAACCTGGGCAGAGCATTAGAAAACCTCCAAGAGAAGGTAACCAGATGGAAAGCATTACCACTCACTCTCTGGGTTTGGGTATCCTTAGTCAAAATGTTGATTCTCCCAAAATGTTTGTACCTCTTCACGAATCTCCCTATATTAGTGCCCCAAAAATACCTCCAAAAATTGCATAGCCTCATTCTAGAATTATTGTGGACGGGCATACCAGCTAGAATAGCATATAAAACCCTGATCCAACCCGTAAAAAAAGGGGGTATGGCACTCCCATATCTGGGGACAGCACAAGCCCAATTCCTTGGTCATTGGTACGCCATTCATTTTGTACGACCTCACGTCCAACTCGAAAGAGCATTAGCATCTCCCAATATGCTAAGAGCGGTCATTATAGGACAGACTCACATACCACACGCGACAATGAATACAGTACTCTCCACGATCGCAATTTGGAAAAGAATAGCGCTAAATTGCAAAATACAGGAAAGATTTTCCCCTCTACTCCCAACAAGATTCATCCCTGGGATCCCCCTAACCTCAGAAAAAGTCTATCTGAACTGGACCGATAAGCTTCAACTACACAACATGAGAGACCTGTTCCATGATCAAAAATTCCTCACGCCTGAACAAGCCAGGGCGTGCGGCGCCACCACGGCCCTCGAAACATTCACCTACGTCCGCCTTAGAGTCGCCCTCCAAGCCATTTTCCCGTCGTTTCCACAACAGCCGCCAACATGGCAACTACTACACGGTGTGGAGGGTAGACTATTGTCCCTAATCTATAAAACCCTATTAAGCGACACAGCTCCACCACCAATCACCCCGAAGGCCAGATGGGAAAAAGCCCTGCAGTCAAACATCTCAGACCAGGACTGGGACTATATACTAGCGCAAACCCAAAAAGTATCACTGAACACGCGGTATGAACTAATACATCTAAAATACGTGCATCAAGCATATTACACCCCCGCCAGAGTACATGCACATCATCCCTCGTCACCAGCATCCTGCAGTCGATGCAACGCCCCAGTGGCGGATTTCCTCCACGTGGCATGGTCATGCCCAGCCATACACCAATTCTGGGAGTCGACCCTGGAGAAAACGGCAGCAATTATAGATACCCCCTTGGAGCCAGATCCCAAGACCACTCTACTTGGTCTCACTAGACATCTACCCTCCCCAGTCCGTAAACTAGCGGGACTGTTGCTACTGCTTGCGAGGAGAAGGATTGCAATGTTGTGGGGGAAAGGGCCGATACCGACAATCCAACAATGGCAGATGGACATAACGTACTGTCAAGACACTGAAGCAAACTTTATCAGACTCCTGCCCCTTCACGCCCACCCCCCTGACATCTGGGGCCCGTATATCACCTATTTAATGTCAACACCAGACCAAAACTCCTCTCGAGACTCCTCCCCGGGTCCCGGGGGCGCCGAATTGTCTGACATCCCTCTACAAACCTGAACACGGCCGATCAAAAACACTAATAGACCACAGACCTGAGGCATGGTGGGTGGGAGGTGCACGATGCGGGAGGGGGGCGGGGAGCCTGAGCGATGGATTCGGCATAGTCTCTTTTTTCTTTCCTTTTTCCTTTTTTGCTGTTGTCCTAAATTTAACACTTGGTGTTGTTTTCTCACTGTATTTACGATGTTAAAATACAAAAAAAATAAAAAAAGTAACAAAAGAAAAGTAAAAAATAAAAAATGAAATGTTCATTGAGCAAGGAGAAGGAATGATGACTGAGTAGGAGGAATGTTAAAGGAATAGTGCGCTCAAAAATATTATAGTCCCGATCGTTCGGGAATGTGTTTTTCAGCATACAGTGATCGATTGTAAAAATCTTTCCTACTAATCTTACCTTGGTTTTCCTCACTTTTACACATGCGAAAACAAGGAGTCGGGCTCGGCCATATTGTGCTTATCTTAACCGTGGATCGATCGCCCTAATTTCAAGTGCCCCAGCGGCACTAAATCATATCCCCCTCCCCTGAAGCTGACATCACTCAACGCTTATGCCCCTTTTCACAAAGCCAATGCACGTCTCATGTCAAGGTTCTCTGTGCGCAAGCTATTAACGTGTCTCCATGGCAATGGCCAGACGCCTCTTTCCTCAATAAGTATAAACAGACCCCTTCTCATGAGACAACATCAGAGTTGCTTTTTCAATCGTTTCACTGTCTTTTTTTGGATTGCCTGTGACTCGTTTCTGCTCTGTTCAACTACTTTCTTAGCACAAAGCCCATGCGAACAGATACTTGGACTAGCATTACTATTGATTTCAATCGTTACTTGGATTTTATTTTGAAATATGTCATATAATGGCAGCAATACTGCCCTACCAGTACGAGCCTGAGTATTCCGAGGTGGAAGTAATTGAAAGAGAAAGGTGCACAAAAAATTGGGAATCGAACGATAGTTGGGAAGATGAATCACCAGAGCATGAGCCTGAGCCCAGTCGCATGGAAGACGTTTCCACCTGGTGTACCTGCAATCGCTGAAAGGTCATGCCAACCGAGGTGGAGAACTGCTGCTGCAAAGAAAGCTCTGTATGCCCGGCCTACATATCAGAAGACACACCACCCCTATGCGTTACAGAGCTGCATGACTTCAAGGCAGCCTGCCTCACAATGTCTATGTTGAGGATTATGATGGTGCTTATGCACGAACTTCGCGCAACAGTTCGCCCTCGCAATACAAGTAAAAAGTAAGTGTACTCTAGGTGTGATGTCATTTTGACCACTGAGACAAATAATATTTAATGTTTGTACCCTACATTGTCGTCACTTTGATCGATCACCAACAAATGAATTTAGTCTTCAAATTGGATATATTTCTCTATCTTTTTGCAAAGCGCATTGTTCATCGCTTACGTGTGTTTCACATTCAACTAACAAACAATATTTCTCTGTGCCCAAACCGTTATGGATTGAATGGGTGTTCACTCTTGCAATGTGTCTAGACTCCAAAGCCCAAGTTCATTTATCAATAAAGTGACGTTTGTAAGGGCAACTATGTCATAGAATTCAGGATGCATTTTCAAGTAAGGCTGGAACACTTACAGTTTATATGTTTCTCTTCCACATGTGGTACATGCTAGTGGCCTACCGTTCATTTACATGGTGGCTTTATGGGAGACTTGGATTCAGCTTTTGACGAGTAGTACCTGCCTGTGTCGTTGGAGCCATTCGCGTAAAATTCCTCAGTGACAGCAGACAGTACAGCAGATTTTCGCACACTGTGCTGCAACCTCAAGTATACAATGTGAATGTATGTGCAAAGATCACAACTAAATGAAATACAAATGAGCATATATGAATAGTTGTTTCAATTTCTCAGTGAACCAAGAACACGCTCACACGTTTCTGAGGGACATGAAATAATGGTTAGTGCCTTTTTGTGCTCACATCGCCCGCAACAAGCCACCCCCCCTCCATTATACCCCACCCCAGTACTGGTTGGGTATGAACGGCCAGGGTGCCAAATCCCATGTACACTTCAAAAGCGATCTTCTGCACAGTGACCATTGTTCTCATGGCCTCCCCAGACTCAGTGTCTCCAGACTCCCCTCTTCAAGACCCCGCAACAAACATGTCACACATTCACATACACACCCTCTTTTCTAATCCTCTATAAACACCTTGACATTTAACAGGAGAACATCTCTGTGCTCAGTAAGGTATCTGTTCGTCGTGCAACTTGTTCCCCGGATAGTTGCTCCCCCGCTTGCTGAATCGGCTTGTTTGTTCATCCAGATAAGGGTGGTAGGTCACCGAATTTCCTTCTCTATATTCATCTACTGCCGATCTCAATTTGTTTTACTATTCCCACCCATTGTACTGCCCATTGTAATGTTCATTTAGACCAATTACTTCACCATTGTCTAATGTTTCAAGTAATTTCATCTTGAAAAATACCACATTGCATCTTTGTCCATAGCAATAGAAATAGAATATTTAATGGGACATGTTTGTAAGCATTTTCCCTTTTGATGCATGAGAGTACATGCAACGGACGAGTAACATGTTATGAATAGTGGTATACCAAACACATCTGTAAGAGTTACTGATGTGTTCATTCGACAATGCTAAACATGTTTTCCCTCTATGAAAAAAACTAATATTGCATAGAAAGCTGTAATACAATCATATCAATCACTGGCATACAGTAATTATTTTGAGTTATTTATATATTTCTATAGAGGTCTAAGAGACAATTGAAGAATGCTGGCCTGTATGGTACTCGGTTGCCCTTCTATGAGCCATTCAGAACATCTGTGCTTGGTCCTTGTAAAGATTGGAGGGGGGCTATCTGTACTCCTGCCCTCTATATGGCAGAGTAGAGGCACAGAGCACCCCAGCCACGATTCTCTATTGTTGGTAGCAATGGATGAGCAATCAAGGCTTAGCTCTCAGGAAGTGATGCAGGCTGGTTCTTAAGTACAGTGTAGTCCCCAAGCACCAACAAAGGAATTTCCACACACTATGTTAGTGATAACACAGTTCTTTATATAAATAAGGTTCACGTTATGTACACAATCACAATAACACACTTTGTACTCTGACAATTCTAAAATGGTAAATATATACAGTCTCAATGTAGTACCACAATTAAAATGCATCCACGGCTAACAGCCCAAATAACATACAAATCAAAATAGCAAAAGGTATCAACAGTAGACTTAGGATGAAAACAAGTGGTAAGACAATTGGCAGAATACTGGACCTCTACCGTTAGGCACAGTTCTGTATGAGGATCCCCCCACCTAGGCAACCTGTAAATAAAGATATACCACAAGCCCAGTCCATATATTGTCTATTAGAGCCTTATCTCCTTCTATAAAAAGTTATACCGCCCCAATGTACCTGGTTTAGCAGAGTTCAACTGATTTGGCCTGGGCATCCCAAAATGAAGGATATTCAGAGCACCTATCAATTTCAGCATGGAGCTGCCACTAGCCCATACCCTGCTCTGTGGGCCACACACAGGTGCCCAAAAACATATACTAGGGGTACAGGGTTGTACCCCTACCCATGGGTGCCATAAGGGTATCCAAAGGGTCTGTACACCAAACCAAAAAGAGGAAGAGCTGCACTGCCAGGAGTCCCACGCGGACTCCTGGGCAGAAAACAATACAGCACATACATGAAAAAGGACTACAGGACCAGGACAGGGAGGCCCTGTCCCTCCAATGCATTTCCAGCGACACAGTCCTGCATACATTCCCGAAGGATATTGATTTAATAAGAGAATGGGTTAAATACTGTGGTTTTTGGGTGGACGAGATTGAAAGTAGAGCCAGTCTGTCTTGACAGACCTGAGGTCCAATCGATTCTGCATCTGCAGCCGGCACATTACCGACGATATGTACGACCCGATCCGAGTATACTAAGAAGCGTCGACCCCAAATTCATCGTAAATTGCTTCCACGTGCGATTCCAACCAAATGTATGCACACGCTGCCTGCGGTGAGTCCTGCATGATGAATTAGCTGGGTTTGTTTTTATGTTGGACAATGGGCTGCGTAAATAAGTACTATCAATGATCTCTCTATCAAAGTCTGGTAGGGTACTGAAATGGTAACTTCATGAACGAATTTGAGCTGTTTTCACCCGTACTAAAACAAGTACTGTGTTACAGGTGATGCTGGAACTTAGGCCACAATCACTTCATCCTTTGCAACTGGTCCAGAGTATGAGGTATGCATACTATCTCCCTAGTGCAGAATACATTACAAAACGTTTGAGGGCAACATTTCAATCAGTATGTTTTGCACAGTGATCTTTGATGAAGCACATGTGTCATCTCCGAACGTTATCAGGTGCAATGTGAAAGGTATGTTATGACTGTTTATGAGGGTATGTTCATAAGAATGTTCTCTTAGTGTTGCGAGAACAAACCTTGTAGTATACGGGTCTTACTCTTTTAATAATACTTTGTGTGTAAGTTCACAGTGCGATGAAAGATTTTAATTTCCAGTACAATTCACTTTTCCTTTTTTTAAAATGAATATTCGGTTCAAGAAATGTACACAAGGGGCCTCATTATGAGGTTGGAGGTAGCCATGGCGCTGGTAGCGCCATGGCTGCCTCCAAAACTCTTCATACTCCGGCCTGGTGAATGGAGTAATTACCAGTCCATTCCGAGGTCGGAGGGACCAGTAATTCCCCATTCACCAGGGCCATTCCTCATTCCCATTTGAGCACCCATAGGGCTCAATGGGAAGGGGGAAGGCGGTAATAATGGTACCGCAAATCGCGGTACCGTTATTGACCCCGGTGTCCCTTTGCGGGTCCCGTCCTTAACGCCTGCAAAAACCAGGCGTTAAGGAAGGACCCGCAAAGGGAGCTCGTAGTAGGGCGGTAAGGGATTACTGGCACCGGTGCCCTTACCGGTGCCGGTAATCCCTTACCGCCCACCTCGTAATGAGGCCCAAGGTGTTGAAATAGAAGAGGAGGCACATGGACAAGACGTAAACATAACCTAATATTGAATACTATTGGACATCACATTGCATTTGGAATACATTTTAATGTTGTAATTTTTCCTATTCAATCAAGTTGGTTCTGTTTGTAGATATGACCAGATGTTGGTTTGCGATAAAATGAAATGTGTAGGATGTACACCATATAAAAACGCTATTTTTATTCAGCTTGCTAGTGCAGTGGAAAAAGAGAATGCCACGGTTTCCAAGAAAACAAAGAAAACAAGGGTAATGGACAAACAAGTTTGCTTTGTAGAACTTTTTAAGCTGTTGATTTATTCATATAATGTTTTTCTATATAAAGTGGTATCTGCTGTATGTATGCTATACATTGAGCATGTTTCTCAACACATCTTTTAGAGGCCCCGAAGGTAGTGAAGTATAAAGACACAGACAACAAATAAAACAAAAGATGTTGATTGCCAAACTGATTTCACAATGGAGCAACTATTATTTGGTGCGCAGCGTGGTCCAGTCACTAAGCAGAGTTGTGATGCTTATGCACAATGGCCGGAAACCGAATGTAATATGACCGGCAATCTGTGCAAAGTGTCCATGGAACATTGCTACCATGTGACAACTTGTCAAGATGAGACTGAATACAATGAAGATGCATTGCAATGCATCACCCCATGACACAATCTACACCTGCCAAAAATGTTCCACCAAAGAAACATTTGATTATGTCTGTTTCTCCAATTCGCTTGCAAAAATCACAACTTGAAATAACAGGGATTGATGATTCAACGGAACGGACCGAGGATCTTGCTAAAGATCTCGACTTCAGTTTGCCGAGTTCTTTCAATATGTCCACCACAGCCGAATCACAAACCACATTCATGCCGGATGATGGGCTGATAAAGGAACAAAAATACATTGTATTTGACAGCTGCCTGCTAGAGATTGTACAGATGCTGAAATGTGTCCATACATTAAGGGGGAACATATGCGGGCAGCCATTGGTGAATGTATCTCGTGTTTTACAAGGCACTAACCTGAAAATCCAAGCCAGTTGTGTCCACCGCCATAGTACATTTTCATGGTCCGCTCAACCGATGCTGGGCAAAGCGCCAGCTGGAAATCTACTATGTGCAGCAACTTTACTTTTCTGCGGGTCTACTTTCGGTAAGATTTCCAGTTTCTGTCAATTTGTGGGAGTTGAGTGCCTTGCTAAAATCCAGTACTTCAAATATCAAAGGGAATTCTTATTTCCTGCCATTAGTGAAGCCTGGCTAGTTGAACAGATGTCCATCGAAAGCACATTTTCTGGCAAATGTTTTTGGCTAGCTGGCGACAGAGAGTGTGACAGCCCAGGATTTTCAGCAAAGTACTTCACATACCACTTTCAAGACATGGAAAGTCAAATAATTGTGAGTTCAGGTGTCCGAATGTACATCTTCTGTGGCCATGGAGAAACGTGGTTTCATCAAATCCGTCGAATTTCTTCAATCGATGGGATGCAAATAGAGCTGATAGCCACTGACAGGCATGTTTCGATAGCCAAGGCCATGCAAAAGCAGTTTCCACACATTTGTCATCAATTCAATATATGGCACATTGCCAAATCGGTCAATAAAAAAATTACAACTGCTGGTAGAAAAAAGGGTTCTGAAGAAATCTTTAAGTGGTGTCAGTCTATCAGCAACCATCTTTGGTGGAGCTCCAAAACTTGTGATGGGTCTGTAGAAATTCTACTTGAGAAATGGCATTCATTGATGCACCATTGTTCCAAAGTACACTCATGGACAGAAAACCAACATTTTCATGAATGTGCACATGGACCTTTATCTGAGCAGCAGAAACGAAAAAAGAAGTGGTTGGTGCCATGTTCATCTCCACACAAAGTTCTTGAGAAGATCGTGTACGATAAAACACTTTCCAGAGACATGAAGGGAATCTCAGAATTCTGTCATACTGGAGATTTGGAGGTGTGCCACAATATGTGCCTAAAGTACAGGCCCAAAAGGTTGCATTTCGGCATAGATGGTATGGAGGCCAGAACAAGACTAGCTGTACTTGCGCACAACAAGAACGTTGGGAGGGAACAAGCAAAAACTGCAGGACATTTTGGGATGCATCGTTACCTCAAGGCCTTCACAAAACAAAGAAAACAATGGGTTGTTAAGCCAATATACCAGTATATGTAATTTGAATTTGTGAAAGATTTGACATTGAATGTGTTGGCCATGCATACTCAGATTTTGTTCCTAGGACACATACAGTGCCACAAAACATTGCAAACGAGCCCTGTCCCCCTAAAGAGGTACCTGTAGAACAGTTGATTTCCCAATATAAATAATTAGTAGCTGTCTTCACAATCTGCTTACAATACATTTTTTGATATGTTCCCCAATGTTTGTACATTGTACATCAACAATTGAATGCTATTACACTAAATTTCGATGCTACAGACAGTTTTAAAAAATATTTAATTATGCATATTAAATTTGGTGTATTTAAAAAGGCAGCAGGTGCTCCTCTCCAGAAAGAACATAGCATGATAACCTGTTCTGAGATGAGAGTTTGCCGCACACGCTTTTTGCTCACTGTACCTTTCACAGATGGCAAATATCCATTTTCATATCAGTCTTTGTCCCGCCTATATGGGCAGTCCAGCACCGAAATGCTATGGCAATTCCTCTCTGAACAAGAGTACCACCAGCAACCCCATACACGTGTTTCAGCCTTGTTGGGCCTCATCAGTGAAGTGAAGCTGTGCCTCTCTGAGCACATTGAGCAGGGAGTCCACGTCTGGTTGCCCCCAGGTAACTCAGGGTGACCAACCCCAAGTTCTTTGCAAATATTTTTAAAAAGGTAGCTGGCGCTCCTCTCCAGAAAGAACATAGCATGATAACCTGTTCTGAGATGAGAGTTTGCAGCACACGCTTTTTGCTCACTGTACCTTTCACAGATGGGAAATATCCATTTGCATATCAGTCTTTGTCCCGCCTATATGGGCAGTAAAGCACCGAAATGCTATGGCAATTCCTCTCTGAACAAGTGTACCACCAGCAACCCCATACACGTGTTTCAGCCTTGTTGGGCCTCATCAGTGAGGTGAAGCTGTGCCTCTCTGAGCACATTGAGCAGGGAGTCCACGTCTGGTTGCCCCCAGGTAACTCAGGGTGACCAACCCCAAGTTCCTTGCAAATATTTTTAAAAAGGTAGCAGGCGCTCCTCTCCAGAAAAAACATAGCATGATAACCTGTTCTGAGATGAGAGTTTGCAGCACACGCTTTTTGTTTACTGTACCTTTCACAGATGGAAAATATCCATTTGCATATCAGTCTTTGTCCCGCCTATAGGGGCAATTCCTCTCTGAACAAGAGTACCACCAGCAACCCCATACACGTGTTTCAGCCTTGTTGGGCCTCATCAGTGAGGTGAAGCTGTGCCTCTGTGAGCACATTGAGCAGGGAGTCCACGTCTGGTTGCCCCCAGGTAACTCAGGGTGACCAACCCCAAGTTCCTTGCAAATATTTTTAAAAAGGTAGCAGGCGCTCCTCTCCAGAAAGAACATAGCATGATAACCTGTTCTGAGATGAGAGTTTGCAGCACACGCTTTTTGCTCACTGTACCTTTCACAGATGGGAAATATTCATTTGCATATCAGTCTTTGTCCCGCCTATATGGGCAGTCCAGCACCGAAATGCTATGGCAATTCCTCTCTGAACAAGAGCACCACCAGCAACCCCATACATGTGTTTCAGCCTTGTTGGGCCTCATCAGTGAGGTGAAGATGTGCCTCTCTGAGCACATTGAGCAGGGAGTCCACGTCTGGTTGCCCCCAGGTAACTCTACGTGATCAACCCCAAGTTCCTTGCAAATATTTTCAAAAAGGTAGCAGGCGCTCCTCTCCAGAAAGAACATAGCATGATAACCTGTTCAATGTGGTTAATAACCACTGAACAGGTTATCATGCCTTGTTCTTTCGAGAGAGGGGCGCCTGCTACCTTTGTTGTATTTTTGAAAGAAACTTGGGGTTGGTCACCCTAGGTTACCTGGGGGCAACCAGACGTGGACTCCCTGCTCACTGTGCTTAGAGAGGCTCAGCTTCACCTCACTGATGATGCCCAACAAGGCTGAAACACGTGTATGGGGTTGCTGATGGTACTCTTGTTCAGAGAGGAATTGCCATAGCATTTCAGTGCTGGACTGCCCTTGTGGGCGGGACAAAGACTGATATGCAAATGGATATTTCCCATATGTGAAGGTACAGTGAGCAAAAAGCAATGGATGCAAACTCTCAATGTGGTTAATAACCACTGAACAGGTTATCATGCCTTGTTCTTTCGAGAGAGGGGCGCCTGCTACCTTTTTTGTATTTTTGAAAGAAACTTGGGGTTGGTCACCCTAGGTTACCTGGGGGTAACCAGACATGGACTCCCTGCTCACTGTGCTTAGAGAGGCTCAGCTTCACCTCACTGATGATGCCCAACAAGGCTGAAACACGTGTATGGGGTTGCTGATGGTACTCTTGTTCAGAGAGGAATTGCCAAAGCATTTCAGTGCTGGACTGCCCTTGTGGGCGGGACAAAGACAGATATGCAAATGGATATTTCCCATCTGTGAAGGTACAGTGAGCAAAAAGCAATGGCTGCAAACTCTCAATGTGGTTAATAACCACTGAACAGGTTATCATGCCTTGTTCTTTCGAGAGAGGGGTGCCTGCTACCTTTTTTGTATTTTTCAAAAGAACTTGGGGTTGGTCACCCTAGGTTACCTGGGGGCAACCAGACGTGGACTCCCTGCTCACTGTGCTTAGAGAGGCTCAGCTTCACCTCACTGATGATGCCCAACAAGGCTGAAACACGTGTATGGGGTTGCTGATGGTACTCTTGTTCAGAGAGGAATTGCCATAGCATTTCAGTGCTGGACTGCCCTTGTGGGCGGGACAAATACTGATATGCAAATGGATATTTCCCATCTGAGAAGGTACAGTGAGCAAAAAGCAACGGCTGCGAACTCTCAATGTGGTTAATAACCACTGAACATGTTATCATGCCTTGTTCTTTTGAGAGAGGGGCGCCTGCTACCTTTTTTGTATTTTTGAAAGGAACTTGGGGTTGGTCACCCTAGGTTACCTGGGGGCAACCAGACGTGGACTCCCTGCTCACTGTGCTTAGAGAGGCTTAGCTTCACCTCACTGATGATGCCCAACAAGGCTGAAACACGTGTATGGGGTTGCTGATGGTACTCTTGTTCAGAGAGGAATTGCCATAGCATTTCAGTGCTGGACTGCCCTTGTAGGCGGGACAAAGACTGATATGCAAATGGATACTTCCCATCTGTGAAGGTACAGTGAGCAAAAAGCAATGGATGCAAACTCTCAATGTGGTTAATAACCACTGAACAGGTTATCATGCCTTGTTCTTTCGAGAGAGGGGCGCCTGCTACCTTTTTTGTATTTTTGAAAGGAACTTGGGGTTGGTCACCCTAGGTTACCTGGGGGCAACCAGACGTGGACTCCCTGCTCACTGTGCTTAGAGAGGCTCAGCTTCACCTCACTGATGATGCCCAACAAGGCTGAAACACGTGTATGGGGTTGCTGATGGTACTCTTGTTCAGAGAGGAATTGCCATAGCATTTCAGTGCTGGACTGCCCTTGTGGGCGGGACAAAGACTGATATGCAAATGGATATTTCCCATCTGTGAAGGTACAGTGAGCAAAAAGCAATGGCTGCGAACTCTCAATGTGGTTAATAACCACTGAACAGGTTATCATGCCTTGTTCTTTCGAGAGAGGGGCGCCTGCTACCTTTTTTTTGTATTTTTGAAAGGAACTTGGGGTTGGTCACTCTAGGTTACCTGGGGGCAACCAGACGTGGACTCCCTGCTCACTGTGCTTAGAGAGGCTCAGCTTCACCTCACTGATGATGCCCAACAAGGCTGAAACACGTGTATAGGGTTGCTGATGGTACTCTTGTTCAGAGAGGAATTGCCATAGCATTTCAGTGCTGGACTGCCCTTGTGGGTGGGACAAAGACTGATATGCAAATGGATATTTCCCATCTGTAAAGGTACAGTGAGCAAAAAGCAATGGCTGCGAACTCTCAATGTGGTTAATAATCACTGAACAGGTTATCATGCCTTGTTCTTTGGAGAGAGGGGCGCCTGGTACCTTTTTTGTAAATTTGGTGTATGATTCATTAATGTATTTCATTCACTTTCCCTTTATCGATATGTATGTTCCTCGAACGATAAGACACATGTCTGCGATTGCTATTCATGATATATTTGAAAATGGAATTGCCCTAGCACATCGGTGCTGCACTGCCCATTTTGGTTGCTGAAATAATGATGGGCAAATTGTATATTACAGGACAGTGCTTATGGTGCCACTAATCATAATTCTAGTGGACAAACCACTTTACAAAACACAATATTGATCAATATAAAACAAATGTTTTCTTTGATATATTCAAAAAATACTTAAAAATAATTAATCACAAATATAAAAATATATAATCCATGTAAGTTTCAACAAAGGGTACAAGAAATGTATGACTGGCCAAGAACAAATCAATGTGTCACACTAGCCGTCAGAAATAATACTAGACCACATTAATCATTCACAGTGATTATACAGCACAACAGAATACAGATGTACAATAATATTGTCTATATAGGCAGAGGAGTTAACCCTACTTTTTTACTCTTTTGTTATACACCCTCGCATATATCACAGAATGTTTTCTAAGAAACCCACACTAGGGTTGTCTACATAGATACATGAAGTATATACTCAAACGTCAAGAAATAGTTGACAAATGTTTCGGCCCATGACCACCGTACTACACTATCCTTAGTGTTGTTGGTGCATAATAGTTTGTGAGGGCCTTCTTCAGGACGAGTTGATTTCTTCTAAGACAGGGAAGGAATCCTAACCCAAAACAGTCACGTGATCCTTTTCACACTGTACAACATCAGCTCAGGTACTTTGAGCTCATAGATGACTGACTGATTAATAGACGTCTGGTCTTCACAAGTACATTCGGTTGCCTGAAGTCCTGTGGGCTTTTGCACATCACATTAAGTCTCTTCTCAATTTTCTTCCTACGTTATTGAGCAAAACAATGTTTAATTTCTCTTGCCGTGGCCGTAGACGGGATACAATTTGTCATCAACGGCTCCACTCATAGGTTTATTGCCAAAACGATTTTGGCATGGGGTCCATGTCCACATCAGCAGAGACTCTGACCGGATGGTATTTGTGAAGACCAGACGCACTGTTCTGTATCTCAAACCTGGGATTTAGAGTGGGGTAGTCAATCCTCTGTGCTTGTTTTTGTCAAATATCTCTCCCCTTATACAGGATTGACCCCCTGAGTACAAAAAATAGGGAGTACCCTCATTTTATAACCCCAAATAGGATATTAGCCATCAGTCAGCAGGACACTGAGACTTGGTGTCTGTCAAACCCTTAATTCTTGAGCCAAACCACATACACAAATGCAGTGCTTGGTACTGGCACTGAAAGCCTATGGTGGGTAAGATTTTCATAGCAATGATCAATCGACTGACTTGTGTCAACCCCCTAACTTCCAGAACATTCTGCCTTAGCAGTTTTTTAATTTTTTCAAACACCTCTGCGATTAGGCTCCTTTTTACTTTATCTGATACTATTTCAGTATTTTGATGTGTGAATTTGTTTGGTTTCTCCATAGCTCCACATAGCACACCATTGCGTCCAAAATATCATCTTCAACAAAAATATCGTCTTTGTCAACAGTTTGGCAATTAGTGCCTGCTGTTGCTGGGTTTCCATAGAGTGTGACTCCATGTTTTGCCTTGCATGCACTCCACCTTGTGTCCTTCCCTTGTGTTTTTCACAGCCTGCTCCAACACATTCCTCTTCTTCCCTCTGCCTACCCGCTCTCTGGTGCTCTCTGTCTCTCCTATCTTTTGTAAATTCTTCTGTATCGACTACCCTGCTCTCCTTACTAAATCTGGTAGGAAGAAGTTTACAAAGGACTTCTTGGTCTCCAACCCCGGCCTCCCTATTGCTGATACCTATAACTGTGCTAAGTCCAGGCAAACCCTCCACGACATACTCTTTGTCGCTCCCTGGCTACACCTATGGACTCTACATAGAGTCTCTGTCATCTCTCCTTTCTATTCTTCTCACATTAGTGGTGGCACCCGGTGGGAGGCCCTCTTGGCCTCCTTCCACTCTGTGCAAGGTCATCATTAATGTTTACTTAATGTCTCTTAATTAAGTAGTCTCCTTGTTAAAGTATCCTTCTTGGAGAATTTAACATCCAACTGGATGCTTCGTGTACTTCCCCAGGACACACAGATAACTGCTCTCCTGAACATCCCTGCGTACATGCTTTCCAAACTTGATTCCTTCACCCCCTGTGTCCTCATCGTATTTGATTGCTACTCTGCCTTTGACATGTGAACCCTACCATCCTTTTCAACCGTCTCCATGATAACCGGGGTTATAACCGATCATGCCCTGGCTTGGCTGACTTCTTTCCTCTCCGATCGACTCTCCCTGTTCCAACTTAGGTCCTTCCTCTACTCTATCTCTATCTGCTTTTTCCTCCACCTATCCCCTTCTGATCTGCTCACTGAAACTGTGCTGGTTGCCAGGATACCATCTGCCACGGCTTCCCTTTCATCTTGGGGACAGGTCCCCTCCCCGCCAGTTGCCCACCTGCACTGCCCCCTGAAAACACTTGCACTCGGGGACTATTTCTGTATCCCTACAGCACCCTAACAGCAATTTACACCGGTTGTCTGCACTTACCCTTGCACTTTCCACCTGCTGTCCGCGCTTTTTATTTATTGGATTCCTTTATTTTTTTGGACTGTTTATCCTATGCACTCCACTGGCGCCTCCACCTTTCCCACTGCACGTTTACCCTTGCCCCCTTTTGCGCTTTTGTGATATCAGTGTCAACTGGACTAGTAAGATCTTTGTCTCTGCCTGCCCTCCCTTGCCTTGTTGCGCCTTGAAGCTCATGTGCATATGTGCGTTATAAATGCCATATCATAACATCATATGATATTGTGGTCTGTTTTGTACAGACAAAAAAGGAATCCTAGGTGACACGAGGCTTTCAGTGCCTTGTACTATCGGTTTTACTTACCTTCAGTGTAACTGTGGTCAAAAAGTAATTTGAAGTCATGGCTTCCCCTGCTCTGTGAAATGAAAAGAAACTGTCAATAAATATTACGCCCCAAGGTCCAACTCTCCTCGAATGACAGTTATACAGAATACAATTTATAGTTCTATACCAATTCATAGTTCTATACCGTGCCTGTTATAGACTATGTGATTTCTTGCTGAGATTCACGGTACAAAGGATAGAGTCTAGCAAAGGAATTCTATGTTGGCTGGTTTGGCCTGTGCTCACCAGCCACTTTCAGATTTCGAAAACTGATCTGCCGTGAAGGGCACACCCTGCTGCAATAGTGGCAACCAATTCTTCATCGCCTCAGGCCCCTTCCTGACTTGCTACGGCCTTCCCAATAAGATAAGCTTTTCGCTTGACCGTCGCAATTGTGTGACTTCGCGCCCTACTGCAATGTTCAGCACAAGGCTACAGACTTCTCAGGTCCGCGTTTGAAATTCAGGTGAAAGAATCCCAAAAATTGGCTAACGCTCAGCCAAGCTTAACCTATGCCCACACACACTGCCGATTGAGACAAGGCATAGTCGGATCATAAATACAACTAACCGGGTATGGGCAAGCAATGTGACCTGTCTCGCTTGAACCTAGAGAGGGCTGCCTCTAGTGGGATAGATAGTGAGAACGGCTGTCCCATGTTATGCTTAGAACCTAATGAATACAAACCTCTCGTGAAAGAAGCAAAGAGATAGGTTGCAGGGTTTCACAAGGTTAACTTTATTCCAAAATTAAATAATAATCAACAAAGATAGATGCTGTTTGTGAACGTTGAGACTCCAGATCTAATGATTTTGCCTATGGAAAGGCCACAGCGTTGTGAATGACATCACATATAGGTTCATAACCCACACTAGTGATGGGTGAGACAGAATTCAATATCGCACGGCATTGGTGGATGCCAACAATTCGTTTATTTTTCTTGTGTTTTTCGAAATGGCATGTGCACCTGCTGTTGTCAGTGCTCCATTGAGTGAAGGTCACTTCGTTGGATGATACTTGTGGTGAAAGAAGAAATGTATCAGTTCACACTGCAGCATCTTCTCCGGTATGTTTTAATATTGTGGCATTCATTCTCAAATACGAAACCTACCAAACATAAGCACTTAAAACAAGCTTCAATTGTTATGTGACCTTGGACCGAAGGGAGCAATCGCCAGGCTAGAAGGATAGAAGCTGTGGAATACCCGCAAAAATTATAACATTTACTATTATGAAAGTGGACCTTGGAACAATTAGTTTCAATTTATGCAAACCGTGTTCAGAGCGGACACTGCGCATTACGCCAAGAGAATGGAACAACCAAACATAATGTAAGTTGCACTATACATATTATTTTTGCGATGAAAAAAGTGGAAATTGTTCTTTTTGCATATTGGAGAATCTAGCGATGTGAGAAAATTGCATTTTGACGTAAAGAGTGAACAGAATACGCTGTTCCATATACCGCGCCATATTTAAAATACTCAGTGCGTAACTCGTGGTTTATTTATAAGTCTACTAATAATTGTCATTGGTGTTTTGGCTAAATCGGGATGAGTAAAGGTTGGGATTTTTGGCCCATATTGATTATTGACATTGTTATGGGTTGTTCGTTGGAGCATATTGTGACGATTACTCATAAACGAGACAAAAGCACAACCTGTATGCAGGCTAGTGATATCTAAACCACTTGGTCCCATGAAATATCAGGGTGTGCAATCAAGGTTGCATTATTGAAAGGGCCGAGGTCAGAACATTTTCCAAGGGTAATTGGTTCGCTTTTCTATAGATAATATTCCCAGTTCCGTTACAATGCCATCTGTCTGTTGTCCCATTTCTGAGTCACTTAATCCATACATTTGGGAGCTAAACCAACTTCTCAGCGTTAACCTTTCATGCACATCGTAGTCTAAAATAGTCCCCCACATTGTCTGTGTGTGTTCATTGTGTGTGGTTTGTGTTCGTTATTCTGTTTCATCCGGTGCAGAATTACAACACAAATTAGTATAAAGAACAGATACTAAAATATATTTTTATTCTGTTATGTAAACAGATATATTGTACCGTTCTGCTAATGCCATAGTTTCCAGCTGCCGTGGGATGGCTTTTTCAACCAGCAATGGCAGATACGCCTAACCGCATCGTTCAGCATCACCATCATGTGGGACGATAGACCGGGACCGATATGCCCTCTGGCGGTACCAGCGACAAGGAGCAACCTGTCATCGTTTACGGTGTAGCAAGAATCTGATGCGTCAAATCCACATCTTCTCTGGAAAGGAACCCCATGTGCGTCATTTTTTACTTTTACCACTCGAGCCTAATGACACACAACTATTGGTGGTTCATCGCAATCAGTGGATCTCAATGTGGTTTTTGGAGCGTTCTTTGATAAATAAAAGCACTTGCGAAATTGCAGATTAATGATGTTTTCTGTAAAGTTATTGGTAGGAAATTCGATTTGGGACGTTCTGTGAGAGTGTGTTGATCTTCCGTGTTCTGTGTCAACTGACGTTATTACATGGGTGATGACTGGGCGCGTTTGACTACACTGCCCTCTAACATCATGAAAATAGGTGGAACATATCGTTTGGAATAGGGATGTCAGCTTCAGGGGCAGGGGATATGATTTAGTGCCGCAGGGGCACTTGAACTTAGGGTGATCGATCCACGGATAAGATTAGCACAAGATGGCTGTGCCTGACTCCTTGTTTTCGCATGTCTAAAAGTGAGGAAAACCAAGGTAAGATGCATAGGAAAGTTTTTTACGATCGATCACCGCATGCTGAAAAACACATGCCCGACTGATCGGGACAATAATATTTTTGAGCGCACTATCCCTTTAACGAAAGAGGAGTAGTGATGACTGATGCATGAGTTGTGAAGAGGAGCATTATGGTAAAACGTGTGAGGACAACAACTGATGACTGAGGAGGAGAAAGGAGGAATGAAAGATGACATATTAGGACAAAAGATTCTGTCCTCAAATGTACAGTGTGTGAAGAGGAACATTTAGGAGGAGAAATAAGGTGTGAAGACTGAGGACTGATGAGTGAAAAAGAAGTCAGTATGAGTAGGAGTGAGGGGGAGATGTGCGAATGTCCTACCATGGATGCTGAAACAGTGCATACTATGTGCTCACACTGGCATGGTGGGGCACTCAGAACTAAGGGCCCCTGAAAAGACTGGATAGAGGGTCACCAAGAATCAATATTAAAGACATTCATTTTAAGGTGTGAAGAAATATGATTGTTCAAAAATGGTTTCCAGCACTAGTGAAGAACTACATGCTTAACTTGTTTGTCACACCTGACAGGTCTACGAGGATAGCCTTGGTGCAAGGCACGGCAACAGTACTATTAGTAGGTGGTCTTTTCTTAGTAGGTCTAAGGCCAAATATGGAATTAGCAGGGTTGCCATGGGTAGGCTACTAAGAGGGCCAACATTTTAAATAAAGGCAGTAGCTTGAGCAGAGGGCAGGGCATGCTTGTCCAAACCTGTCCTATCTGGAATTGGAAAAGAGGCAAAATACTAGAAGCAATCTGAAGCGTGCAGCAACATATTCAAGTCAATCCCATGAAAAAAACAGTCTGGCAAGCTAATTGGCTGGCGCCAAACCATGAAAACTTCACAGGCAATCACAGGACCAACAGGTTTATTAACCCTGAACCGCCTTGGTAGGGGCAGTTCAGATAAGCTACCTGCATCAAGAATGCTGTCATGCTGACCCGCCAATTCAGATCTGAATTTTGATCGCAGTCCTGCTCCACTGACCTGCAGCACTCTCCTTTCCCTTTACATTTTCGGCCAGGTGCTCCCTCCAGAATCAACTCTCAGTCACCCTGGTGCTTACTGGCCCAGCCCACCACAACAATTGATGACCTTGAGGAATCGGCACTTCTCAACCTCCATCTTCTCCATCGTCAGTAGCAACCAACTGTATTTATTGAGACTGCACTCACCCAGCAGAGGAATCCAATGGACAGGTTCTCCTGTGGTGGGCACAGAGAGGCTGAGTTCTCCCAGCAACAGCAGCGCAGACTTTAGGATCTTATACATCGCTATCTGGGGAGGTATCCGCAATGTCTTCTCCCAACTGACTTCATTGGCAAGGGATTCGTGACTGCAGGCTCCAATCTCGCTGGACATCTGTTGTGGTGCAATGGCATCCTTGATGGCATTTTCAGTCTGCAGGTGGCATGGGTATGGTATTGTAGTGCTATTAGGTTAGAGATAATGTCTGTCCTTCCGGGCGGCCACCTTGCACCCTGGTATATAACAGAGAGGCGAGGTGGCAACTTCAGAGGACAAGCCCAATGCAAGGGAAAACTCCAAGAGAAAAACCCTTGAGCAACCAACTTGGAAGCTGGTCTTTTAAAGGCAGGATTTCAAGGGAATGAGCCCAGAAAAACAGCTTTCTGAGTAACAGGTAAGCAGCAGGAACACATTGGAAGAACAAGGAGAGTGAGGCAAGAGGTAGCCAAGGGAAAGCAGCAGGAACGAGAAACAGGAGGGAGAAGGACTCAGGGAAGAAGGTAACTGAGCGTCGGTGCAACTTTGGGGAAGAAGAGAGTTGCGATGAAGAGCTTACCATCTCTTCAGTCCTTTTATGGAAACCTAAGGTGAGACTGGAGCTTCCGGATTTCCATTGTCAGGACGCGCATGCTGGACGTAGGCGCCATCTTGGAATGGGCCACGGTGGCCGTGGCAGAACACCATCTCAAAGGGGTTCCAATGGGCTTCCACCGAACCCAAACGGACAGGTAGGGGCAAATCCTGACATCATGACCCCACACAGGCCTGGTGGGACCAGGCTTCTTGGGGTTCCTCAAATGTAAGCGAAGAACCAAAACAAGAGAATGGACATCTTTGATGTTTTCGCAGGTCCTGTCACAAGGGGCGTACGCTTTCCAGTCCACCAACTGCTGTAGATGTCCACGACGAATGCGAGAATCGCATATTTGTTGCACTAGCTGATCATGAGCAAGAACAGGAGGTGGTTGACTGCTGAAAATCACGAGAAGAATCAACAGGTGTATAAAGCTTAAGGAGAGAGGAATGAATAATGGGATGAATATGTACAGGAAAAGGCAAGACATAAACAAAAAGCAACAGGATTGACAGCACCAGTGACAAAGAACCGGCCGAAATATTGAGGGGAACATTTCATGGGCCGCAGATGAACAGGTAAATATCTGGAGGCTAGCCAAACCTTATCTCTGACCTTGAATAATGGAGATGGTTTGCGTTTGCTGTCAGCGTATCGTTTGGTAGTTGTCTGGGCTTGTGATAAATTATGCAAAGCCTGTTCATGGGTTTCTCGTATCTTGAGCAATAAGTCATCAACCATAGGAACGGAAGACTCGGCGAAGCTGGAAACAGGTAGCCAAATGGCATGCAGGCCATAGGCACAAAAGAACAGACTAATTCCTACGGACGTATGTAGAGCGTTATTGTAAGACAATTCCGCTATAGGAAGGAATTGAGTCCAATCATACGGGCAGGGTGGTAGCCAGAAGATTGTTGTCTCTGAATTCCAAGTGACTTACACAGTTGAGCCCAGAAGTTGGAGATGTATTGTGGACCTCTGTCCAACGTAATGGACTCAGGTAGACCATGTAGTCGAAAGTACTCAAATACTTGACTCATTTGAGTAGCTGAAGGTAATTTCTTGAAAGCAGAAACATGTGTAATTTTTGTAAAAGAGTCGATTGTTACCATGATCACTGAACAGTCTTAAAACAAGGGAAGGCCCACTATAAAATTAGTCTATATCCTTTGCCAAGATCTGTGAGGCAGGTTGGGCTACAAAAGGTAACCAGAAGGTTTGGTTCTGGGAGATGTTTGTTGCGCACAAACTGTACATGTTGTTACATAATCAGAAATGTCTTGCTTAAGATTGGGCCACCAGAACTGACGTCCCAGCAAATCCATGGTATTACATATACCGCATTGAGTGATCAGTTCTATTTGCTGAGCAATAAGAGGTATAGGAAGACGAGATCCCTTAAAACATAAACAGTTTTGAAAGGTCAGTTTCCATTTCTTGTGGAAAGTGGAATTAGGGGGTAGTATCTCTAGCGATGATCTGATCTTCTGAAGAAAGGTTTCAACAACCATTAAAAAGGAAGTATGAGGCAGCATTTCAATAGTAGTTACCTCCCCTCTGAATTCCTGTCCTACCTCTCCAAGTAAGCCTTCTCATACACCAGTGGTTGGCTCTTTGGACTCTATTTCTTTGGTAACCATGGTTCATGCTCAAATCACTCACAAGATAGGAGTGAGGTACTTAACAGGATGGGCATTACTCCACGCACTCCAGCCGATAATAGCTGCATCTTCAATGGAAAACAGGTTATTTCCATTGATGCTCAGGAAGAACGTATAGCAGCTACTATAACTCTGAATTTGGAGGATGGTGGCAGCTCATTAAGGGGCGAGGACCTGCTCCAACTATCTGAACAATAATACAATAAATACTATCCATCTGACTTCCATCCTTCCACAAACAAAGCTGCTTCTATCTGCTTCTAAGTTGGATGGTTCTGGTTCAAATTTTATAGAACCTCCTGTTGCCCTTAATGGGGTTATTGCTCCACAATCTTCCCTATTAGAGGGCAACAATAATCACACTATTTCCCCCGCCAATTTATCTGGGGAGGTGTCCTCTTTTGGGGGGCTTGTTAATCATACCTCTTCTATTTAGATGAACCTTTCTGTTACTCCTGTTGGCAATGTTGTCACTCCTATAATGAAATCTACAGTTTTTAAAACACCACTTATGAAACCGCTGATCTGTACCACCAAAATAAAATCTAATATGGGCACTTTAGGTAAACCAATACTAGGGAAAAAATCTCCAATTATTTTGGGAAGAGAGCAGCTACTAGTACCCTTATTAAACCTCCACACTCAGCTTCGTCAGTGGCTACTCTGGACCACCTGCACTTGGTGGATGTAGCAAAGAAATTTAAGACCGATGATCCTGCAGATAATTATATTGATGATATCAGTATTATCGAATGTGCAGATAAGGCAATAGCTGAGAATGAGCTGGAACCTAATTGTACTAATACTAATAATGTAACCCAACAAACTTGTGATGCCTCTTACGTGGCCTCTCCTTCTGAACGCACTAATTTCATCGATGAGTATACAGAGAAGCAAAACTGGCTCAGAGAAAGGGGTTTACTCCCAGATATGAAAAAGGAACATGCCAGTGAGTCCATACTACACCATACCCTCAAAGAGGCGCATGATAGAATAAGACTGACTCAACCTACAGTCTCCGCCCTGAACATGGTTTTAAGTTCTTTTTTTAGTCTTTATGACAATATTTGGGCGGAGGTTAGATCACATTCTCTTTTACTTTCTGAAATTTACACCAGGTTAGAGGGTCTTGATAGGTTTGATGAGTTAGTAAAAATTATTAAGGAAGATAACGCTTCTATATCTAAACAGTGCCCGGATTCTGCTCTGCCAAACCAACTCACTATGGAAGGACCGCTAGATAAGAAGGGACTTAATGTGGAAAGGGCTAGCGTGGTGGGGGAAGACTCTAACAAGATCTCATCTACAATCGCCTCATTCTGCCCAGAGAGGGGAATATGTGCTCAAACCTTCCCTATCCCCTCTCTCTGAAGGATGAGGGAGTCCACTCGGACCACACCTTAGATGTAAAACTGCCAATGACTTCAGCAAAGGTGACTACCATCCCACCCTTGGGAAAAGTCCCAGACGGGTTGTCCGTCAATTCCGCTGGTCCCATTCTTCCCATGCTTGCCTGTGATCCTATTACATTAGAAATGGTTAAACTACATAAGGGAGATATTGTTGCCCCTTCTTTAGACTCTAAACCTCATCCCAATCTGGAGAAGTCTTCTGACTTCATTGACCTCACTAAAGAAACAGTACACTTAAAGGGTTTCGCTCATATAGGTAAAACAAAAAACCTACTCAACAAATAAAGAAAACTAAAAATCAGAAAAATATGAAAAAAATAAATTAATGTACTAATCAATTCTTTAAAAATCTGGTTTTGCCAAGTGCTGCCCCGTGTGTAACTCTTATTACCCCTTCTAAGGGGGTTAATATTCCAGCAGAATCAGTACTACCTCCGATTGCCATACTTACTGCTGCTCCTGCTTCCACTGGGACCATTTTAGTACCTACTACTTTAGCTGCAGCCAGTCAGACCGGATCACTGGCAGTTAGTTCTGTGTCAAATGATAACATTTCCCCTGTTGCTGTGGGGCATGTTGCTTTGGCTGAGGAAACTCATGCCATTTGCAATCCAAAAATAACTTCAACCCTCCCTGAGCCTATAAATAATAGTGCTTTAGTAACCCCTAATGCTCAAACTGAATGCAATTCCGTGGCCTCTTCTTCGGTTGCGGAACCCTCAATTATCCCTGGTAACTTTATACCCGTTTTAATTCCTACTCATCCTCTGTCTATTATTTCTCCTATATCTGCGACCCTAGTTGACCTTGATATGGTGAAACAATTATTTCAGGAGCTCTATAGCACAAAACCTTCCACCGTGGTGCACGCTAATTCAACTTCAGGTTAATTTCAGGCCACGTCCACCAATACTAGCTCCTCCAGTATAGATGGTCAATTACTTTGCCCCCCTGAGGATCATTTGTCTAATGCAGATTCTCAATCAGGGGAGCGTGCTATGGGATTTCGACGAGTGGGAAATCTTTATGTTCCTAATTTCCTTAACCCTGTTCATTTAAAGCCATTAAATGGGGGCCCTATCTATGGTCATGAAAGATCTCCTGTTGGGCCTCATGTATCCCAAAATAGGACCTCTTTCAATGGTCATGAAAGATTTCCTGCGGGGCCCCATATATACCAAATAGGACCATCTTAAGGGGTGCAAGGGGTACTGATGTGGAAGCTGATTCTTTAAGTCAATTTACTAAATGTATAGATGACTCATTACCCCACGCTTTGGGGGTTAAGGACTCTTTGGAGACCCTGCAACTCACTAGTCTTTGGGGTCAGGATATGCCTATTTGTTTGAACCGTGGAAATATCCTGAACATTTTTCATCAACTTACACCTCTTTCTCTTATCTCTAGCTATGACATGGAAAGGATTTTCTTTCCCTCTAAAGAACGTGTAGATATGAGCAATATCGTTTTGAAATCAAGAGTGGTATTGGACTTAATAATGGGCCAAAAAGAGGGCCTAATGCAGCTTGGTTTTGAAGTAAGTTTGCTACAATCTAACCAGCTCCCCAGTAAATATGGAGGGTCTGAAGAGTATATGGGAAAACTTACAATGGTGTATCTCCCGGAAAGGGTTCTGCAGCCCCAACGGAGGCAATTTACGCCCAGATTCAATGGTGATGCCAGAAATTGGGCCCAAGTTACCTCTGGCCTGTGGAACATTCCACTAAGAGTCTTGTCCCAACAACTAATCTCATGGCCCCTAACAAATTCACTTTTCTTTCATGGAATTCCAGGGGAAATTTACATCTTTTTACTAATATTGATACAGTAGCTATGATTAGCGGCTCTGATTGTTTCTTTTTACAGGATACCTGGTTGCTCTCTACCCCCTTCATTGATGGCTTTGAAAATTATTCTCAGAATGCTAAATCTAGTCTGGGAGGAAGGGTTTCAGGGGGTCTTCTCATTGGAATAAGAGCTTCTCTTAGCCTTAGGAATGAGGTTCTTTCGGACACGCCATTTGGCATTTTGGCTTTGGAGTCCACTTTTGTAGATGGTCTGGTTAACCTTTTCTGATTAATATCTATTGGCACAAGGGCATTGCTGCCCTTGAGCCTTTTTTGGAAAGTTTAATGGATATGGTTCTTGCTTGGAGATCCCTCCATCCTAGGGGGAAAGTGATCCTGGCTGGAGACCTTAATTCTGACTGCTCTATATCATCTGAGGCCAATTTTGGCGATTTGGGATCGCTTTTGGAGGATGATAATCGGAGAGGTCAGAAATTTGCTTGGGGTAGACTTTGGAATCTCGCTCTGGAATCAGTGGGTCTAATATGTCTTAATGGCTCCTACAACTCTACTCTCCTGCTCTGCCCCACATGGCACAGAGGTGTGTCATCGTCTACTATAGACTATGGCCCTCATTACAACACCGGCGCTAAACCATGGCGCTATTAGCACCATGGTTGGTGCCGGTGTTGTAACGAGTCTGCCATGGTGAAATGGGGAAATACCGCCCCATTCCAAGGTTGGCGGGGCGGTATTTCCCCATTTCCCCATGGCCCTTCCCCATTCCCATTTTTGCCCCATAGGGCTCAATGGGAATGGGGAAGGCGGCAATTACAGTACCGTAATTGCCTGCGAGGTCCCTTTGCGGGTCCCTACTTTAACGGCTGGTCCAGACCAGCCGTTCAGGTCGGGCCCGCAAAGGGACCTCGTAGTAAGGCGCTAAGTGGTTAACGGCGCCGCAGCCTTTTACGGCAACCAGACGTGGACTCCCTGCTCACTGTGCTTAGAGAGGCTCAGACTCAGACTGATATGCAAATGGATATTTCCCATCTGTGAAGGTACAGTGACCAAAAAGCAATGGCTGCGAACTCTCAATGTGGTTAATAACCACTGAACATTTTATCATGCCTTGTTCTTTCGAGAGAGGGGCGCCTGCTACCTTTTTTGTATTTTTGAAAGGAACTTGGGGTTGGTCACTCTAGGTTACCCTGGAGCAACCAGACGTGGACTCCCTGCTCACTGTGCTTAGAGAGGCTCAGCTTCACCTCACTGATGATGCCCAACAAGGCTGAAACACGTGTATGGGGTTGCTGATGGTACTCTTGTTCAGAGAGGAATTGCCATTGCATTTCAGTGCTGGACTGCCCTTGTGGGTGGGACAAAGACTGATATGCAAATGGATATTTCCCATCTGTGAAGGTACAGTGAGCAAAAAGCAATGGCTGCGAACTCTCAATGTGGTTAATAACCACTGAACAGGTTATCATGCCTTGTTCTTTCGAGAGAGGGGCGCCTGGTACCTTTTTTGTAAATTTGGTGTATGATTCATTAATGTATTTCATTCACTTTCCCTTTATCGATATGTATGTTCCTCGAACGATAAGACACATGTCTGCGATTGCTATTCATGATATATTTGAAAATGGAATTGCCCTAGCACATCGGTGCTGCACTGCCCATTTTGGTTGCTGAAATAATGATGGGCAAATTGTATATTACAGGACAGTGCTTATGGTGCCACTAATCATAATTCTAGTGGACAAACCACTTTACAAGACACAATATTGATCAATATAAAACAAATGTTTTCTTTGATATATTCAAAAAATACTTAAAAATAATCACAAATATAAAAATATATAATCCTTAGTGTTGTTGGTGCATAATAGTTTGTGAGGGCCTTCTTCAGGACGAGTTGATTTCTTCTAAGACAGGGAAGGAATCCTAACCCAAAACAGTCACGTGATCCTTTTCACACTGTACAACATCAGCTCAGGTACTTTGAGCTCATAGATTACTGACTGATTAATAGACGTCTGGTCTTCACAAGTACATTCGGTTGCCTGAAGTCCTGTGGGCTTTTGCACATCAGGTTAAGTCTCTTCTCAATTTTCTTCCTACGTTATTGAGCAAAACAATGTTTAATTTCTCTTGCCGTGGCCGTAGACGGGATACAATTTGTCATCAACGGCTCCACTCATAGGTTTATTGCCAAAACGATTTTGGCATGGAGTCCATGTCCACGTCAGCAGAGACTCTGACCGGATGGTATTTGTGAAGACCAGACGCACTGTTCTGTATCTCAAACTTGGGATTTAGAGTGGGGTAGTCAATCCTCTGTGCTTGTTTTTGTCAAATATCTCTCCCCTTATACAGGATTGACCCCCTGAGTACAAATAATAGGGAGTACCCTCATTTTATAACCCCAAATAGGATATTAGCCATCAGTCAGCAGGACACTGAGACTTGGTGTCTGTCAAACCCTTAATTCTTGAGCCAAACCACATACACAAATGCAGTGCTTGGTACTGGCACTGAAAGCCTATGGTGGGTAAGATTTTCATAGCAATGATCAATCGACTGACTTGTGTCAACCCCCTAACTTCCAGAACATTCTGCCTTAGCAGTTTTTTAATTTTTTCAAACATCTCTGCGATTAGGCTCCTTTTTACTTTATCTGATACTATTTCAGTATTTTGATGTGTGAATTTGTTTGGTTTCTCCATAGCTCCACATAGCACACCATTGCGTCCAAAATATCATCTTCAACAAAAATATCGTCTTTGTCAACAGTTTGGCAATTAGTGCCTGCTGTTGCTGGGTTTCCATAGAGTGTGACTCCATGTTTTGCCTTGCATGCACTCCTCCTTGTGTCCTTCCCTTATGTTTTTCACAGCCTGCTCCAACACATTCCTCTTCTTCCCTCTGCCTACCCGCTCTCTGGTGCTCTCTGTCTCACCTATCTTTTGTAACTTCTTCTGTATCGACTGCCCTGCTCTCCTTACTAAATCTGGTAGGAAGAAGTTTACAAAGGACTTCTTGGTCTCCAACCCCGGCCTCCCTATTGCTGATACCTATAACTGTGCTAAGTCCAGGCAAACCCTCCACGACATACTCTTTGTCGCTCCCTGGCTACACCTATGGACTCTACATAGAGTCTCTGTCATCTCTCCTTTCTATTCTTCACACATTAGTGGTGGCACCCGGTGCGAGGCCCTCTTGGCCTCCTTCCACTCTGTGCAAGGTCATCATTAATGTTTACTTAATGTCTCTTAATTAAGTAATCTCCTTGTTAAAGTATCCTTCTTGGAGAATTTAACATCCAACTGGATGCTTCGTGTACTTCCCCAGGACACACAGATAACTGCTCTCCTGAACATCCCTGCGTACATGCTTTCCAAACTTGATTCCTTCACCCCCTGTGTCCTCATCGTATTTGATTGCTACTCTGCCTTTGACATGTGAACCCTACCATCCTTTTCAACCGTCTCCATGATAACCGGGGTTATAACCGATCATGCCCTGGCTTGGCTGACTTCTTTCCTCTCCGATCGACTCTCCCTGTTCCAACTTAGGTCCTTCCTCTACTCTATCTCTATCTGCTTTTTCCTCCACCTATCCCCTTCTGATCTGCTCACTGAAACTGTGGTGGTTGCCAGGATACCATCTGCCACGGCTTCCCTTTCATCTTGGGGCCAGGTCCCCTCCCCGCCAGTTGCCCACCTGCACTGCCCCCTGAAAACACTTGCACTCGGGGACTATTTCTGTATCCATACAGCACCCTAACAGCAATTTAGACCGGTTGTCTGCACTTACCCTTGCACTTTCCACCTGCTGTCCGCGCTTTTTATTTATTGGATTCCTTTATTTTTTGGACTGTTTATCCTATGCACTCCACTGGCCCCTCCACCTTTCCCACTGCACGTTTACCCTTGCCCCCTTTTGCGCTTTTGTGATATCAGTGTCAACTGGACTAGTAAGATCTTTCTCTCTGCCTGCCCTCCCTTGCCTTGTTGCGCCTTGAAGCACATGTGCATATGTGAGTTATAAATGCCATATCATAACATCATATAATATCGTGGTCTGTTTTGTACAGACACAAAAGGAATCCTAGGTGACACGAGGCTTTCAGTGCCTTGTACTATCGGTTTTACTTACCTTCAGTGTAACTGTGGTCAAAAAGTAATTTGAAGTCATGGCTTCCCCTGCTCTGTGAAATGAAAAGAAACTGTCAATAAATATTACGCCCCAAGGTCCAACTCTCCTCGAATGACAGTTATACAGAATACAATTTATAGTTCTATACCAATTCATAGTTCTATACCGTGCCTATTATAGACTATGTGATTTCTTGCTGAGATTCACGGTACAAAGGATAGAGTCTAGCAAAGGAATTCTATGTTGGCTGGTTTGGCCTGTGCTCACCGGCCACTTTCAGATTTCGAAAACTGATCTGCCGTGAAGGGCACACCCTGCTGCAATAGTGGCAACCAATTCTTCATCGCCTCAGGCCCCTTCCTGACTTGCTACGGCCTTCCCAATAAGATAAGCTTTTCGCTTGACCGTCGCAACTGTGTGACTTCGCGCCCTACTGCAATGTTCAGCAAAAGGCTACAGACTTCTCAGGTCCGCGTGTGAAATTCAGGTGAAAGAATCCCAAAAATTGGCTAACGCTCAGCCAAGCTTAACCTATGCACACACACTGCCGATTGAGACAAGGCATAGTCGGATCATAAATACAACTAACCGGGTATGGGCAAGCAATGTGACCTGTCTCGCTTGAACCTAGAGAGGGCTGCCTCAGGTGGGATAGATAGTGAGAACGGCTGTCCCATGTTATGCTTAGAACCTAATGAATACAAACCTCTCGTGAAAGAAGCAAAGAGATAGGTTGCAGGGTTTCACAAGGTTAACTTTATTCCAAAATTAAATAATAATCAACAAAGATAGATGCTGTTTGTGAACGTTGAGACTCCAGATCTAATGATTTTGCCTATGGAAAGGCCACAGCATATAGGTTCATAATGACATCACATATAGGTTCATAACCCACACTAGTGATGGGTGAGACAGAATTCAATATCGCACGGCATTGGTGGATGCCAACAATTCGTTTATTTTTCTTGTGTTTTTCGAAATGGCATGTGCACCTGCTGTTCTCAGTGCTCCATGGAGTGAAGGTCACTTCGTGGGATGATACTTGTGGTGAAAGAAGAAATGTATCAGTTCACATTGCAGCATCTTCTCCGGTATGTTTTAATATTGTGGCATTCATTCTCAAATACGAAACCTACCAAACATAAGCACTTAAAACAAGCTTCAATTGTTATGTGACCTTGGACCGAAGGGAGCAATTGCCAGGCTAGAAGGATAGAAGCTGTGGAATACCCGCAAAAATTATAACATTTACTATTATGAAAGTGGACATTGGAACAATTAGTTTCAATTTATGCAAACCGTGTTCAGAGCGGACACTGCGCGTTACGCCAAGAGAATGGAACAACCAAACATAATGTAAGTTGCCCTATACATATTATTTTTGCGATGAAAAAAGGGGAAATTGTTCTTTTTGCATATTGGAGAATCTAGCGATGTGCGAAAATTGCATTTTGACGTAAAGAGTGAACAGAATACGTTGTTCCGTATACCGCGCCATATTTAAAATGCTGAGTGCGTAACTCGTGGTTTATTTATAAGTCTACTAATAATTGTCATTGGTGTTTTGGCTAAATCGGGATGAGTAAAGGTTGGGATTTTTGGCCCATATTGATTATTGACATTGTTATGGGTTGTTCGTTGGAGCATATTGTGACGATTACTCATAAACGAGACAAAAGCACAACCTGTATGCAGGCTAGTGATATCTAAACCACTTGGTCCCATGAAATATCAGGGTGTGTAATCAAGGTTGCATTATTGAAAGGGCCGAGGTCAGAACATTTTCCAAGGGTAATTGGTTCGCTTTTCTATAGATAATATTCCCAGTTCCGTTACAATGCCATCTGTCTGTTGTCCCATTTCTGAGTCACTTAATCCATATATTTGGGAGCTAAACCAACTTCTCAGCGTTAACCTTTCATGCACATCGTAGTCTAAAATAGTCCCCCACATTGTCTGTGTGTGTTCATTGTGTGTGGTTTGTGTTCGTTATTCTGTTTCATCCGGTGCAGAATTACAACACAAATTAGTATAAAGAACAGATACTAAAATATATTTTTATTCTGTTATGTAAACAGATATATTGTACCGTTCTGCTAATGCCATAGTTTCCAGCTGCCGTGGGATGGCTTTTTCAACCAGCAATGGCAGATACGCCTAACCGCATCGTTCAGCATCACCATCATGTGGGACGATAGACCGGGACCGATATGCCCTCTGGCGGTACCAGCGACAAGGAGTAACCTGTCATTGTTTACGGTGTAGCAAGAATCTGATGCGTCAAATCCACATCTTCTCTGGAAAGGAACCCCATGTTTGTCATTTTTTACTTTTACCACTCGAGCCTAATGACACACAACTATTGGTGGTTCATCGTAATCAGTGGATCTCAATGTGGTTTTTGGAGCATTCTTTGATAAATAAAAGCACTTGCGAAATTGCAGATTAATGATGTATTCTGTAAAGTTATTGGTAGGAAATTCGATTTGGGACATGCTGTGAGAGTGTGTTGATCTTCCGTGTTCTGTGTCAACTGACGTTATTACATGGGTGATGACTGGGCGCGTTTGACTACACTGCCCTCTAACATCATGAAAATAGGTGGAACATATCGTTTGGAATAGGGATGTCAGCTTCAGGGGCGGGGGATATGATTTAGTGCCGCAGGGGCACTTGAACTTAGGGTGATCGATCCACGGATAAGATTAGCACAACATGGCTGTGCCTGACTCCTTGTTTTCGCATGTCTAAAAGTGAGGAAAACCAAGGTAAGATGCATAGGAAAGTTTTTTACGATCGATCACCGCATGCTGAAAAACACATTCCCGACCGATCGGGACAATAATATTTTTGAGCGCACTATCCCTTTAACGAAAGAGGAGTAGTGATGACTGATGCATGAGTTGTGAAGAGGAGCATTATGGTAAAACGTGTGAGGACAACAACTGATGACTGAGGAGGAGAAAGGAGGAATGAAAGATGACGTATTAGGACAAAAGATTCTGTCCTCAAATGTACAGTGTGTGAAGAGGAACATTTAGGAGGAGAAATAAGGTGTGAAGACTGAGGACTGATGAGTGAAAAAGAAGTCAGTATGAGTAGGAGTGAGGGGGAGATGTGCGAATGTCCTACCATGGATGCTGAAACAGTGCATACTATGTGCTCACACTGGCATGGTAGGGGCACTCAGAACTAAGGGCCCCTGAAAAGACTGGATAGAGGGTCACCAAGAATCAATATTAAAGACATTCATTTTAAGGTGTGAAGAAATATGATTGTTCAAAAATGGTTTCCAGCACTAGTGAAGAACTACATGCTTAACTTGTTTGTCACACCTGACAGATCTACGAGGATAGCCTTGGTGCAAGGCACGGCAACAGTACTATTAGTAGGTGGTCTTTTCTTAGTAGGTCTAAGGCCAAATATGGAATTAGCAGGGTTGCCATGGGTAGGCTACTAAGAGGGCCAACATTTTAAATAAAGGCAGTAGCTTGAGCAGAGGGCAGGGCATGCTTGTCCAAACCTGTCCTATCTGGAATTGGAAAAGAGGCAAAATACTAGAAGCAATCTGAAGCGTGCAGCAACATATTCATGTCAATCCCATGAAAAAAACAGTCTGGCAAGCTAATTGGCTGGCGCCAAACCATGAAAACTTCACAGACAATCACAGGACCGACAGGTTTATTAACCCTGAACCGCCTTGGCAGGGGCAGTTCAGATAAGCTACCTGCATCAAGAATGCTGTCATGCTGACCCGCCAATTCAGATCTGAATTTTGATTGCAGTCCTGCTCCACTGACCTGCAGCACTCTCCTTTCCCTTTACATTTTCGGCCAGGTGCTCCCTCCAGAATCAACTCTCAGTCACCCTGGTGCTTACTGGCCCAGCCCACCACAACAATTGATGACCTTGAGGAATCGGCACTTCTCAACCTCCATCTTCTCCATCGTCAGTAGCAACCAACTGTATTTATTGAGACTGCACTCACCCAGCAGAGGAATCCAATGGACAGGTT
The DNA here is from genome assembly GCF_040938575.1 of Ambystoma mexicanum. NCBI lineage: Eukaryota > Metazoa > Chordata > Amphibia > Caudata > Ambystomatidae > Ambystoma > Ambystoma mexicanum. The sequence continues at coordinate 1,262,915,825 of NC_090925.1, read as the reverse complement.
CTCCTGTGGTGGGCACAGAGAGGCTGAGTTCTCCCAGCAACAGCAGCGCAGACTTTAGGATCTTATACATCGCTATCTGGGGAGGTATCCGCAATGTCTTCTCCCAACTGACTTCATTGGCAAGGGATTCGTGACTGCAGGCTCCAATCTCGCTGGACATCTGTTGTGGTGCAATGGCATCCTTGATGGCATTTTCAGTCTGCAGGTGGCATGGGTATGGTATTGTAGTGCTATTAGGTTAGAGATAATGTCTGTCCTTCCGGGCGGCCACCTTGCACCCTGGTATATAACAGAGAGGCGAGGTGGCAACTTCAGAGGACAAGCCCAATGCAAGGGAAAACTCCAAGAGAAAAACCCTTGAGCAACCAACTTGGAAGCTGGTCTTTTAAAGGCAGGATTTCAAGGGAATGAGCCCAGAAAAACAGCTTTCTGAGTAACAGGTAAGCAGCAGGAACACATTGGAAGAACAAGGAGAGTGAGGCAAGAGGTAGCCAAGGGAAAGCAGCAGGAACGAGAAACAGGAGAGAGAAGGACTCAGGGAAGAAGGTAACTGAGCGTCGGTGCAACTTTGGGGAAGAAGAGAGTTGCGATGAAGAGCTTACCATCTCTTCAGCCCTTTTATGGAAACCTAAGGTGAGACTGGAGCTTCCGGATTTCCATTGTCAGTACGCGCATGCTGGACGTAGGTGCCATCTTGCAATGGGCCACGGTGGCCGTGGCAGAACACCATCTCAAAGGGGTTCCAATGGGCTTCCACCAAACCCAAACGGACAGGTAGGGGCAAATCCTGACATCATGACCCCACACAGGCCTGGTGGGACCAGGCTTCTTGGGGTTCCTCAAATGTAAGCGAAGAACCAAAACAAGAGAATGGACATCTTTGATGTTTTCGCAGGTCCTGTCACAAGGGGCGTACGCTTTCCAGTCCACCAACTTCTGTAGATGTCCACGACGAATGCGAGAATCGCATATTTGTTGCACTAGCTGATCATGAGCAAGAACAGGAGGTGGTTGACTGCTGAAAATCACGAGAAGAATCAACAGGTGTATAAAGCTTAAGGAGAGAGGAATGAATAATGGGATGAATATGTACAGGAAAAGGCAAGACATAAACAAAAAGGAACAGGATTGACAGCACCAGTGACAAAGAACCGGCCGAAATATTGAGGGGAACATTTCATGGGCCACAGATGAACAGGTAAATATCTGGAGGCTAGCCAAACCTTATCTCTGACCTTGAATAATGGAGATGGTTTGCGTTTGCTGTCAGCGTATCGTTTGGTAGTTGTCTGGGCTTGTGATAAATTATGCAAAGCCTGTTCATGGGTTTCTCGTATCTTGAGCAATAAGTCATCAACCATAGGAACGGAAGACTCGGCGAAGCTGGAAACAGGTAGCCAAATGGCATGCAGGTCATAGGCACAAAAGAACAGACTAATTCCTACGGACGTATGTAGAGCGTTATTGTAAGACAATTCCGCTATAGGAAGGAATTGAGTCCAATCATACAGGCAGGGTGGTAGCCAGAAGATTGTTGTCTCTGAATTCCAAGTGACTTACACAGTTGAGCCCAGAAGTTGGAGATGTATTGTGGACCTCTGTCCAACGTAATGGACTCAGGTAGACCATGTAGTCGAAAGTACTCAAATACTTGACTCATTTGAGTAGCTGAAGGTAATTTCTTGAAAGCAGAAACATGTGTAATTTTTGTAAAAGAGTCGATTGTTACCATGATCACTGAACAGTCTTAAGACAAGGGAAGGTCCACTATAAAATTAGTCTATATCCTTTGCCAAGATCTGTGAGGCAGGTTGGGCTGCAAAAGGTAACCAGGAGGTTTGGTTCTGGGAGATGTTCGTTGCGCACAAACTGTACATGTTGTTACATAATCAGAAATGTCTTGCTTAAGATTGGGCCACCAGAACTGACGTCCCAGCAAATCCATGGTATTACATATACCGCATTGAGTGATCAGTTCTATTTGCTGAGCAATAAGAGGTATAGGAAGACGAGATCCCTTAAAACATAAACAGTTTTGAAAGGTCAGTTTCCATTTCTTGTGGAAAGTGGAATTAGGGGGTAGTATCTCTAGCGATGATCTGATCTTCTGAAGAAAGGTTTCAACAACCATTAAAAAGGAAGTATGAGGCAGCATTTTCTCACGCAGGGAGTCAATCTCAAGAGAATCAATACCCCACCTTGAAAGCATATCAGCGGACAGGTTCTTTGAGCCTGGGATGTACGTTATAAAGAAGTCATACTGTGATAAGAAGTATGGTCTTATTGGAAAGGAGTGCTTTTACCTTGTGAACGTTCGGTTGTGCCTGCAGCCTTATTTCCAATAGCAGCACTGCGAGCAGAGCTCTTGCTGCTCCATTCGCTTCCTGGAGGGGGCGGATCTCACTGCGTTCACGTGATGGATCACGTGATATCTAGCCAGCATTTATTGCCGGCCCCACCGCCCGAGCGGTGCGTCTTTTGAACTTGGAAAGGAGTGCTTTTACCTTGTGAACTTTTGTTTGTGCCTGCATCCTTATTTCCAATAGCAGCACTGCGAGCAGAGCTCTTGCTGCTCCATTCACTTCCTGGAGGGGGTGGATCTCACTGTGCTCACGTGACGGATCACGTGATATCTAGCCAGCATTTATTGCCGGCCCAACCGCCCGAGCGGTGTGTCTTTTGAACTTGGAAAGGAGTGCTATTACCATGTGAACGTTGGTTTGTGCCTGCATCCTTATTTCCAATAGCAGCACTGCGAGCATAGCTCTTGCTGCTCATTCACATCCTGGAGGGGGCGGATCTCACTGTGCTCACGTGACGGATCACGTGATATCTAGCCAGCATTTATTTCCAGCCCAACCGCCCGAGCGGTGTGTCTTTTGAACTTGGAAAGGAGTGCTTTTACCTTGTGAACGTTGCTTTGTGCCTGTAGCCTTATTTCCACTAGCAGCACTGCAAGCAGAGCTCTTGCTGCTCCATTCGCTTCCTGGAGGGGGCGGATCTCACTGCGCTCACGTGACGGATCATGTGATCTCTAGCCAGCATTTATTGCCGGCCCAACCACCCTTGCGGCATTAAGCCCTGGAGGCAGTAAGGGCTGGAGCTTCTATTTAGCTGTTTGGCTGTGACCTGTGCCCCTGTGCAACGGCCATTCTACACATCAACAGTGACTCTGTGAGTACCCTAGGTCGGGGTCTCAAGCTGCCTTGCTACACGCTCTAACTAGTATACGTCACTAGGGTAAGGGGGGAGAGTCGGACTCTGGCAGCTCCTCAAGCTGTCGGGCGTTCCTTACCCTGTGACTTGGGGCCTTTTCAGCCATCCGTAGACTTATGAGACTTTTTTTTCTCTGCTATGAGCTCTCAACCACATTATTCAAAGGAAACTGATTAACAATATATCCCTCCCTATGTATTCCCTGATTTTATGGTAGGATCCATACTTGTGTGTTTTAAGGTGTATTAGTGGTAGTTCTTATTGATTTATATCTGTTGACTCATTTTAGCTACCTATTTTATTCAGTGCATTTTTATACTGTGTATCATCACAAACATTTGGGTATTATTCCTCCAAATTGTATTTTAGTTGTCTGTGATATTGATTCTAAATATCTTGTTTTGGAGCCTCCCCCCTCTGCTATTTACAGAGCTGTTTTGCTGCTAATTTTATATATTTTTTGTTTTCTGGCACTTGATTCCCTAGGCTTAGCCCCTCTTCTGGATGAGACGTACGGGCCTTAGGAGTCAGTCAGTTATGGAGGCTTCTATAGACTCCATTCAATCTGCTGTGGTGGTTCCCTCTCCTGTTTCAATAGTAGTTACCTCCCCTCTGAATTCCTGTCCTACCTCTCCAAGTAAGCCTTCTCATACACCAGTGGTTGGCTCTTTGGACTCTATTTCTTTGGTAACCATGGTTCATGCTCAAATCACTCACAAGATAGGAGTGAGGTACTTAACAGGATGGGCATTACTCCACGCACCCCAGCCGATAATAGCTGCATCTTCAATGGAAAACAGGTTATTTCCATTGATGCTCAGGAAGAACGTATAGCAGCTACTATAACTCTGAATTTGGAGGATGGTGGCAGCTCATTAAGGGGCGAGGACCTGCTCCAACTATCTGAACAATAATACAATAAATACTATCCATCTGACTTCCATCCTTCCACAAACAAAGCTGCTTCTATCTGCTTCTAAGTTGGATGGTTCTGGTTCAAATTTTATAGAACCTCCTGTTGCCCTTAATGGGGTTAATGCTCCACAATCTTCCCTGTTAGAGGGCAACAATAATCACACTATTTCCCCCGCCAATTTATCTGGGGAGGTGTCCTCTTTTGGGGGGCTTGTTAATCATACCTCTTCTATTTAGATGAACCTTTCTGTTACTCCTGTTGGCAATGTTGACACTCCTATAATGAAATCTACAGTTTGTAAAACACCACTTATGAAACCGCTGATCTGTACCACCAAAATAAAATCTAATATGGGCACTTTAGGTAAACCAATACTAGGGAAAAAATCTCCAATTATTTTGGGAAGAGAACAGCTACTAGTACCCTTATTAAACCTCCACACTCAGCTTTGTCAGTGGCTACTCTGGACCACCTGCACTTGGTGGATGTAGCAAAGAAATTAGAGACTGATGATCCTGCAGATAATTATATTGATGATATCAGTATTATTGAATGTGCAGATAAGGCAATAGCTGAGAATGAGCTAGAACCTAATTGTACTAATACTAATAATGTAACCCAACAAACTTGTGATGCCTCTTAAGTGGCCTCTCCTTCTGAACGCACTAATTTCATCTATGAGTATACAGAGAAGCAAAACTGGCTCAGAGAAAGGGGTTTACTCCCAGATATGAAAAAGGAACATGCCAGTGAGTCCATACTACACCATACCCTCAAAGAGGCGGATGATAGAATAAGACGGACTCAACCTACAGTCTCCGCCCTGAACATGGTTTTAAGTTCTTTTGTTAGTCTTTATGACAATATTTGGGCGGAGGTTAGATCACATTCTCTTTTACTTTCTGAAATTTACACCAGGTTAGAGGGTCTTGATAGGTTTGAAGAGTTAGTAAAAATTATTAAGGAAGATAACCCTTCTATATCTAAACAGTGCCCGGATTCTGCTCTGCCAAACCAACTCACTATGGAAGGACCGCTAGATAAGAAGGGACTTAATGTGGAAAGGGCTAGCGTGGTGGGGGAAGACTCTAACAAGATCTCATCTACAATCGCCTCATTCTGCCCAGAGAGGGGAATATGTGCTCAAACCTTCCCTATCCCCTCTCTCTGAAGGATGAGGGAGTCCACTCGGACCACACCTTAGATGTAAAACTGCCAATGACTTCTGCAAAGGTGACTACCATCCCACCCTTGGGAAAAGTCCCAGACGGGTTGTCCGTCAATTCCGCTGGTCCCATTCTTCCATTGCTTGCCTGTGATCCTATTACATTAGAAACGGTTAAACTACATAAGGGAGATATTGTTGCCCCTTCTTTAGAGTCTAAACCTCATCCTAATCTGGAGAAGTCTTCTGACTTCATTGACCTCGCTAAAGAAACAGTACACTTAAAGGGTTTCGCTCATATAGGTAAAACAAAAAACCTACTCAACAAATAAAGAAAACTAAAAATCAGAAAAATATGAAAAAAATAAATTAAATTACTAATCAATTCTTTAAAAATCTGGTTTTGCCAAGTGCTGCCCCGTGTGTAACTCTTATTACCCCTTCTAAGGGGGTTAATATTGCAGCAGAATCAGTACTACCTCTGAATGCCATACTTACTGCTGCTCCTGCTTCCACTGGGACAATTTTAGTACCTACTACTTTAGCTGCAGCCAGTCAGACCGGATCACTGGCAGTTAGTTCTGTGTCAAATGATAACATTTCCCCTGTTGCTGTGGGGCATGTTGCTTTGGCTGAGGAAACTCATGCCATTTGCAATCCAAAAATAACTTCAACCCTCCCTGAGCCTATAAATAATAGTGCTTTAGTAACCCCTAATGCTCAAACTGAATGCAATTCCGTGGCCTCTTCTTCGGTTGCGGAACCCTCAATTATCCCTGGTAACTTTATACCAGGTTTAATTCCTACTCATCCTGTGTCTATTATTTCTCCTATATCTGCGACCCTAGTTGACCTTGATATGGTGAAACAATTATTTTAGGAGCTCTATAGCACAAAACCTTCCACCGTGGTGCACGCTAATTCAACTTCAGGTTAATTTCAGGCCACGGCCACCACTACTAGCTCCTCCAGTATAGATGGTCAATTACTTTGCCCCCCTGAGGATCATTTGTCTAATGCAGATTCCCAATCAGGGGAGCGTGCTATGGGATTTCGACCAGTGGGAAATCTTTATGTTCCTAATTTCCTTAACCCTGTTCATTTAAAGCCATTAAATGGGGGCCCTATCTATGGTCATGAAAGATCTCCTATTGGGCCTCATGTATCCCAAAATAGGACCTCTTTCAATGGTCATGAAAGATTTCCTGCTGGGCCCCATATATACCAAATAGGACCATCTTAAGGGGTGCAAGGGGTACTGATGTGGAAGCTGATTCTTTAAGTCAATTTACTAAATGTATAGATGACTCATTACCCCAACCGTTGGGGGTTAAGGACTCTTTGGAGACCCTGCAACTCACTAGTCTTTGGGGTCAGGATATGCCTATTTGTTTGAACCGTGGAAATATCCTGAACCTTTTTCATCAATTTACACCTCTTTCTCTTATCTCTAGCTATGACATGGAAAGGATTTTCTTTCCCTCTAAAGAACGTGTAGATATGAGCAATATCGTTTTGAAATCAAGAGTGGTATTGGACTTAATAATGGGCCAAAAAGAGGGCCTAATTCAGCTTGGTTTTGAAGTAAGTTTGCTACAATCTAACCAGCTCCCCAGTAAATATGGAGGGTCTGAAGAGTATATGGGAAAACTTACAATGGTGTATCTCCCGGAAAGGGTTCCGCAGCCCCAACGGAGGCAATTTACGCCCAGATTCAATGGTGATGCCAGAAATTGGGCCCAAGTTACCTCTGGCCTGTGGAACATTCCGCTAAGAGTCTTGTCCCAACAACTAATCTCATGGCCCCTAACAAATTCACTTTTCTTTCATGGAATTCCAGGGGAAATTTACATCTTTTTACTAATATTGATACAGTAGCTATGATTAGCGGCTCTGATTGTTTCTTTTTACAGAATACCTGGTTGCTCTCTACCCCCTTCATTGATGGCTTTGAAAATTATTCTCAGAATGCTAAATCTAGTCTGGGAGGAAGGGTTTCAGGGGGTCTTCTCATTGGAATAAGAGCTTCTCTTAGCCTTAGGAATGAGGTTCTTTCGGACACGCCATTTGGCATTTTGGCTTTGGAGTCCACTTTTGTAGATGGTCTGGTTAACCTTTTCTGATTAATATCTATTGGCACAAGGGCATTGCTGCCCTTGAGCCTTTTTTGAAAAGTTTAATGGATATGGTTCTTGCTTGGAGATCCCTCCATCCTAGGGGGAAAGTGATCCTGGCTGGAGACCTTAATTCTGACTGCTCTATATCATCTGAGGCCAATGTTGGCGATTTGGGATCGCTTTTGGAGGATGATAATCGGAGAGGTCAGAAATTTGCTTGGGGTAGACTTTGGAATCTCGCTCTGGAATCAGTGGGTCTAATATGTCTTAATGGCTCCTACAACTCTACTCTCCTGCTCTGCCCCACATGGCACAGAGATGTGTCATCGCCTACTATAGACTTTGGCCCTCATTACAACACCGGCGCTAAACCATGGCGCTATTAGCACCATGGTTGGTGCCGGTGTTGTAACAAATCTGCCATGGTGAAATGGGGAAATACCGCCCCATTCCAAGGTTGGCGGGGCGGTATTCCCCCATTTCCCCATGGCCCTTCCCCATTCCCATTTTTGCCCCATAGGGCTCAATGGGAAAGGGGAAGGCGGCAATTACGGTACCGTAATTGCCTGCGAGGTCCCTTTGCGGGTCCCTACTTTAACGGCTGGTCCAGACCAGCCGTTCAGGTCGGGCCCGCAAAGGGACCTCGTAGTAAGGCGCTAAGTGGTTAACGGCGCCGCATCCTTTTACGGCACCTTTAACCACTTAGTACCTGGGTCGTAATGAGGTCCTATGTCTTTGTAGAACATTCCTTGTCTTTCCTCTCGGCTGAGGTTCAGGTTTCTTTTAACCCATGGAGTGACCATGGGACTTTGCTGGTTACATTCCTATCTCCTTTCCCCTCGAAGTTACTGTCCTCTGGGGGACCACGACAACTTAATATTGTGGGACAAGGGACCGGGGTACGCTGGTCATCAGCTAACATTAATCTCCTCAATTGTCAACTTATCTCTTCATTCAATCATACTTACTTTTTGTGGAAACAAGTGTTTTTTAACACCTTCAATTCAGAAGTTCAATTGTTGGACATTGACTGGGATAACAAAAAAGCAAAAATTAAATCCATTCGTCAAAAATATAAAAATTACTGCAAATCAAGAAAATCTAGTCTGCTGCAAAATGACACAGAGATTTTGCTAAGAGTCCTTGTCAAAAGAGATCTTAGGGCGTTTTGGGCTATTTTTTCAGCCCAAGACCAGGATGCGGTTGTTGACCAATTAAATGCCATCCCAGAGGTTCAATGGGTAGACCATTATACCGAACTCTTTGGGAGAGGGGAAGAGGGGCTAGAACTTTGTACAACTGGGGAGGATGTACCAAACGTTAGGTGGCAGCCCGTCATTGATTATGAGACAATACTAGGGTTAATTTGCCAAAGCTAAGAAATCCAGGGCCCATGGTTCTAACGGCCTGACAAATAATACAATGAAAGCGGAACCAGAAATCTGGGCAAAAACTTTGTGTCTGCTATTCCAAGATGTAGTAAATACCGTTAATGTCCCAACTGGTTGGCAGACTGCCCACATTGTCCCCATTTTTAAGAGAGGTCACGAACATTAGTCAAGAATTACAGACCAATCTCTCTGATTGATCCGGACTGTAAGCTTTTTGCTTCCATGCTTCTTTCTCAATGTTTGGATTAAGGAAAACCATATCCTTCCGAAACAACAAACAGGATTCAGGGTTGGCCATCCAACTAATCTTAACGGCTTTATTCTAACCGCCTTACAAAGTACAACATGGGGAAAATTCAGTGGTATTCTCTATGTTGCCTCAATTGATTTGTCAAATGCATTTGATTTGGTAATTAGGTCAAGGCTCTGGGCAAAATGATCGAAGTGGGGGATTCCGGCAGGTCTTCTCAACCTAATTATGGCGATGTATGAGAACTCGGGGGTCCATATTAGGATTGATTTAGATGGAACCCTCTCTAGAAGAATAAGGACATGTATTGGGGTTAGACAGGGTTATTCCTTAGCTCCATGTCTTTTTATTCTCTACTTGGCAGATGTAGGGGAGTTTCTCGGAAATGCAGGCTTTGGGGGTTCTCAGGCTCTCTTGGTTGGCATATGCTGATGATTTCCTTCTCTTTGATCAGACCAAAGTGGGCTTGCAAAGACTTATATGCAAGTTTGAAGAATACTCTACACTTAATGGGCTAAAAATCAACCTGAGTAAAACCCGCAAAATGGTCTTCTCTAAGGGGAAAAAAGGGAATAAAAAAGTGCGGAAAATTGGCGGTGAAAACATCACGAGAGCACATAAAATTGTTTATCTGGGATTCCTTATTTTGGCCCAACCATCGGCCACTGAATTAAGACTCTCACTCAGATATAAAGTACTCCTGCTTATCTCGTAATCCATTAAGTTAGATGATAAATAGGGCAGGTTCTCTTTTAAGCCAGTGGTAGATTTCTTCAAGGGAAAGGTGATTCCAAAACTAATATATGGAATGGAACTACACTATTTGGTTCTATGGACTTTTTGGGACACCTTTGAGGGTATCTTTTGGAGAAAGGTTATGAAATTGCCCAATTGTGTCCCGGTAGTGGCTATAAGGTTTGAATTGGGTTTAGTTTCTCTGTGAGCCAGAATCCTTTGGAGGGTTCTTGCATTTATTTCTGCCCTGCTCTGTCTGAAACATGACACACTCTATGATGATGTGGGTAAGACTCTCTTCTCACAGGGACCCCTAGACCGAAACCTTTTTCTATTAAAATTTAGGGAGCTCTGTGATAAGACCCTATTAAATCTGTCTACTTATAGGGATACTTTGTTGACCAATCCGAACAAAGTTAAAGAGCTCCTTTTCTGTTGTGACTGGAATGATACGCTGGAAAAATTACATACTTATCCATCCCTCTGCGATTTACAATTTGATCATAAGAAGAGAGGCTGTTTGTCTTTTATTCTGACACAATTTCCTAACCGCCATTACCGTTCACTACTCCTGAAACCTAGATGGAATATTCTGCCTACCAAGGAAGTTTTACATAGGAGGAAGGAGATTAGTGATTTGGATCTTACATGTCGTTTCTGCCACAACCCTGGGGTTATTGAATCTGCCCGCCACTTTTTCTTAGATTGTGTAGCACTCAAAGGTCTTAGGGCCATCTATTTAGGCAGATTGAATACTCTGGGATTTTTGGGGGCAGAACATTTTATTTGGTCTCAATGTCTCTCTATCTCTGAAACCACAGATGGACTTGCGGTGGCGGGTTTTATTAAATCATTAGATCTATATGCGCCTTCTCTATGATCTACCTGTATGATGAATTTTTCAATCTTTTTTATGCCATTTAATGTACTGTATATGTATATACATTTTATATTTTATTGATATTGCACTCAGAGGGAAGTATGAATTGGAATTCAGTTATTGTTTTTAATTCTGCACTGATTTTATTGGCTTATTCTATGTTTCCTACTTTTAGAAAAAGGATCCTGGGGTTGTATTGTATCTTTAATCAAATTTATGCTAACGTATGTATATATGCATTTTATTGCTCTTTTCTTCTCTTGTTGAATATAATTGTAAAGGTTTCTTTTGTAAACCATATACAATAAATAAAAAAATAAAAATAAAAAAACTGTGACAAGAAGTGAGCCCATCTAGCTTGTCTGCTGTTTCAGCAATCGAAGGACTGTAAGATCTGTACGTTGCAATGGTCGGTTCTGATCTCAGTGGTTTTTGCCGTCCCTAACAGCAGATGACGACACCCGGTACAGGCTTGCTTGATGGCTAATAGTTCCCTTTCAAGTACTGAGTAGTTCTTTTTAGAACTGGATAGGGTCTTAGAGAATAACGAGATAAGATGTGTGAGAAACCTGAGGGTATTCCCCCAAGTAGACCTCGGGAAACCCTTATTCAAATCAATCCCATGAAAAACTGTCTGGCTAGCTAATTGGCTAGCGCCAAACCATGAAAACCCCCCAGACAATCACAGGATCCACAGACAGGTTTATGAACCCTGAACTGGCTTGATAGGGGCAGGGGAGGGCTGGCGCTCTCAGATCCTAACTCTGGGGGTGGACGAGCGAGGGAGGATCACCTGTATGGGATACCTGGGGTTATGCTCAGGAAATGCCCCAGGTGAGACACAGTATGTTACAAGGGGAAAAGATGAGGAGAGTGAGATCCCAGCGACCTTTATGGGCTGTGCCACATCTGCCCCCCTTCTTCCCACTCAATTTCTCTTACCCAAATCCACCAACCCCTCTGTATATAACCTGTTCCCTAGGATATCAAAATCTGTCCCATTTAGGAACCGTCTCTCCCAAAACCCCTGTAGTCCTGTGCCGTACCCGCATATACCTGGTCATTCTTTGCCATGCCCCTGTGGTCACTATTTCCTGCACTCCCCTTTTGTTCAGACAAAACACTACCATTCCCACAATTCCCCCTGTTCACTTCATACTAATAATTCAGGTCATTCCCGTTTGCCCCACAAACCTTACCAATCCCGCCCCCTTGATTGTCATCTTCCGAACACCCAGTCTACTATGACAGAACACTACCGTCCCTATGTTCTGTTCTTCATCCCGGTCATTCTCATCCATTTCACAAACCTTCCCCATCATATCCTGTAGGATATTCAAATTCTTTAACTTTCCACCTTTCCGACACAAACTCTTTTTCACAATGGACTTGTAATGTTAAACCTGTGAACCTGACATGTCCCAACCATGGCGTCAGGCAAAGTCAGGCAATTAACTTGAATCACACACCTGACGGCCCTTTCCTTTCCCCATAGGGATAAAAGGTAGAGCAAGTGAGGGCAGTACGAGCAAGGCGGGCACAGCAGACAGCATGACGAGATGGTTACATACATGCAACCCTCCCGATGTAGGCAGGAGACTCCCGATTTTACAGGGATAAATATTGCTATTTTTCACGTTCTCCCACCTAAAAGAATTATTTTCCCAATGCGTTCCTATTTTGCGTCGGAATGTTGGCATGTATGCGTTTACCACACATCGGTTCAAGAGAAGGAGAAAGGCGGCAGAATCGAGAGGGTGGCGAGGAGAGAAGCAACCTTGCCCTTTTCATCCCAGGCCTGCAGAACCTTTGTGGAAGAGAGCCTAAGACCGCAAACAATAGCATGACTGTCTTGCAGCAGATGTCAACGGCAAATGGGGCAAGCCTATGCCGATGAGCAGGAGCGAGGGAAGCTCCTCCGCCCGTGCTACCAGCCTTGACTCCAAGTGCCAAGCGGTTCATCACAGCCAGTGAGTCGAGGGTAGAATCGATAAGAACCGGGCTGTGTTGATTGAGAAGTTAGGTCAAAGTGGTCATACGTGAGGTCAAGCAAAATCCCTGTACAATCCAAAGACTTTGATCTTCAATCTGTTAAGTGAAAGAAAGGGAAGTGAATCCCACAGTAAATATGAAAGAAAGGGAGACATATCCCACCATATGAGAAATCAAGGGAAGTGAATCCCGCAAATACAAGCAAATGTGAAGTTGGCAGAGGTGAACCCGAAGGAGGGATGCCAGAAATGAAGCTATCATCCAAGTACTAGCCTATCATCCAAGTACTAGTAGTTAAGAGGGGTCCAAGCCCAGTGGAGGGAGATCCAGGGGTGAAGCCATCACTCGAGTACTGACAGTCGGCAGAGATCCGAGCCCGGCAGAGGGAGATCCAGGGGTGAAGCTATCATTCAAACTTCAAGAAAAGAACTAACATATCAAATTTAGGAATACGATACATGAAGGGTCAACGCCCAGAAGAATAGGCCCCAGGGGTGAAGCCATCACCCTATCTGAACTGTGAAAACAATTGAGAAGGGTCCGCACCCAGCAGAGTGGGACCCAGGGGTGAACCCATCACCCAGCGAACATTGGGAACTAACTTTTATTTGTTAAAGGAACTTTATCTTTGGAACCAGAGAGGCCCTTGAAAGCGAGAAAACATAGCTATCCGGGGTCTTGATACCATTTAAGAACTGCACAATTGAGGGATGATGCACACATATATTGTGTAAAGTGGCATCTATGGTCCACATAAAGGGGTGTACAAAGGGGTTCGGAGGGGGCACACATGGTGTGTGTGGTGCTCATTTTGTTTATGGTGGGGAATGATGCACACAAAATGAGCAGCAGGGTGGCATGAGTGCTGCCCACAAGGCAGTTGCATCGCTAGAGAGGTAGGTCAGGTGCACAATGTGTGTATTGAATGGTAGGTAAGGTGCAAGTGCAGTGTGGCAGGTATTGTATGTATTTGGTGCCTGCATAAATTTAGGTATATGGTTGGTATGATAGCTCAGAGGGTTGCGCACTCACTGCTGAAATCTGTGTGGGATCTTTAGGTCGCAGGCTGGAATCCCTGCAAGGCCAACTCAGTCTTTCATCCTTCTGAGATGGATTGATGAGTAACAACTTCAGTTGGGTGAATTGCATGTAAATGATGTATGTGCAGCACTTTGGCAAATGCGCTATATAAATTAAAAAAAATATTTTTGTATTGTGAGCAGAGTAGTGATGGGGCATTTGATGTTTGCATTGTGGTAGGTATGATGCATAAATGGCGAGTGTACAAATATCAATATGGTGCAATTTGTGTGCCCAGAGTGGTAGTTAGACATTTAAGGTATACACAAAGGGGTAGACAAGGTTCACACTTTGATTGCAGAGCAGCTGATGTGCTGCACATAATGTGTGCAGAGAGCTGAGTGTATTGCATGCACGCTGCTTACAGAGCAGTTGATGTGCTGCCCACATAGTGTATGTACACACTGGTGGGTGCGGTGCACACTAAATGTGGGGTATCATAGGCATGGTGCAGATGATGATTGTTCAGAGAGCTCTATGTACCAATCACATAGGATCTGGCAGAGGTGAGCACTGTTCGCAATAAGGAGAAGGAATTGTGCACAAGGTGTTTGTAGAGCAGTGGGTATAATGCATGAATGGTTTGTGCTGTGAAGTAGGTATGTGCACCCGATGTAGATGATACAGCCTGTGTGGAACTGTAGTTGTGGTGCATAAAGGGGAGGGGGGCGTAAATCAGTTGATAGGTTGTACCACAGTGTGCAGAGTGATAAGCTGTGTGTGAAAAGCAGTTGGTATGGTGCACACATTGTGTGTGCAGACATTTTGGAATGGTACACGCACAATGTGTGAAAAGTCGTAAATATGGAATGCATAGGGTGTGTGCAGAATGTATTGTTGCGTAGAGCCCACACAATGTGTATACATAGAAATGAATAATGAACAAGTGACAGGACTAAATACCAGTGAATTGGGCAATAGTAACACCTGTTTTTTGTAGATCTATGAAAGCTTCGGCACTCAGTGTTACGCTCACCTTGCTCCCACAGGGGCGTCGATCGGACCCAGACAGCTGCGACCTCCTCCAACATGAAGTGTGGTGCAGAGATGACAGACTGGACTGGACCGCCTAACCTCGTCTGCTTGACCCATAGAAGTATTCTCCTTATGTTTGTAAATGATGAGCTCTCCATCCTGCGCGGAATGCAGGGGCGCGTAGATACCAGTTACTTCACTGGTTTGAAGGCGTTGGAAGAGTTCCGGATGAATATTGACTCCGAGGTTCCAGTAGAGAACCCGTAAGTATTAAGTTCAAAGAGTTCAATATGTCCGATGTTCGCTCTTGTACATTCCTTTCTTGTGTTGCAGCTGAGTCCAAGGGAAGATTGTCTTGTGGCAGCTGATGGTGTTCAGGTGAGAGTCTGTATTACCCAACACTGTCCGGCAAAAGATGCGTGTGTTTAAATTGCTGATTTCTCTCTCCTTGCAGGTGCGGCGTAAGAAGTTGCGGTTTGTTACAGAATAATGCCTCCGGTTGTTAATCAGGTAAGTCTATGGTGGAGAGGTTGTATTTGTTGGCTTCTTCGGCTCACCTTATGTTTCTTTTGTCCCCTAGATGGTGGAGTTTGGCGGAGAAAATGATGGAGGCTGCGCCGGATTGAAAAATGCTGTGAGGACTGGTGAGTATGGCGCGGCGCTGCAACTGGCAATGCGACACGTGTAGAATAATGTCCTTTTCAAGTTTGAAGACGTGATGGATCCAGAATTCAGGTAAGGATTGAAATAATATCTGTTTTCTAACCTTTCCTTCTTCTTTCTTCTATTGCTAGGAGCTCTGGATTCGAGACGGGCGTGGCTGAAGACTGGATGCTGACTGCAGGCACGGTGAGCGTTACGCTGCTGGATGCAGAATAACGCGAAGCATGTGCTGCTGTTCGGGCGTGGTTTAAATAGCCTCCAAAGTAGTTCCAGGTAAGAAGTCCCTACAACCACACCCGAATAAAAAATAGTCCCTGTAGTAAAATAGTCCCATCCAGGCCTCACGTTGGCTTGGATTAATTTGCAGCATGGTCTGCATGAGGTAAGTAAAGACTATGAGCCTGGAGCATATGGGGCCAGTCTGATTTCTATTATGAACCTGGCGCCTATGGCGCCAGGACTGAACCCAGACAGCCCCCAGCCGGGGCTGCTGGGGTTTTATTAAATATCTGGATGCCTGCTCCCGGGGCTGATGGGCTTGATCCGGATGCCCGAGGGTAGGCATCATGACACTCGGCTGGCCTTGCCTTATGTTGGTTTGAATAAGGGTTGATTTGCGTCTGTAGCAAGGTCCCCAAGGTTTCCCCTGTCCCCCCCAGATTTTATGTGTCTCCTACACCCCTGCCTGCAGACGAGGCATTCAAAAGAGGAGTAGGCCTGCGTAGGGATGACAGAGGCAGGAATCCACTCGAGGAAGATCAGGGCAACACCCCCTCCGGAGCGGTTGGACCTGGGTGCAGAGAGGATCTTGTAGCTGTCAGGGAGGAGCGCGTCAAAGCTTGTGACAGAGCTGGCCATGAACCATGTCTCAGTGAGAACGAGAACATCGAGGTCACGTTCTTCTAGAAGGCGGCAGATGTCGGAAGAATGTTTGACATCTGAACGAGAGTTAAGAGTGGCTATGTGGAGAGGTTGCCATCCTTGAAGGACTTACGGGGAGGGGTACAGATCAGAGGTACGCCCTGTGGAGGTGTGGAAGGAGCCCGAAAGAGGCAGAGAGGGAATGAGAGGGCAAGGTAGCTGAGGAGGAGGCAGTGGGGGGAGGCCAGGAGGCCGTGGAGGGGGACAGGGGACAGAAGGAGAAGAAAGGAAATTGATGAGGCGCGGGAAGCATCTATCAAAGAGGTGAAGGTTGGCCTGAGGGTCTTGGACCAGGACGGTCCCATTAAAATAAACATTAATGATGACCTTAGAGGAACGGAAGGAGGCCAGGAGGGCATCCCACTGGGTGCCGCCATTTATGGGAGAAAAAGAGAAAGGAGAGAGCACAGAGACCATATGTAGGGTCCATAGGTCTGGCGAGGGAACGACAAAGAGGACGTCGTGAGAGTTTCCTTGGAGGAGGCACTGTTATAGGTGTCAGCGATAGGGAGGCCTGGGTTGGAGACCAGGATATCCTTTTTAAACTTCTTCCTACCAGATTTCGTGAGGAGGGCAGGATAGTCAATAGAGAAGCAGTTAGAAAAGATAGGAGAAACAGAGAGCACCAAAGAGTAGGAGAGGAGGAGAGAGAGAGTGGAAGGGAGAGGGGAACACTAGGGAAGGACACCGGGCAGGGTGCAGGCAGACGAGACAGCGAGAGCCAAGAGGGTTGAGCAATAGGACAAGATGACAACACTCAGGATTAAGGAACTATCCAAATGCACGTTTAAGAGTGGGGGAAACCACCTAAGTTTGAGAATCCTGAATAGAGGGAGAAAACCCTAGGTTTCCTAATGCAATTTTAAGTACTGATACAGTGTAAATGAAACAACAGGGGGTTGTCTAGCGATGCGGGTGTGAGCAGCTGTGCCTGGGGACTGTGAACAAACTCGCCTGTAAAAAATTTGCCTGGCTCTCGGGGCTTCCAATCTTGTTGTTTTTGTTCTTACTGTGCGCGTCCTGTGCATTGTTCTCCCTCCCCCCTCCCCCTGCAGTCACTTCTGGGTCCCACTCCACCCCTCCCCCAGCACGCTCCCCCCCGATTGGTGGAAATTCATAAGTCGTCCAAGTGTCCTTGGACTACCTGCATTCTCCTCTCCCCGCTCGCCTCCTTTGTCTGGCGACGCGGGTGTGAGCAGCTGGTCATTCCCGTTTGCCCCACAAACCCTACCAATCCCGACCCCCGGATTGTTATCTTCTGAATACCCACTCTACTACGACAGAACAGTACCGTCCCCACAATCACAATCCCCTATGTTCTGTCCTTTATTCCAGTCCTACTCATCCATTTCACAAACCTTCCCCATCATATCCCGTAGAATATTCAAATTCTTTAACTTCCCACTTTCCGACACAGACTCCTTTTCATGACAGACTTGCAATTTTAAACCTGTGAACCTGACATGTCCCAAGCCTGGCATCAGGCAAAGTCAGGCAATTAACCTGAATCACACACACCTGACGTCCCTTTCCTTTCCCCACAGGGATAAAAGGTGGAGCAAGCGAGGGCAGTACGAGCAAGGCGAGCACGGCAACAGCATGACGAGATGGCTACCATGCAGCAGTTCAAGAGAAGGAGAAAGGTGACAGGAATTGAGAGGGTGGTGAGGAGAGAAGCAACCTTGCCCTTTTCATCCCAGGCCCGCAGAAAATTTGTGGAAGAGAGAACAATAGCATGACTGTCTTTCAGCAGATGTCAACGGTACACAGGGCAAGCCTATGCCAATAAGCAGGAGCGTGGGAGGCTCCCGCGGCCGTGGTACCAGCCTTGACTCCAGGAAGGCCTAGAAACACGCCAATCATTACAGCCGGTGATCCGAGGGAAGAATCGATAAGAACCGGGCTGTGTTGATTGAGAAGCTAGGTCAAAGTGGTCATACATGAGGTCAAGCAAATTCCCTGTGCAATCAAAAGACTTTGATCTACAATCTGTTAAGTGAAAGAAACGGAAATGAATCCTGCAGGAAAATGAAAACAAGAGAGACAAATCCTGCAAATATGAGAAATCAAGTGAAGTGAATCCCACAAATACAAGCTAATGTGAAGTTGGCAGAGGTGAACCAGAAGGGGGGATGCCAGAAATGAAGCTATCACCCAAATACTAGCAGTCAAGAGGGGCCCGAACCCGGCGGAGGGAGATCCAGGGGTGAAGCCATCGCCCGAGTACTTATAGTCAACAGAGGTCCAAGCCCGGCAGAGGGAGATCCTGGGGTGAAGCTATCATCCAAACTTCAAGAACAGAACTCACATATAAAATTTAGGAATACGATTACGATTACGAGCACTATTACGATGCATTTAATTTACAGACCCCCGGGCCCACCAGGCTCATTTGAGGAAGACATCACCTCACTAGTTGCCGAAAGCTCCAAACTTTCAGCACAAATGATTATACTTGGAGACTTCAATCTTGGGTTTAATGACCCCCTCGACACCCCAGCCACTGCCCTGGCCACAGCATTAGAGGAGCATGGCCTCCAACAATTCTGCTCCAAACCTACCCACTCGAAGGGTAGAATCCTCGATTGGGTAACCGCCCTTAACTGCAACATTACCATGAAGGATCCCATACAGCTCGTATGGACTGATCATCATTTCCTCCCATTTGACATTAACACTAGTAACCTAGTGCATAACAAACCTGTTACTGCACCAGCCTGTCTAACTAGGAAAAAGAGTAACATCACAGCGGAAGCCTTAATACCCTTGGTGACCCCTATTCTGGACGCACTACCAGCCACAACTGACCTGAACCAACTGGTCAACGTCTATAATGATTCCATGGCCAAAGCAGTTGACACTATTGCCCCACTAAAAATGTGCAAAGGGAAACCAAAAGCGCACCTGAATACATGGTACACCCCAGAACTTAAACTCCTCCGGCAACAAAAAAGTAAACTTGAAGCACTATGGAAATCAGCGCCCTCAGCAATTAACAAAACGAATTTCACTAATATCTCCACTCTCTACAAAAATGAGATTATACGCGCAAAGAAAGAATCGCTCAACTCCAGGATCGCGCAGGCAAGTTCCAGCTCAAAGGAGCTCTTTAACATCCTAAAGGAATTAGAAAACCCCATTCCTCTCACGGATAGCTGCACTAAAGATAAACCATGGTGCACAGGGATCCAGAATGCCCTTGTTAACAAAATGTCAGGGCTCCAGTCTAAAATTGACAATAAACAACAACAACTCACTTATGATTCGACTTCCAGCCCCACCCCTCCCCCCCTACAGCCACCAGCCCAGGGTTTACCTTCAAAAAGGTATCCATACCCGAAGTACAAAAAATTATAGCATCATTGAAACCCTCGAACTGCAAGGGGGACAGCTGTCCCGCACAGATCATAAAAGATGCTGCAAGGGATCTCTCCCCGTTCATTACAAAATTAATAAACCTGTCATTCTCTGATAACTCGGTACCCAGCAATCTGAAACAATCCTGGGTCCTACCACTACTAAAAAAAACTACCCTCGACCCAGATATACCCACGAATTACAGACCCATCACCACTGTCCCATTCTTACTAAAAATTCTTGATAGAGTGGCCTATCTACAAATCCAGGATTACCTCGAGACTAACCATTTACTAGGAATTCGCCAGTCCGGCTTTCGTCCACTACACGGGACAGAAACGGCCCTGGTTGATCTCAAGTGCCAGATAGACGACCTCAAAGATAAAGGTAAAGCTGGCATCCTTCTTCTTCTTGACCTATCCGCTGCCTTTGATCTGGTTGATCACAAAATCCTGTGCAACCATCTGTCATCGGCAGTACACTTCTCCCACTCCGCAATTTCATGGATCCAATCCTTCCTGGACAATAGGACCATGCGGGTCTTCTCACTCCTAGCAGCTGCCGACCCTATCCCTATTACTTGTGGTGTCCCACAAGGATCTTGTGTATCACCTACTTTGTATAACATTTTTACAAAGCCCCTATTCGACAAGCTGGACCATCTGGGTGTCACCTACACCAACTACGCAGATGACACCCAGATACTCCTCACCTTATCCGGCAACTATAATTCGGACGCCATTTGGATCAATGAAGTCTTCTCCATCATTCAGGCATGGATGGCCACACATGGCCTCTGCCTGAATGATGACAAGACTGAACTGCTCCTTGTCGGCTCACCCAACACCATTCGGAAACTTAGTCCCAGCTACACTAGCTTTACCATTGACGGCAACACCATCCCTATCGCCAAGAGTGTAAAAACCCTTGGTTTTTACCTCGACACGAATACTAATCTAGCCAAACAAATTAATATGACTGCCTCAGCCACGGCCTACACGGGCAAACTAATCAGGGCCTGTAGACCGCTGATTTTCCCTAACAACTGCCTCACCTTAGCCAGAGCACTTATACAATCTAAACTAGATTGCTGCAATAGTATCTATGTAGGTGCCAACAAAACGGTAATTAATAAATTGCAAGTTCTACAAAATAATGCACTCCGTGCCGCCCTGAATATTCCCAGAAGAGAACATATTACGGCTACCAGAATTGCATGCAAATGGCTCTCCATCCAACAAAAAATAGATCTAAAAACCATCTGCCTCACCTATAAAGCACTCAACGGCCTTGCCCCTCCCTATCTCACTAACAAATTTACACTAAGACAGAACACTAGAACCACTAGATCCTCTAATACACTACAACTGACTGTGCCCAAATTCTCCCTCAAAAGAGCTGGTGGTTCCAGCTTCCCAGCCCTGGCTTCACAACTTTGGAATACCATTCCACTGGATATCAAATCTACACCCACCTTCCAGCCTTTCAGAACTAAGGTCATCACCTGGTTACTCAACAATGAACCTACCATGATTGAATGCATACCCTCTGCAAGAATGTATTTTGCACTATGTCAGAATATTATTGTCTATGCACTAATTGCTATCTTGTCAAGTATACCTTTGCTTCATCATTGTACAATTGTGCCCTACCTGCCTGTAACTCGAAGCTTAAGCGCCCATATACCCTTGGGTCAGGTGCGCTATACAAATTAATAAACAAACAAACAAACAAACAAACAAACGATACGTGAGGGGTCGACGCCCAGAAGAACGGGACCCATGGGTGAAGCCATCACCCTATCTGAACTGTGAAAACAATTGAGAAGGGTCAGCGCCCAGCGGAGGGGGACCCAGGGGTGAGCCTATCACCCAGAGAACTTTATTTTTGGAACCAGAGAGGCCTTTGAAAGCGGGAAAACATAGTTAACTGGGGTGTTGATATCATTTAAGAACTTTCCAGGGATTTGCGCCCAGACAAGGGGAATCCCGGGGTGAAGGTCATCACCCAAAGCCCATGGAAAAGAGACTGTGGGCCTCATTACACGGATGGCGGTAAGGATTTACTGGTACCGGTAAAATACCGGTAAATCCTTACTGCCTTACTACGAGGTCCCTTTGCGGGTTGGGGGATTTAACGCCTGCTTTTTGCAGGCGTTAAAAACCTACCCGCAAAGGGACCCAGGGAGCTAATTACGGTACCGCAATTTGTGGTACCGTAATTAGCGCCTTCTCCATTCGCATTGAGCCCTATGGGCCAAAAATGGGAATGGGGAAGGGCAATGGTGGAAGGGGGAATTACCGCCCGCCAACCTTGGAATGGGGCGGTAATTCCCCTTTCCGCCAAGGCGGTGCCGGTATTTTACCGGCATGAACCATGGCGCTAATAGCGCCATGGTTCTCCGCCATCTGTGTAATGAGGCCCTGTGTATTTGTTTTTGTTAGTTGAGTACGCCAGGTCCTTGAATGCAAGAGACTTTCAAGGAAACAAGACTTGGCCATCGACGGTCCTGAGAACTACCATTGGAACTGTCGTCTCATGCTGGAGAAGCAAGAGACTGTGCTGTGCTCCAATCTCCCATCTTACCCCTTGTCCAAAATGTGGGGAAGGGAGACCCAGGCTACCGCATCCTGACATATTATTTGAGAACACTTCTTTCTTTTCTTGAGAACTATCCCACACCCATTTTTGTATTAGTTGTGAGGTTTGGCAATAGGTTTCTTAGTATAGGCGTTCTTTATTTTTATACAACGCCACTAAGACAGACTTATTTTGCATTTGATAGTTGACGCTTGCTCCCATCTTAGATAAAGGTTTAGATTAGGCGTGTTTCCAACTTGCATACAACCTTCATTGTTCAATAAACACCCTTGAACTGTGATCACTTGTGTCTGTCTTACTTGTTGTCACCATGAGTTCCTCACAGATGCTATGCTTGATCTGTTTGTACTTGTTTCAGTATGGCTCCTACAACCTTGTCAGAGGCATTGGTTTCTAAAATGAATGGTCTGGTTGTATTGGTTTGAGTAAGAATGGGCGCAGATGTGAAGACTTCATTTAAGGAGTCAAATGCTTTCTGCATTTCCTCAGTCCAAATTAATTTATGGTCCAGATATGAACTTCCAGTAGACGTTTGACAAACCCAAAAACCATTGGACTTCTTTGACCGAAGATGGTGCTCTCCATTTCAGGATAGCAGTGACTTTCCTGGGATCCATAGCAGAATCCTAATTCGAGAGTATGTAGGCCAAGTAAGGGGCAGAAGGTACATCAAAGACACACTTCTCCGGTTTAGCTTTCAGATAATTATTTTGTAGCTCTTGCAAGACTTCCGCAACATGAGCCGTATGTTCTTGAGGTAAAGTGGAAAATATCAGAATGTCATCCAAGTAAGCTATTGCAGTGTGTGTAAGCAGATCCAATAAGAGATGATCTATGAACCTTTGAAACACAGCTGGGGCATTAGCAAGGCCAAATGGCATTAGGCAGTATTCGTAAATGCCAAAGGGGGTCCGGAACGCAGTTTTCCACTCATCCCCCTCTTTGATCCGGATAAGATGATAGTCGCCTCTGAGGTCCAATCGTGAATATTCGGACACCTTGAACAGCCTCCAGAATATCCGATAATAAGGGTAGAGGATATTTATCCTTGAGCGTAATGCAGTTTAAGCATCTCTAATCAATACACAATCTCAATTCAGAAGTATCTTTCTTTGATACAAAAACCAGGATTCCCAGTCAGATGAGGACCACTCACGGATCAGTCTGTTTTTCCAGATTTTCACTTTTTCCAATGGAGACAGAATAAACATACAGCTAAAAGGGATTGTAGTTTCCTGTAGAAGATCAATAGAGCAGTCGTCAGGCCTATGTGGGGGGAGGACTTTAGTCAGCTCCTTCTGAAAACATCTTGGAATTCATTAAACTTTCGAGGTATGGTACATAGTGGGATGTTCTCCACCTCCAGAGGAGTTTGATCCAAAGAACGAACGGGAGGAGGACAAGACATAACTTGACAGAACGAACAGCTTTACTTGAACCAAGAAACAATGTGTGGGCTGTCCAATTTATGAATGAGTTGTGCCTGGACAACCAGGGTATCCCTAATATCAAAGGGAGGTCTAAGGCTCTGATGATATCAAAAGACAAGGTCACCTGATGCTGGCCGATCTCCACCTTTATTTCTGTTGTGTTCAGAATGATAGGACCACCGTCCAGGGGTGTACCATAGATTCCTTCCAGGGGTAGAGCAACAATTCTTTTGATACAAGGAATGCCCATCTCTTTGGCCCAGATGCGATCCATAAGAATTCCTCCAGCTCCTGTATCAACCAAGGCGGGTAAGTCCAAGGCCAAGGTGTTGTTGAACCAAAGCAGAACATGCAAAACCAGGAGTCTATTCTCTTGGTATTGTGTGGTATGAACAGGTGTAGGCAAAGGTTCAGTGGGACATTTTACTTTGTTCTTCTGAATCATTGGCCCTTCTAGGTTCAGGAATTGGTGTTTCCCTGTCTATGCGGCAGAGCCAGGTGACAATGTCGTTAAAGGTGAAAGGACGAAGCACAATAAAGACACAACCCCTTGATGCGTGTTCTGGTCTTTTCTTCCTCAGAGAGATGTCCACGTCCGGCTCAGACTTGCATTGGTTCAGAGGTATCCGATATAGAGTTGGTAGCAGGCTCTGTAGGCAAATGAGACAAAGGACGAGACTAGCCTTCGTTCTTGGATTTGGAAATCCATCTGCAAAACCAAATTAATCAGTTGTTCAAAAGAAGGAGGTCTAAACTCTTGCTAACTCACCCTTTAACTCTTCAGACAGCCCCTGCGAAACAGTGTATAACAGGCCTCCTCTGGCCATTTCCTCAGTTTCTGGGGATCACAATCTATCAGGTTTGTGCCTTACCTTGCCTCTCTGATAGTCCAATCGGGGTAGAGGTAAGTGTGACAAATCCTGCAGAGTCCTCACAGAATCCCTGCCTAAAGTCTCCTCGAAGGTGGCCAGGGGAAGGCAGCTGCTACCTGATCCTAACCCTGGGGGTGGTATAAGAAAGGTGGGCCACCTGGGAGGAGAAGGCCCCCAAGGGAATGGGACGAATCAGTTGGGAGAGATGCGGTATATATCTTCCTCAAAGGGAGTTAATTCCATGATGCCAGAATATACAATGGCCTGTTGCCAGAGTAGAGCTTCCCTTCCCAAAATTACCAAAGTTGTTGGAGGTAAAAACCCTTATGATCAACAGGTGAATAGTATATGTAGGACTCAGATAATACATATCCCTACTTTTGAGGGTAATGATCTCCATTTGAATGTACAATTTAAAGCCCAGAATCAATCATCAATTCCCTTACAAACTTCCCGTCAAAGTGTATCTCAAGAATCACTTAAACAATGTAAGACTTTTGGGCAAAAAAACATTAGGAACTTCAAGCCCCATAATTCCTTAAGCACTCGGACGAGGAAGAGGTGATCAGAGGTGCAGAACTATGATGTATAGGTTAGTGGTTTTAATGACCCGCACCTGAGCAGACTTTTGAATATATGAAACCTCTTCAGGTGCAGGACTATAGAAGCAGAAGGAGGAGTGAGCAGCAGCAGAGGAGTGTGCAGAAAGAAGACACCAGGACTGCCGCTGTGGAGTGCAGTGCTGGGAGATTCGTAGAAGCTGAGGCTTAATTCTGAAAAGGACATGCAGTGGGAAGTGGTGCAGCTGGGGAACGTCCCATGAGCGAGAGGAGCTCTCCCTTTGCCGTGTCCTGCTCCGGTGGTTGGCGTTCACAGGAGCACACGGAAGAGGTGACAAGCTCCCAAATCAGCAGAGGCAGCATGAGTGTGACTGGAGCGGTCAAGCTCCAAGGAGCAGACACGCGAGAAGAAAACCAAAGAGGCAGCTGCTCAAACGGATACATGAGAGAAGATCAGTGAGTTGACCTGCATTAGCTGACCCGGGGTGCTCCGTGTGATACCGCTGATTGCCAACAATCATATTGAATACCGAACTAATGAATTAAAGAAAGTGTGGCCTGAAATATATATTAAAGGCAAACATCTCTGCCAAAGTAAAGATGGGGCAATACTCTGCAATCTGCAAGAGGGAGTATTACTGAAGAAAGATTACAACCAGCATTACCCAAGCAAGGAAGAGGTAATCCTGAAACTCAATGATAACCAGCATTGCCTAAGCCAAAGAAAGGCAGTTGTGAATAAACAAGTAGACCATTTCCCTAATAGTATACAAAGAAGAAAATTACTTGAAAGGGAAAATAATAATCTATAATACCTTAGCCAAAGAGAGACCACTATACGGGGAAGTGGACATTATTTTCCTAAACAAAGAATTGCAAATAAGAGTAATGGGCCTCATCACGAGTTGGGCGGTATCCCTACAGTAAACTCTGCTGGGACACCGCCCAACACAATTAGCATTACTGCAACTTGGTCTGGCGCTATTAGCGCCGGATCACAAGTTGCGTTACCACTGTAAATACCAATTTATTTTGAGTCCATAGGACTCTATGGGGTATTTTCGGAACAATGACTGCAGCGCAATTAATTAGCGCTGCAGTCATTGTGCCGAAAATGGCCAGAAAGTCAGCGCATTCACCCACAGCTCAGAGTTGGAGGTGAGTGCTCTGACTCTCCCCCAAACTAGGTATCGGGCGGAGCGGTAATGCAGCGGTAATAGCGCTACCGCTGTATTTGTACTGCTCCGCCCAACTCGTGATGAGGCCCATTGTCAGCAGTTAACTGATGTGGTAGCAGAAATCCAGAATTGGCAGAACAGAGGCCCTCTTTTCAGGTAGTCTCAAAGGGGAGAGAAAAGTATCCTGCATTACAATTGGCAAGCATACCAGGAGAACAAACAGCATCAATGTGTATTGCATCCTTATGAAAGAAGTTGTGAATTTCAATGATGGTGAAAGTCAAAGGGCCTCATTACACGGACGGCGGTGGACCAAGGTGCTATTAGCACCTTGGTCCATGCCGGTAAAATACCGGCACCGCCTTGGTGGAAAGGGGAATTACCGCCCTATTCCAAGGTTGGTGGGGTGGTAATTCCCCCTTCCCCCATTGCCCTTCCCCATTCCCATTTTTGCCCCATAGGGCATAATGGGAATGGGGAAGGTGCTAATTACGGCACCGCAAATTGCGGTACCGTAATTAGCTCCCTGGTCCCTTTGCGGGTTGGTTTTTAACGCCTGCAAAAAGCAGGCGTTAAATTCTCCAACCCGCAAAGGGACCTCGTAGTAAGGCGGTAAGGGTTAACGGTCAGCGGTACCATTAACGGTGACCGTTAACCCTTACCGCCTTCTGTGCAATGAGGCCCAAAGACTTTCTTTGAAGTTTGAAGCATACCACATTGCAGAGTACTTTGCAGCAGTAGTAGTGGGAGTTTTAGGAGTTTTTATCCTGGCAGCAGAGTACAACAGGAAAGGAATTGTTAGTAGAAGTCCGGGCAGGTCAGTGAACCCGGAAGGAAATATTAAAGTACTGCATTGTGGCGGAAAGTTGTTGTAAAACGAAAATACAAAGTTGTAGAAATTGGACAGGTATTCTGTAATTGGTCTCACGTGGAACAACCCAAGCATCAATTGGAAAACTCATTGAATGAAAAGAATTTTGGGTTGCTTTTGAACCCGAAGTGGATTGTTGAAGAACATTTGCATTCGTTTTTGAAACAGAACTGGTTTATTGAAAAGATTTCCACTGAATTGAACTTTAAAGATCCTGCTTTAATCTTCGGGAAGGGAGAACCAACTTTGGTTATAAGGATATTACTATACATAACATTATGTTTGAATTTAATTACTGTGTTGTTGAATTTGAAAGGCCATATAAATACCTCTATGATTGATTGTGTGTATAAGTGTGAGGGACAGATGCCTTTTCATGTTAGAGTGTTTTTCCTTTAGTCTTAGTTTCATAGGTAGATAAATCCTCGTTAGGTTAGGGAAAGTGAGGCGTTTATCAAACCTTTTTACGTTAATAAAATGGCTACTTTGGAAAACCCACTATTCAGTTGTCTGTCTCGCATTTCTGACCCCACACATAAGGTATGTACTTCCAGGCAGCCACCTTGCACTCTGGTATATAGCATAGAGGCAAGGTGGCAACTTCAGAGGGCAAGCCCAATGCTAGGGAAAACTCCAAGAGAAAACCTGGTCCTTTAAAGGCAGGACTTCCAGGGAATGAGCCCAGAAAAACAGTGTGCTGAGAAGCAGGTAAGCAGCAGGAGTGAAATGGAAGAACAAGGAGAGCACGAGAAAAAGTAGCCATGGGGAAATCAGCAGGAATGAGGAACAGGAGGATGGTGGAGTGAGCAAAGAAGGTAACAGAGCATCAGTGCAACTTTGGGGAAGAAGATAATTGGGATGCAGAGCTTACCATCTTTACAATAGTTTTATAGAAACCTACAGTGTTACAAGAGCTTCCGGATGTCTGACGTCAGGACGTGCGTGCTGGACGCGAGTGCCATCTTGGAGTGGGCCACAGGGGACGTGGCAGAACGCCATCTTGACGGGGATCCAAAGCGCTTCCACCAAGCCCAAAGTGACAGGTAGGGGTAAATCCTGACACTGAATGCCCTATCTGTGGTACAGGGAAATTCTGGACAGCATTTTGGCTTCAGTGGCATTGGAACCAGAAGGCACCAGCAAAAGGAAATTTGCCTCAGATGCGGTGATGCAACCAGTTAACAGAAGCAAGCAGCAATGAGGGATTACCCAAAAGGCTCCAGCAGAGAGTAAGTGGCTATTGAAGCATAGGAGAATGTTTTTCATCGATCCGGTGACTCTGGAGGAAGCAGAACAAACAATGATCCAAGTAAATAGTTTTGAAAGGGTAAAGGTTTGTATACATTGGCTAGAATCACTGTCAATGGATAAACTAAGAACTAGGCAGTGTGAGAAACCTAAGAGTATTCTAAGTGTATTCTCACTCCTACTCCCCTTGGTTCCTCTTCGCTGGTGGCCACGGAAAGGCCATCGCTATTTGATCCTGGCTCTGGGGGTGGAGAAGTGAAGGAGGATCCCCTGGGTGGAGGGTCCCTGTGATTGGGAGTAAGGTACCTTCGGGCGAGACATGATATCCCCCTAATCCTCGTAGCAATCCGCCTAACCCTCCCCTCACCTTAATGGGTTATTATAAGGCAGTTCCCCTTTATTCCCCTCTTGGGGTATCTAACAGTACTGAGATAAAAAATAAACAACTGAGAGTTGGGAACATCTCACACTTTCCCCACTCTAGTACTGAGACGAGGAAGTAGCAACTAAGAGTAATAGACACCACTTTGGTACTGGGACGAAGAAGATGCATGAAGGTCAGGCATGTCTTTGTAATCAGAGTCAGACACCCTTAATTAATGGAATACACTTGCAGCCGATTGAAGGACCACAGGTGTATAAAAGGTGGACTGCAGATGCATTTGAGAGAAACAGGGGAACAGGAAGACACAACAGAAGAAGATGTGCGAGAAGCCGGGGCGCAGAGACGGCGAGATGCCTATCCAGATTCCAGGAGTCCTGCTGGTGGGACTCTGTAGGAAGGAGATCGCTCGAAAGGGAAGGTGTGCAGTAGACACTGATGGAAAGTGGCGGAGAAGCTGCACACGAGAGCCTGTGTATGCTAGAAGAAGCACTCAGCAAACACACTTTCCCAGAAAGGCGCTGCTGCTCTGGGTAAGTGTCAGAGACACAAGAAGCACCTGAGCGCTCCAAGAGAACACAAATAGCATAGTGGTAAAGTTAATCTTATTGAATACCGAATTTAACAAAACAGGAAAAGTTTCCCTTATTGGATATATAATTGAAGTAAACGGGCAAAGTTGTCCTTATTGAATATCGAATTGAACTAAATCGGCAAAG
This sequence comes from Ambystoma mexicanum, assembly GCF_040938575.1. Classification (NCBI taxonomy): domain Eukaryota; kingdom Metazoa; phylum Chordata; class Amphibia; order Caudata; family Ambystomatidae; genus Ambystoma; species Ambystoma mexicanum. The sequence goes on along the minus strand of NC_090925.1, from coordinate 1,262,886,306 downwards.
CTGTCCTTATTGAAAACTGAATTGAGCAAAACCGACAAAGTTGCCCTTATTGAATACCGAATTGAATGAAACAAGTAAACTTTCTAGAAATTGAATGCAGAATTGAACAAAGCAGGCCAAGTTGCCCTTATTGAATACAGAATTGAATCAAATAATCATACTTGCATTTATTGAAGATTGAATTGAGTGAAACAAACCAAGTTGCACTTATTGAATACTGAACTGAATGAAACAAGCAACGTTGCCCTTATTGGGCCTCATTACGACCCTGGCGGGAAGTGAAAAACGATGCCGGTAAATGATTACCGGCATCGCTTACCGCTAGGTCTGATCATGACCAAGAAAGTGCAATCAGCGCCATCATAGTTAACGGTGCCGCTAACATCACCAAGCTCGCGCGCACCCGAACTCCCATGGCGTAAATACCGGCATCGTGCAAAGGTGGGAAAATCACAAATCAAGCGGACATGCTCTTAACGCCCTTGCGAAGCACGTAAAGTACCTTACCGCCATGGAGCTAATTCCGCCATCGCGAACCAACCGTAAATGGCCATGTGCAGTGTTCCCAGCTGCCATAGGTGCACACAATCAGCACAGGTGGAGGTAATACAGACTCACCAAGTACAAAAAGAGCACACCCCATCCCTTCCCACACCCAGTCACACTCCACAATGATTCCAATACGACTAGCAATGTTGGGGCTGGAGGACCTGATTTCAATGCAAGTGCTACAACAACAACAACAACAACAGGCAGCACAGAGGAGACGCAGGAGGAGAAGGAGGGCAAGGCAGGGCCAGCAAGCCCCACCAGCACAGCCAATGCCACCATGCAGGCAGCCCCCAATCCCACACATCCGAGCCAGTCCATTCAACCTCACCGCTGAGCAGATCCACACCTTGTACCGTTTGGACCGGGACACCATCACCACCATTGTGGACATGATACACAATGACATCAACAGCATGATTGAAACACCCACCGCCATCCCCCCTACTGAAGGTAGTGTCCGTGCTCCACTTCCTGGCCACAGGCACCTACCAGCACACAGTGGGACACTTGCCTGGCATTTCACAACCATTATTCTCACGTACGCTGATCCAAGTGCTCGATGCCCTCCTCAAGCACACAGACGACCACATTTCCTTACCACGGTCTGCCCACGAGATCGCAAACACCATAGTGGGTTTCCATGCACTCGCCGGCATACCTGGTTGCATTGGTGCCATCGACTGCACCCATGTGGAATTGGTGGTCCCACATGCCATTGAGGTAGTGTACCGCAACCGTAAGCTATTCCACTCAATCAACGTGCAAATGGTATGTGACTCCAACAGGATCATCACACATTGTTGTGCCCAATTCCCCGGATCAACCCATGATTCAATGGTCCTGCGTAACTCCACAATACCACGCTACATGGAGCGACATGCAGGGCCAAGATCCTGGCTACTCGTTGAGTCTCATGTCATGGCCATGGAAATGTGAAGTGGGTAGGTGATTGACGTACCAATGCATACTTTACCTGGCTGAAAGGGGGGGTGGGGAGCGATGCATACTTTACCTGGCTGAAAGGGGGGGTGGGGAGAGATGCATAATTTACCTGGCTGAAAGGGGAGGTGGGGAGAGATGCATACTTTACCTGGCTGAAAGGGGCGGGGGAGAGATGCATACTTTACCTGGCTGCGAGTACCAAATGCAATGGAGCCAGCTCATACTTAGAAGCAGCCCAAACTTCAGCTGACACCTGAACACATAATGCCCGATGTAAGCAGCCCTACCATGTGAATGAAGGTCTGTCCCAACCATGACACAACCATCTGCAAGTGCACTGTACCGAATCGGACCGCATCCACCTCAACGAAATGCACCTACATGCAATGACTTCAGCCAATACACGGCACCAAACACCATCAACTGAAAGGCCAGTCCCCATAACTGCGCACAAAGGAGGCACATGACATCAATACACCACTACACAGACAAAATAAATTGCATAACAACATTTGTAGTTCTCGGTGAGGTCATCATGAGGCTGACAGCAATGTTGCCATGATGAGAGCATTGATATCACTGGACATCTGCCAGATCACCAAAACAACCGCTATGGACTAACACAGTGGATGGGCACTCCCAAGGCACTGGACCCCCCTGCATACACTGGTTGATGGCATACAAAACAGTCCATGAGAGGAGTACACATATACCGGTCACATAGTGTGACTCCATTCGTGCATGTAAATGTGGTACAAAGTAAGAGATGAATGCATGCCATGGTGGCACGTTATGATTTGAGGTTTGATGTCATGACTGACACATACATTGTTGCCCACATACAGGTGATGCAGGCTATTCCTTGAAGAGGTGGGTCCTTACCACAGTCCGGAACCCACAGAACCTGCACGAGGAGAACTTTAATCGTGCACATACACAAACCCGTGTGGTGATTGAGCAGACATTTGGCCTCTTGAAGGCACGGTTTCGCTGCCTTAGCAGGTCTGGTTGGGCACTCCTGTACCACCATGAGAAGGTGGCGAAGATCGTAATGGCATGTGTAATGCTACACAATATGTGCATCAGAGGAAATGTGCCCCTGCCCCCTGACGCTGAACTGCAACCACCTGACAATGACGATGAGGAGGGTGCAGATGGAGCAGCACCTCAGGGAGGAGGCGATGCACAGGAGGGACGTGCCATGCGTCAAACTCTCATTAACCAATGCTTCTAGCACACACGGATGGTGTGTGTCACATGGAGATGGCACTTGGGGCACTGTGTGTGTCAGGGACATGCACACTGTGGGCTGTTCACCAATAAAGCACACACACGCAATGAGCAATGTCCACACATGTGATTTGTGCACAAGCAAAAAGTGTATTGAAAATGTGATTTGAATGAACACACCCACTCCCCCCTCCCCTCTCAACTCCCCAACACACCCACTCCCCCCTTCCCCGTCAACTCCCCAACAAACCCACTCCCCCCTGCCCCCTCAACTCCCCAACACACCCACTCCCTCCTCCCCCCTCAACTTCCCGCAAAAGTGTGTGGATGCCTGTGGTGAAGTGCATAATGTGGGATTGTTCCACTGGGCGGCCTCTATTGGCAGTCCCCTCTCCCGGCCCCCGGGGCACCCCTGCCTGAACTCCACAGGTTCCTGCCCGATCTGCGGACGGGGCTGCTTGGGATAGAACTGGCAGCGGAGGAGGTACTTGGCTGCTCACGAGGACGCATGTCCCTCATTGTTTGAACGAGCTCCGAGAGCACGTGCCGCACCGCGGCGAGTTCTGCACAGATATCCTTGGTGGAGGATTGTATGGCTGCCTTCACAGTATCTGCACATTGGTGCATTTCCGCCCTTGCACCTCCACATTCGGCGACATGCTGAGACAGGAGTGAGGACAGTTGTTGTTGGCGTGTGATGATTTGGTCCAGCGACTCTTGTTTTTTTTGGCCAATGGATAATGCCAGTGGCGTGTCGATTGTGCTGCTCCCCTCCTGCACATCTTCCACTGGGCATGGAGTGGCTGGCCAAGAGTCATCAGGGGATTTCCCCTGTGTGCCATCATCATGCTGGCTGCATGGGGACAGGTAGGGGGAATGAGGGTGGGCAGTGGGGGGACATACAACATCAGCATCCTCCACATCACTATCCGAGCTAGCTGCAATGGAAGCAGTCTCTCCAATTGTGCTGCTTCCTGCAGACACAGTCCCTTCAGCGGGCACCAGTTGGTGGATGTCTGTTGCTGGTGGTACCGTGGTGCTTGCCTTGGTGATTATCAGTGCCCTGGCCTGTGTTGTGCCCATAGATTTTGGCTGCTGTGGGGGTTTGTTTTGTCCAGCAGAGGTGAAGGGTTGGTGTGGTGGTACTTCGGGCCTGGCCTTCTTGGTAGGTGTGGTGCCAGTGTCTTCATCGCCAAGGTCCGAATGAGAGGCTGTGGTGGAGCAAAGGAGGGAAAGTGTTATTGATGGGTCTGCGGACATTGAGCAGGCATCGTGCTCTTTCCCTTTCCGTTGCAATGACGCAACTTCCAGATCCGCTTATTTATGTTCACCGCTAATAGCGGTCACCGCTATTTGCGGTGATCACTAATATCGGTGGGAGGGGTGGCGGTAGTGCACCTTGCACGGCATACGATGCCGGTAGGTGCCGTTTTTGGGACGTTACCGGCATGGCGCTGATTACATTACCAGCATGGCGCAATGCTCGTGCCCGAGAGGTCGTAATGTACCGCTTTTAACAGTTTCTGGCCAGCACGGACACGTTAGTTGCGCCATGCCGGTAATGTCCACTACTTACCGCCAGGGTCGTAATGAGGCCCATTGTATACTAAATTGAATGAAACCGGCAAAGTTGCACTTATTGAACATCAATTTGCACAAAACCAGCCATGTTGTTCTTGCTGAACTGTGAATTTAATGAAAACAACAAAGTTGCATTTATTGAATACCGAAATGAATTAAATATACAAAACTCACACCTATTGAATATCAAAGTGAAACGAAAGACAAAGGGCCTCATTATGACCCAGGCGCTAAGTGTTTAACAGCGCCGTAAAAGGCTGCGGCGCCCTTAAACACCTAGAGCCTAATTACGAGGTCCCTTTGCGGGACCCGACCTTAACGGCTGGTTTTACCAGCCGTTAAAGTAGGGACCCGCAAAGGGACCTTGGTGCTAATTACGGTACCGCAATTTGCGGTACCGTAATTAGCGCCTTCCCCATTCCCATTGAGCCCTATGGGGCAAAAATGGGAATGGGGAAGGGCCATGGCGGCATGGGAAATTACCACCCCACCAATCTCGGAATGGGGTGGTAATTCCCCATTCCGCCATGGCGGACTCCGGCATGGACCATGGTGCTAATAGCACCATGGTTTAGCGCCAGAGTCCTAATGAGGCCCAAAGAATATTCATTTTGAACATTGAGTTGTATGAAACAGCACAACTAGTAATATTAAACAATGGACTGAAAGCAAACAGCAAACAGGAAACTAAATTGAATAAAAGACACTTAATGCAAAGTTGGAGTCTAGGTTGCAAAACCACTTGTTTGGCTGAATATTGAAGTACTCAAGGAGACCTGGAAGTTCCTGGTTGCGTGACCGGTAATGGTTGGACCATGTGGTCTAAAAACTGTGCGAAGACCAGAGGACCCTATTTGGCAACAAGGATGTTTGCTGTTGTGTTGAAAAGGAAAGCTATCATTGATGCATATCAGGTTTGGTGAAGAGAACCCTGCACGGTAAAGAATTGTTTAACACAGTCTAAAGAACAAAGCCTTAAGATACTTATTTTTGTATCATTCTTTAATATTGAACTTGGGAAAGGCAGTCCTGAGACGTGTTGCCGAGGAACTATTTTAAACTTGGGGAAGGTCCTGACATTTATAAAAGCATGGAACTTTATTACTTCAAGTCCACAAGAAGGTAAACTAAACAGTGGGCCTCATTACAAGGATGGCGTAGGGATTTACCGGTACCGGTAAAATACCGGTACGGTAAATCCCTACCGCCTTACTACGAGGTCCCTTTGCGGGTTGGGGGATTTAACGCCTGCTTTTTGCAGGCGTTAAAATCCAACCCGCTAACGGACCTCGGAGCTAATTACGGTACCGCAAAATTGCGGTGCCGTAATTAGCGCCTTCCCCATTCCCATAGAGCCCTATGGGGCAGAAATGGGAATGGGGAAGGGCAATGGCGGAAGGGGGATTTACCGCCCCTCCAACCTTGGAATGGGGCGGTAAATCCCCTTTCCGCCAAGGCGGTGCCAGTATTTTACCGGCATGAGCCATGGCGCTAATAGCGCCATGGCTCACCGCCTACCGTGTAATGAGGCCCATTGTAATGAACTTATTGATATTTGGGGAAAAGAAGCTGAAGAGTAAGCCTGAGCTGGAAATAGCTCAGAACTTTACTTTTGGAACACTATTTAGTTATTGGTCTACATCCCTACACATTGTTTTGTTTTAGGTGTGAGAGCAAGCATAGGTTTTGGACACAGACAGACTTTTCAGTTGAGCTTTCTGGCACAGACGTTTCATAGTTTCTTTAGGTAGGGAAATCCCACCTTAGCATAGGGCTAGTTAGGTCTTCCTCCATCCTGACATTTTCTTTAATAGAAATCATTTGTTATACATTGAATCTGTTGTCTGTGTCTCCTTCAATGATGCCAACCTCACAGGACTCAAAAATTGGTTCATTCTGATATATTTTACAACACAAAATAGGCCCAGAGCTTGGGATGGATATGATAAATAAATGATGGGTTTTCAAACAAATTTAAAGGGAGCAATTTGATCTCACTTGAGGACCATAGTCAGTAAGCCCACCCCTTACTTTCTGGGAGTTTCTCAGTCAAATGGCAGTCACTGACAGACAATTCAGTTCTAAGTGTTCCTTGCACTTCTTTCTTGGCTTGGTTCATTTTGACGTCTGTTGACATCAAAATAAGTAAGAATGCTGAGTTCTCGAGGTTGTCTTCCACATCTGCCAAATTTGAGGGGCCCAGTAGTCTTGTATCAGGTGATACCCCACCTGGGACAGACTTCGTCAGATCTTTATTGGTCTAGAGAGCTTCAGACAGGAGCACTTTTGTACCTGGGGGCCCAAGCTTTCACAGTCATTGCTAGGATCAGATAGTTAGGCGTTCCTTCCACTGGTACCCTCTGGACTCATTATATACCTCCTGTTCTGCTTCACTCTCCGTGTGACCTAATCTCCCCTCCTCCTTCCCAATGCCTGCAACAATCAGGCCCTCCTCACCTCTCATCTTAGCGTCTCTTCTTGTGCCCTGGGTGGGTTCTTCAAACTTCTGTACACTCCTCTCCTTCCACTGATCTTCACCTGTCTCTTCACCTATCTTTTCCTCATCCTTTTACCATTCCTCTCTCTGTCTCCTTCCTTCACTCTCTATTCCCCTCTTCAGTTTATTCCACTTTGAAGAGCCAGGAATGAGACACGGCACAGAGAGCTCATGTTTGTGGCTATAGATTTTCATTCAAAATAAAAAGGGTTTGGAAAATGTCTTGCTGTACCTACTCTAAGAGGTAGTTCCCTACCACAACCAAAACAAAGGGTCTGTTAGATGTCAAGATGTCCAAAGCAAAATGTCCTGTGTGCAAAATACTATTCTGGTCCTTACATTCTAAAATTAACTCTAATGTGTAAAAGGTAATGTGGTTGGCCATGAAAGTACAGAAATGTTCAAGTTCAAAAGGAAAGGCGTAACTCCAAAGTTCCCAATGGATAAAGTTCACAATTCCAGGGGATTGCTCCCTTAGCCAGGTTTTCTCTTCAAGATACTTTAAATATGAGCCTTCCTTGGAATTCTCTGATCAACAAAAAAACAACTTGTATATATAACAACTTGGCTGTTAGTCCCAACTTCATGGGACGTCTGGTGTACTCCCCTGCCAGGTTTCTTCTCCACTTTTAATGCAACTCTTTACTCACAGTCTTGGCTTTGCCTGGTGCATTCTCTTACTAGGACTTCCTCATGTGATTCACTTTACACACTTGCCAACTTGACTTTGCCTGGTATACTCTCCTGCCAGGGCTTTCTCACTTACACACTTGCAAACTTGACTTGGCCTGGTATACTCTCTTGCTAGGGCTTTCTCGCATGTTTCACATAACATACTTGCAAATGTGACTTTGCCTGGTATACTCTTCTGCCAGGGCTTTCGCATGTGTTTCACTTGACACACTTGCAAACTTGACCTTGCCTGGTATACTCTCCTGTAAGGGCTTTCTCATGTGCTTCACTTAACACACTTGCCGACTTGACTTTGCCTGGTATACTCCATAACCAGGGCTTTCTCCCGTGCTTCATGTGACACACTTGCAAACTTGAGTTGGCCTAGTATACTCTCCTGCCAGGGCTTTCTCATGTGCTTCACTTGGCACACGGTAAACTTGAATTTGCCTGGTATACTCTTCTGTCAGGACTTTCTTATGTGCTTCACTTAACACACTTGCAAAACTCTCTTGCCAGGGCTTTCTCACAAGTTTCACATAACATACTTGCCGACTTGACTGTGGCTGGTATACTCTCCTGCCAGGGCTTTCTCGTGTGCTTTACATGATACACTTGCAAACTTGACTTTGCCTGGTATACTCTGTAGAGGTGGAGCCAAGTACCCCCACTCAAAGCTGCACCCTCATGATGCCAATATGTTGGGAGCCAGAGTGTGAGACACGTGCAGTAACATTGAGAGTTCCTATCCCGAAAAGAATCCTGGAAGTAAGATACCCATTGAGAAGGACATATATGCACTCTCGACAACATGATAGCCATTTGCATGAAATCCCGGAAGAAGTGTGAAAAACAAGCAAAGAAAAGATTGATGACATCATGCGAAGCAGAGCTGAAGTATCCAGAGAAGAGACAAGAGGCTGAAGAATGTAAGCATTCTATGAAGATCTAAGGAGGTGGTGTTAAAGATGAGCAACATTTCGGGCTCGAGAGTAAGATGCTCATGCTACAGAAACGATGAAGAAAACATCAAGTCATTTTACAATTGTACAGACGCAGAAACGCAAGTAGACAAAGCATTCTTAAAGGCTGGCTACGTAGTGAATAGATTGCGGCGATCCACCAACATATGTACATAGGAATTTAAAGACTATGGATGTTCCACAACGCACTTTAGCAGAGTTTGGCCCCAGTAAATAGATAGGCTTTTTTCAGTGTGGCGTAGTTGGAAAACGACTAATACCGGAGCTAGATTCAAGGAGAGCTTGGCTGGCCCAGCACCAGAAAGTCAAGGCCACCGTACGATTGGATGTTCATGCAGTAGCTTACAAAACCTGTGAAAAGAATAAACTCCTGTTTGAGGTGAGGAGCTAGAACATTGAAGACGTCAGAGGTTCATTATTTAATAGTATTTCAAATATCGAAAAGTTCTGAAACATGGGCTCTAGTCACGTGGATGGATGCAAATATATACTGAGTTGAGCTGTATCGAAACAAAGAGACAAAGTATGCCTCTACTCCCTTTTATTCTCAGGTACAGATAACATTTCCAAGGCCAATGTTCAAAGGGCTAATTGACTGGCAAACTGCAAGAGTGATGATAGATGACAGGCCAATGAGGTGGGAAGCTATGGTTATGACCAGCCCACCAGCACCTGGGTGCCAGCCTGCTAGCCTGTGTGGAATAGTAAAAGAGGGGTGCAAGGATGCCAACCAATTGTAGAGGGACACGTAATAGAGAGCCCCATAGTTTGTATAACCATTAGGATGTTGTGTATTTGATGATGTCCGTAGTGACTTGCACTAGAGGAGGGCTTAGTTGCCCCACCTGATGTTAGAGACCCAATCACCTCCCCAACAAGTATGGAACATAAACCTAGATGTTCCCTTTAAGCCTATCACTTTCCTAAGTAGGTTTTTGCAGTTTGCCCCGTAGATTGAAGTCAATGATGATGAACTTTTACCATAAATGTTGTATTTTTTATGAAATTCGCTGAGTGAGAAGATTGAGCGGCTGTTCATTGATGTTCATTGTAATTCCATGTTTTAGATAATTGATAGAGTCAGGCTGTTTATTGATGTTTGAGTATATTCTACATTTCCATCCATCTCAAAGTATTGCTACCTCGTCTTAAAGGGCCTAGTTTTGGGTACACGGGTTCACGTGGTAGCAGAAAGAGGATGGTTAAAGACCCATCAATATAGTAGGCTTTTCAGGGTCTCAAAATATCAAGTGTCCTCCGCCATTTAGCTGGGGGAACTTGAAGCTCCCTGTAGATAGCAGCCATTAGAAAAACTTGCAAGTCACTAAAGACAGGTGGGGCGGGTCCCTCGTTTCACGGAATCCCCTCCTGATTTCTACAGACAGATGAGCAGACCGAAGACTGAAGCGGCTGGTTGAGGAGGCGATCTTGACGCTCAGAAGCTGAAACACAAATGGTGAGTAGACTGAGAAAGAGGGCAAACAATGAATGAGCATTGAGTGGGGAAAGTGATAAAGGGATAAATGGGGAAAGAGAAACAGAGGGTTGGTTGGGGTTTAGTTTAACAATGAAGAGCGTCACAGTTTAAGGTATATAGATGAGGAGCGCTCTATATGATAAACCCAGAATCGTACGTCAAGGATGTTTAGAAGGAATTTGTCCTAGAGTCCAAGTGGACGTACCTAGGCTACAAACGATAAAGGATCGTTGAAGAGGACAATTCACACTCCGATCAAAGTCATTATTAGGGGCAGGAATAAGTCACAAGGAGCATTGACAGAGATTTATGATGGCCGGCCAGTCTGTCAGTTTGTCTGTTTGTGTGTATATTGTATGTGTTGTATATGGTGAGGTAGTAAAAAAATAAAAAGTAATAGATTGTGGTAATAGGCTGAAAAGTGATTATTTATTTATTTAGTTGACTGATAATGTTCAAGTGAATAAGTAGACTGAAGTAAAGTGAAACAGAGGTTTGGAGCTGCGATGATTGGTGCACGCTCATATTGGGCCTCATTACGAGATTCGCGGTAATGGAAAAACGATGCCGGTAAGGTAATACTGCACTGCATACCGCTCTGGCCTATTACAAGTCCACAACCCGGTATCAGCGCTACTGCTGAAACTGTGCTCCCCGTACCGGCATGCGGGCGGGCACGCAGCCCTTAGTCATGCAGACATGCAACTACCGGCATCACGAAGACGGTAATAAGGGATACCGGGATGCCGGCATCAGCGGCATCGCGTATCACCCACTAAAAGCAATGTTTAGTGTTCCCAACTGCCACAGGTGCACACAATCAGCACAGGTGGAGGCAATGGAGTCACACACAGCACAAAAGGAGCACACCCACACACCTAACCCCTTCCCACACCAAAATGATCACACTTGCAGTTGCGATATTGGGGCTGGAGGACATGCTTGCATTGCTTCACCATGAGCAACAACTCCAACAGGCACTACAGAGGAGACACAAGAGGAGAATGATGGTGAGACAGGCCCAGCAAGTCTCACCAGTGCAGCCAGTGGTACCACGCAGGCAGCCTCCAATCCCTCGCATCAGATCCTGTCCATTCAACCAAACCCCTGAGCTGATTCACACACTATACCGCCTGGACCAGGACACCATCACCACCATTGTGGACATGATACACGACAACATTGTCAGCCTGATTGAAATCCGCACCGCCATCCTCCCTCTACTGAAGGTAGTGTCTGTGCTCCACTTCCTGACCACAGGCACCTACCAGCACACAGTGGGGCAGATGCATGGCATATCACAAACTTTTTTTTCACACATGCTGAACCAAGTGCTGGATGCCCTCCTGAAGCACACAAGCGACTACACATCTCTACCACGAACTGCCAAGGAGATCTTTGACACTAAAGTTGGCTTCCATGCACTGGCAGGCATGCCAAACTGTATCGGTGCCCTCAACTGCACCCATGTGGAATTGGTGGTGCCACATGCCATGGAGGTGGCGTACCGCAATTGTAAGCTATACCACTCCATCAATGTGCAGATGGTATGTCACTCCAGCAAGTTCATTATACATTATTGTGCCCGATATCCTGGATCAACTCATGATGCAATGGTCCTGCGGAACTCCACGCTACCACGCTACATGGAGCGACATGCTGGACGATGTGCTTGGCTGCTTGGTAAGTTGCATGACAGGCACATGGCAGTATGATGGGGGGAGAGATGCAGACACCACCCGGGTGGGATTGGGGTGGTGACTGGACAATGCTCATACTGCAAAACACTGTGCCCCAAAGCATCCCATACTGAACATGACACCCAGACCTCATTGTAATAATGGAAGCAGCACACCAATGCCAATATGCCTGACTTGTAAGCAGCCCACATCCCACAACACGTCCACTGCACATCATCAGACCTTACCCTCTGTAACACAATGCAGCAACATGCTGTGAGTATGCACAATGTGAATGACCGCAGCAAAACACAAGACAGGACATGCATCCATGAGTGCGCACAAATCATTCCCAACAAGGGAATACACTGCTTGTCACTGGCCCACCACCACAGTAGCGCTGCATGTCACCATGGTAATAACAAGCGCTGAATGAGAAATCATGATGAGACTTGTGCCAATGCTGCTATTAAAATAACATACGAATCACTCCACATCAGATAGCAAATGCAGCGGTAGGCATCCACAGTGCATGAACACCAGCAAGGAAGTAGACACCCTGCATCATCTGGATGATGCAACCCACACCTGTAGACTATGGGACAGCACACATTGCGGCAAGTTAAAATGTGTGCATAAATCCAGGCACATGTGCATGTGAGCAACAAATATCTGCAGCCATGTGAGTGATAAGTACAGGTGTCATTTTAGGAATTGACTCACACATACCTTATTTTGCACCCATGCAGGTGATGCTGGCTATCCCTTGAAGCCGTGGCTCCTCACCCCTGTCCGGAACCCGCAGAACAGGCACGAAGAGAACTACAATCGGGCCCATACCCGTACCCGTGTGGTGATCGAGCAGACCTTTGGCCTGATGAAGGCACGGTTTCGCTGCCTCAGCAGGTCGGGTGGGGCGCTCCTGTACAGGCATGAGAAGACGGCCAAGATCATCATGGCATGTGCCATTTTGCACAACATGTGCATCCGACGGAACGTGCCTCTGCCCCCTGACATTGAACAGCAACCACCAGGTGAGGATGAAGATGATGAAGAAGATGGGGTTGCACATCATCCAGGTGGTGATGCACAGGAGGGACATGCTGTGCGCCAGTCAGTGATAGGCTTATATTTCTAAGACACATGGATGCAGAGGGTGCCATGGATGTGGGACTCAGGGCACTGGGTGTGGGGGTACATGGACACTGTGCACTGTAAACCAATAAAGAACACATACACAATAAGCAATGTCCAGTCATGTAATTTTCTGGTACACAACGGGTGTATTGAACAGGTAATATGAACAAAGTGCTTTGACCCTCCACCTCACATACACACCCTCCCCCTCCCCCACAACTCCCGCACACACTCCCTCTCCCCTCCCCCTCCCCACATCTCCCCCACACATTCCCTACCCCCCTCCCCACAACTCCCCCACACATGGTGTGCAATGGTATGCTACACAAGTCTACATTAGTCGGCACATGTATGCTGCCCCTGCTGCTGCGTCCTGTCGGTCTCCGGGGGCGGCATGTCTGAGCGCCGCAAAGTGCGCGCAGACCTGTGCAGGGGGATGGTCTGGGTGGAGCTGAACGATGAGCCCGTGCCCGCATGCTCCACTTTTGGGGCAGGATGCTGAGCCTCCAAGGCATCAGCAATCCTGGCAAGGACCTGCCTCACTGCCGACAGCTCCTCACAGATGCGTATGGTGCTAGACTCAATGGCCCCTTTCATGGCCGCAGTGTTCTCACGGGCCTCCTGCCTTGTCAGGGCACCATCTGAGACATACAGTTTGACAAGCCCTGTCCTCTGGGGGCTCCAGCTCTCTGGCTCTCCTCTCCTCCAGACTGGTCATGCATGGTGCCATTGGGGGTGCTCATTGGGGTGTGCTGGGGTGTTTGGCCGGGGCTGGGTGTGCCTACAACTTCTGTTGACAGGTTGTCGTCCTCAGGGACACACACCTCGCCTTGGGACTGTTCTTCATCGCCACTCTGGGGCGCTGTGGCAGCTGCCTCCCCTACCAATCTGTTTGCAGCAGACAGGGCCCCATCTGCCACTGGCTCAAGTGCAGTGGGTTCCACCGGTATCAGCACTGTTGGTATTGCGGCTTCCCTTTGCCGCTCATATGCCTTGCCATCCTTTCCGCCTTTGCCTTCGTTGGCTGATGTGGCTTGCCTGGGCCCTTAGAAGTGGAAGGCCTGTTGCTGTCTTCCCTGCCCCTGACCTTCTTTGACGGAGTCATGGCCTGTGCAGCTGAATCATGTGCATCGCTGTCGGAATCTGAGCCTGTGGGGGACCAAGAGAAGGACGGCATCAGTGGTGGTTGTGCATGCATCATGCAGACATTGGTATTGGTGCAGTTCTACACATTTGATGATTAGCTGTCTTGGAGTTGTGACATACAGGTTGCTTGCTATATGGGGGGTTTATTCAGGCATATGTCTGGTTCACACATGTCTAAGGTGGTGTTTGCTGTGTGATATGCCTTTGGGTTGTGGAATGCGTGCAGTGTGACACATTCCGTTTCCCTGTTTGTGGGGTGTGCCTCAGGTATGGCTATGGCATGCTGCATGCATGTAGATGTGACAGTGCTGGGGACAGCATCTAGGCAGGGATGTGTCCATGTGTGTGTGATGGCCCATGCATTGGCTCATGTCACTGTCACATTGGTGGCCCATCATCATACTTTCCATTCCAGTGGTTTGTGTGGACACTCACCTCCACCTGCCTATGACGGCACCCCCCGCTCCATATTTTCACTCCCTCTATGGCCTCCATGCCAATGGTGCTGGCACAGGTTTCTTCCCATCAGGTGAGTTTTAAAGGGGAGTTGGACCCGCCGCCTGTGGCCTGACCCTGAATCCGGTTTGCTAATAAAATATTGCTCACACGGAGGCGCAGGTCATCCCACCTTTTTTTTACATCCTTTACAGTGCGGGGGGTGGTGGCAACCGCACTGACCTTCTGGGCCACTTGGTCCCATACTTCTTTCTTTTTTAGCTGCCAGGATGCTCCTTTTTTAATGGCCTTTGGCATTGTGCTGGAGGTGTAGCTGCAGATGTAGCTGGTGGTGTGAGGCTCCAGGTCCTATATCTCGAGGATTGCAATGGATTGTGTTTTTCAAGATGGCCGCCGTAGCATTTCCCGTTCCAGCTTGATGACGTTACTTCCGGTTCCGGTATTGCCGGGGTCGGTAATGACGGGCCCGGTATTGCTTGTCCCGTTATTGCCGGTGTCCATTATTTAGGGGTGGACGAAGGCGGAAGAGGTGTCAGCGCTTTCCATGATGTCTCTAACAGGGGATTATGGGTCATTTACGGCATGCAGGTACAGATAATACCGGCATGCCGCTATGCGCGTGCACGCATACTCGTAATCAGCCGCTGTTAGTGCCGTCAGTGCTACCCGGACGCGGTATTGCCTCCATGACGGTAAGGTTTGGATTTTACCGCGAGTCTCGTAATTAGGCCCATTGTATTATTTTTCTGAAAAGTATTTCTTTGTATAAAATATATGGTGAGCATTGACAGTCGATTGTGACTAGTCATGATGGAGAATGTTACTTTGCTTATACGCCTGTGCAGACAGCTGCCAAAACATGCACCCAAGCTTAAACAGTACAGTGCAGAATGGGTTAAGGGCACAGCAGATAAAATGTTCATGCCATGGCCACAAGGGGATCGCTGTCCAAAGCAGTTTTGCAACACATGACGACATATTTGCACGCAGCGTACACAGGAAAGAAGCTAGAAAAGAGGTTAGCTACCTTAGAGCTTTGGAAGATGTACCAGGAGGAAAGGGAAGACCTACCTCCTGAGGACTGGATGCTTAACCAGAGTAAAGAGGGGGGTGAACAGCCTTCTGCTCCCCCCACCGCACCTGAAGTAAATGATAAAAGTATGAAAGATTAAGGATTATATCCTTTAAGAGAGCTTAAGGTAGCGACAGGGTATAGCAACCCAACATATAAGTCACCTGCATGTAGCAGTGATGAGAGTCCCGAAAAGACTCCAGAAAGAGATGTGATCCCTAAAGTCCCACGGGGCAAGGAGAGTGGTGAACATCCAGATATGTCCCTAGAGATATAGAGAGAAATAAAGAGGTGGACAGGAGAGAAAGATGAAGCTGACAAGGTAGCGCTCATACAAAATGAATGGATGGGCGGTCAGATATTGCTCAAACTTGATGGAAAGAGCATTGAGGAAGTAAGGCAAAAGGGAGATCAGGAGGAGCAAGATTAGGAAGACAAAGAACGAGAGAAATGATTGAAGAATGACGAAGCTAAAAGAAAGAGTAGACAAAGAAGGGAACAACTGTATCAAGATGAACAGTTGAGAAAGCAGGAGAGAGCGGAAGAGCAAAGAAAGTATGACAATAGACAAAGATCAGTTAAAGAACGAGGCAGGCTAGAAAAAAGAAAAGAAGAAGGGTAAGAACGGAAATGAATAGATAAAAGAATGCAAAGAGTGGTAATCACGCGAGACCGTGTCTCTCTGTACGATAACAACTATGGCAACTATCTAGTTAAATTGGCTCGGAAATGTGCTGGGTGGGCGACTCTTCCAATAACCCTAGCGGGTAGGATTGCCATTCTTAAAATGGTGATACTGCCTTAGCTGCTGTACAGATTCTTAAATGTCCCAATCTGGCCTGGCCGAGATTTATTTACAATGCTTGCCCGAACCACTAACTCCTTTCTCTGGCATTCGGGCGTGGTTCACCTGAAGCTCACAACATTGACGACTTCGGTGGTGAGGGGAGGCCTCAGAACTCCCAATTTTGAGGGTTACTGGATAGCTGCCCAAGCCCATTATGCATCGTTTTGGTTTGTGCCTACAGATCCGCCACTGCACGTTAAACTAGAACACCTAGCTGCGGATGAATGTGATATCCGTTGCTTGGTGTTGCCCAACCGCATGGTTCAGTTCGAATCTTAGGATCCCGTGGGTGCAACGGTTCAGGCCTTAGCCAGGCTATGGAAACAAACAGGCAATACACATCCATTTCATGGAGATTTTCCCCTTTGGAACTTCTTCCCCAACTCCCCCCGGGTTGACTCTACAACTGTGGACTGCTGGGCAGCGGCAACTTTCTTAACTGTCCGAGATGTATTCGAACAAGGGGCCTTTACAGAGTGGAGTGAACTCCCTAGACAACTACGAGGTACACATACTTGTTGGCTGCAGTACGCCGGTCTGCGGCGAGTGTTGAAAGCTAGGCTCCCCAACTTTCCCACCATCTCACAAGATGACCCAATCCTATCAGAAATCATTGGCACTGCGTCCATAAGGGGTAATGTCTCAAGACTGTACACCACATTCCAAACCCAAGCACCCCCCCCTTTCACTAAACTTAGGGAAACCTGGGCCAGGGACTTGGAGGTTGAGTTGACTGATCAGCGCTGGGATTACATGTGTGCCCACTCACAGACAATCTCTTTCAAGTCCTGTTTCAAACTAATTCAATGTAAAATATTACCTAGATTTAATTCCACACCGGCTAGGCTACATCGTATGTCACAAGAGCACTCACACACGGGCCCATGATGTAATGCTGCCAACGCTGACTACATGCATATGATATGGACATGCTCTCAAATAGCCCAGTTCTGGTCTACAGCATGCACATCTCTATCAGACATGTTACAATGTACCATTTCCCCATCCCTGATAACCTGTTTTTTCTACGAGTTACCTGTATTAAGCCGAGACCTCAAGAAGTTGGCAAGCCTGGGGCTCCCCCTGGCAACCCCTTGTATTCTACTGGTATGGCTTCAACCCAGAACCCCCACACATGAACAGTGGCATTGTGCCCTTACGTGGGCCTCGGACACTGAGGAGTGCTGGATACTGACACAACTGAGCAGGTCCAGACCGAGAGACATTTGGGGCCCTTTCGACAGGATGTCTCCTATTTGTCTGACGATTCTTGGGAAACGGAAAGGGTCAGGGAGGAAGCAAAGAAATAAAGAGAGTTTGACGAAGAAATGGAACACAAGAGAAGGCAAAGGGCATGCAACATTGATCGTATAGAAAAAGAGTTAATGGAACCTAATCCAGTAGTGGCATAGGAGGACATAGAGGAGTTCTTCCCAATGCAAGAACCAATGGCAGGACCCTGTAGGATACATTTAGAAGATAATTTTGATATAGAAGCTATTAGAGATAGGATCGAAAAAGCCTATCAGGAGACGAGGACAAAAAGTGAATCGAAAAATAAAGGAAAATACAATTGATTTGAGGAAACTCTGTCGCGAGGCAAAGAAAGTGGTTTGTTTAACCTCAAGCATAGAGCTTTTTCTTTGGACAAACCAACGTTAAACAGAGACGAGAAAGAAGGAAGCCACACTGGTTGGGGACAAGAGATGTCAGATGAAGACAGAGAAACCTTCTGTGAGGAGGAGGGTGCTAGTGCATGTGGTCCTGAGGGGTGTTCTCCGACAGAAAGGGAAATAAGATGGTCAGATCTAGACCTACCTAAATTGAGGATGCCAAACCCCCCTGGTGCGGTCAGGCTGACTTAAAGGGCGATCCCATAGTGAGAGGGGGGACTCGCCACCTTATGTGAGCAGGCTAAGATCACTCCCGGGAAGAAGATGGTGCAGAACCATTGTCCCTGCTATGGATAGGCAGACAATGGGAGACGAGTGTGATTTTGGGATTTCACAGTTCCCGTTATTAGAAAAAGGAGGAGCCAGACCACAGTATATACCGTTGCCCCAGATGGATAAGGATAATTTAAGATGTAAACTCCAGAGTTAACAAAACCTGTAGACGCTGTGAGTTATTGTGCTTACTCTTTTGTCAATTTCCATATAATAATAATGTTGTCGATATACCTTCCCCAGAAGGCTATCCTGTTTAGATATGTAAAGTCTGAGTGTTGCCAGGCGTACTGTGTTTCAAAGTGCCCCATGTATAGAATGGCGTATAAAGGAGCACATTTTGTGCCCATCGCTGTTCCTTGAGTTTGCTTGAAAAGTTTGTCTCCAAAACAGAAAATATTGTTTGTGAGGGTGAAGTGAATCATTTCCAATATCATCATATTCTGATCTTTAAGAGAAATTGAACGGGTTCTAATAAAGTGGTTTACGGTAGAAATTCCTTTCTCATGTATGATGCTTGTGTATAAAGCCGTAACATCCAGTGTTACGAACCAGTAATTCTCTTCCCAGTAGATGTTTTCCAATTGTTGAATGGTGTGAGTAGTGTCTTTAATGTATGCTCTGAGTCCAGATGCAAGTGGCTGTGAATGGTAAACTATGTACTCTGACATTTTTTCAGTAAGTGATCCGCTGCTATTGATAATGGGTCTGCATTGTGGTAGGTCTTTAAATGGTTTGTGAATTTTTGGCATGAAGTATATAGTAGGAAGTAATGGATGTGGAGTGTTCATGTACATATGTTCTTCCTCTGTAGTGAGGCACTGTTCCTTCCAATGTGAACTCATGAGGTTCTTAGCCTGCTCACATAAGGTGACGAGTCCCCTCTCTCACTATGGGATCGCCCTTTAAGTCGGCCTTATTATATGGAAATTGACAAAAGAGTAAGCGCAAGAACCCACAGGGTCTACAGATTTTGTTTTCTCAGTTCGTTTTCCTGCTCAGTCTCAGGATAAGGACCCTGTACTCGCAGCTACTTGATTTTTACAAGTTATACTTCAAGCAAGGAGAAGCGCCATAATCTATGCAGGCTGAACAGTCTTCTTTCCGTAAACTCTAGAGTTTAACTTCAGATGCCGGAAAATGGATCTACAAATTAGAAAAAATGACAGGAGGAAATACGCTAGCCATAGAGGACATTAAGGGTCTTCTAGCAGCTATCCTTGGGGAGAGGGCGTTTGGCGCCAGGCTTATGGAGAAACATAAGCAAGGCTCTTTTATTATGGGCAAGCATGCTTGAAACATAGGCAAGACTCTTTTATTATGGGCAGGAGTGCTTTCAAGAACTTTCCACTTGTGTGCAATCAGTGGCAGGGTGTGGCAAGCAGAATTGAGCTACTGGCCTTCAGAGCTCAGCTATAATAGCCAGCCCAACCCCAAGGCTCATGCTTCGCGTTAATCTGCATTTGCATGCAGTGTAATGCTCACCGCCGCCTGGGTTAAGTATCACTTACCTTGGGAATCCAGTCCCCTGTCCATACGCTTACCTCCTGGAGTCAGCTTACACCTGCATTCTTCACCGCTTGTCCTTAAAAGCTAACTTACCTGCTGCCGGACCACCGCGAGATCCTCCGCTCATCATCTGGAGCCACCTTGGGCTCTGTTGCTCTGCTGGACTGCAATCATACCTATTTGGGGAGAAAGATAGACATTGTTACAGAGCTGACAACAGGCTGTGAACAAAACAATACCAATACTTCAAGACAAACAGAAAACAGAAAGACACTTACCAGAAAGGCGTGGAATCGTCGCAGCTGGACTGGACACCACATATAAAGGACCAGTGAAGGAACTTGGTCCTCACTCTACATGCGCCCCTGCCAGAAGTAGCAGGACGGAGAGTTCACCCTTAATAATCTACAGGTGAGCCTTAATGGGACGATGCATGCACACCACGCTATGGTAGAAAAGGTTTGAGAGGGAATTCACTTGCAGCCCAGTAAACTTACGTCCTCTCATATCTATGCAGGAGCAGGGTTCCAATTCATTGCAACAGCCCACAGCCTATTTGCAGTGGGAGGAAGCAGATCGGGGGGTCCTACTTCCTGGGAGGGCTGCAAACGTGCTCCCACGTCCCCGCGGAGACCAGGTGAGCGTAACAGGCATGCAGTGAGGGCAAATTAGAAGACTCCCTCCTGTATGTTGGACATGTGGAATAACAGGGCACATAGCGCGAACATGTGTGAGGTAAGGGTATGTAAAGAATGGGCAGTTCACAAGAGGGGGGCTGCTTATTCACCTGCATATAGCTCACAAAATAGGGATGGGTTTGCCCAAGATCAGACATTGTATCAAGCACAAGCGCAAAGAATGCAACAGGCTTTGCAACCACAGCAAGCACCAATGAATCCACCACAGGGCAGTCACAGCACGCACCTATGCAGATATAGCAGAGCGCAAACACAGGAAAGCTATTGACTCCTAAGAAAGGGGCTGTTACTGTTGAGGGTGGAATCCTTTCACGGGGACAGGAATAAGTATATACCCACAATAGGACAGCTCACTGGGGAATTTGATATGTTCAGTACTATCATTGACTCCCAATTCTCAAGAGGAACTGAGGGTTGACATCACTATAGGAGGCAAATCATTTTTCTTTTTTAGTAGACATGGGTGCAACTCGCTCATATGTACGAGAGGAAAGATTTTCATTATCGGGTAATGCCATGAATGCTTAAGGATTCTCAGGAGCTATAAGTAGAGTTCCTTTTATTGAAAAATTGCCAATCTCTATAGGAGAATATGATATGTCTGTTCCATTGGTGTATTCACGACAGACACCAGTTAATATACTGAGGCGAGATTTAATGATGAAATGAAAAATGACAATTTCTTTCACTGTTTAAGGCATAGTGTGTTCAACGCCAGGAATACATTATTTAAACGTAGGCAAACTCATCATGGCATTTACAGGCAAATAGCCATATGAGGAGTACCCTTAGAGCCAGAAGTATTTTACTATGGGGTACGCATTTTGTTAGCATGGCTGCCTGGTATCGTGGGTAAGACTATGAGAATACCTGATGAATTTCTTTTTAGACCAGAGATTCCCATGGACGAAGAGGGGGGACAGAATTTACCCTTAAAATTACAAGCAGCTGTGGTATGAGGAGAATTGGCCATGCTCATAGGATTTGATGATGACTGCAGATCATGGAGCACAGTGATTGCTATTGAAGAGGGTTATAGATTGACTGACGTCACTGATGAGGACATACTTAAAGATGATCCATCAGACGACGAAGTGGTCTTTGAAATGAGCATTACATATTGGGCTAAAGCAGAAAGATGCAAGGTTCCACAGAAAATGATGATAGTACGACAGTGTCCTGCATTTTTTGACGAAGACATGACAAAAGTGCCAGTTTCTTTATGGACTATAGGCCCCTATGACGTAAGCCTATTAAAGGAGGTTGGAGAAGTTAAGATTAAACTAAAGTCACAAGCAATTTTACCTCAAGCAAGGCAGTAACCCTTGTCTCTAGAGGCAGACAAGGGTATTTTTAAGACGATATCCCCCATGATGGATCAAGGCATTTTAGTGACGTCAGAGTCACCATGCAATACCGCAGTGTACTCTATAAAAAAATCTAAGGTGGGGGCCGTGGCGTTTAATTCAAGTTATGCACCCAATTAATCAGATTTTAGAGGCCGAGTTTCCTTTAGTTCCAACCCAGTGACGATCTTATGTAGTATCCCTGTTGAGGCGCAATATTTCACTGTGATTGACTTGAAAAATGCATTTTTCTCAATCCTGTTGCATAAAGATTCTCAGGATCTGACATCAATGACATTTCGTCAGACTAAATTGAAAAGCACGAGGTTGCACCAAGGGTATTGTGAGTATCCATCGATTTTCAATAGAGTCCTACAGATGGATTTAAGCAATATTGATTTGCCAAGTGTCGTGTTACAATACATAGATGATATTTTAGTCTGCAGCACTTCAGAAGAAGAGTGCAGACAAGCCTCAGTTCAGCTAATGATTATACTAGCCGCAAAGGGATATAAGGTGGACAAGGAGAAAGTACAGTACTGTCAAGAAGAGGTGTTATACATAGGACAGTTAATCTCGCATGAGGGAAAGAAAGTTACACCTGAACGGGCTGAGGTGATTTTGAAAACAGTAAAACTGCACACAATAAAGCAAAACTCTCTCCGCCTCATAACCTAGACTCATGCAAATCTCTACCTGCCAAATTAACTATCTCTAATACGAAGTCGGTATCTATCCACCTTATTTACCAACCTCCAGGCCCCCTAGGATCCTTTGAAGAGGACCTTATAAACATCCTGTCTAACAATCTCAAGAACTCCTCTCAGAGTCTCATACTAGGAGATTTCAACCTTGGCCTCAATGACCCTCTAGACTCTAATGCCACTCAAATTAAAGTAATTAGGATTTATTCAAAAGATCACAGGTCCTACCCATAATAAAGGCAGAACTGTTACGCTCACCTGGCTCCCACAGGGGCGTCGGTCGGACCCGGACAGCTGCGGTCTCCACCCACGTGATGCGTAGTGCAGCGATGACTGACTGGATCTGCCCTCCTAATCTTGTCTGCTTAACCCGTAGAAATATTCTGCTGCAAGTGGAGGGATGGATTTAGCCACTTGTGGATTCAAGTGATGGCACCCCCACAGTCCTCCCCAACTAATCACCTCCGAAATGCCCTCACAGCAATCTCACAGTATATTCTTGAAAGATGAGCTCTCCATCCTGCGTGGATTTGCAGGGGCGCGTCGATTCCAGTTACTTCACTGGTTTGAAGGCTCGGGAGAGTTCCGAGAGTATTGACTCTGAGGTTCCTGGTGAGGACCAGTAAGTATTAAGTTCATAGAGCTCAATATGTCCGATGTTCACTCTTGTTCCCCCCTTCCTTTCTTGTCTTGCAGCTGGCTCGTGAAAAGATGCTCTTGTGGCAGCTGGTGGCGCTCAGGTAAGAGTCTGTATTACTCGGCGCTGTCCGGTAAATGTTGCACGAGGAAAACGTGTTGTTTTGTCTCTCTTTACAGATGCGGCACATGAAAATATGGAGAGTCACAAAAGGATGCCTCCGGTGGTAAATCAGGTAAGTCTATGGTGGTAAGAATTATATTTGTTGGTTCCCTCGGCTCACCTTGTGGTTTTCTTTTGTCTCCTAGGTGACGAAGTTCGGCGAAGAAATGATGGAGGCAGCGCTGACCCGAAGGATGCTGTGAAGACTGGTGAGTATGGCGCAGCGCTGCAGCTGGAGGTGCGGGACGTGCTGAAATGATGTTCTTTAGAGGTCCGGAGACAAGATGGATCCAGAATCAGGTGTGGAATAGAAATAAGTTTGTTTTCTAACCTTGTCCCTTTCTTTCTTGTTTGTTTTAGGAGCTCCGGATTCAAGGCGGGCATGGCAGAAGACTGGATGCAGGCTGCAGGCACGGTGAGTGTTACGCTGCTGGATGCAGAATAACGCGAAGCATGGGTTGCTGGTCGGGTGTGGTTTAAATAGCCTCAAAAGTAGTCCCAGGTAAGAAGTCCCTAGAACCACACCTGAGTAAAAAATAGTCCCTGTAGAAAAATAGTCCCTTTCAGGCTTTATGTTGGATTGGAGTCATTTGCAGCATGGTCTGCCTGAGGTAAGTAATGACTATGAGCCTGGTGCCTTAGGCGCCAGGACTGATTCCTACTATGAGCCTGGCGCCAGGACTGAACCCAGATAGCCCCTAGCCGGGGCTGCTGAGGTTTTACTAAATGTCTAGATGCCTGCTCCCGGGGCTGATGGGCTTGGTCCGGATGCCTGGGGGTAGGCATCATGACAAGAACCCTTGATTGGATCACCGAACACAACTGCCCAACCACGGTCCTGCCTATAATGCCTCAACCCTGGTCTGACCACCACCTGATTACGTTCACCCTAGAGATGTCATCTCCTTTGCATACCGACAGCATAGCTCCAGCTGTCCCCACCAGAAACCAAAAAGAAATATTACACCTGAAAACCTTATCCCATTGATTCTTCCTACTCTCAACTCTATCTCGAACCACACGGATCCCTGCATCTTGGTAGATATGTACAGCAAAGTGATGCTATCATCCCTCGACGTCATAGCACCATTAAAAATAAGAAAGAGCAAACCTCGCAAAAACATGTGAACTCCTGGTTCTCGCCTCACTTAAAAGCTATCAGACAAGAAAAACGGTGATGCGAAAAAAACTGGAGGCTAGACCCTTCAGAGACTAATAAAAACAACTTAAGTAAATTAGCTACCCTCTACAAAAAAGAGATCATCCTAGCCAAACAAACTTCATACAACCTCAGGATTTCTCAAGCTAAGTCCAATAATTCTGAAAGAGGTAGAATCCCCCATCCAAGCACCTGACTCCTGCCTTGAGGATAAAAATTGGTGCACAGGCACCTAAAACGCTCTGGCCAATAATATAACAACCCTCCAGACCAAGATCAATAATAAAAAACACGCTCCCCACCACCTCTATATCTAGTAACACTAGTGTGTTAGCACCGCAAACTGTCTTGCCTCCACTTGCCATGCCCATTCCCCACTTAAACTTTCATAAAGTATCTACCAAAGAGGTTGAAAAAGTCATCCTCACCCTTAAACCTTCGAACTGCCACGGTGACGTATGCCCAGCACAATTGATAAAAAGATGCTGCTCGCAAACTTTCCCCATTCATTACCAAACTTATAAATGTTTCCTTCACCTCAGGAACCATACCCAACAATTTAAAACAATCTTGGGTCCTCCCACTCCTTAAAAAACAAAACTTAGATCCCTCCATCCCTACCAACTACCGTCCCATCACCACAGTGCCATTTCTTCTTAAAATCCTTGACAAAATAGCATACTTACAAATTCAACATTTCCTTGAACACAATCACCTCTTAGGAGTCAGACAGTCAGGTTTCAGACCCCAACATGGTACTGAGACAGTGCTAATAGATCTTAAGGCACAAATAGATGAGCTGAGAGACAAAGGCAAGATGGCACTACTGCTACTCCTTGATCTCTCAGCAGCATTTGATCTGGTTGACCATAAGATCCTCTGCAACCATTTAGAGTCAGCAGCCCATTTTTCCCAAGAGGCAATTGACTGGATCCAGTCTTTTCTCAATAACAGAAAACTGCGAGTCTTCTCCCCGTTAGCAGCTGCTGACCTCATGCCCATTACTTGCGGTGTGCCATAAGGTTCCTGTGACTCTCCTACTCTGCACAACATCTTCACAAAGCCCCTTTTCGATGATCTTGATGGTCTGGGTATCACCTACACAAACTACGCTGATGATACTCAGATCCTCATCCCGTTGACGGGGATTATGACAAGGTTTTGACCTTGGTACACAGAGTATACCTCATCATCCAGGCATGGATGGCTTCACATGGTCTATGCCTGAATGATGACAAAACTGAACTGCTCATCCTAGGCACGACATCCAACCTTAACAAACTAGGCCAGAACTATTCCTCATTCGAAATTGACAATAACATCATCGCGGTAGCTAAGGAGGTCAAAACCCTTGGCTTCCATCTTGACTCTACCTTAACTTTCAAAAAACAAGTAAACACTGTGGCTTCCGCTACCTCCTATACCTATGAACTTATCAGAGCAGCCAAACCCTTCCTCTCTTCCAACAACTGCTTTACTTTAGCCAGAGCCTTGATCCTGTCCAAACTGGACTATTGTAAAGCTCTCTACGTAGGCAGCAACAAATACATTACGAATAAGATTCAAATCTTGCAAAACAATGCCTTAAGAGCAGCCTTAAATCTCCCGAAGAAAGCACATATTTCAGATATTAGAAGATCTGTCAACTGGCTCTCCACGAAAGACAAGATTCTCCTTAAATCTCTCTCCCTGACACACAAATGTCTTCATCTCTCTGCCCCACAATACCTTATCACGAGATTCACTAGGCAAGTATCATGCCGCCCCTCTAGAAAGGCCAACTCCAACCTTCTACTGGTGCCAAGATTTAAATGTCCAGGGGGAGTAGCTTTCCTGTAAAAGCAGCACAACATTGAAACTCCTTACCGCTGGCCCTAAGGGAAGACCTCCCTTACTTACAATTTAGATCCAATCTTATCTCTTGGATCAAGGAACACGACATCTAATGTATGTATCATTGTTCCGCCTTGTTTCAGCTATAATATAAATTTGTAAATTGTGTATATCTTATGTAAATACGTTTTATTATGCTCCTCTTTGTTTCAGCTATAATATAAATCTGCAACTGTATATATTTTATGTAAATATGATTTACTGTACTCTGTTTCCAATGTTGTGAGGTGTCCAGTACTGTAACCTTAACTGGACCCCATCTACAGTGCCTTTTGTAACCTAAGCTATGCAATCCTCTTGCTGCGCCCTGCTATCTCCGGGTTAGGTGCACTTTACAAATAAATAAACAAACAAACAAACAGTTTTTAGGACTGTGCAATTATGTCAGAACGTGGGTATTTGATTATAGTTCTTACACAAGACCATTGTTGAAAGCCCCGAAAAAGGCACAACAAAGTCAGGAAAAGATTGTATGGAGTGAAGAAGTAGAGGAAGGGTTTGATGAGTTAAAAAAGGCAATTTGTACAGCTCCACTTCTAGGGATTCCAAATTATTCTGAGGAATTATTTTTTATTTTTGCACACAAATGCAACAGTCATGACAGCAGTAGTCAAGCAGAGGACTACGCTGGGGTATAAACCTCTAGCATATTACAGTGGGATTTTGGACCCACTAATGAAGAGTCACTTCCCGTGTGAACAATCGTTGGCAGCCGCTGCATTCACTATTGAGAAGTCTACCATTATAGTAATGGGGTGATCCATGACGTTATTTGTCGAACATGCTTTGTTTGCTGTTTTGGAGAAGCCTTAAGGTACACTGACATCTCAAAGAGCTTCTGCTTATGAGGTGGTTATATCGAATCCAGCAATTAAAATAGATAGATGTAAAACGGTGAACCCTGCCACGTTTGTAGCTGAACCACTGGCAGTGGACGAGCAGGCACATGACTGCTCGAATTATGAAGAATTTTATGACGAGATCCCGAGGGTAAAGGAAAACGCTCTAGCAGTGGGGGAAAAATATTTTTATTGATGGTTCTTCAAAAATCAATCAAACTGATGGACACAGATACTGAGGTGCCTCTGGGGTAAAACACATGGCTAACGGAGAACGCGAAGTAATGACAAGTGTACAACTACCGTCTCAGTTCTCAGCACAGGCTGCAGAGTTAGTGGCGCTGATTGTCACGCTCGAGAAACATGCAGACCAGGATGTAACGGTGTACAGTGACTCCGCCTATATGACGTCAACAGTCCACGCAGGGCTAGCACGTTGGAAAAGGAGGGGCTAACCTCTGAGCAGATGGCACTCCAGGATAGCACGCCACCTTATTGGACAGACTTACTACAACTCCCAGTAGCCATTGCAGTAGTTAAGTGCACAGTACACACTAAAAGATCAGACTTTATCTCACACAGAAACCTAGCCACAGACGAAGAAGAAAAAAGAGTTGCATATTTAACTGATATTATGAGCTTTGATACGCCTGATGTGAAAGAGAGAATGTGGTAATGATGATTGTGAATGAAAGCTTTAATCATTTGTTGAAATCACAATTGATGGAAGTTCAAGCTGGAGCCCCACAGGATGAGAAAGACCTGTGGACATGGAGGGGGTGTTCTTATCCCCTTCTGAGGCACTTTGGCGACAGGAAAGCACTGGTAAAGCAGTGATGCCTGTAGCCTTGTTAAGGGTGGCGTTGGAACAGCTGCACTACCCTCTGCATTTCACTGGAGAAAGCCTCGCAGCAACTATTGTGGAGGACTGGTTTGTACCAAATTTGTTGGAACACGTTGCTTTTTATGTAGTAAATTTCATCATACATCAAATGTATACTGCTGGGCACACATTGTGAACAGTTAGAGGAGTTATCCCTCACCCAAATGGTCCTTTTGAGCATTCATATATTGATTATGTTGATATGATGATGGTCTGTAATGGATATAGGTATATGATAGTGGTGGTGTGCCCCTTTTCTAGGTGGATCGAGGCCGGTCCATGCACACACCCAGATGCCACTTGCACCGCAAAGTTTTTAGTTTGGAAAGTATTTCCTAGATGGGGAATATGTGAGGTATGGAGATCAGATAATGGTCTACATTTTGTGAAAGAAATGTTTGAGCAAATTAGCTTATTGCTCAGCATAAAACATATGTTTTCTTCTGCTTATCACCCGCAAGCAAATGGAATATGTGAGAGACTCAACAGTCTGCTCAAAGAGAGGATAGTCAAACTAAAGTTGACATTGAAAAAAGGATGGCTGCATTGCCTGCCTCTAGCATTATATGCGTTGAGGAATCAACCAGGCTTTGACCATCACCTCACACCCCATGAACTAGTAACGGGGAGATGAATGAGAATGTAACGCTCACCTGATTCCCACAGAGACGCTGACCCGAACTGGACTGCTACCGTTTCTTCTATCGTGAGGCGCAGGGCCCGGAAGATGCTCTGGACGGGGCCTCCGAATTTGGATTGCCTGGCTTGTAGAGTAAGTTTTCTTAGGTATTGTAAAGATGAGCTCTCCATCCTGCATCAGGTGCAGGGGTGCGTAAAATCCAGTTACGTCACTGGATGGGAACTAGTTGCGGACACTGTCTCCTTTCATCTCTCCTGCGGTAGCCGTAAGTATGAGTGTCTTTTCTCCACTGGAGCCGGGGCCCAGAAACCTAAAGCAGGTAAGTCTCTTGGTGAGTATTTGTTCTCCGTGCTTAGTTAGTGCTCACCATGTATTCCTCTTATGCAGGTGCTGGGATGTAGCTGGCATGGTAGCCGCGGTGGAGGAAGGTAAGTGAAAGAAAAGCGACTGCTTACTTCTAATGATTGTCTTTTTCTGCTTACAGGTGCTGAGATGCTGCCGGCAACACAGCCGCTGTCGCGCGTGATGAGGCACGTAAGTAAGTGGAAGAAATGTGAACACTTAAGAGCTGGCACCTATAATGACTGTCTTTTTCTGTTTTTCAGGTGCCGAGATGCTGCCGGCGTCGTGGCCGCGGTGGAGTTCGGCGAGGCCACGGATGGGTAAGGCAAGGCGGCGCGGCTGCGAGCGTTTGAGAGCGCTGCTAATCTTGTACCTTTCCTTTGCAGGATCGTCGGAGGTAGGATTGCTGAGGCCGGATTCCGGTAAGTATAATTTCTAAAGCTCACCTTCTCTTTTCTTGTCTGTTTGCAGGTGTTCTGGGTGCTGGCGGGCGTGTCAGAAGCCAGGATGCAGGAGCCGACTCGGTGAGCGTCCTGCTGCTGATGCAGAATAACACGAAGCACGTGTATTCCATCGGGCGTGGTTTAAATAGCAGAGAAGTGCTTCAGGTGTGTGTTCTTCCACCGGCCCCACCCAGGTAAGAAAAGAGTTCCTGAATAGAGGAAATAGTTCCTCCCAGCCCTGATGGATGGGGACTTCAGCCAGACTGTATTGTTCTGGGTAAGTATGCAGCATGGTCTGCCTCAGGTACGTCCACCCAAGCATTATTACACAGTTTATCAATATGGCGCCGGGACTGAAGTCCTTTATGAGCCTGGCGCCAAGGGCGCCAGGACACGGTCCAAAGGGCCCCTGTAGGGGTCTGCTGGGTCCAGAGATGTGGAAGAAGGGCCTGCTTCCGGGGGCGCTGGGCCAGTCCTGGCTCCTCGGGAGTAGTGCTCTTGACAGCACCCCCCCTCAAGGCCCCTCCCAAAATTGTCTTCCCCGGGGGTTTTGGTTTACCCGGAAAGGTTCGGTGAAATTTCTTGATTAGACGAGGAGCATGGACGTGGTCATAGGGTTCCCATGACCTCTCTTGAGGCCCGTAACCCTTCCAGTCAATCAGGTAGAACAGCTTTGATCTGATGATCTTAGAGTCCAAAATGTTTTTAATCTCGAATTCAGGTTCTCCATTCACTTGAATTGGTTCTGGAGGTTTGGTTAGTCTGGTTCCAGATTGCATGGGTTTCAAAAGCGATACGTGAAAAACAGGATGTATTCGCATATGAGCTGGCAATCCTAGTTTAACGGCCACTGGGTTTATTATGGCCGTAACTGGATATGGCCCTAGATATTTGGGATTAAAAGTGCGAGGTCTTTTGAGTGATAAGTGTTTGGTGGACAACCAGACCTGGTCCCCAATCTGGTATTGTGGGGCCTTGCTTCGGTGTTGATCTGCTCCTCTCTTGTACCTTTCTTTAGCTTGTTGTAAATGTGCAGCAGCTTCTTTGAAGGCTTTGGGAATAGCAGTGTGTAACTGATCCACAGCGGGTGTTCCAAGATCTTGAGGTGGATCAAGGTTGGAAGTTCGAGGATGAATTCCATACAAAGTGTAGAAGGGGCTTTGCCCGGTTCCAGAGTGAACTGAATTATTGTATGCATACTCAGCTATCCAAAGGATGTCCTTCCAGTTGCTCTCTGACTGTTGTAGCATGCATCGTAAATATTGTTCGAGAGTCTGGTTAGTTCTTTCAGTTTGACCATCGGTCTGGGGGTGATGGCTGGTTGAGAGTCTTACATCGATTTGAGCCAATTGACAGCAACTACGCCAAAAATGGGAAATAAACTGGCTTCCTCTATCTGAGATTAGTACCGATGGGAATCCGTGTAACCGGACAATGTTTTCAAGGAATTCTCTGGCTAGTACCGAAGCTGAGGGTAAGCCTTTTAACGGAATAAAGTGGGCCACCTTGGAAAACAAATCCACAATAACAAGAATAGTGTTGTACCCGGAGCAGGAGGGTAAGTCTGTGATAAAATCCATAGAAAGGGTGTGTCAGGGAGACAGTGGAATGTCTAATGGTTGGAGAAGACCAGCCGGTCTTTTCTTTTGACCCTTGTTTTGAGCGCACACACCACAGGACATCACAAATTCTTTTATGTCTTTTCTCCACGAAGGCCACCAGAATTGTCTTCTCACTTTCTCTTCTGTTTTGGCAATGCCAGGGTGGCCCTCTATCAATGAATCGTGATAGCAGGAGATTACTTGCCTTTGCAAATCGGCGTGTGGTAGGAATAATCGTCCTCGGAAATAAGGCAAGTCATTGTTTAAAGTGAAATCCATTCCTTTTTGTAGCCAGTTCTGCAAGTCTGTTGGGTTCAGAAATTGTTTAACTTTTGTCTCAATGTCCTCGATGGATTGTGAAGAAATCAGGCCCAAGATCCTTTGTTCAGGAATTATTGGTACAGGCTCTGGGTTGACAATGGTGTCTCCCATTCCAATCCGGGAAAGAGCATCTGCTTTGCCATTTTTGCTGCCGGGGCAGTAAGTGATCACAAAGTCAAATTCGGCAAAGAACAGGGCCCAGCAGAGCTTTCGAGAGGATTGAGCTTTGGCGGTTTTCAGATACTGTAAATTCCAATGATCGTTGATCACAGTGATGGTGTGTCTGGCCCCAAGGATATAATGACGCCAGGCCTTAAAGGCGGATTTAATAGTTAACAGTTCCTTGTCTGTGATGGCGTAGTTAACCTCAGGCGCCGAGAATTTTCGAGACCAGAACGCCACGGGATGTAATTGGTTAGTCTCTGGGTCTCTTTGTGAGAGGACCGTTCCCATTTCTAAGCTGGATGCGTCGGTTTCGACGATATAAGGGAGATCTGGGCGTGGGTGCTTCAGTATTGGCGCAGAAGTAAACTTGGCTTTTAGCTCTTGGAAGGCTTGTTCAGCTTCTTCAGACCACTCAAAACATTTATTCTTTCTTAAGAGAGCCGTGATGGGTTGTACCACTCGTGAAAACTCCGGAATGAATCTGCGATAAAAATTGGCAAAGACTAACATGCTCAGAACGCCTTTTACAGAAGTAGGTGATGGCCATTTGAGAATAGCGTCCACCTTTCGCAAGTCCATGTGGACGCCTTTGGGTGTCAGGATAAAACCCAGAAATTCGACTTCAGTGGCATGGAAAACACATTTTTCAAGTTTGGCAAATAGTTTGTGTTGGCGAAGTTTTTCAAGTACTGTTCTAACATGATTTTGGTGATCTGCTTCCGAAGAGGAGTAAACAAGAATGTCATCTATGTAGACGACAACACAGACGTCAATGAGCTCCCTGAGGACATCATTCATAAAATATTGGAAGGCGGCCGGTGCATTGCATAGTCCGAAAGGCATCACTTGGTACTCAAATAACCCATATTTAGTGCGAAACGCCGACTTCCATTCATCGCCTTCCTTGAGCCGTACCAAGTGATAAGCCCCCCATCGGTCTAGTTTTGTATATATGCAAACATCCTTCACCTGGTCAAGGAGTTCTGGGATCAGAGGTAAAGGGTATCTGATTTTTACCGTTATCTGATTCAGAGCGAGGTAGTCTATACAGGTTCTGAGGTCACCTTCTTTTCTTGGCACGAAGAACAGAGCCGAGGATGCAGGGGACTTCGATGGACGAATAAAACCATTGGCCAAGTACTGGTCCAGGTACTGTCGCAGGTGAAGGTTCTCGGGCTCGGTAAGGGCGTAGATCCTGCTGCAAGGAGGAGTTGCACCGGGTAGTAGATCTATCTGGCAATCGTATGACCTGTGGGGCGGTAAGGTGTTAGCCTGTTCCTTTTGGAAAACATCTTGAAACTCTCGATACTCTAGCGGTAATTGCAAACTGTCGGCCGTTACTGACACTAGGCCAATGTCTGATCGTAGATAGCTGGTTTGTGCACACTCTGGGAACGTTATCGTCTTTGCTCGCCAATCAATCTGAGGATTGTGTTTTTCCAACCAAGGGATTCCCAGAATTATTTGAAATTGCGGAGCCTTTATCACGTCGAACACTATTACCTCCCGATGCCCGTCTTGGCCTAGTAATGTCACTTCAGTAGTGGTATGGGTTACCGGCCCGGAGGCGATCTCAGTCCCATCCACAGTGGTGATGACATCTTTAACAGCTTTTGGGCAAAGAGGTAGGT
The DNA here is from genome assembly GCF_040938575.1 of Ambystoma mexicanum. Lineage (NCBI taxonomy): Eukaryota > Metazoa > Chordata > Amphibia > Caudata > Ambystomatidae > Ambystoma > Ambystoma mexicanum. The sequence goes on along the minus strand of NC_090925.1, from coordinate 1,262,853,116 downwards.
TCATCCTGGAAGCCAACTCGCGGTCCACGTGATTTCCTATAGCTCCACTGTCCACGTATGCCTTAATTGCATGCAATCTTTCTGGCTGCTTCGGATTTACGAGGACCATTGGCATAATGAAGTGCGAGGTCAAAGAACTAGTTTTTAAGCTCGGCAAGCGGACCTCTACGCTTGTCGGGCAAGGTCGTTTCCCGGTTCAGACTTTTCGGAATTCTTGTCGGAAGCTCCTACGGTCTTCTTAGGTGGTTTTACAGGGCAGTCTCGAAGGAAATGTCCCGAGTTCCCACAATAGACACACAGTTGCATTTGCCGTCTTCTGTCACGCTCTTTCTGGGTTAAGGGGCCCTTTACAACCCAAATCTGCATAGGTTCGGTGCCATCAACACTTTTGGAGTTGCTCTGAGTCTTAGTGAAGATTTGGGTTTCAAACCTGGATCGATCCGCCTTCCTGTTTTGAAGCCTGTGATCTAATTGGACCACCAAATCAATATAATCTGAACAGTCCTGAGGTGGATTTACGACCTGGGCCAGGACGTCTTTGAGTTCACCGCGTAGACCTCGGTGAAATAGCGTGATTCTTTTCTCCTCGGGCCATCCAGTTTCCACAACTAACCTATTGAAGGATGCAATGTAGGCTAAGAGATCCTGGTTGCCCTGTCGTAGGGAAAGGAGTTCATTGTCCAGGGCCTGCCCCTGGGAATGCCTTGCAAAAAGTCTTTCCATACTCGCCTGGAAGGCTTGGAAATTCCGAAGGATTAGATCATCTTGTGTAACCAGTGGAATTGACCAATCGGCGGCACTGCCGCTAAGATACGAAAGTACAAATGCTACCTTGGTCTGGTCATTCGGGAAGGCCGCGGGCCTGCAGAGAAAGTCCAATCGGCATTGATTTATGAACACTGCAAATCTTTTAGGGTCTCCAGCAAAACGTTCAGGTGGTGCCAGTGGCACATTTCCAGGTAGGTTGATTTGAACGGGATTGGTTGAAGTAACTGGGGTAAAATTCCCCCCTGGATTGGGCAGAGGGGTTTGCCCCACTTGGCTCTGTAATAACTGTCTGGCAAGGTCGTCAGTTAGTTCCTTTGACACTATTAACTCTCTCCTGAGGGCGTTCGTCTCCTGGCGAGCAGCATGAACTTCAGCCCTTAATTCCCCCAGTAGCTGGGCCAGTTGATCTGTATCAGAAGTTTCCATAGCGCCTGGGTAGGAAATTATTGGTAGGCTTCGCGTTCTGTAACGCTCACCTGATTCCCACAGAGACGCTGACCCGAACTGGACTGCTACCGTTTCTTCTATCGTGAGGCGCAGGGCCCGGAAAATGCTCTGGACGGGGCCTCCGAATTTGGATTGCCTGGCTTGTAGAGTAAGTTTTCTTAGGTATTGTAAAGATGAGCTCTCCATCCTGCTTCAGGTGCAGGGGTGCGTAGATTCCGGTTACGTCACTGGATGGGAAATAGTTGCGGACACTGTGTCCTTTCGTCTCTCCTGCGGTAGCCGTAAGTATGAGTGTCTTTTCTCCACTGGAGCCGGGGCCCAGAAACCTAAAGCAGGTAAGTCTCTTGGTGAGTATTTGTTCTCTGTGCTTAGTTAGTGCTCACCATGTATTCCTCTTATGCAGGTGCTGGGATGTAGCTGGCGTGGTAGCCGCGGTGGAGGAAGGTAAGTGAAAGAAAAGCGACTGCTTACTTCTCATGATTGTCTTTTTCTGCTTACAGGTGCTGAGATGCTGCCGGCGACACAGCCGCTGTTGCGCGTGGTGAGGCACGTAAGTAAGTGGAAGAAATGTGGCCGCTTTAGAGCGGGCACCTCTAATGACTGTCTTTTTCTGTTTTTCAGGTGCCGAGATGCTGCCGGCGTCGTGGCCGCGGTGGAGTTCGGCGAGGCCACGGGTGGGTAAGGCAAGGCGGCGCGCCTGCGAGCGTTTGAGAGCGCTGTTAATCTTGTACCTTTCCTTTGCAGGATCGTCGGAGGTATGATTGCTGAGGCCGGATTCCGGTAAGTATAATTTCTAATGCTCGCCTTCTCTTTTCTTGTCTGTTTGCAGGTGTTCCGGGTGCTGGCGGGTGTGTCAGGAGCCAGGATGCAGGAGCCGACTCGGTGAGCGTCCTGCTGCTGATGCAGAATAACGCGAAGCACTTGTATTACATCGGGCATGGTTTAAATAGCAGAGAAGTGCTTCAGGTGTGTGTTCTTCCACCGGCCCCACCCAGGTAAGAAAAGAGTTCCTGAATAGAGGAAATAGTTCCTCCCAGCCCTGATGGCTGGGGACTTCAGCCAGACTGGATTGTTCTGGGTAAGTATGCAGCATGGTCTGCCTCAGGTACATCCACCCAAGCATTATTACACAGTTTATCAATATGAGCCCGGCGCCTATGGCGCCGGGACTGAAGTCCTTTATGAGCCTGGCGCCAAGGGCGCCAGGACACGGTCCAAAGGGCCCCTGTAGGGGTCTGCTGGGTCCGGAGATGTGGAAGAAGGGTCTGCTTCCGGGGGCGCTGGGCCAGTCCTGGCTCCTCGGGAGTAGTGCTCATGACAGAGAACGCCTCTCACTCCTCCATCGAGGACTAGAAGTGATGCCCAGACAACAGCATAATTGTTAGGAGATGAGCTATGTGCCTACTTAACATGTATGACCACAAGTATCTCTGTCATTTCAGAACAAGCCAAGCGAACGGGGTGTCAGTCTCAGAACACAGATGAAGGCCATTCAACAGCGGGACCTGAAAAACAACCTGTACCCAGACTATTCCCATGTGACACAGCTTTAATTATGAATTTCACACGAAAGTGAAACGAGCCAAGGCTTAACGGCTCTTTCATAGTGGAGGGCGTTAGCCGATCAGCAGCGAGTATACTAGGGAGACGTGCATGGATACATCTGGGAGATGTTAAAGTCTATGCTGGAGAAAGCACCACACCCCCACCCCATTTGAAAGCAAGTCACAGAGACAACGTTCAGCATGTGCAGACTAGATCAATGATGAGGAAGAAGGACGCAGAGACTGCCAAGTAGGCAGAGGGGAAGTGTGCGCATTGGACTGTGGTTCTTCCGAGACATTCTTTGTAGCTGATAAGCAAGGAGTGAAAAAGCTATTGTTCTTGAGCCACAGGAGTTTGCTGAACGTGGATTGTGAGGCATTTTTAACGACTGGAAGAGGGAGCAGTGCCACAATTTTCTCTTTGGGGGCACCCATGGTGGTGTCCAATGGCAACATTCATCAGATCCTTTTTGCTGTTTTCCTCTTCATTCTTCGTGCATATCCTACGCTGGTTGGGAGAACTATAGACATTTGCCTGTTTCTGCAAGATCATAAAAATGGTCCTATTGTGAGGAGACTGCTCGCAGCTAACATAGAGCAGATCCTCCAGCTATCTGAGTTCTATACAGAAAGTGCAGATGGTCCTGTCTGATGAAGACACTCACAAACTACTTGGATTGATCCTTCATTTTCTGATCCACAAACATCCTTATCTTGTTGGACGATTTACTAACACTTGTGTATTTCTGAGGGATCCCAGGAATTGACCTGCAATAAATTGCCTGATACATGAGATTCGCAAAGAGATCCGTCTGCTGCCTGAGCACCTGACAAATTTGCCTGATTAAAATTGTTTTTTCCTTCCTTAAAAGTAATCACAGGCAAAATGGGTAACATTGATAGCAATGATTATAATGTGGCAAACAACAAGAGAACACAGCGACGTGCAAAAAGCCACTGTTGCTGGGGATGGATGTACTGGTAAATATTTCATAAATGTATTATATTTATCGTCATTCTTTTGGTTCTCACGATACACACTGTTTATTACATGGGTCCAAAGAGAGCTGTGGTTCCTGTGTATCTTCCTATGCAGAAGGAAGGTACACATCTAGCAAGTATGCGAAAGCCAAGGCCCTTTGTGATCGTTCCTGCACATGTAGCACATGTATAGACACTGATTTTACTGACAAGTGTTCCTATGATTCCCCCAGTAAGAAGGAACTATGCAGACATTCTTCATGAGATGATTATAAAAGCTCATGAGGCAAGAAAGAGACCTAAGAGAAGTACAAGGGAGGATGATCATGACTGGAATGATTATCTAGACAGTACAGCACATTTGGGGAATGACATGTGCTATCAGCACAAGAAAGAGGTAGGAAGGAGAACCTCAGAGGAGGAATGCTATGTGTGTGCACTCCTGTATGGTATGGGAATATCTAAGATATTCATAGCTGTTGAAGTAGATGTCGAGACAGCACATTGTCTATCTCATATTGCACTCTGCCGAGCAAGAGGTCAATTCATGGGCCGAATAGCATCCTTGGTGTAGGCAACATAATGGATAGCTCCAGATGAAGATGATTATGTTCAAGACACAAAGACAAGAGCACATACCAGAAATCATGTGATAAGATATGAACAACCTGGAGTGAAAGGAGCTGGAATTAGATGGAAAGTAAACAGACGACTTGAAAGTCTAGGAACATCTGCAGAAGAAATCCGAAGATGGAAGAACAGAGGCCAAATGCAGATTTAGGGGTCAGTATTTTCTCCAGGTGGATGGGAGGAAGGAGTAGTTATTTGCAGAGCGTGGGTAGTAATTGTTTGCTATAAACCAACTATTGACATTGTAGAGAATGGATGCAAAACTTTATGGTCAAGACTTGCTAAACTACTAACGTGGGTCAAAGAAAAAGGAGGGCCCTTACAGATAGTGCCTCTGGACAGTGCAAAGCTCTGTTTTAGAAACAATGGCACAAGAAAAGTTGGAAAGAATCAAATTTGTGGTTGAGTCTTCGATTTACCAGGAATGAAGGACAGGACAGCAGTGATAAGGGATCACTACTGTGCCTGTAGATCCAGAGCTTATATGAAGCTGCCCATAGATTGGGGAGAACGATGTTCTATGGTAAACATCCATGTTCCTGCATTGGTGATTCCTAAAAGTGACTTGAACATTGGTGACTTTCCAAAGGCAGATGCTCACCTGAGGAAAAAGAGGTCTACTGAGCTGATAAATCGAATGAAGAGAGAGAACAATTTTTCAGCCAAGTCAATAGAAGCTTTTGATTCCATTCCATATGAACACAGTTTATTCAGTCAGACTTCATCGATATTCATGATAATCGTTATGCCAAGGATTCAGACAGGAGCAAATACCTGTAACGCTCACCTGGTTCCCTCGGAGGCGCTGGTGTTGACTGGGCGGTGAAAACCTCTTCAACGTTAGGCGTAGGATTCGTTTGGCTCCCGGATTTGACCCCTTTCTCACCGAAAGCTTGACCTGCAGAGTGAGGTGTCTGCAAGTGGAAAATCAAGGTATTAGTGGCTGGAAGGTTGGGAGAAGTTCTTAGCCCCTCTCTCCCTCTCTTCCTGTGGTACTCGGGTGATTGTTGTGCTCACCTTAAGTAAGTGAATGCTGAGCTCTCCATCCTGCGTCTTGTGCAGGGGCGCTGGATCCAGTTACTTCACTGGATGTGAGTTCCGCCTCTTGATTGCAGAGGGTAGTTGAGAGCGAAGCCGCCGTTTGCTGCACGAGCGTGACTTGTAAGTATTAGAGTTCTCTTTAGATTGCTCTCTTCAAATGTCTTTTTCCCTAATGTCTATGTCTTTTACTTTTCAGATGCTGTCGATGCCAAAGAAGATGCTCTCCCCGATTCGTGGCAGAGAGCGTAACCAGAAGATGATGAATTCGAAGGCACGTAAGTAGGAAGGCTGCTTTGGGGCCGTAGAATGCACCTTAATGTCCCCTTTTGTCTCTACAGGTGCCGGAATGCAGTGCGAGCAAGGTTGGAGCAAGCGCAACACAGGTAAGCAGTATTGTAACCAAGCGTTACTAACCAATGTTCTTTGTCTTTGCAGGCCCGATGCCGGACGAGAAATGCAGAAAAAACGTCTTGGATGCTGCCGATGGATCGGGTGAGTTGAAGCGCTAACTTTGCCTTTGTCTAACCTGTGCCTTTTGTATTGCAGGAGCCGCTGAAGATTGAAGATTGTTTCCCAGCAGGTAATTTTCGTAATTACAGGATCCGGAGCTGAACATTCGCTGGAGCTGACACGGTGAGCGTCCTGCTGCAGATGCAGAATAACGCGAAGCATGTGGTACCAATCGGGTGTGGTTTAAATAGCCCATAGGAGTGCTTAGGTGTCTCCTTCCACAGCAGCCTCGCCCAGGTAAAAGAGTTCCTGCTTCCAGAAGGGTTCCAGCAGCAATGATCCAGGGAGTGGTGCCTGCCCCACCCAGAAGGAAAAGTAGTCCCTGCCAGAAGAGAGTAAAGCATCATCTTGCTGGTAAGTAAGCAGCATGGTCTGCTCCAGGTAGGTTCACCCAAGCACCTTTACACTTGATATGAGCCCGGCGCTTCCTGTGCCGGGACGGATCTTTACTATGAGCCTGGCACCACCGGTGCCAGGACAAGGTCCAAAAGGTCCCTATTGGGACTTGCTGGTGCCGATAAGACATGTTATGAGCCTGCTTCCAAGGATGTTGGGTAGGTCCTGACTCCTTGAAAGCAGTGGTCATGACAGCACCCCCCCTCAAGGCCCCTCCCAAATTCGTCTTCTCCGGGGGTTTTGGTTTATCAGGAAAAGTTTGATGAAACTTCTTAACCAGACGGGGTGCATGAACATGTTCCGACGGTTCCCAAGATCGTTCCTGGGGGCCATAACCTTTCCAGTCAATCAGATAGTATAATTTAGATTTGGAAATCTTGGAGTCTAATATGTCTTGTATTTCGAATTCTAGTTCTCCGTCCACAAGAATAGGGTCTGGAGATTTTGTCAAACGGGTTCCAGGTTGCATGGGTTTCAGTAGTGAGATGTGGAAAACTGGATGTATGTTCATATGGGCAGGTAGGCCCAATTTAACCGCCACTGGATTGATTATGGCAGTGATTGGGTAAGGCCCCAAGTACGCGGTCCTTTTAGGGGTAAATGTTTGGTGGATAGCCAGACCTGATCTCCCACAAGATATTGAGGAGCTTCCTTTCGATGTAGATCCGCACACTTCTTGTATTGCTCCTTGGCCTGCTTGAGGTGAGATGTGGCCTCTTTAAAGGCGTGAGTGATTGTTGAATGCAGATGATCTACAGCGGGTGTTCCAAGAGTCTGAGGTGGGTCAAGATTTGAGGTGCGAGGGTGGATTCCATATGAAAGAAAAAACGGAGTTTTTCCAGTTCCGGCGTGGACTGGATTATTATAAGCGTACTCCGCAATCCAGAGAATGTCTTTCCAAGTGCCCTCTGATTGTTGTAACATGCAGCGTAGATACTGTTCCAAGGTTTGGTTGGTCCTCTCGGTCTGCCCGTCGGTCTGGGGATGGTGGCTGGTCGAAAGCCTTATGTCAATTTGGGCTAGGCGACAACAACTCCGCCAGAAGTGGGAAATAAACTGACTCCCTCTATCTGAGATTAAAACTGAAGGAAAGCCGTGCAACCGAACAATGTTTTCAAGGAATTCTGGGGCCAAAATTGGAGCTGTTGGTAACCCTTTCAATGGGATGAAATGAGCCATTTTCGAGAATAGGTCCACAATCACTAAGATTGTATTAAATCCGGAGCATGGTGGTAAATCCGTGATGAAGTCCATGGAGAGAGTATGCCATGGGTGTGGAGGAATGTCTATTGGATGTAGGAGGCCTGCTGGTTTCTCCTTCTGGCTTTTGCTTTGAGCGCACACACCACAGGAATTAATGAAATCCTTAATGTCCTTTCTCCAAGACGGCCACCAGAAATGTCTTTTTATCTTTTCCAATGTTTTGGTAATGCCGGGATGTCCTTCCATTAAGGAGTCATGGTAACAAGAGATCACCTGTCTTTGTAAATCGGTACATGGTAGATATAATCTTCCTCGAAAGTATAGTAGGTTCTTATCCATTGTGAAATCATTTCCCTTGAGTTGCCAGTCTTGCACTTCTGCTGGAGTCAGAAGATCTTTAACTTTAGCTTCAATGTCTTCAATGGATTGTGCATCTATCAAACCCAGGATTCTCTTTTCCGGAATTATGGATACGGGTTTAGGATTGGTCGTGAGTTCATCTACTCCAATTCGGGAGAGAGCATCTGCTTTTCCATTCTTGTTGCCTGGTCGGTAAGTTATCACAAAGTCGAATTCGGCGAAAAACAATGCCCAGCGAAGCTGTCTAGAGGATTGAGCTTTGGCTGATTTAAGGTACTGTAAATTACGATGATCCGTGATGACGGTGACTGTGTGTCGGGCTCCCAAGAGATAATGCCGCCAAGCTTTAAAGGCGGACTTGATAGCCAAAAGTTCCTTATCTGTAATGGTATAGTTGATTTCAGGAGCTGAAAATTTGCGGGACCAAAATGCCACTGGGTGTAACTGATTTGTTTCCGGGTCTCTTTGCGAAAGTACTGCTCCCATTGCGAGACTGGAAGCATCAGTCTCTACTATATAGGAAAGTTCCGGGCGAGGATGTTTTAGAACTGGAGCCGAGGTGAATTTTGTTTTTAGTTCCTGAAAAGCTTGTTCAGCCTCTGTAGACCATTCGAAACGTTTATTCTTTCTGAGGAGGGCTGTAATGGGTTGGACTACTCGAGAAGACTCTGGGATAAATCTTCGATAAAAGTTGGCGAAGCCCAACATGCTTTGAACTCCTTTCACTGACGTTGGTGAGGGCCACTTAACGATAGCGTCCACTTTTCTTGAGTCCATGTGGGCTCCATTAGGTGACAAAATAAATCCCAAAAATTCGACCTCCGTGACGTGAAAAACGCATTTTTCCAATTTTGCAAAGAGTCTGTGTTTTCGGAGCCGCTCCAATACTGCGGTGACATGTTTTCGATGTTCCGCCTCAGAGGACGAGTAGACCAGAATGTCATCAATATAGACAACTACACATACGTCAATGAGCTCTCTGAGGACGTCATTCATAAAATACTGAAAGGCTGCCGGAGCGTTGCAAAGCCCAAAGGGCATTACTTGATACTCGAACAGTCCATATTTAGTACGAAAGGCCGTCTTCCATTCATCGCCCTCTTTTATTCGTACTAAATGGTAAGCTCCTCTGAGGTCCAGCTTTGTGTAGATACAGGCACTTTTAACCTGGTCAAGAAGTTCAGGGATCAATGGTAACGGATTTCTGTTCTTAATCGTAATCTGGTTCAGGGCACGGTAATCTATGCATGTTCTTAGGTCTCCCTCTTTTTTTGGCACGAAGAACAAAGCTGAAGAGGCTGGGGACTTCGAGGGACGGAAAAATCCATTAGTCAAGTACTGGTCCAAATACTGCCTTAGGTGAAGATTTTCAGGTTCTGTGAGGGCATAAATTCGACTGCATGGAGGAGTGGATCCTGGAACCAAGTCGATTTGGCAGTCGTATGATCTGTGAGGAGGCAGCGAATTAGCTTGATCTTTCCGAAAGACATCCTGAAATTCCCGGTATTCAGGAGGCAGGTGAGGACTCTCAGAAGCAGTTGCAGCTAGCTTCGTGGAGGGCTGCGGATAACAGGTAGGTGCGCATTCTGGAAACGGATTGTCTTTGCTCGCCAATCAATTTGAGGATTGTGTTTCTCCAGCCAAGGGATTCCCAGGATAACTTGAAACTGTGGAGCCTTGATCACGTCAAACACGATTTTCTCTTGATGTCCATCTTGGCTTACCAACGTCACTTCCATGGTGGTGTGAGTAACTGGTCCGGAAGCTATTTCCGTACCATCCACGGTGGTGATAACGTCTTTCACTGACTTAGGACAAAGAGCTAGATTCATCCTGGCGGCCAATTCACAGTCCACGTAATTGCCGATTGCGCCACTATCTATGTATGCTTTAATGGCATGCATACGATTGGGTTGTTCCGGACTCACGAGGACCATGGGCATGGTAAAATGCGAGGTCAAAGAACTGGTTTTAACACTCGGCAAGCGGACCTCTACACTTGTCGGGCGAGGTTGTTTTCCGACTCTGAACTTTTGGCACCCTTATCGGAAGCTCCTACTGTCTTCTTCTTTGGTTTCACTGGGCAATCTTGGAGGAAGTGCCCTGAATTCCCGCAATAGAGGCACAATTGCAGTTGTCTTCTCCTTTCTCTTTCCTTTTGGGTTAGAGGTCCTTTCACCACCCCAATCTGCATGGGTTCCACAGTATCATTTCCTTTAACGGAGCTCTGTGGTCTTGAAAAAACTCGATTCTCAAACCTGGAACGATCGGCTTTTCGATTTTGTATTCTATGATCCAGTTGCACCACCAGATCAATGTATTCGGAACAGTCTTGTGGAGGATTCACCACCTGGGCCAGAACGTCTTTAAGTTCTCCACGAAGGCCTCTATAGAAAAGGGTGATTCTCTTATCCTCAGGCCACCCGGTTTCAACCACTAGTCTGTTAAATGATGCAATGTAGGCCAGAAGATCTTGATTGCCCTGTCGTAGTGAAAGAAGTTCATTGTCCAGGGCCTGTCCCTGAGAATGTCTTGCGAACAATCTTTCCATACTAGCTTGGAAGTCCTGGAAATTATACAGAATAGGGTTATCTTGAGTCACTAAAGGAATAGACCAATCTGCAGCACTGCCGCTAAGATATGAGAGCACGAAGGCCACCTTAGCCTGGTCCGTTGGAAAAGCGGCAGGTCTACACAGAAAGTGCAAACGACACTGATTGATGAACACAGCAAATCTTTTCGGATCACCTGAAAAGCGTTCGGGCGGAGCCAAAGGTACATTTCCTGGTAGATTAATTTGCACCGGATTAGAGGAAGCTGTTGGGGCATGGCTTCCACCAGGGGTAGGCAGAGGAGTCTGTCCCGCTTGGGCTTGTAACAATTGTCTAGCCAAGTCGTCTGTTCACTCCTTAGAAACCAATAGCTCTCTCCTTAGGGCATTTGTTTCCTGGCGAGCTGCGTGTACTTCTGCTCTCAACTCCCCGAGCAACTGGGCCATTGGTCTGTGTCCGAAGTCTCCATTGCGCCTGGGCGGGAAATGTATGGTGAGGTTTCGCGTTCTGTAACGCTCACCTGGTTCCCTCGGAGGCGCTGGTGTTGACTGGGCGGTGAAAACGTCTTCAACGTTAGGCGTAGGATTCGTTTGGCTCCCGGATTTGACCCCTTCCTCACCGAAAGCTTGACCTGCAGAGTGAGGTGTCTGCAAGTGGAAAATCAAGGTATTAGTGGCTGGAAGGTTGGGAGAAGTTCTTAGCCCCTCTCTCCCTCTCTTCCCGTGGTACTCGGGTGATTGTTGTGCTCACCTTAAGTAAGTGAATGCTGAGCTCTCTATCCTGCGTCTTGTGCAGGGGCGCTGGATCCAGTTACTTCACTGGATGTGAGTTCCGCCTCTTGATTGCAGAGGGTAGTTGAGAGCGAAGCCGCCGTTTGCTGCACGAGCGTGACTTGTAAGTATTAGAGTTCTCTTTAGATTGCTCTCTTCAAATGTCTTTTTCCCTAATGTCTATGTCTTTTACTTTTCAGATGCTGTCGATGCCAAAGACGATGCTCTCCCCGATTCGTGGCAGAGAGCGTAACCAGAAGATGATGAATTCGAAGGCACGTAAGTAGGAAGGCTGCTTTGGGGCCGTAGAATGCACCTTAATGTCCCCTTTTTTCTCTACAGGTACCGGAATGCAGTGCGAGCAAGGTTGGAGCAAGCGCAACACAGGTAAGCAGTATTGTAACCAAGCGTTACTAACCAATGTTCTTTGTCTTTGCAGGCCCGATACCGGACGAGAAATGCAGAAAAAACGTCTTGGATGCTGCCGATGGATCGGGTGAGTTGAAGCGCTAACTTTGCCTTTGTCTAACCTGTGCCTTTTGTTTTGCAGGAGCCGCTGAAGATTGAAGATTGTTTCCCAGCAGGTAATTTTCGTAATTACAGGATCCGGAGCTGAAGATTCGCTGGAGCTGACACGGTGACCGTCCTGCTGCAGATGCAGAATAACGCGAAGCATGTGGTACCAATCGGGTGTGGTTTAAATAGCCCATAGGAGTGCTTAGGTGTCTCCTTCCACAGCAGCCTCGCCCAGGTAAAAGAGTTCCTGCTTCCAGAAGGGTTCCAGCAGCAATGATCCAGGGAGTGGTGCCTGCCCCACCCAGAAGGAAAAGTAGTCCCTGCCAGAAGAGAGTAAAGCATCATCTTGCTGGTAAGTAAGCAGCATGGTCTGCTCCAGGTAGGTTCACCCAAGCACCTTTACACTTGATATGAGCCCGGCGCTTCCTGTGCCGGGACGGATCTTTACTATGAGCCTGGCACCACCGGTGCCAGGACAAGGTCCAAAAGGTCCCTATTGGGACTTGCTGGTGCCGATAAGACATGTTATGAGCCTGCTTCCAAGGATGTTGGGTAGGTCCTGACTCCTTGAAAGCAGTGGTCATGACAATACCAAGTGGTTACAGATAACCAGATGGGAATTGTTGCAAACGATTAGCACTACTATAAAGGGTTTCAATGCTATCAAGGAAGAGCTGAGAGCCATACGACTGATGACTCTTCAGAATAGATACGCCCTGGACATGATTACAACTGTGGATAGAGGCGTTTGTGCCAAAATCGGAGAATCATGTTGCACATTTATACCTTCTCATGATGACGAGAATGGCACCTTGACAGAGGCCATAACGTTGTTGATGAAGTTACATGTCCAGATGATAGCTGAAGTGGAAGACATTGCTGATTACAGTTGGTTTGGATCCGTTTTCTCATGGGTTCCACAATGGATGGCGGACATGTTCCAGTTCCTTGGAGCCCTGATAGTGATGGTTTTGCTTGGATTTTGTGTGATCAGGATAATTATCTCACAATGTAAAAATATTGCAAAGAAGGCAGTAGGAATGAAGATCATGATTGAAGGTGAATCAGGTTGGAAGACTAAGGAACTGACAGATGAAGAAATTAGAGAGTACATGAAGACCAGCATTCATGCACCTGAAGGAACAAAGTTCTTGTACTCAAATCACACGACGTATGTGGAGAGATGAATCTACTGCAGTCCAAATGGACATTGCATGCTTATGTCCTAGAATAAAGATGAGCATGTGAAATCAGCAGGATGCCTGAAAGGAGTCATAAAGATATGGGTCCCAAAGAAGCATTTCTTCAGACGCGGATGTCTAGATGTGAAGGATGATTGGAGAGTGGTTGATGAATCACCCAGAGGGGGGAGTGTAGAGGTGGAGACAAGTACCCCCACTCAAAGCTGCACCCCCATGATGCCTATATGTTGGGAGCCAGAGTGTGAGACACGTGCCGTACCAGAGAGAGTACCTATATCGAAAAGAATCTTGGAAGTAAGATACCCATTGAGAAAGCCATATATGCGCTCCTTACAATATGATGGCCATTTTAATTAAGTCCCAGATGAAGTGTGAAAAACTAGAAAAAGAGAAGATTTATGACGTCATGCGAAGCAAAGCTGATGTATCCAGAGAAGAGACAAGAGGCTGAAGAATGCAAGCATTCTATGAAGATCTAAGGAGGAGGTGTTAAAGATGAGCAACATTTCGGGCTTGAGATGAAGATGCTCATGCTACAGAAACGATGAAGAAAACGTCAAGTAATTTTACAATAGTACAGACGCAGTAACACAAGTAGACAAAGTATTCTTAAAGGCTGATTGCGGCGATGCACCAACATATATGCGTAGGAATGTATAGACTATGGATGTTCCACAACGGACTTTAGCAGAGGTTGGCCCCAGTAAATAGACTGGCTTTTTCAGTGTGGCACAGTTGGAAAACGATGCTATACCGGAGGTAGATTCAAGAAGAGCTTGGCTGGCCCAGCACAAGAAAGTCAAGGCCACCGTGAGCTTGGATGTTCATGCAGTAGCAACAAAATATGTGAGAAGAACAAACTCCTGTTTGAAGGGAGGAGCTAGAACATTGAAGAAGTCAGAGGTTCATCATTTAATAGTATTTCAAATACCGAAAATCTCTGAAACATGGTCTCTAGTCACGTGGACGGATGAAAATAGGTACTGAGTTGAGCTGCATCGAAACCAAGAGACAAAGTATGCCTCTACTCCCTTTTATTCTCAGGCACAGAGAACATTTCCAAGGCCAATGTTCAAAGGGCTAATTGACTGGCAGACTGCAAGAGTGATGATAGATGACAAGCTAATGAGGTAGGAAGCTATGGTTATGACCAGCCCACCAGCGCCTGGGTGCCAGTCTGTGTGCTCTAGCTTGTGTGGAATAGTACAGAGGGGAGCAAGGGTGCCAACCAATTGTAGAGGGACACGTAATAGAGAGCCCTATAGTTTGTATAACCAATAGGACGTCATGTATTTGATAACGTTCATAGTGATTTTCACTAGAGGAAGTCTTAGTTGCCCCACCTGATGTTAGAGACTTAATCACCTTCCCAATAAGTATGGAACCTATACCTAGATGTTCCCTTTAAGCCTATCACTTACCCAAGTAGGTTTCTGTAGTTTGCCACGTAGATTGACGTCAATGATGATGAATTTCTACTATAAATGTTGTATTTTTTATGAGATTCGCTGAGTTAGAAGATCGAGCGGATGTTTGTTGATGTTCGCTGTAACTCCCTGTTTTAGATAATTGATATTAAAACAGATGTACTTTGCCAACTTCCTGAGTCAGTCTGTTTATTGATGTTTGAGTATATTCTGCATCTCCATCCATCTCAAAGTATTGCTACCTCGTCTCAAAGGGCCTAGTGTTGGGTACACAAGTTCAACTCTACTGCCAGGGCTTTTACACGTGTTTCCCTTGGCACACTTGCAAACTTCTATATATCCTGCATTCATTCTGTTATTTCCCCTTTGGAAATATTGGGTTTCACATTCCCTTTAATGCACTTTATTTACTCTTATGCGTCTTTGGTAAGGCTGCCGAAGTGGCCAAGAGTCCCAGTTTCCATACTAAGCACTCACCGGCTTTCTGTGGCATCCTTCGCTTCTACCGCGGTCAATGTGAAGCAACGCTTTGGCATTCCATCCCCACTTCCCGGGCTCACTGACTTGGCTTGGTGACTTCCGTGTCCTTCACGGCTCCTGCTTGCCTGCTGTGTACTTCTTTGTGTTCCAGCGGGGTGGATACTGTTTTCCGGTTCCCGCAATTGCCAGGAAGTCTTCCCTCTTCCTCTCACGGTCTCTATGCTGCATACCGGCTTCTGCAGTCTACTTCCTCTGGCCTTCTCCCTGAGCTGGCTGGCCCCACAGGCTTCTCTGCAGTACATTATTGCCTTGGTTGGTACAGAGAGGACAAGGCTTTCCCCGGCATCGTCTCTCCCCTGTCAGCTGGTTAGGGTTTTTAAATGTCCCGGCACCTATCATTCGCTTGTAACCACTAGAGTGCATTTTGTGCTTCTAGCCTTTGCTGATCCGCATTGCTCCATTCAGCTTCCTCAGCACAGTACTTTCACATGCATGGAACTGGTAGTGATTTTTTGGTAATTTATGCATAGAACATTGGAAGGTATAATCAGTAGGTCCCATGGATGGGTGAAGGGGGCTATTACAATAGGCCATTAAGGCATGGGGAATGGAAAGGGTATCCCTAAAAGGAAAAGGGGGATACCATGTCTCATCTGATGATATCATGTCACCCCTGTGACGGGTCACCTCCCTCCATGTGGTCCTCCCTCATATAGCAGACCCCAGGGTCAGGATCAGGTAGCGGCTGCCGTCCCCATGCCACATGGGGAGAGGTCACCACCAGGAAAGGAGTGATAACATCATCAGAGTCATCACATCACTCTCTGCTCTGTTCTCCACCTCTCCCACTTCGTATGACTCTCCTCAGGTATTTCCTCTGTTGATTGATTGATTGATTGGTTATTTATAAAGCGCCTATACACAAAGTGTTTCAAAGCGCTTCAAGGAGGGAGGGAAACATAGGAAAATACAGTTACATTCAATAAAAGTCCTTGAAACAATACAGAATGTAAAAAAGAACTATCGTAATAGGCCTGACGACATTTCGGATAGTGCAAGTGCATAGAACAAATAAGGCAAAGAGGGAAGGGAAAGAAGGAGAACAAAACAAGCAGTAACATTACTATGCCTGACGACAATTGATGTAGTGCAAGAGGTAAACAGGAGGAGGGATGGGAGGAGGCTCGGGAGGGATATGAGTAGGGAGAAGGAGATGAACAGACACGCTACAGTACAAATTTGCCAGCAGCAAATTAATAGAGCAGGGGGTGAGGGGAGGAAGGAGGAGACAAGGGGGGGAGGAGGAGAGACAGACAAGCTGCTATCAGAAGTCACGGGAACAAATAATAAGAGTAAGTTTGGGGAAGAAAGAGAGGAGGGAGAAAGAAAGAGCAGTGAGGAGTAGGAAAGTGGCATAGAAGGGGGTAGTGGAGGGGGGAGGGGCAGAAGGCAATTCAAGGGGGGCAGGAGAGTACACAGACCTAACGGGGGGGGCAAGGTGGCGGGGGGCACAGCGGTCAATCAAGGGGCGAGGGCAGACAGACACTACATGGGGGGGCAAGGGGCAGACAGACACTACACGGGGGGCAAGGGGCAGGCAAACACTACACGGGGGGCAGGGGGCAGGCAGACACTCATTGGGGGCATGAGGGCAGACAGACACTACACGTGGGGGCAAGGGGCAGACAGACACTCACGGGGGGGCATGGGAGCAGACAGACACTCACGGGGAGCAAGGGGCAGACAGACACTCACGGGGGGACATGGGGCAGGCAGACACTCATTGGGGGCATGAGGGCAGACAGACACTACACGGGGGGCAAGGGGCAGACAGACACTCACCGGGGGGCATGGGAGCAGACAGACACTCACGGGGAGCAAGGGGCAGACAGACACTCACGGGGGGACATGGGGAAGACAGACACTCATGGGGGGCATGGGGGCAGAACAGACACTCAAGGGGGGGCAAGGAGCAGCCAGACACTCACGGGGGGCAAGGGGACAGACAGACACTCACGGGGGGCAAGGGGCAGAAAGACACTCACGGGGGGCATGGGGCAGACAGACACTCACGGGGGGCAAGGGGCAGACAGACACTCACGGGGGCAAGGGGCAGACAGACACTCACGGGGGGCCATGGGGGCAGACAGACACTCACTGGGGGGCAAGGGGCAGACAGACACTCACAGGGGGCATGGGGCAGACAGACATTCACGGAGGGTATGGGGGCAGAACAGACACTCAAGGGGGGGCAAGGGGCAGACAGACACTCACGAGGGGCATGGGGCAGACAGACACTCACGGGGGGGCAAGGGGCAGACAGACACTCACGGGGGCAAACAGACACTCATGGGGGGCAAGGGGCAGACAGACACTCACGTGGGGCAAGGGACAGACAGACACTCACAGGGGGGCATGGGGGCAGACAGACACTCAGGGCGGGGGCATAGGGCAGACAGATTCTCACAGGGGCATGGGGGCAGAACAGACATTCACGGGGGCATGGGGCAGACAATCATGGGGGGCAAGGGGCAGACAGACACTCACAGGGGGCATGGGGGCAGACAGACACTCACGAGGAGGCAAGGGGGCAGACAGACACTCACGGGGTGCAAGGGGCAGACAGACACTCACGAGGGCATGGGGAAGACAGACACTCACGGGGGGCATGGGGGTAGAACAGACACTCACGGGGGGCATGGGGCAGACAGACACTCACAGGGGGGGCATGGGGGCAGGCAGACACTCACGGGGGGGCATGGGGGCAGACAGACACTCACGGGGGGCATGGGGGCAGAACAGACACTCACGGGGGGCATGGGGCAGACAGACACTCACGGGGGGCATGGGGACAGAACAGACACTCACGGGGGGCATGGGGGCAGACGGACACTCACGGGGGCATGGGGGCAGAACAGACACTCACAGGGGGCATGGGGGCAGACAGACACTCACAGGGGGGCATGGGGGCAGACAGACACTCACGGGGGCATGGGGGCAGAACAGACACTCACAGGGGTATGGGGGCAGACAGACACTCACGGGGGGCGGCGATCCGGTGTACCGTGGTGGACAGGGGTAGACAGGGCCTTCGTTGTGGGCCTTTGGTGGTGTGGCCGGCTCCTGCCTCCGGTTGCTGCCATTGGCTTAAGGGCCAAAGGCAACCAATGGGGAGGGGGGGCGGGAGCTGGCCCAGTAGCAGGAAGTAAAGACTTCAGCATTTTTCGGCACGAGAAAGGTACGGCCATCTTAAAAGGCCAAACAAAGCATGGAATCAGCAGGCAGGGTAAAATGCATTTCAACACAAAGCCGCATGTCAACGGCGCGGAGCGCACATGATGATAAAATCGAGCAAGGTACAAAGGCACGATTCGAATCGTGTAATTACCGGCTCAAATTCAGGTCGCTGACCGCCGCACCACAAAATGTCCAAAGTCGGTGCCTCTATGCCCCAAGCAATGCGCATCTGGATGGAGGTCAGGCGCAGTTGGAGGGTGCTGGGGGGCAGAGGGAAGGAGGTCCACGCCGAAGAGAAGAAGGGGAGAATGAGGCTGGATGGAGGCAGGGCCCCATTGTGGGCCTTAGGTGGTGTGGCCGGCTCCCACCTCCCGGTTGCTGCCATTGGCTTAAGGGCCAAAGGCAACCAATGGGGAAGGGGGGCAGAAGCTGGCCCAGTAGCAGGAAGCAAAGACTTCAGCATTTTTCAGCACAAGAAATGTACGGCCATCCCTCTCTTTCTCTACTGTCACCTTTCTCCTTACAATCATGGCTTCTTTAACTCCTCCACCACCTCACTTGACCTCCCTCTCTTATCCCAAGGGCCACCAATCTCATCCTTCCAACATCCACATCCAATGTGGACTAAATGCTGCTTTTATAGCAGCGTACACCCTCCTCATGAGACTGCAAATACTTTTATTAAAGAATCTTCATTTATAACAGTTTAAACAATTGATCTTACACAGGATCTCATAGCACCTGATAATGCTGATAATTTCCCAGACATGGTTAACTCTTACCTCTTTTACCTGGGTGTTTGTACTTGCAAATGCAATTCTCAACCAATATCAGGACGTTTAAGAATCGGATCAGTGTACGACTCACCTGATCAATCAATTTGTCGCTCAGTACGCAAATTCGCCCGTATACAGGCACAACCAAGAATCGTCTCGACCAGCGTGTCTGGCTCAATCTGCCTCAATTCCAAGACCCTCACCTTGACGCTCTCTGGCTGCCGCTCGTTGTTCTGGAATCGGTTGTGTACAGATCTGCGAAGGAGTCTCTAATTACTTCTGCAGGGGTGCCCTGAACACCTTCCGATCCCGGTCCGACAGCTTCGTCCTCGACTCGTCTTTGCCTTCAACGTACATGATGGAGCATCACTGAAGGGACCCTATTCGGGTGCCATGTATTGATGACCTTGAGCAATCTTTGGAAACTGGCCAGGTCGCGCCACCCGAAGGGTCACCGGCGTATGAGATGTACATTAAGTATGGTATTGTGGCCATTGTATATAATGCGGTTTGGCATAAGCATAGGCATAGGCATAGCCAGGCCAGACGTGTATCAGACCTTCAGTGGCTGAATAATGGGAGCTTCCAGCTAACGTGAATAGAGCATTTAGAATCAGTACTGCTGTGAAAGAAGGCCAGGCCCGCAGCATTTGACGCTGTTAGGGACTCGAGGAAGGAAGCAAATCAACGCTTGAAAAGTAGAGAGAAACACGCACGTAGGCAAATGTCAAATGTAGAGAAAGCGCTAGTGCATGATCAACAGAAGCAGACAGAAGCCATTCGGAGCATGGATATGGCCTTCCAAATAGATACACAGAAAATGTACCCTTAACAGGATTTGCATACATCAGACAAACTGATAAATAAGATATTGAATGAGCGAAGAAATGAACATCCGAGTACTGACCCAGTTGCGCCGCCTCCCTATGTATCGTCTCCTGCCGCCATTCCCACGCTTGCATCTGCACCTGCAATAACCGTCCCATCTGCACCAATGACATCATTTCCTCCGCCTCCCTCAGAGCATGAGTTATACGCTTTAGCTAGCAGTTCTGCATCAGCAGGGCCTAAGAAAGAGAGTATTAGACAGACTTGTAGCATAATTAGTAAAGAGCGAAAAGAAGAACTGAAACAGTGGGCTGAGACATATATTGACGATACCAATAAAGTGGCAGTACAAAGCCTCATATCTGATCATACAGGTAATGGTGAACAGCAGGTATTGTTAGAATATATGGGTGAATATCTTATTAAAGTATGGAGTGATTTAACTGATCGAGTTGTACCGCAAGAGCTGCGTGACTTGATTGTTCTTTCCTATTCACGAGATGCGGCAAAAATACGTGATCATGTGGAACGTATATTTGTGTTTAAACGAGAACTTGATCAATTGCATAAAGATTTAATGAATACGCGTGACCCACATATGTCATATGTTCAGAAACTATTTAGTTAGTGAGGAGATGCGTATTTACACATGAGATGCGCTTAGATGTTCTACCTATAGCCCTACTGTCCATGCGCATAGTTGTACAATCAAGGACAGGTCTCTCCCCATACGAGATCGTGATGGGGAGACCTGTCAATGTATGAAATGTGCCACGTCTGAAAAGTTTTAAGAGTATTGAATACCCATTACTGATTGATTATTGTAAACAGTTGACTAAAAACTTGCATTTGATTCATCAGCAGGTGCAAGAGGCTCTTCCCGGAAGATATACGGATCCAGGTCACTGGCTGCAGCCTGGTGACTGGTGTTTAATAAAGAATTTTGAAAGAAATCTTCACTTGCACCACGTTGGAAGGGACCTTACCAGATTCTCCTGGCCACGCAGACTGCTGTCTGAGTGAGCGATCGTAAACATTGGATACATTCAACGCACACAAAACGAATCCTGCATCCTCTGCCACACGTAAAAGAAACCGATGATTCTGATTTCCAGAGTGAGCCGGCTTTAATTGATCACAAAGACATCGTCAAAACTCAGCTGAAATCACTTCTATAACCCAAGGAGGGGCCTGGGGAGTCTGCAAGAAAATCTGAGACATCAGTGTCACATCAACCCTGTTCGTCTGTTGCTTCATCATCACCATTTTCTGCTTCGCCAGTTAGCACTGTTTCTGCATCTGCTGTAAACAACGACAGTGCACTCTTCATCGATCACTCTGTACCTGGTGCTACAAGGTACACTCTACGTCCACGAGTTCGAAAATGATTGCAACAGCCTTTGTTTCTGACCCACGGATTGGGGCCGGAAATGGAGGCCTAGGGAAAAGGAGCGTATGAGCTGTACAACGGTACTGGATAAAGCTCTGACACACGGTTTCCTGGTGCTATCTTTGAAAAGCAGAGGGCTTTGCAACCTTGAGTGGACAAGCGGGGGCAAAGGTAACAACACTATGTTCTGATGTTGATACTTGCTCCTGCATTTGGAGCCTCTGAGGCAAACACCAGCTTGCTATCATCTTAACAGGCATAATTGAACCTATTTGCATCTGTTTACATTCTGAACGTCTACTGACTAATACGTGTGTTGCCAATTCGCTGAGATGTTAAACGAAAAAGCTTAGCAGCAAGGCTTTTCTCTACAGACACTGAGAAACATTTGCATGAAATCACTTCCCCTGAGAAATGTCTGCCTCTGCTCCTATTGTCTCTTGTACTGATAAGGTGGATAGAACTATGACTGGAGATATTGACATTGAGCTGGCTCCGAGAAAGACTTGGAGCCTCATTACAAGAATGCCGGTCCGGGAACTACGGTACCGGTAAGCATGCCGGTACCCTAGTTCCCAGGCCGCCATACTAAATGCTCTGCTCGTGGGTGCCGTTTCACCCGCCAGGTTATTCCTGGCGGGTGTAACGGCACCCGCGAGCAGAGCATGTTGGATGCACCGGCACAACTCTGTATGTGCCGGTGCATCCGACCTCCCCATCCCCATTCAGCCCTATGGGGCAGAATGGGGATCGGGAGGCCCTTGATTCCAGCACCCGCAAATGGGCAATTACCGGGTCCGCCAGGCTCGGCATGACCCGGTTCTTGCCCATTCGCGGGTGCCGTAGAAAATGCAACTCCGGCAGCAGCCATGCTCTTAATAAGGGCACGGCTACCGCCAGAGTTGTAATGAGGCCCTTGGTCTGTGAAAATCCTGCTATTCATCGTACTTTTTGTATCTTACTCACTCTGATTCCAATGACCTGGTACTTAAAACAAATATATCCAATGAATACTATTTTGCCAACTGTTACTGTTCTCACTCCGACCCCTGTGAATGTGCTTTCTTACACTCTTCCTGCACGAGATGTTAAGCATCGAAAAGGTTATAAAAATAATACTCTTTTATTGATTATGAATATGACCCAGGCATTACTGAATAAATCTAACTGCTGGGTATTCTCTCATTTACCCCAGCATGGAGAAAGGGGGATGGGTTGGTATGTACATCCCTTACGCCCGAGTACTGCTTGCTATGCTGGACTACGAGCCCTCTTGTTTGGAAGATAGAATGATAGTGCCACCAGAAACTTTGATGGAACCAATATAAATGAATTTGAAAGATTAGTACTGACACCATTAGGATGTTCAGTCTTTACAGATAAAAGTAAAATGAACATTGTCTCGTCTAGCCCCAATGATAGACTCTCTAGACCATACCAGTCGCTGATAACTTTTAAGATGGCTCCTGTAGGTAATAAGGACGCCATCGCTCCTTCTTACACTATTAATCATAGTCCACATTCTGTCCCGTTTTGTCTGCGAAAGAAAGGTTCTCATCTGATGGGTACATTTACCAAATACATGAATACTGTGGTACTTGAACATGAAGATGAACCACTATATGTAGGAGGTCCCGTTTATTTTGTATGTGGGGATCAAGCCTATCCATGTTTACCTATAGACTGGGAAGGTACCTGTTTTCTAGGGATACTTTTACCTGGCGTATTCCTTCTGAAATATCTAAAATATCTAGATCCCGACGAGATGATGCTACCTTACAGATTTTTGGCGACTTAGCCAAATCCTTAATACCTTTGTGGGGACAGGCCATACATTCATAGACCATTAGAAGGTTGTCCAGAGGGTTGGAGAAAATGATTAATGAGACAACTGATATATTGTATAACATGACACTAGAACAGAAAGCGATCAGACTAGATGCGCTTCAAAATAGAATGGTCCTTGACGTTATTTTGGCTGATCGTGGAGGTGTGTGCAAATTGGTGGGATCAGCGTGGTGAGTTTTCGTAAATGACTACGCCCCAAGATATTTGAAGCAATTAAAAGGTTACATGTTCTTAGCTCTGAAATCCATGTTCCCATGGGTGGCTGGCATTTAAATTTAAGTACATGGTTCTGGGAACTGTTGCAATCCTGGGAATGGAAGGTGGTCTGTATTCTAATCGTGAGACTTAGTATCCTCATACTTTGTTGTTGTTGTGTACAATGTCTGCCAGCCATCTGTTCCATAGTTGCACATGAATGCATACAGATATTGAGTGACAAAATATGAAACTTTAAACGACCTATAAAGAATATTGAGCATGAGAATGAGGTAATTAAAGAATTCATGTCAATTCATGTTTATGATACTGATTTTGATAGTGACTTGGGTAGTTCAGAAAGTGATACTTGGTCCGATGAAGATGCAATGTACGGATGATGCACTTGGCTTAAGGCCAAAAGGAGGGTTTGTTAAACTGTAATGTAATTGCACAGCCCTAATGTTACGTTATGTATGTTGGCCGTAAGCAAATTGCATCATGCAACGAACACCGCAAACAATGAAGCCTAAATGTGGCCAGTGGGAATCCATTTTGTAATTGTCCGCCATTTTCTCCTTCTGTAACACTTTGCGAATTATATTCTGTGCTTTAGACTCATACACAGTGCAAGGTCATAACTTGAACTCTGAATCCTGTTTAGACTGGAATGTGAAACCCTGCAGAAATACATCATTTTATTATTCGGAAAAGCCTTGAAGCTGTACAAGATCCGCGGCTAATCGGAGTCCCAGGTGCCAGCTTGTCTTGCAAACACTGTCGTAGAAGGCAGTTAACTGAGAATGATATGCAACTAACGGTGCTCTTTCACGAAGGGTAGTATTTCTTTGCTTTAGAACTGTCTGACCCTTAGCCCATGAGCGCAGCAGCCAGATAACATTGTTGGAATGTCTCCCTGATAGAACATGATATCCTTCCTTGTGCCAATGCCCCGCTCTCCCCAAAACAGTAAGCTGTCTCTGCAAACCTCGGCTAGAAATACTGAATGTTTAGACTGAATGAAGCTACATGCCTAACTGTCAATTACTGAACCCTAGCTTGCACTTCATGCATATGTGTGGTCCGAATAATGATCTACAATGATGATGTATTATGTATATATATTACTGCTTCATCGACGGCTCACGCTCTCTCCTCTCACAGTGTTTGTGAGCACACGTCATGAGGTGTTGAGACCTGATCAGCCGATCGAGATACTCTGAATAAACCAGACTTGTTTGCAAAACGAACCTCACGACTGGCGTGTCATTTAGTATATGGTTATGGTGCCTTTATCCCATATATGGTCTAACACAGCAGCACCAATACAACAGTAAGACAATACAATCCATCAATGTCCAGACTTAACCAATCCTTCCCACAGAGCATGCATCTGCCAAATACTCATTTTAATTTTGTTTTTGGTGGTGCAAACCCAATGTGTAACAACTGTTTGGAGGCTCACAATGAAGTCTCACAATTACGATGACTGCCTCCTGGCGGAGATGGGCCTTACACACAGTCCAATAGTCCTTAGGTTGTAAAGTACACAGTGTCAGTTTTCAATAGATGTTCTCCTGCAAATGACATCATGTTAGATCCCAGATCCATTGATCGTGGTGAGAGGGAAGTGTGGACCACCAGGTAAGAACAATTTGTCGCTTAGCTAGTAACACAGCTATCCCAAGGAATCGCTGATGCCTCTTTGCAAAGTTCCATGTTTATCCAGTAAACATACTACTGGGTCCAGTGAGATAGCCTCCTCGATGAAGTTTTAAGTTCACCAATGTCCTATACCGAAAATTATGCCAACTGATTGCAAGTCCATGCCATATGTAAAAAATAATCAGCAGCATCTTGCTTACAATGTGTGGCAAGTCCCCAGGACAGCAGGATTTATTCTCCTTATTTTATTTGGAGTGCCATATACACAATATGAAGGCATTTAAAATGAAGTAATTTATATTGGTAGCTCCAGAATACTCTCTTTGTTTACATACACCAGGTGAGATCATCAATCAAGTGCCCCAAATTAGCTTCATATATTCTTCTGGGATGGTTCTGTGGTGTGGATCTCCATTTCCCCACCATTTTACAGAGCACCAAAACTACCCTCTTCTGTGTCCCAGTAGTGGTCACTTATGTCAATAGCACATAACATGGTGATAATTGCAGGAAACGCGAGAGGACCTTTTTCATGTCATCACACATTCTGGCATAAATCATACGTTGAACCAATGACAAACCTCCCATGTCCCGAAATTGTATAGTGATGAACTTATTGTCACAGAACAAAACTTCAATCTTAACTATAACATGAATGGCCATCTCCCTACAGCTTCCCTTAACGAAGGAACTTCTCCAAATCTTATCAAAGTATATATTCTTTTTTTTTATTGTTGTTTGGTTAAAACAATAACCTTTAACAATTTTACAGAATTATTCAATCAATTTCAAATGCATTTAGAAAAACCAGACAAAGTCAGCATGTAAATTAATCCAAACTTAACGCCTTTAACCTGTCGGAATAAAAAGGTGTTAAAACCCACTCATAATGAGACAAGATTCAAAGTTCATCAGTACCAAAACTTATACAAAAACACGATTAGTCTACCTTATAAATTCATCCAACATAGCAATTTAACAATTATGACAAAAAGTAGGTATAAAATCACAATTATTGACAAAAAGGAGTTACAAATCTAAGTGCATTAAATGTTTGCTAGTTCCTCCAATTGAAGGAAATAAAAATAAACAGTCATATCTAATACAATTGAAGTGGTTCTACCCGACAAACGAAATGGCCAAAGAGACTGATTATCACCTCCAGCAGACAGTTCTAAATGCTTTTCAAAATAGTACAACCTTTTCCCTTGCACTACAGCACAGGATACAACAAGGCGTTTCAATGTTTCCTTGTGCTGCTCTTCATTACAGAAGCAACATCAACCTTGGTCTGAGCCCAATAACCCATATCTTGTTAAGGCATCCTTAGTTAATGTGAGATTCCAGCGAAAGTGAAGGAAGCTCCTTCTTACTTTCATGTCTGGGTATATTGCAAGATATGGGGTCAGATTTCCTAATTTCTTGTGGGCCCAACTCAAGTGACCTAAAGATCTATATGCATGCATAGAATCCACAGTGTTAGACCAATCATACTGTAAAAGTAACCGTTTAACCTTAGATGGGTTAGTGACGAAATCAAAAATAGATAACCCAATTGTGTTAAGTAGCAACAAGCAGAATGATGAAAATATATTGACATAGAGATCTCCCTTCATTTCCAAAATTATTTTCAACATCAGAAAACAAAGAATCTCTCCTTGGGTAGAGAATTTTTACACAAAAACGTAAGGTTTTCCAACACGCTGTAGCTTTTAGGGAGTAGGTTCCAAGTTCATACCTAATTGCGGCTATTGGGACACATTTTGGAACCTGAAGGATTTTCCTCCACATTATACCCTCTATATAGGTAAAGACTCTAGAATCCAGGTATCTCTGAGTTCAATACTGTATAGAACTTCTGGAATTATCTTTGCTTCAAAATATTTGAATGCAGGGATCAATGAGAATTTGCCATATTTATTATTAATTCTGCAAAGCTGATTCAACAACTTGATCATACATATTTCCAATTTTTCTTTAATAAGCTGTTTTTGAGATTTTATTCGAATTGCAAAACCCAACGGATTCAGATGGTCAACTATCTCAATCAGAGCTGATTCCAGGCTCCTTCTAAACTTTGTGGAGCATTTCCATAACGTTCAGTGCATTACTTTCGTTTTGGTAGGGTTTACTATACCAAGGAAAAGGCCTACAACCAAAAGCCTAAACAAGAACTTGAACTTGAACTAACATCTATGAAACAAAAGAGGCAGATTTGGATGTGAAAGAAAGGGAGAGAAAACAAAAGTTTTTCATAACACAATGTTTCAGCGCAATAGTATAATCCATAATAATCCAACAACCAAATGTATGATACAATTCATTTAAAGTCCAAATCGTTATACACACTGTGTGAATTTGCCTGTAGAAAGATTACCACATAAAGCCGATGTTAATTAAATAGGAGGCACTGCTGCTCTTTCCAGTGCCCCATGCTAGTGCCGTGCCAGATAAGTGGTTGCGTGACCGCAAGCAAGTCATGGTGGACCAGGACGTCTGTGAACAACACTGATACCACTTGCACTGAGGTATCGTGCAGCAAACTGACCAAACCAAGAATGGAGAAACCGTATGTGACACTACAGAAGAAACAAGAAGCCAGCCAACCTGTCAAGCAAAGGAGGGGGTCCCAGCCTACTAGGAACCCCGCTAACGCTATAACTGAACAATCCAGCTAACAGGGAAAGTAGGAGACCCAGCAGGGGGACTGAAGATCATTACTGGAACGCTCATACTCGTACCAGTCGAGACAAAGTATCAAGAGTACACAAGGAGAATGAGAATCATTACTGGAATGCTCGTACTCGTCCCAGTCGAGATAAAGTATCAAGAGTCAATGAAGAGAGTGAGAATCATTACCAGAGCGCTCATACATGTCCCTGTCGAGATATAGTATTAAGAGTGAATGAAGGACATGAGAATCAATACTGGAACCCTCAAAATCATCCCAGTAAAGATAAAGAATGGACATTGAATAAAGGGAAAATTTTAAATCTGAATGAAGAGAAAGGCATAAACTTGTCCCATGAAAGGAGATGGCAAACACAACTGGGATAAAACAAGAAAAGAACAAGAAGGAAAGAAAGAGTAACTGACTGAAAGAGATGGTTGAAACCTTGAAGACCCAGTATTAGAGCTGTGTGATTTGATAAAAGTAGTTACCAAGAATTACCTAGGGATACTTCATTGAACTGAACTTGGTGAGGAACCACCTCACAGGAGAAGGGAGTCATTCACCTGTCATTTTGTTGTTCTAATAGTGGTAGGGTTAGAAACTGAGGTGGACACAAGGTGCATCGGCCAGCAAAGCAACCAAACAAATAACGGAGAAACCGTATGTGACATTACAGAAGAAACAAGAAAACAACCTGACAAGCGAAGGAGAGGGAAAGGGGGAGACCTGGGATGGGGAACAAAGATCATTACTGGAATGCTCATACTCATACTAGTCGAGACAAAGGGCCTCATTATTTGTTTGCCGGTCCGGAAACAAGGGTACCGGTAAGCTCATCGGCACCCTTGTTTCCGGATCGGCAAACTACGTGTCTATTGTTGTTCTAATAGTAGGGTTAGGATAGGTTCTTTTGGACAGTGGACTGATCTTGATTTGGACTCTCACAGGCCACTGAGGAGCACATTAGTTAGGTTTGTTAGGTAGGGAACACCTTTGGTATCGGGAAAGATAGGAGCTATCACCTTTCAATTAATAAATATCAGCAGTGAGAAGGAAAATCAGAGTCTGTGTTCTTCCGACCCATTATATTTGGTGTCAGGGAAGGACAAACTGATAAAAGCTGGGGGACCCTACAGATTACAAAACTAAGCACCAAGGCCCTGCACCTACTGTTGCCGCAGCAAAGTCTATTCGCTTCAATTTGCAGAGTACCTCTGAAGTGGTAATACCGGCTGGCGAAAAGCAATGAATCTGCACTGGGTTAGTGTTATCCCCCCTGCAAGGAACTCATGGTGGCAACACTAGACAGACGCAAGTGATCACAGTTCAAGGATGTTTATTATACTGTATAAGTAGGTTGGAAAAACACCTAATCTAAACCTAAATCTAAGATGGGAGCAAACTACAACCATCAAATAAAAAATAAGGCAGTCCTAGTAGAGTTGTGTCAAATAAAAGGGCCTATACTAAAAAACTATTGCCAAACCTTACAACTATATAGAAAAATAGTGTGGGATAATATTCACATGAAAGAAAGAAGTGTTCATAAATGATAAGTCAGGATGTAGTAGCTGGGGGTCTCACTTCCCCATGTTTTTAGCACAGGTGGGACTTCTGAGCACAACACTCTCAAGCTTTCCCAGCACGAGACACCAGTTCCTTTCTCAGATATCAGGATCTTCGGTGGTTACGTTTCCTCACAGTAGAGTCTCTTGCCTCCGAGGATCTGATGAACTGTAAAACAATAAACCAAAATGTTCCTTTCTGTATGTATGTTGGTTTTCCACCCCTTGAATCCCCCTCTTCCCGGCTCAGATCCCTCTCGAATAGCAGCCTCCCCCTGTCGGGTTCACTATGGTTTTCCTTGCATTCACAAGTTTGAATGTCTTTTAAACACTTTACTGGGGACATCCCTCCATCGGGTTCACTCTTGTTACCACAATGTTTATCAGGTCTTATTCTTCGCCCCCTTTTGTTGGCCTTCCTCCGTCCGGTTCACTCTCGCCAACATTACATTCCGTCTCCTTTTCACTACGCGGTATTGGTATCACGTAATAACATCCCTTTAAATAAATTAGTTGTACAAAATATCACTGTGAATTAAGCGCCTCCCACATTTCTTTCGTCATCTGAACATGTTTATTTAATTCTTTAACACACGCGAAAAAAGTTCTGCGCACACTTTTATTTAAATCATATTGTCACGAAAAATGTGCCTGACACACGTTTATTTAATTCTTTCTCACACGCGTGCTTTCATTCATTTCATCCACAGCCTTTTTTCCATGTGTTTCTAAACTGTTCATTTCCGGGCATTAAGCAACTGCGTCACAGAGTGAAATTTAGTTAGAAACAATTGGGAAAAAGACTGTACATTAAATAAACATGTTCAGATGACAAAAGAAATGTGTGCTTGCTGAGGTAATTAACTGACACAGCAGCTGCTTTCTTTCACACTTGGCTGCTCGCGCTGGGATAAGCTGCTCCCTCACTGAATTCCAATTGCGCATTATATGCCTACAAACATTTTATTGTTACACTGATAGATGTACAAAAGTAACTTAAAATGTTTTTATTTCATTTAAAATGAACGACATTAGCACAGCCAAATCACAGCGATATTTTGTAATGGAGACATTTTCTCAGGGATATTTTTGCATGGAAACGCGTGATCGTGTCCCTTTAGCTTTCCAACTACGTGCCGGTCAAAGACTTTCAACAGTACAGAGGATTTTGCAAGACTCTGCATGACCAATTTTTTTAAAATCAAAGTTTATTAGCATTTTAGGTTATAACATCATAGATCCTATCTCAACATTCTTAACCTTGGTACAATTATAACAATAGCCCTCGCCCACAACCCCCCCACCCCCATCCCCAGCCATGGATTGAGCAACGATATCTAGTTCGCCTGAAGTGCTCATGGAGCACATTTCAAGGTACAGTCCGAAACCTTTTTCTTTGCACACTGAAGTCTGGGGCTCAGCTCTGTTTCCCCTGTGGGCCATGTCTCTTGTAGCACATCATCTATGCACAGTACCATTCCTGGTGACCTTTCGTGTTTGGGGTAATCCACTAGTGTGATTCTGTCAGTTCAGGCCAGACGACCATGCTTTTCAAAAAAGGAGAGCCACAGTTCTTCAATGTCCGATTTGGATTCATCAATAACGTGTGTTAAGAACTCCTTGTCATAAATATTCTGGACTTTAGTGACCCATTCTTTTTCTCCTGGCATGTGTGGATTTTTCCACTTCTGGGCCAGGCAACACCTGGCCGCCAACAGCATGACCTGTAGCATATGACCCTGGGTTTCCTCATGGTCATTCCCCACTTCAATGGAAGAGGAGGAGCCAGGGACATAACGTCCTTCCCACTCCATTGACTCCTTTAATCCAGGATAAAACCTCTCCCCAATATGTCTGCACCACCGGGCACCTCCACCATATGTGTATATAGTCACCTTTTACCATCCGGCACTTCCAACAGCTTGGGTCATACCCCTTCCTCATCTTAGCAATCCTTTGTGTGGGGATAATGCCACCTGTCCAGTACCTTCAGAGCCTGATGATGGAATTGGAGCGAGGCCGTTGAGCGGTTAGCTCGTCTGCACATTTTGGACCATCTTTTGTCATCTATTGCCCCCCTAGGTCTTTTTCTCATTGTATCCACGCTGACGGGATATCCCTTGGGCCGAAAGAAGGAGGAGTTTGTAGAGGCGGGCTATAACACCCTTGGAGCCCTGAGATGTGATGAGGAGTCTCTTGAAGACCGTCAGATCTCTCCTGAGGGTGTCACCCATGAGGGTTCAGTGAGGACTCCCTTAAGTTGGAGATAGCGTAACGGTGAAAGGCTTCCCAATCCTCGAGCCTCCTCAAGATCTTTCAGGGGTATAAAGGAGCCCTCCACCCAGAGCTGTCCTGCCCTGATGAGACCGGCTCCGTACCATTGTTGAAATGCGGCTGGCTCAGCTACCTTGTCTATGAACGGGGGGGTCCAAATACAGCTCAATGGAGATGGCCAGGTTGTAAGCCATCTATAATATCCCCCTTCCCTCCATACTGACCACAGGACCCCCAGCACTGAGTGGTGCAGGACACCTCTCGAGATTCACATTCTGGGGACCCATAGCCACTCGTCTAATGTAACTGGGGCAAGGGCCTTGTTATCCATCGCTACCCACTACTTTTCCGTCCCCGGGGTGAAGTGATATATCAGCACCCTTAGCTGGGAGGCCTTATAGTATGTCTCCAGGTCTGGGAACCCCACCCCTCCATCCTCCTTTGGCCTAGTTTTTTTTTTTTTTTAAATATTTTTTATTTTCAAAATAAAACAATACAAACCAAACTTGCAGCATTATACAATACAACCGTAAACATCAGTTAATCACATGTTACTGCACTTCAACCCCCCCCCCCAAGAGCTTATCAACCTTACAGTTCTGTGTAAACTTGGTGTGGCTGGGCGTTGTTTCCCTCCGAAGCAGCAGGGTCGACTTCCGTGCCAAACAGTCCCGTAATTAACATCCTCCAAGCTGCTAGGTTACCCACATCTTCTTCCCCGCAATCGCTACACGCTTCCTGCCATACCACTGTTTCAGCCTCCGCCCACTTCTGCAGGTCCCGCCACCATATCTCAATTCTTGGCCCATGGCATTGCTTCCAACTCATGGCTATCCTTCTCTTAGCAAGTACATATGCCAGGTCTCTCAGTTTCCCGAGATGTTTGGTGTTCCGTGGTCTGGGGAACCCTCCCAGGAGGCAGGCCCAGGCCGTGTCAATGTGTAGCAGGACCCCCTTATCTGCTAATTTCTGTGCCACTTCCCCCCAAAAGTCTTCAATCACTGGGCAGGACCAGAACATATGTGTCATGTCTGCGTCTTCCTCATCGCATTTCGGGCATGCTTGTCTACCTGCGTTCGCAAACTTGGCTATTTTCTTCGGGGTCATATATGCTCTATGCATAATGTATAGCTGTATTTGCTGCAATCTAGCATTCCTGGACACTTTCTTGTGGTATCCCATGGCCCGTTCCCACATCCCATCAGTCAGCTGCGCCCCCACCTCCGCTTCCCAGTCCAGCCTCAAATCCATCAAGTCCTTCCCCACCCGGGTCATCACCACCTCATATAATCTAGAGATCTCATGTCCGCCCTCTGATATATCATATATCGTTCCAATCAGTGCGTCCGGATCTTCCGCCAGCACCGTCTCCGGCCAAGTCTTACGGATGATCTGTACCAACCTTAGGTACGTAACATATTGGCCCCCGTGCAGCCCTGTTTCTTCTCCCAGGTCTTCAAATTCCCTAATGGCCCCATCCTGCCATATGTCTCCCAATGTGGCCAGCCCAACCGATTCCCAGTATGTCCTGATTATTTTCCTAAAATGGCTGTCCCCCATAGTTAAGGCGACCAGTGGCACCTGTGGGGAACACGGGCACGGGCTCTCTATCAATTGGCACGCTCTGCGCCAAACTCCTTTGGCCTAGTTAGTACCTCATAGGAGATCCTATGTTTCTTGCTCACCCAGAGGAATCTCAGGAGGGCTTGTTTTATTTCTGTTAAGAATGTTTTGGGCACCTGCACGGGGAGCATTTGGAACAAAAGTAGAAACTTGTGGAGAATCACAATTTTCACCAAATTGAGGCGAGCCATCCATGAGAGCCCCGATCTCGCCCATTGTTCCATGTCCCTTTTGACTTCTGACCAGAGCGGGTGAAAGTTATTGGAGAAATGGTTGTCAGGGTTGCGTGTCACATGCACACCCAGGTACCGAAACCCGTCCATCTGGAGCTGGAATGGGAGCCCTCCCACACAGTCTGCCTCTACCAGATTTCCCCCTATGAATGCCACTCACTTCCCGAAGTTCACCTTGAATCCGGAGAGTTCTCCGAAGCGTGCTAGGCCCCGCAGCACCAGGGAAACCATCTGGGATGGTCTTTTAATGTAGAGCAGTGCGTCATCAGCAAAAAGGCAAATCTTGCAGTGCGAGTCTCCTATCTGTACGCCATTGATTGCCTCATCTTTTCGGACAGAGATCGCCCAGGGCACCATGACCAGTGCATTTATTAGGGGGGATAGAGGATATCCCTGCCTTGTTCCCCGCCCCAAGGAGAATGCCTTAGTTCCGTCCCATTTGCCACCGCACTAGCTGAGGGAGTGGAGTACAGAGCCGACATCCATCCCAGCGTCCTCGGCCCCATCCCCAGTGAAGAGAATACCTCCCCCATGAAGGCCCAGCTGACCCTGTGGAAGGCCTTCTCAGCGTCGAGAGTCAGCAGAAGGGCCCCCTCCTCGCGGTCCACCCTCGAGTTCAGCACATAGAGGGTCTTTCGTCTTTCGCATGTTATCGGAGCCTTGTCTATTTAGCACGAATCCCGCCTGATCTGGGTGGATCAGGCGTGGAAGGCATCTCTCTAGACGGGTCGCCAGGACCCTGGCAAAGATCTTAGCATCTAGGTTCAGGAAGGAGGTAGGGCTGTATGAGCCACAGTCTGCGAGGTCCTCGCCCGGTTTGGGTATAACAGTAATCAGGGCCTGTAGAAACGTTGGTGGGATTGAGTCCTGATTTCTAATTTGATTAAACATTTTGACCAATGGTTTTGTCAGAGTGGGTTGGCACTGTTTGTAGAAATCCGCTGTGTACCCATCTCCTCCCGGGGGTCCTTCATTTTACTGATATGCTTCGAATGACGTGGCCTGGGGAAATTCCCGAGCATGCAAGCCCAAGCAGATTCTACGTCCAGTACCACTCCCCCACCAGCCATTTTCATCTTTATTTCCTCCCAGAATCTGTGCACCTCAGGGCAGGCCCAGAACATGTGTAGTAGTCCTGCCTCCTCCTCCCCGCACCTGGGGCATTTTTGTACAGCCGAGCCTCCAAACCTAGCTATTCTACTGGGAGTCAGGTAAGCTCTATGAGTGACATACAGCTGGATCTGCTGGAGTCTCACATTCCGGGACACATTTTTATGGTACCTTTGGGCTCTATCCCACTGTCCCTCTGTCATGGGTTCCCCCACCTCCTCCTCCCAGTCATGCCTCAATTGGAGCAGCTCCTTCCCCGTCTTCGCCCTCAGGAGCTCATATATCCTAGATATTTCGTGCCCACCCTCCGAGACATCATACATCGTTTCTAGGGAGGCATCGGGTTCTTTCTCTAGCAAAGTCTCAGGCCACCTCTCTCTCACCTTCTTCATGAGCCTGGTATAAGTAATAAATTGGCCTCTATGCACCCCTGTCTCATCCTGCAGCTTCTGGCATCCCAACGCCTCCCCTTCCTGCCATATGTCTCCAAGGGTGGCCAATCCCACTGGTTCCCAGTACCTATGGACCGCT
This sequence comes from Ambystoma mexicanum, assembly GCF_040938575.1. Classification (NCBI taxonomy): domain Eukaryota; kingdom Metazoa; phylum Chordata; class Amphibia; order Caudata; family Ambystomatidae; genus Ambystoma; species Ambystoma mexicanum. The sequence goes on along the minus strand of NC_090925.1, from coordinate 1,262,818,340 downwards.
TCGAACAATTGGGAGTCGTCCCCGCATAGCACCGCCAGCGGGGCCTGCTGGGAAAGGGGATCTGGGTCGCCCACCGTTCTCCATGTCCTGCTCCATACTTCCCAGCCCAGCTTCAATAATCTCCCCATCTTCGCCATTTTAGTTTTGCGCAGCCATACTGTCTCCCTCAAAAAGTAAGGAGCCGATTCACCTTGCAAAAGCCTAGCTTCCGCCGAGTCTTCTGCAGACAGCTACCTAGCCACATACAACAACTGTCCTGCCATGTAATACAGCTCAAAATTCAGTAGGTTTATGCCGCCCTTATCACATGCATTCTGTAGTTTCCACAGGGCCACCCTATTTCTGGAGTTGCCCCATATAAAGCCCCTGCATATGCCATGAAGTTTCACAAAAAAGTGTTTGGGGATTAGGTACGGGACATTCACAAAAAAGTGCAAGAGTCTGGGCAAGACCACCATTTTGAGTAGAGCTGCTCTCCCCATCATGGCTAGGGGTAATTTCGACCAGAACACCATGCTATACTCTCGCCGTCTGGGTACTGTACAACATCTGGACCCATCTAATATATACTGGTCCCATCCTGTATCCTTTCAGGGTCACTTTCAACCATGGCCACCGCACTGAATCAAAAGCTTGCTCGAGTCTCCCTCAGTTTGGTCAATAATATGGTGTAATCTCCTGTGGTTATCTGTAATATTTCTACTGGGGACATAGCCCGTTTGGTCTGGGTGTATCAATTTACCAATTACCCTCTTCAACCTATTGGCTAGCACTGCCATGAGTATCTTACTATCTTGATTGAGCATAGACAGGGGCCTGTAGATCCGCATTCCGTGTCTGGCTTGCCTGGTTTCAGGAGCGGAATGATCACCACCTCGCGCAGGGACATCCATCGCCTTCTCTGTGTTATGTTTGTGCTCTGTCTCTATATTGTGGTAGATATTTACGCCCAGATACCTGAATGTCACAGTCTGCCAGGGTATCTGCAAGGCAGGCAGCCACTCCAATGGGGTGCTCTTGTACCTTCCCAGGGGGAACAAACTGGACTTCCCTGGGTTCACCGATATCCCAGAGAGGGTGGCGTAACGACTCATCACCTCCAAAACATATTGCAGGTTCTCCTCCGGGTAGCGCAAGTAGAGAAGCACATCATCTGCATACAATGATATCAGGTGTGTGCTCCCTGTCGTGCGAATCCCCACCTCCCCGTATTGTTGCCGCAGGCATATTGCCAGCGGCTCTAATGCCAAGATGTACAACATTGGCGACCAGGGGCATCCTTGTCTGGTACCCCTGCTAAATTGCCATTTATCTGAGATTGTGGTTCCGGTTTTGACTCTCGCCGTCTGGGTACTGTACAACATCTGGACCCATCTAATATATCCTGGTCCCATCCTGTATCCTTTCAGGGTCACTTTCAACCATGGCCACCGCACTGAATCAAAAGCTTGCACGAGTCTCCCTCAGTTTGGTCAATAATATGGTGTAATCTCCTGTGGTTATCTGTAATATTTCTACTGGGGACATAGCCCGTTTGGTCTGGGTGTATCAATTTACCAATTACCCTCTTCAACCTATTGGCTAGCACTGCCATGAGTATCTTACTATCTTGATTGAGCATAGACAGGGGCCTGTAGGATCCGCATTCTGTGTCTGGCTTGCCTGGTTTCAGGAGCGGAATGATCACCACCTCGCGCAGGGACACCAGCAGTTCCCCCGCTCATATGCTTCATTAAACATGGCCAGCAGCGGATGGAGTAGTTCCTGCTTGTACGTTTTATAGAACTCGCTGGGCAACCCATCCGCCCCAGGCGCTTTACATGTGGGCAGGTGTTGGATCACCGCCTCCAGTTCGTCCACGGTGATGGGGGCGTCCAGGTCCGCTCACCTCATTTACCCCTTCCTGGGTATTATGGATTTGACCCTCCGCGTCCCTGATCTCTCTGATCACCGAGCGTGGGGTCTCATTCTTGTACAACCAAGCCAATAACCTACCCGGCTTATCCCCCCCAGCATCTGATCACCGAGCGTGGGGTCTCATTCTTGTACAACCAAGCCAATAACCTACCCGGCTTATCCCCCCCAGCATGTAGCCTCTCTGTGTATTTCTTATAATTCAGTTTGCATAATCTGTCCCAGCGTTCACTACAAGCTAGCTGTAAGTCCTTTATTTTAGCCCTGTTCGCACGGGTGGTCCCCTCCTTTCGTATTAGGTCCTCTAGCTCTCTTTCTGTCTCTTGCAGTTCCCGCTCAATACCCCCTTGGAGCCCTTTGGATTTAGATATTGCTACTCCCCGCACCACCACCTTGAATGCCTCCCATACTGTTCCCACCGAACTTACACTGCCCGTATTAATTTCAAAGTATTCCTCGATGGCCTCCCTCAATTTCTCTTGGAAGCCTGCATCCTGTAGAGCCTCAGTCCTGAGCCTCCACATCGGGATCCGTGCCCTGGGGGGTTGATGTCGCCACTCTATGAGCAAAGGCGAATGGTCGGAGAGTACCCGGGCTTTGTATTCCGCCCCCACCATTTCTCCCACTATCTCGGCGAGTATTGCCTATCCGTTGGGTGTAGTCTTCTCCACACATCCTCTAGGCCGAGGTCCATCAACAGTGTCCTCAGCGCCCTAGCTGCTGGCGCCGGGTTTTCTAACTTGTCATCCGACCTATCTATCCTGGGGTTCAGAGTGCAATTAAAGTCCTCTCCCCACAATATCGCGCCACCCACCAGGGGGCTGATTTTACCATATAAAGACCTAATATATACCGCTGTATCATGGTTAGGGGCATACAAATTTATGATATTCACTTCTCTGTTCTCCAGGAGTCCTGTCACCCCCACCATTCTGTCTTCCGGGTCTATTGTCGAGCCAAGCAGCTGAAATGCTACATGCGGTGCCACCCATGTAATCACCCCTCTTGCATATGCCGAATATGTGGCCCCCATGACCGTACCCCTCCATTTCCTCCTGATCACCTCCAACTTCTCTTTGGTGAGGTAGGTTTCTTGTAGCAGAGCTATGTCAATCCGCATCCTCTTTAGGTACATCATCACCTTGTTACGTTTCAGATAGCTATTAAGGCCCTGCACATTCCAGGTCACAATTCTGAGATTACCCGATGCCATTGATTTGTTTGTCATTTCACGGTTGGCTCACACACAAACTCAAACTAAAACTCCCCAGAACTATGTACACCACAACCTTCCCCTCCTCCCCCCCACCCACCTCCCCACCCACACCCAACAACACCCTCCCCAACCATTGCCCAGCTCCATCCCTGGATCCCAGGCACCCCCACATCTAGCCCTGCCTAGTAAGTCTATACTCAGGGCTCAGCGGGGTAAAGTTGCCCTAATGGCTACTTAACTACCAAATCTCAGGGGTAGGGTGCTACCGTCCCATTGCTCCTACTACCCATACTTTCACGCATGATGTTAATACTATTCAGTTCCAGCATGCAGTTGATACTCTATATTCCAGTCCAGCCAGTGCACAAGGTCCAAGGGCTACAAATTCACTTAAACCTCCCGTGTTCCCGAAACAAGTCCACCTTCCCACTTATCACCTTAATGTCCATGGCACCGACTCCTCACTTGTCACGCTCGAGGCGATCTCAGTCAGCCTCCTGTTCCAGGCAGCCCTGCAGGTCCAGCCACAACGCCGCCTCCTCCGGGGTGTTGAAAAAAAGCGCCTTGCTCTTATGCAGCACCTTTAGCCTCGCTGGGTACAGAAGCATATATTTGATGCCCGCAGCACATAGCCTCCTCTTGACGGCCACGTAACTATATCTTTGCCTCTGCACCAGCATCGTATTATCTGGGTACGCCGTGATATTGGTGGATACTCTCTCAATTGTCCCGCCCTTACGGAAACATTCCAGGATCTTCTCCCTGTCTTTATAATTCAGGATCCTTGCGATTATTGGCCTCGGCGGAGCTCCAGGTCATGGCCTCCTCATCAAGGCTCGATGGGCCCGCTCAACAGTAAACCCCTGTGAGATTTTTTCTGCTCCTATCCCCTGGAGGATCATGTTTTCTACATAGTCCGTGGGGTCCATCCTTCCGCCCCCTCGGGCAGGCCGACCACACGTACGTTGTTCCTCCTCGCTCTTCCTTCTGCCTCCTCCAATCGATTTTCAAGGTTGGCGACCTGCTGTTTTAGCGCATGGACCTCCTTTGCATTGCTCATGCTGACCTCCGTGTTGATTTTCACTGTGCTTTCCAGGCCCCTTGTTTTCTCGGCCAACGCACGCACATCTTGGCGCAGCAGGGTAACTTCGATTCCCACAGCGTCAATTTTATTTTCCAGGGCTGTCCACAAGTCCACCATTGCTGTGCCCCATTTGGTGCTCAAATCCGTTATGGCCGCCAGGACCTGATGGTTATCTCCTCCTGCGGCACCATCAGCGGAGGCCGTGCCTGTGCTTTGCGCCGCTGCCATGGGGGTTTGTTGCGTTTTCGCAAAGACCTCCATTGTGGATTGTTTGGATTTGGCTCTCAGTCCTTTCACAGACATCTCGCGATTCTCAATCGTATCTGGTCCCCACACTGCGATGCTGATGTGTCGTGCTCCGATCCCTCAAACGCTAGGGCGCCAGTTGCAGCGGGTTGCGTTGTGCTGTGGAGCGCGGCAATATGTTCAAGCACAGGACTCAACAGCTGCTCACCTCCTTTGCAATGGCCTGGTCACATGTAGGTTGTGCCAGACCGGGGTATGTTCTGGTAATAGTGTGTTACACACTCGCATGTCTCAGCCATGTCAGCATCCGGGCCCGATACAGTGACTGCATCAGAGGATCGGCAGTTTCGTTTCGCTGCCGCGTCATGCTAGATCCCTTTGGTCTCTGGGAGCGCTGCCATTTTGGTGTTTTCGTCTGCGGCCTCTCCCCAGGGTACTATGTGTCCGTTCGGCTGGTCTCCATTCTCCCGCAAGCCGCTCACGTTCTTCCCGGCACCTTTCCACACGCTTGTGTGTGTTTTGCTTCCAGATTCAAGTGAAATACATGCGTTTGTTGAAAGGATCAGGATGTCGGATCACGGAGCACACGGGGCTCACAGCCTATTCCATGGCTGTCCAAGCCACGCCTAGGACCATTAACTGTTGTTTGCGAAACATGTTGCTAGTCAAAGATCTCTTGTTCTGGGAGTTTAAGCCTTTAACATTCAGTGTGCCTATGCTTCCTTCAACTAATTGTTGTCCTTGATCACTTCCTCTTTGAACGCCTCTGTGTATTTCCGACATGGAGCCCATTATGAAACGTAAGGCTGTGGCCCGATCTGGCTGTTCCCCTTCCCCTCTACCCTACCCGATAGGCCCCCCCCCCCTCCTCCCCTTTCCTCCCATCCCTCATTCCCTCCCTCCCCCTTCATCAAGGTGTTCGTCTTCGTCCCCCAGCACTTGCTGGGGTTGGTCAACGACCCACCAGGGTCTCATCCCCAGCCCAGGGATGTTCAGTTATCGGGATTCCCATCACCATCTTTATGTCGGGACCGCTCCTGATTCCCATATGTCAGTGGAGCCCCCATCGGGATCTCTAAATCCCCCCCCCTCCCTCCGCCCATTTTGTTGAATTTCCAACAGGGCTGTGAGCCAATGAACACCATGGTAACCATTTGGAATGAACAACTGACTCCTCAACCTTGGGAGTAAACATGGCACCAACTTGGTGTCTGCCCATAGTGCCTAGGCACTGCAGCCTTTAGCGACCTTGAAGCCCACGTCTTGGACCATCTAACCAAAAGCAACTTTGCTCAACTTTTAGGAGACAGTGTCAGAGCCACTTTAAATGTCCCTCGGAAGCCGAGGAGGGGTGTTTCTCATCTTTTGGAACTTACGGGCCCCCTTCACCTTGGCGTTACCTCTGAGCACATTGGGGACCTGGGTGAGGTCCCGTGTGCCTCCCCCTCGGTCGCCCGAGGAGCCGGCCTGATCACTCACCAGGTCCCCCGTGACCCTCTGAATGTCCTCCTCAGACACAAGATGGTGCTTCTCACCCTTCCATTCGAACGCCAGGTAGAAGGGAAGACCCCAGTGATACCTAACCTCCTTTTTCTGAAGCCATCTGGTGAAGTTGCCGCATTTTTTTGTCATCTGCAGGGTGAGGGCCGAGAGGCCCTGAAAAATGGCCACCTTGGAATCCCCATACTGTATGCTCTTGAGACTCTTGGCCCTTTCCAGGATCTTAGCCATGTCCTTATAGTAGTGTACTCGTGCCAACACCAAGCAGGGGCCCTTGCCTCCCCCTCCCGCGCGGTGTACCCTGTCCAATTTGATCTCTTCCCCAGCATCCATCCCCAAGACAATCCTTATAATGTCATGCACCTTGCCTTCCAAACTAAGCGGGCCCTCGCCATCAGATTCCGCCAGGCCGAAGATGCGGAAGTTGTTTCTCCTCTCTCTGTTTTCCATGTCGTCGACCTTGAAATGTAGTTCCTCTCCTCTGTGGTGCACCACTCACCACCCTCACCCTGATCCTCCATACCACGTCTCTCGCACACCTACCACCGCCAGCCTACTCTTCTTGCTCTCCATCAACCTATCCACTCACCCCCCCTCAAAGAGAACCTGCGTCCAGGCCCCACACTACCACCCCTCAGTCAGTCTCAACCACCCAGCCTGACCCAGCCTCCCGTCTCACAGAGCAGCCATGTCCACAAAGCACTCCCAGTGACGAGCGTCAAGAATATCACCTCGCCTCATGAAGTCACATGCCTCCTTTTCAATGCCCGAACTGTGGTGAGAAACAGACACAGCATCTTTGACCTCCTCCTGACCCCATTTTTATTACTGAAACTTAGTTCTCAGATGATTTTTCACCAGTTGCACACAAGGCCTACCCCTCTGGCTACTCGCTTATCTCCCACAACAGACCTTCCAGATGTGGCTGAGTGGCAATCCTCTACAAACCTCATTTCTCCATCTCACTCACCGAAACCCAGACATGCAAAGCCAGCTGTGAATCCCTTCTAGTAGAACTCTTGCTACCATCAACACTCACAGCTTCCTACTCATATACAGACCCCCTGGATATGACAGACATTTTGCCAACAATCTCTGTGACTCAATAGCTACCATTCAGGTAAACCACCCAACACTCACACTACTGGGAGATTTCAATATCTGGTTAGATGTCCCCAACAACCGCATGACCCAACCCCTTGTTGACAGCCTTGAGGCACTCAACCTCTCCCGACATACCACTGTTCCAACCCACTCTAGTGGTCACACCCTCAATGTGATCTTCAGCTCCTATGATCTGGTCTCTAGATCTAGTCCCAAAAAACGTATATGGCCAGACCACTCCGCCATCCCTTTCTCTATCTACACACCAGCCCCTCCTCCCATGGCTCGCCCTGCCCTCAAATACAATTACAAATGCTGGAATTGGACGCTGACCTCTGATGGACCCCCTTAACCATTGAATCCTTTGACTCCTGTCTTAAAGAATCACTAATTCCACTCACCCCTCACGCCCCACCTGGTTCACGTCCCACCTGAAGACTTTCAAAAGGCAAAATAACTCTCTTGAGTGCAAATGGCAAACATCTAAAACCACTCTCAGCAGATCTATGTTCACCCACCACCACCACCGTAATTACAAATCTGAGATCAAAAAGGCCTACTATAATAAACAAATTGTGAACTGTCGCAGCAGCAGCAAATAACCCCACAAAATCATCCCCGAATTTGTAAGATCCACTTGCACCTCTGCCCAAACCACAGGCATGCAAACGCTCTGTGACTTCCTCTCGCTACATTTCTATAGCACAGCACTTGACAGGACGGCAACAACCGCAATGTCAGCTTTCCACTCCTTCCACCACACCTCGAGAGACGAGTTCCTAGACCTACTATCCAGCGACAGACCCTGCGGATCCCCCCTTGACCCCTGTCCCGCCTCCCTTCTGAAAGAAATATTCTCCTCTACCTGAGCAGGAGTACAAGCAAGGCCCATACTAAATGACTCCCTCAACTCTGCCATCTTTCCAGAGGCCCTTAAACGAGCACATGTCAAACTGCGGCTAGTAAGGCCATCCTTCGACCCGTTAACCCTAAGAACTACAGGCTGATCTCCAAAACAAGATTTGTCGCGAAACTCATTGACCGTGCAGCGTACTCCCAGCTCAACCGCAGAAGAATCCAACAAACTACTCGACCCCGCTCAATCAGGCTTCAGGCCGCGCCATGGAACAAAAAACACTCTGATCTTGATCTGGGATGATCTCAAGTTAGCGGCAGATTCAGAGGGTTGCACAGCACTGATGTTCCTTGATCTGTCTGCAGCCTTTGACACTGTTAACCATTCTATTCTCCTTGACCGTCCCCACTCTAGGAATTCGAGGCTCAGCACTCAAATGGATTGCCTCCTTCCTCAGCAACAGGAAACAAATCGCTTTCCTTTCCCCTTTTGTCTCAAATGCTTGCGCTGTGAACACTGGAGTACCCCAAGGCGCCTGCCTCTCTGCTCTGTTTTTTAACCTCTACCTGACCACTCTACCAGGAGTCATCCGTGCACACAACCTCTCCTGTTCCAACTACGCCGACGATACCCAAATTATTCTAGGAATTCCCAAAACAAGCTCCAACCCACGTCCCTCAGTGATATTGACCGATGGATGGCGGAAACCACCCCCTTCTCAACCCAGATACAACTGACATCATGGTGTGCAGCAATGCTGCCCTTCTCCCGCAACCACTCCCATGGCCCCTCTCCCTTCAGACACCCTCCTCCCTAAATAGTCAAAAATCTTGGCTGCACTATGGACTCAGACCTAACTTTCTCCTGTCAGCTCAATAATGTATCAAAATCTGTCACTACCACCTCAAACTTCTAAGACACATTTTCCCTTACCTCGCCTACCCCAAAAGACTTGCAGCTATTATGTCCATTGTTATGTTGAGACTGGACAATGGCAACTCTTTATAGCTGGGGGCACTACAATACCAACTTAACAAACTCCAAAGAGACCAAAACGCTGCCGTCAAACTCCTTCTCGCCCTGGGACACAGAGATCACATCTCTCCCGCTCTCCGCACCCTTCACTGGCTCCCTGTGGGACGAAGAGACACTTTCAAAACCCTATGCATTACCCACTGAGCAGTGCACAAGACCGGCCCTACGTTCCTACAAGAGAAGATAAAACCCTACCTCCCATCACACACCCTAAAATCAAGCACTGCCCTTTTACTAGTGATTCCAACCTCCAATTCAACCAGGATTGGAGGATCTGTCTTCTCATCCGTGGCTCCAACTCTGTGGAACTCAGTCCCCCACATATTCGACACATCCAAGACTCCATGACCTTCTGCAAATCTCTAAAAACCTGTATCTTTCTGTAAAACTGATTAGGGCCTACTAAGGTTGCTGAAACCCAGCAACAACATAAACCACGACTTCAATGACATTAAACTGGAAAGTAATTACAGCCTGCAGACAAATGTTCGAGGAGATACTGAGCAAAGAGACCTCTGAAAGCAAATAATAAGTCACCAAGTCAGAATTAAGAAATGGATACCGTGACTACCGTAACGTCCTGGAAGCGCTAATATAGGTAATGGCTGACCACCCACTTCCTGAGTCTACTACACAGATCTAGTAGCCTCCTGTGCCATCTCTCTCTGAGTGCAGCTACCACAAAACAAGAGACTGTAATCCGGAACAGTGGGCTTGTAATAATAAAACATTCACTCCAGACTCTCACCTCTCCTATCACTATGCTCACTCTCTACACCAACACACAAAAGAGCGCAGCTATATCCCTCGATCAATTTTGGTCTAGCTGTTCACATACGAACAATACTACATGAATACTTCAACATCCTTCTAGAACGAAAAAAATCGGCCTAGATGCACACATAAGCGTCCTACACAGGCATAATGCCGCCAGAATGCATTCTCGGAAACCAATAACCTAACTGCACACATTCAACTGATCTCTCACTGCCACCGCACCTAATGTTAGGATGCAGCTTCCATCTGACATTTCACACTAGCTGCACACATACTGAGTGCACCCAAGCACTCTATGCTACCCTACTCTCTCGACTGCCCTGGACTACGGTCCCCAAGGACGTTCAACACAGCGCATTGAGGTCATACCAATAATAAATAGAGCGCTATATAAATGCCAAATAACAATAACAATTCTGATTAGAGCAAGAATGAGAGGGTAAGGGGACTTAACGGGAGTAACAATGCATATTGTGACTGCTGTGAGCCAGCATATCCACCTATGGGTTGTGATTGAGATGGTGGTGGGAGGCAAATAGTCTTCATCACTTAATTCCTTTGGTTTGGTGGAGGGGGCCCCAAAGATGTCTATGTCCAGGGCCCCAGAAATGCTTAAGATGGCCCTGGGGTGGGGGGAAAGGTACACGTAGAGGGCGGTGGGGTGCCTGATATACCCTTTGCAGGGTTTTAAACAGCTGTTGTTACGTTTATCTACTAGCTTGTTTCCCCTGGTTCCCACAATTCCAGGATGCTCAGGAAACGTGTTGCCTCAGACTTACTCTGGGATGTCGCGCTTGGATTATGAGCTCGCGTTTTGGGAATTTTCATTTCAGGGTCTCCACTATTACGCGCATGCCGTTTCTATCGGGGTGTCAGTCGAATCCGTATACCCAGGGCGTGGGGCCATCTATTTATACTGGGGGGATAGAGGCAAGCCACCAGATCTCCTACTCGCGTGTTCCCAACCAGGGCCAATCTCAGCAAATGGGAGTTGCGCCGCATTTTCCCGCTTGCAGGACAAAGCATTTCATATATTTGTTGTGACTGATTAAATATAATTGTTTGCATTTTAATTTTTCTTTTGCAAACAAACGTGCGTGTAAACGATGTCTTGAAATAGGGCGCAATAGTTTTGGGGTGCAACTGAAGTGTGCCAGTCCGTGCCCCTTGCAGGATGGGCAGCCACGTGCCAAATGGTGGAGTTAGACTGTTGGTGCGCTGTCAGGTGATGAGTTGGACGTTGAGTGCATCGTGCAGTGTTAGTGGAGGCTCGGAAACATCGGTCAGCATTGGAGAGTGGGGCACGTGCCTTTAGCGCTGTCATCAGTGTTGCATGGCACCCCTGTGAGGGGCCATGGTACGTTCCAGGGAGTTGTGTGGTCACATGGTTACCCATGTGACCAACCTAATAAAAGGTCCGAGCCGCTTCCGGCTCGGCAGTCACGAGTGAACCTGACTCCGCGTGGTGTGTTGTGTTGGTGCCTGGGGGGTGCCTCGCCACGTGTGCTGGGCCCAAGGTCGGGGCCCAGCTGGAGGACGGTGCCCCTGCCGGGCAACGCCGTCCGGACGGTGCCCCTGCCGGGCAACGCCGTCCCTGTGAGTCCCCCAACCATGTGAGGCGGGTTGGGGATGCGACCCCGGCCTGGGTGCCCCCAGAGCCGGGGCCGCGGTGGCCAGGTGGACCTGGCCACGTGTGTGGAGCTCCGGTGTCCCGGAGCGGGTGGGATGAGCCCCCACCCTTCGTCACGCGGCGTGATCGCCGCACTGCAGCGTGTGTCGTCGGGTGCTACCCGACCCGAGTGTGGGGCTGCCCGGTGGACCGGGACAGCCCCTAACAATGGCGACGAGGCGAGGGGCCCCGCGTGCCCCCAGGAGGTTTTGATGCGGGCCCATTTCCAACGGGGCCCGCGCAGGAGAAATGGCGTGGCTGGCCCAACACCAGATGGGCCCGCGGAAAAGGAGGAAAGCGTGCTGCCTGCCCGTCCCCTGAGGGAGACGGGTGAAGCCCGCGGCATCGGCCGAATGGGTGGCTGCGACCCTCCCCCACCTTGGTAGCGGACTCTGCCGCAGCGGGGGAGGGGTGAAACAGATGGTGGCGTCAGCCGCAACGAGGAGCGGCTCACATCGCCGCAGGAGGAGTGATGCAGGCCCTACTCCAACAGGGCCTGCAAAGGAACTGCTCCTCTCCCAACGGATGAGGAGGATGCTGCCTCCGCCGCCCGGAGAGGAGGAGGGTCCTCCCCGCGAGGGGAATGGGGCCCCCACAAAGAAACGCTCACGGCGGTGGGCCGCAGTGAGACTCCAGGCGGCTCCCCCGCAACCCCCCCCTTCCAGGAAGAATTGAGCGGCATCCGCCGCGGTGGTGAGGTGGGCTGTCCCTCCACCGCGACCTGGCCGCGACGCGGAGGAGGAAGATTGAAAGGAGGGGCCGCCGAACAGCTGAGGCGGCCCCGACAGAGGAGCGGCATCGGCCGCGGCACCGAGTTAGGGCATGGGCCGCTCAACAGCTGACGCGGCCCCCAACGTAAGGCGGGCCCATCATCAGCTGGGCCCGCAGGAAAAAAAAAAATGAACAATGGAGGCCCTGCCCATTCCCCGTCTGTGAGCCGTGCGGAGGAGGAGCGGCGAACATCGCTGCATCATTGTGCAGCGGGCCCAGTTTCAACTGGGCCCGCAAAGAAGCTGCCCGCCCCGTGTGGGGGCGAAATTGCGGTGTCGCCGCACCGTGAGGTGGGCTGTCTGCCCCCCCCAACAGAAGGAAAGCATGCGGCAGTGCCCCTCAAGAACATGGGCCTGCCGTGCAAAAAAAAAAAAAAAAAAGGGGAAATGAGAATGCAGGCCCAAAGACACACGGGCCTGCAAAAGTAACAATGGAGGGGGCGTCGCCCAATAAGTCTGGTGCTGCTGCCCCCGTGTGGAGGGAGATCTGCGGCATCGGATGCCATGAGGTGCCTGGCGGCCCTGGGCCGCAGCAAGGTGAGGCGGACCCGACTTCCACCGGGGCGCGATGGGAAGATGGATGCAAGCTGCCTGCCCAGGCCCCTGGAAGGAGGAACAGGGTTTTTCTGCCACCCTGCCACGATCTCCTCTCCAGGCTATGGACCTGACCGATGTGGCCCCTGGGCCTCCCCAGGTGCGGCTTTGCCGGTGTTTTGTGTGACCGTGTAGTAACTGTCCTAAATGAACTCTGGTGAGGGTGCGAGCTGGTTTCCGGCGACTCCATACTGAAGATGGACATCATGAGTGACATTCCCCGGAAGACTGTGAGCCGGCAGACATGGACTTGCTTAAAATGGTCCAGTTAGTGGGCAATGTTGTGTGGTGCGCACCTGTAGGCTCCGAGTGCTTTATGTGTTGCCAGTAGCCCTCACTGGTGCCGTTCAGGGACATGAGAGCCACTCACCCAGGTTAATAAAGGGTGTGTAAAGTAGTAGAGTGGCTCCAGTAGTAGTAGTGGTAGTCATGGTGGGATTTTGGAGTTTTTGCATTTTGTTATGAAAAAGGAGGAGTGTTGCATGGCACCCCTGTGAGGGGCCATGGTACGTTCCAGGGAGTTGTGTGGTCACATGGTTACCCATGTGACCAACCTAATAAAAGGTCCGAGCCGCTTCCGGCTCGGCAGTCACGAGTGAACCTGACTCCGCGTGGTGTGTTGTGTTGGTGCCTGGGGGGTGCCTCGCCACGTGTGCTGGGCCCAAGGTCGGGGCCCAGCTGGAGGACGGTGCCCCTGCCGGGCAACGCCGTCCCTGTGGGTCCCCCAACCATGTGAGGCGGGTTGGGGATGCGACCCCGGCCTGGGTGCCCCCAGAGCCGGGGCCGCGGTGGCCAGGTGGACCTGGCCACGTGTGTGGAGCTCCGGTGTCCCGGAGCGGGTGGGATGAGCCCCCACCCTTCGTCACGCGGCGTGATCGCCGCACTGCAGCGTGTGTCGTCGGGTGCTACCCGACCCGAGTGTGGGGCTGCCCGGTGGACCGGGACAGCCCCTAACAATCATCAGCACGTGGTCTACCATAGCATCTCAAATGCTGCAAATCAGCGTGCCTTCAAGTGTTAGATGGCGCGATGGGCAAACGATTACACATTCGATCTTCGAAACATTGGGTGCATCGCACTCGCCCACACGGCTCATTTTACCACCTGTTAGCCGTTATACGCGGCCAATAATACACGGAGGAGCCCGCGTCCATGTGTACCTTTCTTTATTCAAACATACAGCAACTGCCCCTTCCCATAACTCCCCACTTCCCCCCTCTACACATCACTTCCCGCGTGACGTATTCCCATGCCATGTCCTGCCCTTAAAGGGCCAGGACACGCAACACCACCAAAAGCCAGGATATCTAGCACACTGATTGTAAGTGCAGAAAATCGTAAATAAGGCGGGAACCAGGCGCAGTTTTTTCTTCTTCGTACATGGGATACAGGGCTGTGGAAGCGGAGCAGCTCTCTCGGCACTGACTGGGTGAGAGGCCGTCCCTCATATGCCCTTTGCTTCAAAGTCACCCCATACTGTATATAGGAGGAAGGCCCTCAATGCCCTGCTCCCCTCAGAGGCGCTCATTATTGTGGAAAGACACTCCATGCTGTTCATGGCAAACATGCCAAGTGCACTGCTGCTTCCAAAGGCACTCTATACTGTGCTTGGATGGATCAACTCGGGGCCCTTCCCCCTTCAGAAGTGCTCCATACTGTGCATAGGAGGCAGATACTGAGTGTTCCTCCCCTCTTCAGTAGCGCCCTCTACTGTTCATATAAGGCAGCACTTAAGTGTGTCTTTCCCTTCTGAGGCATTATATACTGTGCGTGGATGCAGAACATCAGTGCCCGCAACCTTCTGAGGTGTTCTATATTGTGCATAGGAGGCAGAACCTCAGTCCAGCTCCCTTCCATTTCATGCAACAACCGCATGTATTTTCTTTCCATTGCATGGCATCATTTGCCCTTGGACGTCAGCTTACATTCACAGTAATTTGGTAAAATTAGCCTATGCACACTGATATTAACGCTACATATGGTGATCCATTCTTGTATGAAATGTACATCATTTTACAGTGATATCATAACCCTATTTTTCTTAGTGAATTGAGGAACAATGTTATGTGATGCCACTTCCTGTTTTGTCAAGAGGTGAAAGGTCATGTGCCATCACTTTCTGTGATGTCATCAGAGGACGGGTCATGTGATGTCACTTCCGCTACCCCAGGCATTTTGGTGAAATGACGTCCCTGAACCACATGTCAGTCACTTAACTCCTTTCAAATTGATAATAATCCTAGTATTCTTGCTACCCTTTCTTCTTTGGGTTTCTCTGGCTCTGTTCAACAATTGTTTCAGTCCAACTTGTCTGAAGCCACCTTTTCAGGGACGTCATTTGGGGATCAGAAATGCGACCCCTGAGGTCTCCCTTGCTACCCAATTTCCTTTTAAAAAAAAAATAATTTCGCACGCGCGCGCGCGCATTCAAAGTGGATTTTAAGTGTGCTGTTGGGATGTGGGGCGTTGGAGGCAAGGTGCCTAAAATACTATTTAAGCTTTTTGTGAACGAGCAATACAAACTTGGAGGTGGAGAAGCTCCGTAGATCTATACAGTATAAGTGAGCTTGTAATCTGGATGTGTGCTGTGTGAAGAGCTGGAAGGCTAAAAAACAAAAACAAGGGAGTCTTTCGCACTCGTGGAAGCACCGTTTAAGCACCCGCTTCGCCACAAGCTACTCTGCTGCCCCAGACTCTGCCTGGATTCTACTGCAGATTTTGCTTTTGTTGTGAACTTCAGCAACCAAGGTGCCCTCTTGGCCCGCCTACTGCTCACGCGGCCAAAACATAGCAACTTCCACTATATTATGAGTACGCCCATGCACAGCGCGTGCGCACTAGTGGAAGCACCGTTTAAGCACCTGCTTCGCCACTTAGCCGAGAAGCCGCGAGGCGGCGAGAGCATTAGTGGCAATACCATCTGGCCTTATACGGCCAAACGCAAGTGCTAAGGTCAGTGATTCCTTTTTGGACCTCCATTCCCATTCACCCACAGGAGATGGCTTTCATTGCATACTCATTAAAAACTGATAATGCCTGCCATGTGACCGTCAGTTTTTAATGGCCCCGCAGCAATCGCACAGACATATCACTCTGCCATTACCATTACCCCTGTTTGCTCTACGCATATGTACAATAAAATTGGCTGCAAGAAACCAGCAATTTCTTCACAAGCGGTCATGGTTCTCAATGCCTCTACGAGGGCACCCCCACCGGACATGCCAAACATTCCCAGGACACCTAGCATGCATATGACTAAACCATCATGTAAACGGCCTGTGATTTCTTGTGAGCGGGAACACCCTCAACCATTATCGGATAATACAATCCTTGATTCGGTCAAGGGCCATGGCACACCCCCTTTATCAGGTTGCCATTCATCACCTATTTCATTTCCAGTACTGAGCCGAGATTCTACTGGAATTTCTATCTATGCCAGTCAATGTGAATCCCCAATCCCTATCATGGATAAGAGGGATTCTCATTCTTTGCAATCGATCACTCTCAACTCCACCTTGGCGGAGGCCCATTCTATGTTATACACTTTTGCACATCCAACTCCAAGAGCTCACAGACCGGTCTCTAATGTGGAACACATACACCGCATATCTATGTAACAACCTGCTCTAATAACAATTAATACTACAATTATGAGTTTAGTCAAATTGTTTGAGACCCTGGACGCAAGGTTAACTAGACAATCTAGCCAATTTGATGACTTAGTCAAATGACTAAATGACAACTGTCCAGCGCTAAAGGTCATCAAAGAACATGTCAAAACACATTCCAAAGAACTAGAAGACTCAGTAATAGCTGAGAGGACATGGGGGAGGTACTGCCGGCACCGTCTATCAGACCAGTCTGCCAACTAACAGCCATTGCAGGGATAATCCGGCCCATCGAGACACCCACTTACACAAGAGTCAAACCAACAGCCGACTACTCTTGGATTTCCTCTGTCTCACCGCCCCCAAATGCTGTCCCTACAGCCATGGGTGAAAGAGTTGTACCATCGGCCCAGGGGCCCTTGGAAGCGTGCTCTGCAAATTCCACGACTAAGCACATCAAGCCTTCAATTAAAGGGCCACGCACATTTCCAAAAAAATCCAAAAACATGGCTGGCACTAAGAAAGAGAAGAGCACCTTAAATGCCTTTTTTCAGGTACTTGGTAACACCACTAAATCCAAAATTCAAAATGTTGTGCCAAGTCCAAAGGTCCAACAAAATGCAATTGCACCAATTGCAAACTGTGCCGATTTACACCCTCAAACCACCAGCCCTCTAAGGAGAACTGACTCATTTACACCTGTCACTTCCCATTCTCCTCTTAATGACCTAATCCATATTATAGAACAAAAAGAGTACAGGGGAAAAACATCAGTCCCAACCAAACCTGCCAAAGAATCTGTTATGTTTTCTGATGTGGACTCGACACCGTCCTCTTCGGAAGGTGTACAAAACCAAGCAGTTCTGGCAGAACTGAAACAGATGGTTGATACATACTTAGCTGCACGATTGCTTCCCCAAACAAATCAGCAGAAGGGAGTTTGCACACAAATCACAAAAGATGACTGCACACGCCCGTCGATGACTGCGCACCCAGTGATGAATGAGCAGGCCATTGTAGACCCAGTGGAAGTACCATCCTTGATGGAAAATAAGCAATCCTCACATATACTTCAGCAGTCAATGAGGAGAGCTCAGGACAAACCTCTCAGTCATAATCAAGAAACACATTCACATACAATGAACACACTACATCACACAGATCAACAACCAATGAGATGGGATTCTCGCAAGACTCTCACGCAATCTTTATCAAAACCATCAGACCCACTGAATTAATTCTATCATACTCTGATCCTGAAATTCAGTTAAGGTGGTTTTCCAAAATATGATCTCAATAGGCGCAGCATATTGAATATCTTTAGTGATGTGGTGACACTCGAGGACTTCTCGTCAAGAGCCAATGATCAAATCGAATTCATATCTGAAGAAACGCGGTCCATAGTGAGACTATGGATCGCATCTGGGGTGGTTCTGAATACAATCTGGCAATCAAAGATGCAGTTATTTGAATTGGGATTTTTGCTTGTACAAGACCCATCTCAGCTGGTAGATAGATCACAATGTGACAATCAAAGGCCTAATATATATTTGGGGTCACAGGAACCAATCAGTAGTGGTACAAGGGGCCCTGTCTATTCCTCTAATTAACCACTAAGTGAGCAGGTAAAACTGCCCCTGAAAATTGCGAGTTGGAATACTCGAGGGCACTTCCATCTCCAACTCTCAATCAAACAATTGCCTTGCACTCATCATATCATAGCATTACAGGAAACTTGGCTGGTCACCCCTCCTGTTTGGGATGGCTATGACTGTGTCCTATTTCCTGCAATACCAAGCAAGGGTCAAGCTTCCTCAGGCCTTCTAGTGGGTGTCAACAAGAGAATGGGTCTAACCATCTCCCCATGGGCCTCCGAAAGTGCCTATATTCAGTTGGTAAAGATATCCACCAAAGACCATACATTAGCCTTCGTCAATCTATACAGGAATATAGCAGGCATCTCTGATGAAGCCTTCTATGGCGGCTTAGCCAGAATCCTTGAACTAATATATATGAATGACCAGATCACTAACACTATGATAATGGGTGATATAAATCTGGAGTGTTGGAATAGGGACTGTGCAACAAAAGAAGTGTCCAGATGGATCTCATTTATGAAAGCTTGCAACTTTTATGTGGTGAATGGATCCGTGAAAGGAGACATTCCAGCCCAACATACCTGGCACAGGGGCATCTTTACCAGTATAATCGACTATATCTATGTCGAGGCGCTTCTATTTCAAAATGTGGTTAAAATGATTGTCCAATGACCATGAACAAAGCGATCATAGGATATTGTCCAGATACAGAGGCCCCTGATCAATCAAAAGCTAATCATTAATTCCTCCAGGAATAGATTACGGTGGAACGCAGTGACATTGGCTGCCTACCATAGTTCACTAGAAAGCAACAACTCGACCACTCACCCAGCACAATATACTGATCTGCTATACCCCTTTGTCAATACTATCACAATTCAGTCTAAAAATAGTATTAGACATAAGCATTCATTTGACCCAGATCAAACTCAAACGTGCTGAATACAGACGTATAAAAAGGGAAATTCTAGACACAAACTCACAGACTTGTTGGCAAGATCTTAAAACTGCCAAATGCCAATACAAAAATTGGCCATGCAGTAGAAAATCTTTAATGTTCCAACAAGACAGCGGAATGATGGAACGCGCCATGACAAAAAAACTCGGCTGAAATGTGGAAACTATTATTCAATCATTCCCATAACACACAAGCAGACACCCAAATTAATGGCATGCAGGAACACCAATGGGTAAAACATTTTTCTGATTTATATGCTGATAAATGCTTTGGCAACTCAAATTATCTACAAAAGTCAGTAGGACCATGGAGCGTCAACTATTCAACTGCAATCCTCCGAGAGTTCATAATGAAAGCTAGCTCCTCGAGAGCAGCAGGTCCAGTCGGCCTAAATAATGTGATGTTCAAGGCAAACCCACACGAATGGGCATTGATCTTGGATAGGATATATCGCCAAGTTTTAATATCATGTATGGTTCAATTATCGTGGAAGACCTCTATCATAATTCCAATCTTTAAAAACGGCGATCATAGTCTTCCCCAAAATTATTGCCCAATAGCATTATTGGATGCTCCAGGAAAAATCTTCACAAAATTGCTACGAGACTTTAATGCCTGGACACTGAAACATCAGCTGCATGATCCTAAACAGACAGGATTTGTCGCCGGCATGGGCACTGATATCAATCTACTCTGCCTCAATGCCATCAAAGCACAATGACAATCGACAAAACAGCCAGTCTTTTTTGCTTTCGTAGATCTTCATGCAGCTTTCGACTATCTCCCATGTCATTTTCATGGCGAAATTAGCCCAAGATCAATGCCCTTCGACACTATGCAATATAATTTATGCCTTACATTCTAATACATCTGTCAAAATAAGATTGACTCTCGATGGTGTTTTATCAGAACCCATTTGCACGGCTAGAGGACTTAAGCAGGGGTGCCTGCTAGTATCCGCAATATTTAACTACTTTATCTATGATGCCTCGGTAATCTTTCACAAAGTAATATCAGACTCACCCAAGTTTAATGATTGTCAGATAAAAACACCAATGTATGCGGATGATCTTGTGTTGATCTCAAAAACCCAGATGGGCTTGCAGAACCAACTATCAGCCTTTGAAATTTACACAACACAAAACAAACTCAAAGTTAACACCACCAAAACCCAAGTAGTAATGTATTTGCCAAAAAGACTTGGGAACAAAACATTTGTCTGGTCCATCAACCATATTCCTGTGTCAGTGGTTTCTCAGTAGACATACTTAGGTGTAACCTTTGAAGGAAACACACACGCCAAATCAGCCACTGCCATCTCGCAAGCAAAAATGATCATGTACAAATATGGTAAAATTTCAATTAAACCGGCGTGGCATTTCTGGAACATGAAGGTGGTCCTAACTCTATTATTTGGTCTCGAAACCTTACCAGTTAACTTGTCTTTTGAATTTGATAAATGGGAGGACAAATTTTGGAGACAGAGCTTGCATCTACCTCAATGCACCCCTGCAGCTTGGCCGATATTCGAGTTGGGATTGGTGTCCCTCCAAGCACTCTATCACTGGCGCATTACTGCACTGTTTAGGAAATGTTTAGTGTCCACAGAGTCATTGGTTATTTTAAAAACTCTAACCCCTTACATATTTTCTGCAAAACATACTTTTGTGACCGCTTGGACACAGAAAGTTTATCAAATATTCGCTAATGCGCAAGTTTCCATTGAACTGGTGCTTACCAACCCTGACAAGGCAAACGCCAAGATATATGAGACAGACTGGATTAGTTCAAGAGAATTGTGTCTCCAGTACAGAGATGGTGACTTATATAGGTTCCCCCCAAAAACAGTCTGTACTCTAACACCATATTTGGTGAGAACATCAACACCAAAATATCACGAAGGCACATTACACCTACGATTTAATCTATGGATCACTAAAGATTTACAAGCTAAGCATAAACAGCTCTCTTCACAACTTAACTTTTGTCATTTTTGTCTGAAACATGATATATCTAAAACTTTATTTAATTTGATCACAGAGTGTGATGCATTGATAGATCTTAGAGTGATTCATTTTTCAAGGCATTGCAAATTATTAGGGCAATTGGAAGTCGACCAATGCTGGTCGGCTATTTTGAGTTCCATATATATGCCTAGACAAATCGCAAAAATCAACTTTCTTCTAAGTTTGAATCTAGCCACGTTGGTGGACAATTGAAGCCTATTATCAGGAATTTATGAATTGCAAATGTATTATTTTTAAATGAAAATGAGTGTAGTATGGAACTCTTCTGCTTTTTCTTTTGTTTTCTTCTTTCACTGTTGAGTTATACAATTTTGTATATCTGTAACACATTGTTATTATGCTATTTTCATGTATAAATTTTGAAAGGTTGATTTAATTCAGCTGAATCAATTTTTAAAAAAAAAAAAATCTTTGTTTTGCTTTTGTTTTTACAAAGAGAAGCTCCTGGGCTGTGACCAGTGTCATGTGGCTCTTTGTTTCTAGAGTGGCTGGAATTCTTGTTCAGGCTTCTTAAAAAACAGGGGTTTGCACAAGTGTAACGTTGAGCAGCGATTAAATAAGAAAAAATAGGAATAACAAATAATTTGCCTTTCTGGAATTCTATACAATAATTGCTAGACTCATTAAAGGTTTATTTCAGGCAAACTTCAGGGGGTGAGTCACTGATTTAGTCTGTTCCTAAACACCTCAAATTCACAATGCCGGCAAAAACCTTCAAAAAGCATTTAGAGTAGAATATGCATGCATTTAAGATTTTTTGCCTGATTCACAGAGCGTTTTCCTAGGGATTATGCCATTATCACACGCTTCTGTGAATCAGGCCCTTTGTAACTTGCTTTTCGCAAGTTCCAGTTCTATCATGTATTTTTCTGCCGTTGTCTCTGTAACGATCATCACAAGACATTCCATCTCGTTTTCCTCGGTCACTTGACAAAATCCTTGTGCTAAAAGCTTGTGTAAAGTGTAGAAATGTTTGATCATAGCACATAAAATGGATCTTGATTTCTTTGTGCCACAATTAATGCTTTGGTGTCATGTGTCTCCTATCTCCATGGCATGCTGTTCAGGATTTTGTTAGCGTGTAGGAGGTAACGAGTGCCTAGAGTACGGGATGCCGTGTGAGTGCACTGCTTTCCCTGCGCTACTCTAAATTCTTTAATACACGGTTATGAACCCTCGCGATGGTATGTATTTTGCCAACCTCTGAAGCCTGAAAAGTAGATCGACGCAGGCTTGACATGCGGCCAACTTTGCACCAGACCTGCAGATAAACTGGCCTGCTGTTAAATCTAAGATAATAGTTTAATGGTATCCACTACAGAGTGTAATTTGCTTTCTGACTTTGAGAACCTTCAGACATATAATTGCTCATTTTGCTATAGCCGGTAAACTAGCTATAGGCGGTAAAATAGCTCAGGGGGTTGCTGCTGCGAAGTGTGTGTGATCTGCAGGTTCAAATCCAGGCAAGGCCAACGCAGCCTTTCATCCTTCTGAGGTTGATAAATGAGTACCAACACAGGCTGGGTGATATTGTATGTATATTTGTTCTATATAGATCGCTTATGCATAAATGCTACATAATAACACATTAGCATTTGGCCTTGGATGTCTGCTTGCATTCACAGTAATTTGGTAATATGGGCCTATACACACTGATATCAACGATACGTATGGTGATCCATTCTTGTATGAAATGTATATCACATTACAGTGATATTGTAGCCGTATTTTTCATAGTGTACTTAGGAACAATGCTACGTGATGCCACTTCCTGTTTTGTCAAGGGGTGAAAGGTCATGTTCCATCACTTCCCATGATGTCACTTTGGGGTGAGTCAAATAACATCACTGCATGCGATGTCATCAAAGGTCAACGGTCGTGTGATGTCCCTTCCGCTACCCCTGGCATTTTGGTGAACTGCCGTCCCTGCACCTTTTCTGTTTCTTGGGCTGTAAAGTGGTCTTCTTCCTCCCCTTTACAGTGTGCTGTCAGGGATCGGTTCTCCCTTTATACTACGCCACTCTTCTTTTGTTGCTTCCTTTGGGCATTCCTGTCATTTTTATGCAGATGACAAAGAGATCTAGGTTGCCTTTACTGCATTTTCTGACTCACTTAACTCTTGCAGCCCAACTCCTGGCTGTCCAATCTCGGGTTCTAACATCTCAATGCTTCTAAATCTGAGGTTTTCTTTTTTTATTGCATCAAGTATTCCCCCCCCCCTGCACATTCATCCTCCTCGTCTTCCTTTCTCGCTCTGCTCCCAATCTTGGTGTCATTTTCGAGCCCTCACTTTCATTTAAGTATTTCTAATATCTCTCGTTCTTGTTGCCATCAGCTTCATTATATTCGTAAAGCATGTTCTTTGCTTTGCTTTCATCCCACTAAACTACTTACCTGTGCTCGTGTCTTCTCCCACCTTGCCTTTTGTTATGCTCTGCCAATTGGTCTTCTTGCTTAACTGACCTCTCTCCGTATAATCATTAATTCAGCTATTCACACTTTATTTTGTCTCCCTCCATTACTCAATCTCCACATCACTTCCTTCTCCCGTCTTACTTTTGAATCTCGCCTCTGGTTTCATTTTGTTTCCATTTTTTTCTAAAGCATTCATGGCCTGGCCCCCCTCCATTTTCCCTCTTTACAGTCTTTCCATTTGCATCCTCGCACTACATGTTGCCAAACCCATACTCATCTTATAGCTCCAGAACCTCCCTGCGCTGCGTCCTGCTTTCACGTTTCCTCTCGATTTATCCTCCATTTGTGCATCTTTGCACGTTATGTTCCCAGACCCAACTCTCTAATAGTCCAGAATCTCCCTGCGCTGCGTCCTGCTTTCACGTTTCCTCTCGATTTATCCTGTATTTGTGCATCTTTGCACGTTATGTTCCCAAACCCAATCCTCTTATAGCTCCAGAACCTCCCTGCGCTGCGTCCTGCTTTCACGTTTCCTCTCGATTTATCCTCTATTTGTGCATCTTTGCTCTTTATGTTCCCAAACCCAATCCTCTTATAGCTCCAGAACCTCCCTGCGCTGCGTCCTGCTTTCACGTTTCCTCTCGATTTATCCTCTATTTGTGCATCTTTGCTCTTTATGTTCCCAAACCCAATCCTCTTATAGCTCCAGAACCTCCCGGCGCTGCGTTCTGCTTTCACGTTTCCTCTCGATTTATCCTGTCTTTGTGCATCTTTGCACGTTATGTTCCCAAACCCAATCCTCTTATAGCTCCAGAACCTTGCTTTCACTCTTCCCCATTACTCGCCGCCAAGCACTGGATGTCTTTGCTCTTCTCCTACTGTAGCTTCTTCTGCTCTCACCTTAAAGCTCCTCTGTTGTCCTCTCTTGCTCAGACCCATGTATCGCATGACCATCTTTGTAATCTTCTAATTGTACTGTTATCTTTATGCACAGAGCTTTGGCAAAAGCCCTATACAAATAAGATAATGCCTTGGTGTGAAAGGGCACGAATTGCTAGAAATACCTAGTTGAAAAAAATAGTTGCGCGAGTTACCCAGTCCGCTACAAAAAGAGATATGTGCCTACTTTTATGGACACTGATGTACATTTTGTAGTAGGGATCTCCACCCACCTGGCATCCTCAACATCAGCTGACTGTTCAGGCAGCAGCTAGCTTAACAACTAATTGAGGAAGCACTGCTCATGCTGCAGAGGCAGAGGGATGCACACATGGTCTATGTTCTTACTAGCTGTGACAAACAGTGTCCAGACCTGCCGCATGGCAGCAGTTTCATTGATCACAATAGGAAAGCCCGAGAACTTACAGTGTGAGATATAGCACATGCATTTTCTTCATGTGACGACTTACTAGTTAGTCGTGGAATGAAGGCTCAGTTTTAGCCATGTGATCAGTTGTCTTCCTATAAGCAAGGGCTGGATCGGTCGTCTCTTCTGGAGGATACCGTCTTTTCCTATAAGTAAGGGCTGGATTGGTCGTCTCTTCCAGAGGATGGCGTCCTTTCCTATAAGCAAGGGCGAGAGCGGGCCACTTCTACTTGCGATGCATTGTCTATCAATACACGAAGGCTGGAGTTCATGTCTTGTTTTACCCTTCAACTGTTTGATTAAGATGGAGAGCATACTCCCCCCAATAACATCCACCATCCCATCACTGTAAAGTTTTCAGACTTTATTTAATGTCTAATGTAAAGATTAAGAGGAATCCATATTAAGAATTTCATTAAAACAAAAGAAATTACATGTGTGAGAGGGGCTTATATGGTGCAGGCCTCAAGCCCACCCTCTGCAGTTTCACAGTCATTGAAGGGGATAGCGTGTATATCCCCAGACAGGGGGACATTACAGCCCCAGAAAGAAAAGTAACATCACAGGCCTTTAACATCAGAACAATGCCCCGGTATAATGCTTTGTATAGCAGAGATGTACCTCGGGGTTGTTCCATGGACAGCAGCATAATCCCTCAGCATTAGGTCTTAGATAGCAAAATGGTGCCTTATTCTCCTGCATTGGAAAGCAGCTGTATCCCCTTGGGTCTTATTTGTAAGAAGCAGTATCTCTTACATTGCACACAGTTTACAGACAGCAGCAATAAACCTTGGGTCACATAGAAGCCACATACTTTGGCCCTCACAGTCTTGGATTTTGGCGCTCCAGGGTATCACTCAGGTAACACAAGCACAAGTCGGAGGCAGCCAAGCTATCGCTCAAGTCACACACATCTGAAAGGATAAATTGTAGAGCAAAATAAAAGAGAAACCTTCTCCATTCGTAGGTGAATCTTGAACTCATTGATCCCTGCAGGTTTCAAGGCGAGCACCATTTCATCCAAGACGAGGGCACTAAACACCACTACCAGGAAAAGCCTCAGCACTGTGAGACCAAGACAGCAGTCATTTGATGCAGTACAAAAAGTTCGAACATAATATACTCTGCAATACGCTCTAACTAGATATAGACCCGAGGCAAGTATTCCAAATATCCTTCCCTGCACTCTGAAAAAGAAGTCTGGTACACTTGTGACTCAAGAACATTACTTGGAAAACACAACCATTCTCTAAAGGACAGATGCACACGCACATCATTTTTTTTATATGTTACCCAGTATCGTTGTGTGGCAGAGCAACACTGGAGTTAATACAGTGGGGTAGTTAATAAAACACCAGTTCCCCGTTCTCGAGAAACCAAGTAACTGAAGTAGTGCCCTCGATTTCCACAACTGAGCTTGGCTCATGAATATATCGAGGGTGTGAGGTCCAGAGGTAATTTCACCTGCTTAGAAAATTGAGAGAAATCCCAGATATGTAAGGGCAGGATAGAGTCAATCTCACGTTACGCATAAAAGCCAGGCGTGTGTAAGACGTCGCTGGGCCGAACTTGCCTTTCAGAGCCACCAGCATTCTGGAAACCGGCCCTTTCCAGTTTTTTCACCAAGGCCCACAGGGGCTCCAGGCAGCTGTGAACATCTTTTCTACTAAGATTTGAGAGTTTCTGGGTGAAAAGACACCTTTGACAAACAAAAAGAGGTTTCTAGCATTTAAGGTGTGCAAGACATTCCCTCCTCATTATATGGTACACATCGAGAGGTCCACGCCTTTCCCTGTGTGCTGAACATGCTACTGGTGGGACATGAAGTGACTGTGCCCAAGCCCACTCCCAAAATGTAAACAATGGTCCTGCCACACTCCCACTGCCTTCCTGCACAAAAGGCAAGGCCATATCATCACATAGACCGCTGGGAGTGATGAGGCGGGATTGATTAGGGCCCCATTAAAAAACAATCAAACAATGTAATATGTAGACTAAATATTGCATATGCTTGCCTCCGGTGTATGTACTGTATGAAGCAAACCAAAAAGAGGAAATAACCAAGGAGGCAAATACTTCACCATTTGAGGACTACTGCAATTGCTTAGGGAAATATTCACTAATTGGTATACATTTGGAGGGTTCGTTTGCTTCCTGACTCAGCATACATGATAAGTGGTACTTTAAATTTGTTTTTCTGTGCCTCTGATGAAAGGGCCAATGGAACACATTTGACAATACAATGCATGATGGCGTTTGGGGACATAAACATTAGAGGGAAACATGTCTGCAAAACTCTTTAATAGAAGAATATTCTATTCAACCCTGCAGTGAATCATTCATCTATTATTTTGCTTAATCTTCTTTCATATACACATTTATTGTATCATATGATCCACTGCATGAATAAGAAAACTAATCAGAATTTGAGTTTCAAAATCTGGAAGAAAAAAATTCTTGATTCTGGGAAAGGTTACGAAATGGGAACATAGATTTTGAAATTTAAGCAAAACCTCTTTGCATGGGTGTGCGTTCCGCTCCAGTAATTTGTCATTTCATAATTGTTTTTAATGGTCACCATCTGAATCACCAACAACCAATCATTGATGCCAAGACTTGTGGTCATCACTGTGAGACAAGATGTCTGCTATTCCTATCGGGATTTGATTTTTGGGTAGCTGTAACAGAGGAGAGTTTGGAACGAATTTTACTTTCCACAAATCTTATGAAAGGCGCATCTAAGTAAGTTAACAAGTGATGTTTTACAGCAATTTTAACTTTCTCAAAACCACATTGTTGAAGAAAGCAGAGCTATCAGCACTCAAAAGGATTTCAAATGTGGGTGAGGGAGAGAAAAAAAACCGGATACATTGTGAGAAAAGGGATAGTGAGAATGCCAACCGCTGAAGGGAAACCGAAAGTCAAGACATGAAGTGAGCAAGACAGATGAATAGCATCTAACAGACGCGGCTTGAGAGATAGTGAGAACCACTAGGCAGAATAAAAGCTCAAGAGAGCAAAAGAAAACTATGCAAGAGAGAAAGTATTCCGGAAACAGAGCATCCTAGCTGTGGCCTTCCCGACTTTGGGTCCTGGGATTGGCAACTGATGGTGAAGAGCCCATGCTGCTCTGACACAAGTGTGATATTTAAGACATATTCATTCCAATCCAGACCTCAATTTCTGGAGCACTTTCAAAAGAAATTCATATTTGTGCTTACAAATGATTGTGTCAGAAGGAAATGCTTAAGTTCATGTGCAAGAGTGAGACATTTGAGTTTCGGCAGTGAGGTACTAGGGCTCACTGTTCGAGGCTGAAATGGTGGGACTCAAAGCGTATGGGTGAGAAGTGCAGATTCGCTGTGCAATGCTGAGGTGCTTAAGTTACCTGTTTGAAGGCATAGCACGGCCCCTGAAGGGAGACCGAGACACCCGGCCTCCCGATAAGCAGGAGAGATATTTGGAGTGCCAGTATGCAAGGATAAAACCTTAAGACTCCCAGTGCGAGGCACTTGGTCTGCTTGTGACAATTGGACATCTTCGAGACACACTATAAAACCTTGTGAGAATGCGAAAAAACAGAGCTCCCTATGCGCGAGGCACTTAGGATACTAAAGATTGTGTGTAATGAAACTCATGCTCTCGTGCAGGGTTGCATTGGTAGGGGGGCTGGTCTCTTATAATGGGAGTCAATCTAGAAAGAGGTTTAGGTCTTTTATGATTTCATATACGATACTTATATTTCTAAACGTTTTTAGCAGCAAGAAAAACAAATTAATTGTAATAGGCGAATTTATACGGTTGATCAAAATGAGTGCTATACCAAGAAAACTAATTCATGTCGTCCCAGTTTGCAGCCGAGATGCAGGACGGTGTGAGATTATAACATTTGTGTCTGATGGTGTGTGACAATTGGGCTTCAATTTAAGAGTGAGACATTTGAACTCTGAGCAAGTGTGAGTGTGGCAATAAGGGTGCGGTGCTAGAGCATTGTGTAAGGATAGGACTCTTGGGGAAACCCAGCAGGGTAGAATGTGCAGGCTGCTTATAACGATGTCTTAGCTTAGTTTCATTCTTAATGTGGTGAACATTGAAGAAAAAACAGAAAAGGGCATTCCACGCCTTTCTCCATTCTAATGGATTCCACCGCAAAGCAAGAACCCTGTGCAGGCACTCCGAACAAGAGTTTTCACCTGGAGAAGTCTAATGTCCCTCTGCAAGGATAAGTATTTTTCAGCCCTGCAGAGTGCAGGCCACAGAAAATCAATGGTGTAATGATGGCCTCCATTACAGATCTCTACCAGACCTTCCCGCTCTGCATGCATTGAACCCTCAGAATTTGGGGTGAACGG
This sequence comes from Ambystoma mexicanum, assembly GCF_040938575.1. Classification (NCBI taxonomy): domain Eukaryota; kingdom Metazoa; phylum Chordata; class Amphibia; order Caudata; family Ambystomatidae; genus Ambystoma; species Ambystoma mexicanum. The sequence goes on along the minus strand of NC_090925.1, from coordinate 1,262,789,251 downwards.
TATCCCTTCCATTTCCCCACAACCAGGGGAAATCCAGCCAGCCCCCACATTCAGGGATGGCATCATTCACATTTTTGCTGCAATTGGGAGTGGGTGAGAGTTCAAGAATTAGGATAAAAAAGGGGGCATAGGTAGGTGGTACAAGGGCAGTCAGAAGGGCTTGCACCCCCCCGCCCCAAACCAAATGCTGCAAATATATTAAGTGAAATGTCCTATGAGGGGAAATGTCATAGATATGGGTGTAACAGCCTGGCCTTGCAGATGTGGTAGTGGCACAATCTTTCATCCTGGAGATTGAGTCCATCAGACTCTCTATAAGGATAACTACTCAAGCTTGCCCTGTGAGGCCTAGATGTTTGAATTCACTTTGTGACATGCTTTCACCCCAGTATGAAGGCAACAAAAGGACTGCATGTGAGCGAGAGAGGGTCAGCCGCCCGTTTGGCCCTGAGAAGGGGGAAGGGGATGGCGAAGCCTCCTTGTTAGAGTGGAGCACTTAGGCTCACAGTGAAAGGAATATAAGTTCTAGCTCTCTTTTAGAAGCAGATGCATTTGCTCTCCCTATGTTCTGATGAAAGGAATGGGGAATTTACCTACCGTTGCCAGCACCTGTAATATGCCGGTAATTCTGGCATATCAGGCATCGGTAACGGTATGTCCGGTTGCCAGTATCAGCCAGAATTTCCAGGGGGATACCAGCAAACGTATAATGACGATCCGTGTGTGAGTGAAACACTCAAGCTTCAGGGGATATCTGCTCTCCAAGTAAGGATGAGACCCTGATGTTTCCGTAAGTGAGCGTATGCTATTCAGGGTACCCTGTGCAAGAATCTGATGCTTGCCCTCTTCACCCGCTTTAAAAGTATAATAATTGGGCTTCTTTGGGGAGGATACGTTGAGGTTCTCTGATTCGAGAGCAAAACATTCTGGCTTCCATGTGTAGAGAGACTTATAATTAAGCAATAGGCCCCGGGGCCCTTAGTTACAGGTCAGAGCGAAGCAAGGGCCTTAACGAAGACCCTGGGGCATTACCTGAACTGGTAATGCCCCGCCCCCCCCCCCCTGCGCGGGGCCTATTGCTATTATTGCTATTAGTACCCCGGCCCATAAGAGTGTTTTGGAACAGAAAAAAAAATGTCAAAAACATTGCCGCCTGGCAAGGGAAAATCTAGTCCCTTCTCTCCTTTCCATGGTGGCCATTTTCTTTGTTTATATTTTCCCTATTTTTTGAATGGCTGCCAGGGAAAGGAAGAAGGGACCTTATCCCTTTCCATGGCAGCCATTCCAAAAAAATAGGGAAAATGTAAACAAAGAAAATGGATGCCATGGAAAGGAAGAAGGGACTACGTGTAGACCCTTCTTCCTTTCCATGACAGCCTGTCAGAGATCGGGAGCAGATGTGCTGGGGACAGAAGTGTTCCCAGTGCGTCCTACTCCCGAAATGGACTAAAAAGAAGGTAAGTGGGGTTGGGAGGGCAGGGAGGGGATTGTCTAGATGGGGTGGGGGTGCAGAGGGGAGGGAAAACACTTACCTCAATCCCCACCAGGGGAATAGGGTAGCCTCCAGCCGTGTGATGGCTCGAAGCAGGGATTACCCTGTTCCGCGCCTCCTCGTTGGCTGAGTGGCTGCCACACACACCCCCCCTCCACCAGGGATAGGCATGAACGTAATGGGGATGCGACCGGGAAGGGATTCCCGGTCGCATAATGCCCAGGCGAGAGACAATGAGATTGCATGTTACAATCTCATTGTCCCTCACCGGGTACTAATTAAGTGTAGAATGGCCTGTATGCTTATGTGAGACCGAGGCATTGCAGGCCACTGTGACAGTCAGCCATAGAGGCTCCCTTTGTCAGGGTGCACTGTTTGACTGTTTGTGTCTAAGGGTGAGATGACTAGTACTTCCGGTATCAGGTAATAAAATCGTGGCAAAAATGTTGCAGGTAAAAAATAAAAAAAAATAAAAATATTGCAGGAAAAATGCAGTGGTTTGACCCGGTAAAGTTGTACCCCATTATACCATTTAATGGGAGCAGGTGTTGCAGGGGAGTCCCCCGCTCCCCTTAAATGGTATAATGGGTCCAGGGGTAGCGGGGGTGTCCCCCGCATGCTTTACATGATTGTGGCAGCAAAACCACAGCATTTTTGCCACAATATTTTTTATACACGGCCATTTTTGCTGCGATTTTAAGACATGGAACCGTGCTTCCTGTATAAGAGTGAGACTTGCTGCGCAAGGACGAGGCATTGGGTTTGCAGGCAGGGTAACAAGCTGGGGCTCAGTGAACAAAGGATGGGAAATACTGGCTACCTGTGTTTGGGTGAAATGTTCACAGTCAGGATTCCTGTGCGAGGGTGACATGCTAGTCCTTGAGAACAAACTGCTCAGTCTCCTGGACACTCAAGCTCACTGTGTAATGTCAACATATTTGAGTTTCTTGTGTTAAAGCCTGCGATTCTCGGGAACAGTGTGAGGGCGAGACAATGGCCATCCCTTTCTGTGTAGATGTTCCACAAACTAAATGTAAATGGGGAGATCACACAATCTCCCTGGGCCTCATAGTCAATTACAGCACACTGTGGCAACGTAGTGCAGATGTGAGCTGTTGAGAACACACCACCACACAGGAAATACGAGATCATTCGTGCACACAATGACCTTACAACAACTACTTAAGCTTGTCAATCATAGTGCAAAACAGGTCGACACAGCCTTGTACACTTGTTCAATCACGGATCTCAGCTTGGGGATCAAAGACCAGTACAGAGAATCCCTGGGTCTCATTTTACATGGGGAATAGAGAATCGCAGATAACGTACTGTATAGAAGCAGTGGTACATAATATAACCACATACAGGGCATGCATTCTAATCCTGCCAATTGACTTGGCAGCGCAGAGACTAATGCAGCTCAGAGCTGAAACATCACATCGCAGTATACAGGTAACAGTAGGCTGACAATGTCGTGTACTGAGCTGTGTGCATAGATGTTACACTGTAGATCCTAATTGAGAGCTCACAAAGCATCACCCAGAAATTCTTAGTCTCCTTACCAGAAATAGCAGACCATTCCAAAGAGATCAGTGAGGAGTCAGTCTCTCGTCTAACATTAACACAGCTCAAAATCCTCCTCGCTCCCCAAATTCCTGCATGATCTAGGAGCACGCCAACCTTTTCAACCAGTTCCCAAAACCAACAAAGGAACCAGTAACGATTCAGGAGCCACACTATACAGAGTACTGCAGCTGGAAGGATTCAGACACATCTTGATACCCAGAATAATTGGTCTAGGGACGGCCTCACATCCTTATTTCCTCTCTTGCAAGAAAAGGGAGAGGCACCAGAGACCAGCTCTTCCCCCTTTTGCCTTTAGGGGCAAAGGTAAAAATGTGTTCTCATTTAGGTGAACTGGCACGGGATGGAGGGGCGGTGAAGACCAACCCCATCACTCACAAAAGTACACAGAGGGCAGTCATACATTTGTTAGGAACTATGTAGACCAAGCGGTAGCAAATTCTTCACCCACCATTGTGGTGGTCCACGCATCAGGGGAACATAAATCCTCAAACACAAAAAACAGATAGCCAGGGAAAGGGGGGGGCGGAAAGATCACCTACAGATGTCCAGTCAGGATGGGCATATTGCCACATGATCGTGCACACCAGGGCCTAGGCATTCACAGAGTGTCCGGGGTCATCAGTGTCTGTGCTAATGCCACTGAAAGAGGTCAAGCTCTGTCTTTTGCTGGATGAATCAGGCCTTCTCCTCCTCCACCAGGAAGTTGTATTTGCCAAAGTCCTTGTCATTGGGTCCTAGTAGCATGTCTCTCCGGGCTTTAGCCAGCTTCTGCTTTAGTACTTCACGGCGGTCCAGCCACTCTAACAGCTCTTTCTCACCATGGGCAAAGCGACAGTTCTCTCCATCGGGGCAGGACTTTGTTGCCTTGTACCTGCATAGTAAGAAATGGATTACAGTGATTAAATATAGGCTATGCTACGTCATTATATCCAACACTGGATCACCACCTCTGTACGTAGCCTATCTAACATGCTCGCTGTCACAAAGCTAGCACGCTGAACACTCACTTCTCACAGACTTTGAATTCACCCATGGGGAAGCGTTGAGACCAGCAGATGGCGTCGCTCTCAGAGGTCACAACCTTCTCCTTGTGCTTCTCTGACTGGATGTGCTGCTGCCATTGGCGCTCACTGTTGCTGTTCTTTCCACAGAAGCGGCAGTGAAACCCTGTCTAATCAAGAAAGTTGAGAAAAAAAAAGAAATACAGCCATCATTTACCATGTGGTTCCATTTCCGACACAAAAGGAAAAGCCAAACACGTGCTAATGACTGCCTCAAAATGAAGATGCTGCGCCGAGGAAAAGGCCCAGACAGACATTCCAATGGCTAACGAGAGTGGGAAATGGGGAGCCTGGTGGTTGCCAAGGCCACTGCCAGTCTGTCCGTGCCCGCTGGCATCTCCAATCCAGACCTTGTCCTCTATATCAATTCTTTAAAGATGGCAGTGTAAGCTAAATATGAGGACTAGAACAAGAAGTACACGTTATTCCTGCAATAACCTTGCACTTACCCCTTTATCGAGTCTCGAAACTCGGGAGATTGTGGACATGTATGTTAGTTGCTGGATCATCTCTTTGAAGTGCAGAAATGGCAAACAGATTACATAATGTAGCCTGGCAAAAATGTGGGTCAACGTTTGAGCTCAGATGTAATGTATAGGGAGTACAAAACGCATAAATTGGCCACAGGCACATGATGAAATGGCAGAGGGGTCACCTTACCTATAAAGGCAAACACATGCCTGCCAGAAACATGTGCAACGCCACTCTCCCAGGAGCAACTTACTATGTACATCACCACCCAGCAGCAAGCACCAGGTACCTTTGCTGCTGCTTCAAAGGTGGAGGAACCCTGAACTTAGGTCTCATCAAACCCAGTCAAAGAGATCCTGCAAACTCTCAAAAGTGGCAGAAGCCTGTGTCCAAACCAAGCTGGTTGTTGAAGTTTATCGCTCTTTTGGGGACGGGATGTTATCCAGTCTTTTCCTCTTTCCATGCTGCTCCCTGGCATCCCTGAACGTGCCAAGGCAAACGTGTCTGCGGAATGGTATTTGGAGGTTGTGCCGAGATATTCTATGGAGACTAATACACTTACTGGGAAATGTTGAGTCTGCAAGCTCTTGCATTTTAATGCATACTATATAGAATGCATGATCATTTCTTCATTAAAAAATAATTCTAATTAAAACAAAAAGAGAAAAAGGGCAGTGGAGATCGAATGGGGCGATAGAGGGATGAGAGAGCAAAGAAGAAAACAAGGTAGGGGGGAAATGTGAAAAAAGGAAGGCGACAATGGAAGAAACAATAGTGAAGAATAAAGGGGGAATGAGACCGATGCAGGGAAAGCAACATAATGAAGCAGGAAAGGTTAGGAAAGGGGTGGTAAAAGGTTGGAAAGAAGCAAACCATAAGATATATACAGAGGAAGGTAGAAGACACCGTAAGAGGTCTAGCAAAAGGGAACATTACTACCTCTATGGTGATTCGGAACGTCTTAGCAGGTTTACACTAAGCATTAGTACAGGAGCCACAGGCTTCCCATTTACAGGTCGGACATCCTGCTGTCCTAGCATAGGTAGCCCAGCTCACATTTCCCAATTGATGTGTAAGAAAGCTCTGAACCTATAGGAGGAGCAATAAGGTCAAAGCCTCTTACTGCTCCCTAAACAGTGCTATTCTCACTGGATCACTTTATTGTGTATGCGAGATGTTCAGTGCACGATGCAGCTTGTACAACCACTTGACAATACCGGCACTAGCTAGAAGCTTCGAAGTAGACTCTTGTTCTTCCTGTGACTTTCCTGCAGTGTTTCCCTCCCCTTATCCTTTTCCTTCCAGATTTGGCCAGACCCCACCTAGAGCCATGATGCATGTTCACAGTTTTGCTAATTCTACAAGCACCACTACCCCACACCCCTCCATCCAAGGATCCCTTGAAGAACAGGTGAAGACAGCTGGAAGTGTGTAGCAGAGCACAGAACAAGTTGTTTCAGATTGTGCTTCGATTTGCTGCAGGGTGGGGGGCAACTCGGCTGTGGGCCCCCCGCCAGATTGTTTTTCCCTATCATAATACTGAATGAGCATGTAGCATTCTGCATAGGTTGTACTGGAAATGAAAAATAACCCTCGTGGGATAGCCTTATTTGACCTAATGGACCTGGAGCATGTGGCTCCAGGGCTCGAAGAGCCAGTGACAGTATGGCTAGGAGTACGTCACTCCCATGAAGAGTTGCTATGTGTACCTTGTCCAGAAAGGAATTGTTTTCCAGATCTTGTTACGACATTACAGAAAGAATGGAATTGGGGGACTGCTTGTAGCGTGCTTCACACATCCTTTTATGTGGATTTTCCCTAGCAAAGGACTACAATCTCATATTTGGACACAATTCCTGTTATGGGCAGGAAAGGGTCAGAATGCTAGCACATTAACTTGCACATAGGGAAGAGCTATATTATTTTTGAGGAGTCAGCAATGGCTTCTTGTCAAAAGTTCTAAACAGCATCGGTGGATAGAGGCGCTTAACATTTTGCTTTTTGTGGACTAGTTTACCTACCCCTTTTCCCAAGCGGAGTCCTGAACCATGGTGTGGGATCAACAGTCCTAAATTGGGAATTTCTTCAAGACACCCTCATTATATTTGCATTTTCACCTGCTAGTCAGTCCATTTTTCCCCTGATGAATCAGAGTCGCAAATGTACCCTGCTTTGCCATGTGTGAGTATTCTCTCACAACTGTTTGGTGGCAGATTACCTAGTTCTCGACAATGGAAAAGTGGCACTTAAAAGTGGTTCTAATAAACAATAAAATCAAGTAGTGTGGTCAGACCCAGTTTTCTGACATGTGGGTGAAAAAAATAAAACACATGACAACATGCAGATGTTGCTCCAAACCGGACCTCTGTTGACAGGTAGGCAAAGAAACCCGTTGTGCACAAACACAATGGATGACCCCGGTGCAGCTCTATATGGGCATTTCCTAACTTGCTGGGTCAGCTCAGAATCGGCCCAGATAATACTAGTCTGAAATGGTGTCTAAGGTATTGACTTTGCTCTGGTAACATTTCAAATAGACAGACTAATTCAAAAGAACCACCATATCCGACACATGGTTTGCCAGCATTTATTATGTTTACTAAGCTTATGCCATCTAGTTGTAGGTTTTTGAAAATTTGGTGGTGGGTAACTAGATTTGATAAAAACTAGATTCCTGAGCGTTGGGACAAGTGATTGTAACCAACTAAAGGTTTTACAAACAGCTCTCTTTCGCAAGGGATCATGTACAAGTTCCCACCAGAAGAAAGCATTTACTGCCTGGCCAGGTGAAGAGAAGCCCAGAATAGACATTCAGAAGCAGTGACAAAAACGCTTGCAATGTTCTAAAATGATTTAAAATGTCACCTGGCCCAACTGCACCCACTTTAAGACTTCCTGTCTATACGTACTTTGAGCTTCTTATCTTTCTTCTTATATCTCCGAACATTATACAAGGCCTTAATTCTCTGCAGCAAATAGAACTCTCCTCTCACATTTATTGGACCAAACCAGGAAATTCCCCTGACTCACACAGTCTATGGTGCAACTAACAAAGCCTTCCAGTTGCCCCTAATACGCTTCTTGTGTACATTGCTTAGTTGGGGCACGGCTATACAAGAAAAGGGGGAACTATTATGAACATCTAATGAAGGCGTCTATGGGATTTCGAACGCTAATGCATTGTTGCATCTCTGCATAACATTTTCAGTTAGCCCAATAAAAAGTATCTGTTATGTAGTATGAAGCTGTGGTAAGCATCAGCATGCGGGAGCCTAGAGAATGCCACCTCTTGGTTCCATCTAGAATGTTTTTGCTTGAGATTTGAAATGCATTGGACCTCCAAGAGTTAAGTCGGAGCCTTGTGGCTGGAGTGACCGCAGCCAAAGACTATGGGTCTCATTATGAGTGTGCCGCTCCGGTAACAGCGGTGCCAGTAATGTACTGGCACCGTTGTTACCGGACCGGCATATTACGAGGTCTGCAAGCAAGTGCCTTTCATCCCACCAGGTCTGACCTGGCGGGCGGAATGGCACCCGCTTGCAGACCTTCACGGATGCACCGGCACCAGTCATCAATGGTGCCGGTGCATCCTCCCCATTCCCATTGAGTCCAATGGAACTCGAATGGGGAGTCATTTTTTCTGGCGCCCAGCAATAGGGAATTACCGGGACCGCCGAAGCTGTAATGCCCCAGTAAGTCCCAATTGCCAGGCACCGGAAAAAAAAATTACTACAGAGGCAGCCTGCCGTTTTTACCAGCACGGCTACCGCCAACTCATAATGAGGCACCATATGTCTTTACCTACCTCAATAAACTGCAAGTACTTCTTAAATTGAGGTGGAGTCTCATTTAATTTATATATCTGGCGACAAGCTGCCTTACTGGTGGCTGTGGTGGAGGACGAGGCAGCTGGGAGATGTATTCTGCTGTGATGCTGCTTCCCGGAGGTTGCTGTTGACCCTTCCAGGCGGTTGCAGGCGCTCCTGGAGCAGGAGCAGTGTTCCACTAGGCAGGAGCAGGTGCCGTGGGGCGGTTGTCTGTGCGATGTGGAGTCTTGTCCTCAGCGCCCTGAGCGGCCTCTGAGCTGAAGATGTGGCTTGGCCTCAGCGCCTTATGAGGCCTCTGCGCTGAAGAAGGTGCAGCCCTGCATGTGGTGTGTCCTGGGACCCGCTGAGGAAGTTGTGTGCCTGTGAGGCACTTCCACGGATGGCATGGCTGCAACTGCGCCTGGTAAGCGTTTCCCCAGTATACAGCAGAATTACTGTAGTGAGGCCTGGGAGCTCTGGTACATAGCTGGCCAGCAGGGACGCCAGGTTTGAATTGGCCTGTCCCGCAAGCCCAGAACTGGAATAGTCGGCTTGGTGTACAGAGGGCCTACAGGTTCGAGCAGCCGTTGAAATCAACAGCTCTGAACGGTTGAGGAAAGCACCTGGCTATGTCCAGAGAATGTGGGAGCCATCTTTGGAAACCTTAATAAACCTGAACGCCAGAGCTTTGTACCTATGTTTACATCTTCCATGTCCCAGTGGATTTTCGGGATCTTTGATGGAGCAACGTGCATTGCATCTGAATCTTCCTCGTCGCAGTGGATGGTGTTGTAGCCAATTTGATGGTGCAGGCAATTTGACAATAAGCAGACCGGTGGGACATTGATTCTTTTGTAATAGTTACAGCACACTTGTTTTTGATGTAGAGAATTTGACAGCGAGTGGCTATTCTGCGGGACACTGATTCTTTTATGATACTGTCAGCATAAGTATTTCCCTCCCTTTTTATTTTGTGGGATGGCAAATATTCTGGGTCCTGCACCGTTTCTCCATCAGGGAGGGGAACCTCTAATCAAGTGGAAGGATTGGAGGGATGACTTCCTTAGGTTTGTGCTAGTGGTGTATGGTCCGAATTATTATGTGGAATGAAAAGACACACTTCTGTACCATTGCCTAGGCCATGGGGGACAGGAAGTATTAATGAGACTGCCAGCTCCCACCCTTGATGATGGTGTGGTGTATATGAGACCGGTTTGGCCAAAATGGACAGACATTTAGAGGTGAAAGAAAATAAAATCTTGGCTCGCTAGCACTTTGCCAGTCAAGAGCAGAAGCAGGGTGAAAGCATTGAAGAGTTTTTTTACGGCCCCATGGAGGTTAGCCATCAAATGTCACTTCGGGTTGTGCTGTTTGGAGGAGCACCTACAGGACCAGCTAATGAACAAATATACTGATCAGGTCAGTGAGAAACTGTTCAGGTCATTGAGAAACTGTGGAGGGAGATGGGGCCATAGAATTTGCTAAGCAGGTTGAGCATACCCCTTAGTGCATAAAAGAACTGGCTAGGCAGACTATCGGGAGTGAAGAACGGGCCGAGGCCAAATGTTATACGCAGGGGCAAGCCCCTTCCCAAGGGTAGCAGTAAAAAGGAGCCTCACAAGGACAGGGACATTAAAGTGAAACGGCGGGACAGATTGGGGAGTGGTGTCCCATTCTGCAGAGATGGCCCTGTGCGTCAGCAGCAGGGATCCTTCATTCGAGGCACAGCATCTGTCCTTTGATAAACAATATACTACTGTGTTTGTTGAATGTAGATTGTGTGGGGGGAAATGGGTCCTTTGGCCAAGTGTTGTAGGTTGTCTACTACTTCCAATGACAATTTTGGATATGGTGATAAGGATGGTGCTTTTGGAGGCTTGGAGGTGGTGCATATGATTAATGCCATATATATATATATATATACACACACACAAGTAAAGATTAAGAATCCTAAAGCCATAGTGAGAGTGAAAAGTGTGTGCATTGAAATACTTGTCGATGGCTGGGCTGTTTACACCTTAATCGGTCAGCAGTCCTGCGAGAATGAATTGTCCTGTTCTTGTAGTCGAGTGTGTGTCATTGATGTTGGTAGGAACTTGTTATTATGGATCTGTCAAGCTGCTTTCGGAATCAAACTTGATCCCAATGCATCAGAACAAGTGTGTACTGGTATGAACAATGAGATATTCGAGATCAAAGCGCTAGATGAGAATGAGGTGGCAAAGTGGGCCCCGAGTGTGTTTCAGGACAAAGCAGGTTGTCTTAGAGGTTTTATTCACATGATCAAACTTAGGAGGGATGTCGTTCTATCAGTTGCTAAATTGCATTCGGTGCCCGTGGCTTTCAGGAATTAAGTTGAAGAGAAGCTAGAAAGGATGCTCAAAGAGGAGGTAATTGGAAGTGCTGATGCCTCAGAGTGGGACAGCCCCATAGCGGTAGTGAGAAAAAGCAATGGATCTATTAGGCTGAGTATTGATTTGAGAGAAGTTAACAAAAATGTGGTCCCTGAGAGGTTCCCTCTACCCAAGATCGATTAGCTAATTGCAGATCTGGCTGATTATAAAGGTCTACTCTCTTTTAGATTTGAGGTGAGCGTACCACTAAATCTGCTTACACCCCAAATCATACCGTTCAGATTGGTAACTGCAGCCAGTGTTTTCCATAAGGTCATGTATAATGTTCTTAGTGATCTGACTGGGGTCAAATTGTATCAAGACAGCATTCTGGTACAGGGCAATGATAGGGAGGAACATGATCGCAGGTCTTGATCAGTCTTGTCTAAGTGATGCTGGTCGCACACTCACGTTAGAGTAATGCAGATTTGGCAATCTTCAGTTGATAACCTTGATTACAATGTAGGTGAGCACCATTAAAGCCATTACAGAGATGGGGCCTCTCAGAAACATGGCAAAATTGCCTAAATTCTGGGCTTAAATTCTGGTCTTGATTAAGTATTACTCTAAGTGCGTGAGGGGCTTGGCGAACAAGACCAGAGTTGAGAGCTTTTACCAGGTGGGAAATACATTTTGAATGGTCTTCATCGTACCAGAGGGAGTTTACCCAGGTCAAGCAAGAGTTGGTTGGTGCCCAGTTCTTCATAGTTTCAGAGAAGGAATGAAGACCATCCTTCATACTGATGCGTCTGAATTGGGTTTGGGTGCTGTGCTTTTACGGGAAGATGCAAGAGCTGAGCAAACAGTTGTGTTTGCCTTACGGAAGCTCAAAGATGCTGACTGCAGGTACTCTGTTATTGAGCAAGAGGCTCTGGCAGTTATTTGGGCTGTTTTGAAATTTCAAGTGTATTTGTATGGGAAGTGGTTTTATTTTTGTGCACCAACCACAAACCTCTTGGGTCCATTTTCAATAAGAAAGGTCCACAGGCCCATTTTCAAAATTGATCACCCAGTTGCAGAGGTTAGACTTCACAGTGGAACATGTGCAGGGCAAGGAGAATGTGGTAGCACATGCCCTCTCTAGGAATCCTGTTGAGGAAGAGGATGATCTTAGTATTCCAGCTGGAGATATCAGAGGCATTTTTCTGGTGGATGTTAGTCTACAGGAGAGTGATTGATTAGTGGTGTGCCAGGAGGACGTTGTGTATCAAGAAGTCAAGTTCCTTGTACTGGACAGGTGGAAGAATTGTGACTGGCCAGTAGAGAAGGTTTGAGCGAATTCAGGAGGGTGAAGGATGACTTGTGCATGGAGGGGGAGTTTGTATGTAGGGGACACACATTTCTGGTGCTGAGTGGCACCAAAGTAGCTGTGGTTGACATGGGTCACAAGAGTCACATGGGCATATGTAGGACTAAGTCCATCATATGGCTGGATTCTTGGTGGCCACACATGGATGCTTTTGTGGAGATGCAAATCAAGGAGTGTGAAGAATATTGCAGCAGTGATAAAGAAACCAGTGGCCAGAATCCCACCTATGGTTGTGCCTCAAGTTCCTGATGTACCCTGGGGAACGGTTGCAGTGGATTTGCTTGGCCCGTTGAATAGTAGTTCTAGTCCCAGAAATAATTATGTGGTAGTTTTAATGGATTTGGTCCCTAAATTGCCTGGAGTTTGTGTGCTCAAAGTTGTCACTTCAAGGAATTTTATCTAATTCTTGGAGGGTGTTTTCTGGAAGGAGGGCTTTCTGGCGAGTCTCAACTGAGCTCATGTCTTGGCTCAAGGAGAAGGGGATTGTGCACACACAGGTGGCATTATATCATCCACCGAGGAATGGCTGTGTGAAACGCTTCAACCGTACCATCATGGATAATGTGAGGTTGTGAGTGATGAATAATGTTGATTGGCAGGCAGATTTGCTGGGGAGGATATTTTAGTACAGGGTGACACCTGGCTGGCTGAACTCGTCTAAGATGATTGCCACTGATCTAAAGAAGGCTGGTGAGATATTGAAGCAGTGTGATGAGGCCTCAAAGTTGAGGTAGGATACTGGTCATGGGTGCAAGCATGTGATGTTCGGACCAACAAATTATGTGAAAGTCAAAATCCCTAGAAAGGGGATGAAAGGTGCATCCAGATTTTCCAGTTCGAGGATTGCTGAGAAGGACCTATGGAAGTTCTGTACACGTTTCAGGAGGCGATGTCTGGAACAAAAGGAGAGTGATGAGAGTCAGTTGATCTTATGAGTCAGATGAGCTTACACATTAAGAGTGTCATCTCATGGTTGATGAATTGTCATTCATAAGCTTGTTTATAATTTTGTTCCTCAGTTATCGACTTCCATTTATTTTTTAACTCATTCAAACTGTTGTTACTCAGTTGCCCCCTTTTTTGGTTTCAACTTTCTGCCAATTCTTCCTGCCTTCATTGCCTTCTTCTTATCTGTATTCTTTTCTTTCTTTCTCCCTCTTCCACTCCCAACCTTGGACTCTGTGTTTGCTCTCAATCCAAGAAGAGAATGTGTAGTATGCAGCTGTGGTAAACCTCAGCATGCGGGCACATAGAGAATGCCACCGCTTGGCTCCATCCAGAATGGTATTGCTTGAGGTTTGGAATGCATGTGAGCTTTAAGAGTTCAGTTGGAGCCCTGGGGCTGGCGTAACCGCAGCCAATGACTATATGTCTCTACTTACTTCAATAATCTGCAAGTACCACTTCAATTGAGGTGGAGTCTTATTTATTGCAGTATCAAAACTTGCATTGTGTGTGATTTTAAAAGTTCACTATCTATGGTCCCAGAAGAACAAGTTATTTTCTTACCTGGTAACGTTCTTTCGATGGGATGTTCCTCTGACATATTCCACATCTATGACAGGTAATCACCACAACTGTGCTGCTTCGGAATTTTTTTCAGCGTCTGCATTGATGACGTCGATACGCTGTCCTCAAGGGCCTCTGTCGAGCCAACGTCACTGGATGTTATAAGTAGGACACACAACGCCCGTAGACTCAGTTGTAATTTTTCCCCAGAATGTGTGGCACCAATCTTCTGCCAGTATGACTACAGAAAGCCTTGCGGAAACGTTAGCTGCAATCACATAAGAAATTCTGTAGAGGGGCAGGCTGGGAGGGTGCGATGTGGAATACGTCGGAGGAACATCCCAGCAAAAAAACGTTACCAGGTAAGAAAGTAACTTGTTCTTCGAGGGGATTGTGTCCTCCGACATATTCCACATCTATGACAGACTCCCAAAGCAGTACCAAAGTATGGAGGTGGGAAAAGAATTTAGAATTTTAGAATGCCCAATGAAATTGCAGAATAGAGGACCGCCTTGCCAAAGGCCAAATCATGCCCAAGGATAGAATCCAGACAGTAGTGTTTTACAAAAGTATGGACAGAGGCCCATGTGGCTGCTTCACAGATGTTACGAAGGGGAACACCCCTCTGCAGAGCAGTGGAGGCAGCCACACCTCTAGTAGAATAGGCACGTAAGCCTACCGGAGGGTCCTTACCCACCAGACGGTAGCATTCAGAGATTGTCAAGATAATCCATCTGGACAAGGTCTGCTTAGTAACAGCTTGACCCACACGCCTTCCAGCATATCCTACAAAGAGCTGATCATCCACTCTGACCCGGGACATGCGTGAGATGTAGAAACTTAAAGCTCTCTTAGGATCCAACCTATGGAGTCTCTCCTCTTCCTTACCAGAATGCAGAGGAGGATAGTGTAATGACCTAGACACAGGGGTCAGCACGACCCAGGACTATGGAGGGAAGACCTGCGGGCTGGAGAAGGAGCCAGGCGCTACCTTCATGGTAGCCGAGTGGTGGGAACCCACATGCAATCCCGACTTACCCCGAACAGAGGAACTGACTGAGTGGGGAACTATAACACCAGTGCATGGGAAGGCACGGGTCGATGAAAAGAAAACCGAACAGCCGACCGTAGGTCAGCCCGCAGAGACGCGGGTGCCGAAACGTCCCCGCGAGGACGAAATCCCTGAGTGCTTGGACGGAGAGGCAGAGGGCCGTGTCCAAACTGGGAAGACCCGCCTCACCAGAGCAGCGCTGACGGCAGGGAGGAGAGAGGAGGAAAACTGGGGCCGCAGAGAGGGCTCGACCACACACTGCCGTTGGACGGAAGAAGCACAGTCACCGCGTAGAGATGCAGTCCGCATGTGTTACAATCATGAGCAGGATGCCAACCGCGTATCACGCGGAAACAGCCAACAGGAGAAAGGCGACCCTCTGACACACAGTCACGGGCACAAAGGGAGAGTTCTCTGGCAGGGAATACACAACACTACCAGTGTTACAAACAAAACAGCAGTCACTTACCTGGGCTACAATAAGACATCCCGAGGAACAGGTGCAGGTAGGAACATGGCGAGAGGCTTACAAGGAAAAGGGGGCGGGGCCTATATGGGTTCTTATGCTTTACAACAGGAAGTAGACCCTGATTGGCCCATTCTTACCTGCCTATATAAAGAGCCAGCTAGTTTGAAGGTGTGTGCTCATTGTTGTTCTCCTTGCAGAGCCGATCAGACCTGGATTCCGGAACTACAGGAAGCACCTGGGCGTATGAGGACTAAGAGAAAGAAGACTGCCAGAAGTCCTTACAGCGTACCCTACAAGAAAACAGAGGAAAACCATTGCTCCACAAACAGAACACCCAGAAGGATGCTGGAAAAAGAACTTTGAATTTTGCCAATCAGCATTTATTTTTGTTAAGTCTGAATAAAGACCAGCATTTTAGTTCCTTCAACCCGCCTGTTTTGCCTCATTGTCACATATTTTGGAGGCGAGCGGTGGAATTAGAAACACAACATGGAGGCAATTATCAAGGCACTTGCCGACGGACAACAACAACTCCAACAACTGGTTCAAGTTCAAGGGCATCAAGCTCAAGCAGCTCGACAGGCACTCCAACAGGCCTTACAACTACAAGCTGCAAGTCAAGATGCCCTAAAGAAGGTAACCGAAGCAGTTGTGGTTTATAGAGGAGTTACGCCAGCCCCTTCCAACATCTTGCAAAAATACCAGCCTGGGGATTATCCGGGGTACCTCTTTACGAACTTTGAAAGGGTGGCCAGAAATTCACAGTGGCCTGCGGATAAATGGGGTCATTACAGTGCTCCATTACTAACCGGACCTATGCAAGGCGCCTACCAGGCCGCTAACCCTAACAGAGACACTGCTTATGCGGACATAAAAAGAACCATACTAGAAAGGATGGGGGTAGACGAGGAAGCCTACCGACAGAAACTAAGAGAAACCAAACTACGCAATGGAGAGACCCCCAGGCAGTTGTATTATCGAGTGCATGACGCAGCAGAGAGATGGCTGAAACCAGCCAACAGCTCAATTCCGGAAATCCTGGAAAAAGTGAAGCTCGAACAGTTTGTACACGCCCTTCCGAGAGCCATGCAATGGTAGGTCCGACAACACCATAGACCCACCCTGAATGAAGCCATACATATCGCCTCTGCGTTCCAAAAGGCAGGAGGAAGCTGACTCGGACAAGTGGAAATGCTCAAACCACACATTTCCCGAACTCCGGAAGCCGTGGCTGCCAAGCCCACTCGAGTGGAACCCAAAGGAACCACCTGGACCTCGTCCAACAAACAACCCCAATGTTTTGATTGTGGGGAATGGGGGCATATAGCCCGGTTTTGCCCAAGGAAAAACAGACCTGAACCCATGGAAATAGGGCTCACTCAGAATCGGGAATTCCGAAGAAGACAGGATCCCTACATGATGGAGGTTCGGGTTGACGGAGTACCACGCCAAGGCCTGATCGACAGCGGGAGCGAACAAACTGCCATACGTCCAGAAGTAAGTGCATCAGGGAAAAGGGGTGAATATATACCGGTTAAATGTGTACATGGAGATGTCGGGTTGTACCCTTCAGAACATGTCACCTTAGAGGTAAACGGGGTTATCACACCAATGGAGGTAGCCGTCATGCCACACCTACCCACTCAAGTGTTAGTAGGCACTGATTTACCCAACTTTAAAGACTGTATCAGAGAAACAGAATGGTTAAACACCGCTCCCTTTGCCAATGTTGAGGTTGCAGGAAATCAAGGAAGATCGGTTAGGAAAACCCGAAGAGAAGTGAGGGTAGAAAAGAGAAAGTGGATGGAAAGATTCAATGCTTTAGTGGACTGGGTCCCAGAAGATAGAAGAGTCTCCTTTAGAAGCAAAACTCTCTCCGACCCGACCCTAAAGAATGCTAGAGAACGAGCAATGGAAGATCCAGACAGTCAACCTTCCTATCCAAAATTCACGTTTAAACAGGGTTTGCTATATAGGATCACCAAGAATCAGAGTGATCAACTCATAGAACAGCTTCTAGTACCATCCAGTTTTAGGCTGTCCATTCAGGAAATGGGACATGACAACCAAACAGGGGGTCATATGGCTCGGGAGAAAACCCTAGAGAAGCTTCTAAAAAGGTTTTAATGGCCCGGTATCTACAGGGAAGTGGCCAAATATTGTGATGAGTACTATACCTGCCAGAAGATCAACCCATATAAACCTCCTTGTGCTCCTCTACAACCTATACCCCTAATAAAAGAGCCATTTTTCAGGATTGGGATGGATATGGTGGGACCTTTGGAACCCAGTAGTCATGGATTCCAGTATCTGCTGGTAATTGTAGATTACGCAACGAGATATCCTGAAGCATTTCCCATGAGGAGTATCAGTTCTCAGCAAGTGTGTAACCAGTTAGTTCCGTTCTTTTCACGAGTTGGTATACCTTCAGAAATCATAACGGATCAAGGCAAGAATTTCGTGTCAGAAGTAATGCAGAAAGTATGTCAGCAACTGAATATCAAACAGATCTGCACGTCGGTTTATCATCCTCAGGCTGACAGCCTGGTAGAACGTTATAACAAAACCATCAAGTTAATGCTCAAGAAGGTGACAGCACCCACCGGGAAGAACTGGAACCGAGCGATACCATGGGTCCTTATGGTATTACGAGATACCCCGCAGTCATCAACCGGGTTTTCACCCTTCGAGTTACTGTTCGGACACCAGCCAAAGACAATATTGGACCTTGCAAGAGCAGAGTGGGAGGAACAGGAAGAAACCACTACTCTAACGGATTACGTTGTAGACATGAGAGAAACCCTAACCAGACTCAGAGAAGCAGCAAGGGATAATCTGGGAAGGTCCCAAATAGCCCAAGAAAAGTACTACAATAAAGGGACCAGAGTCAGACAGTTCAAGATTGGTGATCAAGTATTGGTGTTGTTACCCACAAGCCATAACAAGATGTTGGCCCAGTGGAGGGGGCCTTACAAGATAACAGGAATATTGGGCCCAGTGAATTACATGGTAGAACAACCTGATCGGAAAACCAAGCTTCAAAACTACCATGTAAACCACCTAAAAGAATGGAAATCATCGGTCCGGAGTACCGCTAGCATTCAAGTCATGAAGCAGGAAAACTCTGATTCGGCCTTTTTGGCCGTCCAGTGAGGAAAACAGCTTACCGACAAGGAGAGACAAGAGATGGAAGAACAGTTGCAACCATTACGAAACATGTTCTCATACCTTCCAGGAAAAACCCATTTAACCGAACATAAAATAGAAACTGAAACGGGTAAAACAGTACGGATTCGGCCTTATCGTCTTCCAGAATCCAAAAGGGAGGCAGTGCAAAAGGAAGTAGAGGATATGTTGAAGTTAGGAGTGATTGAACCCTCCAGTAGCCACTGGTCCTCGCCCATTGTTTTGGTGCCAAAGCCCGATGGAAGCATTCAATTCTGCATGGATTATAGACAGTTAAATTCCATATCAACATACCAAGCATATCCCATGCCCAGGATGGACGAACTCATTGAACAGTTAGGATATGCCCAGTATATCAGCACCATAGACCTAACCAAGGGATACTGGCAGATACCTCTACTGTCAGAAAAGATAAAAACTGCCTTCTCCACTCAGTCAGGACTGTTCCAGTTCACGGTTTTGCCATCCGGGCTACACGGGGCACCTGCAACTTTTCAGGCCCTCATGAAGCAAGTGTTGGCACCCCACCATAAGTATAGCGCTGCGTATCTGGACGACATAGTGGTCTACAGCAGAACATGGAAGGAACATAAAGAACATCTCACAGCAGTGGTGGCAGCTCTCAAAAAAGCCGGTCTCAATATCAATCCAAAGAAAAGAGTGTTGGCTACCAGTCAAACTAAATACTTGGGACATCTGGTTGGAAACGGGGTTATCAGACCCCAACCCGATAAAATAGAGGCTATTGAGAAACTTCACATGCCCTGCAACAAGAAACAGATCAGAGCATTTCTGGGGTTTATTGGATACTACCAGAAGTTTATACCTCATTTCTCAACTATAGCTAGCCCTTTAACAGAAGCCCTCAAATCAACTCACCATGAAAACGTGTTGACTGACAAGAAAGTTCACCAAGCTTTTCAGGAACTTGAGAAAATAATATCTGCACAACCGGTGTTGAGATGCCCAAACTTCTGCAATCGTTTTTTTGTACAAACAGATGCTTCAGGGGTAGGCTTAGGAGCAGTACTCTCACAAGGAGATGAGGACAGCCTACATCCTGTAACCTTCATCAGTCACAAACTATTGCCACATGAAATCGGATATTCTACCCTTGAAAAAGAGTGTTTAGCGATAAAGTGGGCAATTGAGACACTCGGGTACTATTTGTTGGGACGTAAGTTCACTGTCTTCATGGATCACGCCCCTCTACAGTGGTTAGCCAAACACAAGGATTCCAACCAACATGTGTTAAGGTGGTTTCTTACACTTCAAGAGTTTTGTTTCGAAACCATACACAAACCAGCTGCCTTCCAGCTGGTACCAGACTATCTGTCAAGAAGCGTAGATCAGCCCGATTGGCTGAATTCTTCGGGTGGTGTATGTAATGACCTAGACACGGGGGTCAGCACGACCTAGGACTATGGAGGATAGACCTGCGGGCTGGGGAAGGAGCCAGGCTTGACCTTCATGGTAGGCGAGTGGTGGCAACCCACATGCAATCCCGACTTACCCCGAACAGAGGAACTGATTGAGTGGGGAACCATAACACCAGTGCATGGGAAGGCACGGTTCGATGAAAAGAAAACCGAACAGCCGACCCTAGGTCAGACCGCAGAGAAGCGGGTGCCGAAACGTCCCTGCGAGGTCAAAATCCCTGAGTGCTTGGACAGAGAGGCAGAGGGCGGTGTCCAAACCCGCCTCGCCAGAGCAGCGCTGACAGCAGGGAGGAGAGGGAAGTGTAGCCGTCCCCGCCCGGACGAAATCCCTGAGTGCAGGAACGGAGAGGCAGAGCGCCAAGTCCAACCGGGAGAGATCCGCCTCACCAGAGCGGCGCTGATGGCGAGTGGGAGAGAGGAGGAAAACTGGGGCCGCGGAGAAGGCTCGACCACACACTGCCGTTGGACAGAAGAAGCCCAGTCACCGTGTAGAGATGCAGTCCGCATGTGTTACAATCACGAGCAGGATGCCAACCACGTATCACGCGAAAACAGCGAACAGGAGAAAGGCGACCCGCTGACACATAGTCACAGGCACATAGGGAGAGTTCTCTGGCAGGGAATACACCTGCACCACCAAACTCTCCGGAGTGGGGGTGCAAAGACAATTAGCTGGTGTTGCCACTGGCTGGACGGTATTATTTCGGCAACGACTTATTCACTGCCGGGAGACTCTCCGGAGCAGTACAATCAGCCGCCACCTTACTTTGTGAGACCATATGAAATGGCTGCACCGGGTGAGTGGGTGGACCTTGGTCCAAGTTATCTGTCAGGTCATCCTGCAGAAAATCCACGGGTGGAGCAGACCACCCCAAATACTCTGTCACCCTCAACACGAGACACCTGTATGAAGATTCGGCGTGAGTACCAGGCTCAGGCCTGCCAAATTCAACCACCGGGGAGGTGTCCAGACCACTGGCGTCATGCAAGGATTGACGCAGGTCTTCCAACTGGCTATGACCAGACAACAGTTCATCAGGAAATTCCTGAGGAACCAAACCTTCCACATCTGACCCTTCAACCACCTCAGAGATGTAATCCAGAGGCTGGAACAAATCCCTGGATGAGGGCACAGAAAAAGGCTCAAACACAGGCCTCACTGACTTACTCAGGGCCTTCCTCGGTGTATCCACTGGTCTCCGGGGTACCTCCGATAAAGCCTCCTCAAAAGGCGTTGAGGGCGTCGACTGAATCAGCATCGGCTTCGAGGCCAGAGCCCCAAGCGTGTCCTTCGACGGCCTCAGCGCCAATGACTTCCTCAGAGGTGGAGCCTCGAGAGAGTCCCTCGACGGACATGGTGCCAATGGCGTTGACGTCTTCTTAGAAGACCTCACAGGCTCCGACGGTCTCTGAGGCGTTGAGGACCGGAACCTGGAGCGGGCATGGCTAGAGCGATCTACCTTGTCCAATCGGGACCTCAACGGCTCCCAATGATCGCGCCAACCGCCCGAGCCCGAAGGTGTGCGAGTGGTGGCCCTAGCGCGTTCCTTGCCGGCTTCTCTCAAAGGCACGGACGGAACGGAGCCCTGTGATTCGAAAATCGCCATCATCTCCTTACGAAATGCGTCCCATGCCGCAGGAGAAGAATGCTTGTTGGGACAAGCTACCCGCTGTCTGGCCAAGTCCTCGGACGAGGAAGGGGACTGGTGACAGCGCTTCCGCGAGTGCCTATAAGAGGCAGAGGAATGGCGGGAACCACTCCGGGACCGGAACCCCCTGGACTTACGCTGACGCAGAGAGTCACCCCTCGAATCGTCGGTCGAAAGCCAAGCGGATTTCGACTTTCGGGGTTTGGAAACCCTACCTACAGATAGCTTCTTCCGCTCCCGCAAGGCCTTCAACGTCAAAGACTGGCAATCGGCACAGTCATCGGTGGCGTGGTCCTCGCCGAGGCATCAGAGGCAGATGTCATGCGGGTCCGTAAGCGACATTTAGGAACCACAGTCCCGACACTTCTTGAAGTCCGACCGCGGGGTAGAAAAAGCTGAAGACATGATATTTCACAAGGAAACCAAGTTCGAAGAACCGATCCAACAGTAGAAGAACCGAGGCGCGCCGAGATTCCGAAGTGAACACGTTCGCAGAAAAAACAACTGAGGCTACGGGCGTCATGCGTCCTACTTATAACATCCAGTGACATCGGCTCGACGGAGACCCTCGAGGACAGCGTATCGACGCAGGAGCCGAAAATTTTTCCCAGCACAGCTGTGGTGATTACCTGTCATAGATGTGGAATACGTCGGAGGACACAATCCCCTCAAAAGCAGGGATTAGATGTGAATGAGCCCATGGATTAGGATGGTGCAAGTATAACTCTGCGTCGCCCCCCAGAATATCCTTTGGAGAGTATTGTTCAGATCTTCCCTCTCTCCCTTAGATCAGCAAGCAAAATATTCAATTCACATTATCTGGGATTGAAGGTGTGCCAAATAGATTTTTCTTGGCTCTGTCTTTCTTTGTAGCGGCCAAAATCTGGAACACGTTGGTCCTCCTGAACTCTCCTACCAAATACCTGGACACCTGCTATCTTTAGGTGTTCCAAGGAGTGGCAAGCTAGTTAGACTCCAGGTACTATCAGCATTCTCCTACTGGGCTAAGAAAAAGCATCTCTCCACCTGGCCTTGGCTAGGCTGTTTGGTTCTCATCTCTGGCCCTTGTTCTAGCTCCTCCTCCACCCCTTTAGGAACACCCTTATGAGCCAGGTTTGGTAGGTTGTCTCTCCATTGCCTCTTCCTCCACCTTCCATTCGAAGACGAAGCGAAAGCCAAGAAAGAAGTGTGGGACACTTTAAATCCCAGAGACTGTGCCTGACTGTTTGCCACCACGCAGGTGGGCCTGGTTTAGAGGAGAGCTCCACCTCTCCACGGTCTCCCCTTTCCCTCTACTACTCCTCATCTCCAAGCTCTCCTTCTTCCTCCTCCTCTAGCATTTTCATCTCCAAGCTCTCCTTCATCCTCCTCCTCTAGCATTTTCCGCACTGCTCTGCCACATTCTACTCCCAGTCTCTCCTGCATCTCCACCCTCTGAATCCTAACTCCCACATATCTCTGCTGCTTCGCTCCCCTTGCAAAGCCAGCTGGGCTGGGGCCAGGCCTTGTGAAAGACTCTTGTCAAGCTATGTGCAAGTTGATAGTGAGTGGAATGGGTGAATGGGTAAAGATGAGGTGAACTATGATTTTTCTAGGTTGTCTGAGCTCTGCGGCAGACTTAAAAGTGCCCGTCTGCCATTTTGGAATTTATCTGCATATATCTCCAGGGCATTAGGTTCCCATAGATGACCACTTTTTCTAATTGAATTCCTTCTATAGTATCGTTTCTTACTTCTTCTTAACAGCAGGCCCAATGGTCCAAGGTCAGCGTGTGCTGTGGCAAGGTCTACAAGCAGTGCTCACAAGTCAAGAACCCCGAGCTTCTGTTGGACAGGGAAGAAATATGCGAGATGCCTTCTTTCCTTTGACCGGTAGGACTAACCAGTCAGCTGTCAATGCTCGAGATTCATTGCCTATTAGCTTTTTTTTTAAATTAGTTTATTTAGTTTACATCAAAGTAACCTTTTACACAAACAGAAAAAAAATAAAAGGGAAAGACATTTGATTATTTATACATATGTAAGTATATACAATTAGTTAGAAATGTAAAGTTTAAAAGAAACCTTTAAATGAAAACATGCAAAAATTATGGTGCAATAATTTATAATATCCCATAGGTAAAGCTAAAATACTTGGGTGTTCACGAACCTACCCTTATTACAAATGGTGAGAGGCAAAGCTACAACTTAGAAGAGTCAAATGCTATGACTGTAATACAGTTCCAATTGGAGTCGTTTGCATTCAAAGTCAATCAGCGTAAATTCATTGCCATATGTAATGAGCTGCCATAGACCACATTAGTGAGTTTCCTGAATAAAAGTCCACAACAACTCAGTTTGTATGTTTCTTAATTTGCTAACAAATTTAGTATAGCCAGCTCAATATGAACCAATATAGTGACTACAGCGAGTCAACATGTGACGGGCCGTTTCTAGTTCACTAGCACAAAAGCAGCTAATTCTAGATTCTTGTGGATTTTATTCCAGACTCTGGTGATCATCACAGTTGACAGCATGTTAAATAAATCTCAATTTCATTAGGAATCTTCGCAAATATCAATCATAAGACTTATTGACATAGTTGAATGGAGCATGTAGAGGGTAGCCTTGCCTGGCATATTTCTGGAAGTTTTTTGGTAGAAGGATATTCTAGGTTGCAGAAACAATCCCAATCCAAGGCTTTAATTTTAATTTATCCTCTAATAATTCCACACTTTTTTAAATCTCTTCCGTTGTCCAATTTATGTCATTGTAGAGTGCTTTGCATGGGTTACAAATTCTGTATCTAAAATAGGAGTTTCATAGCATTTATTTAATAAGACAGCAAATAAACTCAACAAGGAAGTGCAGTTTTCATTTCCTAATTTGATTTCCAATATAAATCACTGCATTTGATCTTCCATAATGTAATTAAAGATTGTATACCAAGTTCACTAGTTATTGCCTGTGAGGGGTTAGAAATGTGAGGTAGACCACGTTTTAAAGTTTTCTCAAAAAATGCCATTTTATTATATTAGAAGGTTGGATGAACGCCTCACTAGCCCTACCCTGACAAGGATTTCCCTGCCTAAAAGGATATGTGCTCCTCACACTTATACATATAACAAATAAATAAGGAAATGCATGGCAGTTCAAAACAATGAGGATTGAATTCCCAATGTAATCACCTTCTATCTTTTTAACCCAAAAGCACTCCCCTGCCCCAGCTTTAAACATGATTCTGCTTCACAGTTCAAGAAAAGAACACAAGGAAATCCGAGTCTGCTGCAAAGTTCCAGTACAGTTCGATGCAATTTCAACTGGTCAACAAAAAGTTCCAACACAGAAGATATAAGGCTCTTTTTCTTCCTTGAACAGATTCTCAGTTCCTCAATAGCAACAATGATTGCCTTGGTCAGGATGATTTGCCAAACTGATAACTCAAAGAAATATAACCTCTCTGCAAAAGCCTTGCACAGCTCTCCTTTAGCACCACAAACAACATATAAAGTCTCCATCAGGACCACCTTGTAGCATTCTTTTCCACTTCCACTTCCACTTGGTCTACTTCCATGACAGGCCTACAATCTCCAAAGGTTTGCCATCCGGGTATACTTCCTTGCCCAAACAGCGCTTCCCAACAAGTGCTTTGGTGGTTAAGCGCAACTGACAAGAGGTTCACAACAGCTTCACAGTATTCAACAAATTGCAGCTTCAACACTTTCAACAACTTTTCAGGCAAAAACAAGATTCACATTGCTGCTCTTTAATACTCTTTCATAAATGATGCTTCTCTACTTCTGGCTATTTTTTCCCATAAGAGCCACCTTTTTGCCACCCTCGTTTCCGCACTAAACAAGTAACCAAAGACAGACAGGGATAGGGTCTCTTCCTGCTTCTCCCTTGGTTTTGGCAACGTGTGTTTATCCCAGCTTGTACCATATGTTGCACACAGTATGGGGAACAGGTTTCAGAACTTATAGAACTTTCATTAGCCCCCTACTGCGGTTGGCAATATTGGCTAGATTGTATTTGCTTTTGTTTCAGTCTCTATTGGCTTGGGTAATGCCTACAGAAATGAACTCTTAAAGTCGCCCCCTCGGGCTGCTGGGTTTTCCACAGACTCAGACTTTTAAGGTTACAGTCATTTGGTTTTGTTATAATAATAGGGTTTTGCTGCTTTTCCCTAGTTTGGTATTCAAAATTAACTTAGGAATTACTTTCACTCACACGCGAGTGCTGCTTCTGCTGCTTTGCTATAGTTCGGTATTCAGAACCGTTCTCTGAACTACTTTTACTTCTAAGCAAGCGCTGCTCACTCTCGGAACGCCTGCTTTCAACACGCGAGTGGGGATGGAGTGCTCCGGGGTCATCAACAGCTTGTGAACTCACCGGTCAAGACGTGCACCGCCATTCCGCTTGCCACTCACATGACTTCTGCTGCTGTGGCTCCTCGCGACCCAGCAAACTACATTGGTTAGGCTGCTTTCGGCCATGCCACCTACAATTGGAGCTCCTCTGGCTCCTGAGGCCCTCTGGTGCACGCGAGCCAACAGAGACAGCCTCCTGCATGCTTTCCACTGTGCAGCCTCTGAAGACAAGGTCACCAGGGGCAAGCTTTCCTCTGACACGCTTCCCGCTTGCTGACCACACAACATTGTACCTGTTCAGCTCTCTTCTTCGTCCCAGTACTTAAGGAATTATGGGACTTGAAGTCCCTAATTGCAAAGTTAGATTTTCTTATTTCTGTTGTTTTACAATAAGCCATTAGACGAGTGGGGATTTGGGGTAAAGTTGAACAAGGGGCATTCCCATTCCTCCTGACCTGCTTCTCCCCCTCATGTGATCCTCCCGCAGAACACTACCCCGAGAGTCAGGATCAGAAAGTGTCTGCCTTTCCTGGCCACGAGAAGGGTCCCAGGCCAGGTTTTCAAGGGAATCAGTGCTGATTCATCACATGCCTCAATAAGCACACAGTTGGGTAAACCTAAAGCAGGATGCCACAGTTTCCCTTCTAGTTTATTCAGCCAGCCTCTTTGCTTTTCAGTGTAACACTCAAATCCATACATAACACTTGTCATATATTGTAATCATCCCTTCAACATAGAACCCCCCCCCATCTCCCTTAGTGAAAATAACATTTTGAATTGCTCTGAATTTCTTGAGGGTCTTTGGGATTATGTAGTTCTTGAAGTGTTATTGGTAAGGATTAGAGTACAGAAGAGTATTTATCTACAACTTCAATGGGGGAGTTGTCTAGCTTCCACTCAAAATGTCTATCCGTTTCATCCTGTAATCATAATCTTGGTTTTTGAGTGGTGTATATGGCGTTTATTAGCTTTGAAAAAAGTTATGCAATGCTTGTAACAACTTCTGGAGTCCAAGGGGTGTTCTGTCCAATATAACTGAATCATCTGCATATGACCACCATGAAATACTTTGTGCGTCTATACAGGGAAAGTGTTTATTACAGTCCTTTTAATGCCTCATGAAGATCTGCCACATAAAGGTTGTAAAGTAGGGGTGCTAAAATGTACCCCTTTTAAGACTGTGGATGGTTTGTATTGGTTCAGAGAGAGAGAACCATTAGCGTTGTCAGATCATAACAGAGGTAAATTGATAGATCTGTTTGATCAGACCCAAAAGGGCCAGTTGGATGTTCCACTTACTGAGTTGGAGCCAT
Organism: Ambystoma mexicanum; assembly: GCF_040938575.1. Taxonomy (NCBI): domain Eukaryota; kingdom Metazoa; phylum Chordata; class Amphibia; order Caudata; family Ambystomatidae; genus Ambystoma; species Ambystoma mexicanum. The sequence continues at coordinate 1,262,762,168 of NC_090925.1, read as the reverse complement.
AATCTGTTTCCATCTACACAGTCAAAAACCATTGTATATTATAAATGAAGACTATATATAAATTGGAGCCGGAAGCCGTTATGGTTTTCCTTATTAGATACTGGATTGTGCAAATATTGTAGTATGTACTCATCCCTCTACAGAAGCACGTTTGTTGCATGTGCAATACATTTATCGGGTTAGCCCAAAGTTGTAAATCCTCTAAGAGAATATTACAGAAAATGTAGCTTGACGCGTGGCTAAAAGACGATAATTAGTGGGTGTCTCCCAAGGCTCCTTCTTATGGGCTGGTATAAGGTAATATTTAACCCCAGTACACTGGGATTTTTCCATGTTACAGAGTTAGTGAATAGATTGTGCAAGATGATCAACCAAAGAAAAGCTTCCTTCTTAATGACAAAGTTAGCAATTCCATAAATGTCCTGCTTGTTTTTGTATAGTTGTATTCAATCTCCTAGTCTCCACTAACTGAAACATCTTGAATATTTACAATATCTACATGATACAGAGAACTGATATAGCTAGACCAAGCAGACTCAGGAATTACAGCCATCTAATTTTTAATGAGACCACGTGTGTGTTTTTGGTAGAGTTGCCAACATTTCTTATTATCCTTTTGTCGTAGGGCATTAAATATGAGCTGCAATCGGGCATTCTTAGTTGAGAGTCTGTGTTTTTAGCCAATTTATGAACTTCATCTTTTTTTTGCTCAATCCACAGGAGCTTGTTAATTATGCCCAAATTTATGTTTTTTTTTTTAAATGATCTTTATGTGGTGTCATGACTCTTTTCTGCTATGGCAGGATTATAGATTTTATACGTATCAATGCTATAATTTTGCCTAAATTTAGAAATGCCTATCAATGCATGTGTCTGCGTGGACAAACCTCTAATATAGCATTCGGAACATAAATGGGAGATCCGCCAGTAGAGAACAATTTTTCTTCAATTTGTGATTATATATTATAATATTGGATTCACCCCAAATAACTAGATTGCCTCTAAAATTGATAGTACCATTTCCTGACAAACTGACTTATTACGTGTGACAGCTTTTTATCAACCAATACTGCCCTTAAAGTAAGTCAGTTTCATAAACCAACAGATTGCAATGCTTTATTAAAATTTGACAGTTGTCACCCCAAGCACACACGAAAGAATTTACCATTCGGGCAGTTTTTACGCCTGAAGAGAAATAGTACTCTCAATTCTACATTTTTAAAAGAGGCGACACTATTGAAATCTAAATTGGAGGCTAGAAGCTACCCCTCGAGGAGAGTTAAAAGGGCTTTTAAAAGAGCCAGGAATAATAATAGGGAAGCTCTTCTGGAATATCAACAAAAGGAGCCCGCTACAAACAAAATTGTTTTTGTGAATACTTTTTGCCCTAGATCTAATCAGGTTACTAAGATAATACGCAAAAACTGACATATCCTGACAGGAGGTGAACATCCTTTGGAGTTCCCATTGTGCGCTTATAAAAGAACGTCCAATTTAAAGGAGTTGCTCACAAGGAACGATATCACGAACAAACAAGGACACGTGAGAAGCGTCACCGAGTCTTGGGGTTTACCAACACTTATGGGTCATTCTCCCTGCGGTCATTGTGTCAATTGTAAATACATTAAACATAACACAGCGGTTGATATTGGTTTAAAGCGTCCTTGGACACAAAATCAATTCACCAATTGCAATTCCACCGACGTGGTATACGCCATAGGGTGCCCGTGTCACAAACTTTATATCGGGATGACAGAAAGGAAAGTCAAAAGTAGGATGAGTGAACACAGAAGTTGTATCAAGAGGAGAAATATTGCAGCCCCGTTAGTTAACCACTTCATCATGATGGAACACAGCCCAGACGACATACTATGGACTATCTTGTGGCAGCTAGATAAGTACAAGGTAAATGAAAACAAAACGGATAAACTGTTGTTTAAAGAAAAGTGGCTTATTTTTCTAACTAAATCAGCTTGTTCTGGTCTGAATTAACAATTTTGACTGACATCTTATCATTTGATACATTTTACTAACCGAATGTTTTTCACCCCTCTTGGTTCTCATTTCTTTTCTAGCCCAGATAGTGAGGCACACACTTTTTTCATTTTTTTTTTTGGTCTTACCGCGATTCCTGCACGCAGTCTCAGTGTGACAGTTGCATCGTGCTCCCCCTTTGATTGGAGGGTACCACGGGATAGTATGCGCTAAATGCAGCACCTCTCCTGTTGTTGGGCGCGTTCTGATCACCTCGGTCTTCCCAGATCAAGACGCCTTGTTGCCGTGTGTTTTGGTTTTCTGGCTTGAAATAGTTTTTCATTACTTCGATCACCTGACTGGTCACGTGATCGGCATACCACGCATTGGCTTGCATTCCCTTTCCGGATTAATCACGTGATCAGTAAATCAACCCCCCCCGGCCACACTTATGGTTCCGGGTAATTTCCAGCAACCAAACTGAGTGAATCGGCAGGACGTAAAGAGGTGAGTGCTAATTCACGATACAGGAAATATCCTTTTTTTCTACTGGGTACCGTATGGTGCATGGAGACAAACGGGAGCTAGATTCTACCCTTCAGACTAGCGGTCTGCAGTCCCCCTCGGTAAACTATGCATGGTGCCTGCTTTTGGCTGTCATGTTTTGCAACTTAGTTATCTACTATGGAAGTGTTTGCGTATAACACGTGGAGTGCTGCACTTCTGAATTAATGCTGCGATTTTCCACTGGAGTTCCATTTCAGAGCCGGGGTCCAGTGCAACTGGAAAGGGCCACTTTGACTCGCCTCAACTTCCTTCTTCCTCCCGAGGGCATGATTCTTTGTTGGGGGTTGTTTTGTCGGTGCATTACCACGCTGTAACTGGGGATCTACCTTTTCACCTTTGTATGGTCTGCACTCACTACTTGCCAGCAGTGGTTTGGTGGAATCATGATGAAACACGGTGGGGTTTTAAAAAGAATATTTACATTCTTCATAAGGCTTGGTTTCTGTTAAAACGGGAAACTTATACCACTTTATTTACCCTCCTCCTTTGAAATTTGCATGAGACAGGCTTTAGGTGAGGCCGGGCTACATAGATTGTGTGACCAGTGATGTCGAGGTCACGCTGATTCATGTGGTGTGTATCGTGGCTTTTGTCGTTGTAAACTAAAAAAAATTTTTTGGGTGGTAATGAGGGTATGATAAAAATGATTTTTCCCTCTTTCACCTAGAATAACTCAGTGGTTTTGTGATGGGCAATGATGTGCTTACACTAGCTATGTTGTTCTCTTCTCTTGATCCGCGGAACGTGTCCTAAACGTCCACAGTGGAGACATTCTCCCCTTCACCATCACTTAGCAGTATTTGCTTTGGCGAAACTGAAATTGGTGAGTCTTACTTAGGTTAGCCTTAGCCTTGTAAATCGATTTGAGGTATATTTATAACCCAAGTCCCCCTTTTCTTTTCTCTCTCAATCCCCTTCTCTTGCTTTATTCCCGTTTTCCCTTTCTCCTTTTCCAACAGATTGCTTCTCATCCAAGCCTTCGGTACTTGGAAGCATCCCTACATGGAGACACACCCCATCTTCTCAGACAGTTACTTTTAGTTGTCTTTGAATTTGCTTATCTGTTGTATGTATAGCAGATTTTTGCTTTTGATCCCCTTATGAATTTCAAGTAAATTGGCTAAATATGTGTTTTGAATGAAACATGTCGGGCATAAGAACACCTTAAATCATAAGGTGCTGTACATTGACCAATTTAGTGGTTCCGGTCACCCCAGTAGCGACTGTAAGGGGTAGACAATCAACAGAAAGATTATTCACACACCTTTATCAAACCCAGAACAGGGGTTGCTTGAAGGTGCTACCTACCAAAAGCGTTATTATACACCAGGGTTTATATTTTTGTGTACTGCTTTGTTTAGATTTGTATAGGAAGGAGCTTTCTTTTGGGTGTATAGGTGACACCTAAACTGGTTTATGAAAGTTTTTTTCAGTATTTTATTTAAAACTGATTTATTGTGTTTTTTTTTAACTCAAGTGCACTAAGTTTTACATTCTTCTTTTTAGATATGTGGACTTTTAAGAATACTTTGTGTTATGTTCTTTCTTTAATAAAATTGTACTGTATTTGATTCTTAAAACCTTACATGCGGTCCTTATTTGGTCCACGGACGTGTGTGGGAATAGGGGTAGAGTCAGGAGAATAAATAGAAGAGAAAGACGGTCTGTCCACCTTTGTCGAATATTGTCTATAAAACTTTGAAGGGAGTTCGGGACATACGTCTATAAATAACTATTGGTCTCTCTTAGTTGTTGTTACAGCTTTTTATCATTCATTTCAAAATTGAGTGATCATTTAGTGGTTTATGCATCATCTGAAACAATGAGATATTCTTCATATGATTTTCCATGATGTAGAAGTAATCGATTCTGCTGGTAGATCTAAGATTAGACCATGTATAATTATTAGTCTGTAGCGTATCTTCTTTGTTATCTACATAATCAAAGTCATAACGTTTGAAGAACCTCAACCATTTCCCTCCTAATTCCATCTTTGGGATATTAGCAAACCTCTTTGAATCCTTGACACCTAGTAAGTCTCCTTTCCTTTTTATCTTAGCCATATCGTAAAATGCATTAAAATCTCTGGCGATGCCTTACTCAGCCGAGTGGGAGCAATTCAATTCCATTCCAAGTTAATATGGACATTAGTGCAGAGGTTTTTGAGCCCTATGGAGGGGTCGTAGATGTTAATTATTAACATATAATGCTTTTGTCTGTGGGTGTGGTAATACTCAAGGTAGCACATAGTATATTAAAGCAATTGATAGCAGGTAAGTATTCAATTGCTATTCTATTTACAGAGTAATATCTATAGATTACTTAACCATGTCTCTTGAAGCAGGAACACATCACAGGCGGTAAGAATAGAATATCCACAGGGTTTATGAATCAGGTAACGATGACCTCTAGTAGTCCATGTAATCGCGCTTAAGTTGGTGATATTACTTCATTTGTTTTTTTTATCAAGAAACGCCATTGGTAGAAATGACCAGCTGTCATTGTTCTTGATTTGGATTATATGCATCTCGTGTTAACAATCTCTGCAAATTTCTGCCGTTTCCACAGGTAGTTATATTTAAGTTACTTAGACCATGCAACTGTTGGTCTACAATCTTCACAAGGGAGTGTTTGTTAAGTGGCCAGTTGTTAGGTTACAACCCATCTTTAAAAAGTGTTGCAAATAAAGGTGTATATGTATGTGTGTGTATATGGGATACATTACTCACCGTAATCGTATTTCTGATGCTTGTATCTGCTTAGATTCACATGCTGTGCATAGGCCGACATCTATTGGAAGCTGCAGAGTATTACAGTTGTTGTTTTCAAAACTCAAAATGGGACATCAACAGGGCGTGCCAGTAATACTATCCCTAGTGTGACGTCCACTGTACCCATGGTCCTTTACGCATCGAGGTCCCTCCGATTGTTATTTTTTCGACATGAGGTAGCATGAAGTGTAGCGCGAGTACAGTTGTATCCAAACAGATATGTATCAGACAAGCTCATAAGCATCCATGCGCTTTCTCTCAGCGGGGAGGAAGGGTGGGCACACGTGTATCTAAGCAGATACAAGCATAAGAAATACAGTTACGGTGAGTAATGTATCCCTTCTGAGGCTTGTGGAATCTGCTTAGATCAAATGCTGTGCATAGATTAGTGAGCAGTGTTAGAAGAAGGTTGTGGGATGTGAGAAGGTTCATGGGCGAACAGATGTCTTAGAACCGCTTGTCCCACCTGCGTATCTGTCTTGGAATGAGTGCCAATGCAGTAATGCTGAGTGAAAGTCATCATTGTAGTGCGGTCTGTCAGGACTTGCACATACTGGTTCGCTAAGTGAGACACAAATACCTGAAGGGCTTTGAATACTGCCAGTAGTTCCAGCAGATTGATGTGGTTCCGAGCAGCTGTCCAAGACCACAGACCATGAGATGTGTGGTGAAGGTAGTGAGCCCCCCACCCAGCGAGTGAGGTGTCTGTCGTTACAATTGCTTTACTTCCGGATCGTGGAAGGGTTTCCCTTCAGAAGATTTTCTCTTGTACACCAGCAAATATTTTGTACTAGTGTTGGCGAAACGACCACTAGATCGTCCCACTGACCAATTGCCTGAGACCATTGTTTCACCAACCACTCCTGCATGGGATGCATTCGCAGGCGCACGTGTGGTGCCAGGTAAATGCAAGATGCCATCATGCCTAGCAAACGCAAAGCTTTGCGCACCCTTATCTGGCGGCCGGCCTGATAATTTTGTATTTGCAGTAACATGTTTTGGACTCTTTCCTCTGACGGAAAGACCAACCCCTCTTCTGTGTTTAAGACAGCTCCTAGTAACTGTTTGGTTGTGCTTGGCACTAGGCTTGAATTTTTCTCGTTGATGGAGAAGCCCAATTGAAAGAGAAGGTTGATAGTTCTTTGAATGTTTTGCCTGCAAATTAGGGGAGACTCCCCTATAATCAGCTAGTCGTCCAGGTAAGTGTACACTGGGATTTCCTCCCTGCGCAGGTGTGCTGCCACCACCGCCAGTACCTTTGTGAATACCCTTGGAGCGGATGCTATCCCGAAGGGCAGCACTTTGACTTGGTAATGCTGGTTCTCTATCTTGAAACGCAAGAATCTTCTGTGTGCTGGGAACATTGAAATATGAAAATAGGCATCTTTCATAGCCAGTGTTGCCATGTAATCCCCATTTTTTAGTAGAGGGATTACCTGTTGTAGCGTAGCCATGCAGAACTTTTGTGGCTTGACATATTTGTTTGCAGGGTGCATATCTAATACTGGGCGCATTGTTATATCTTTCTTTGGCACAAGGAAGTAAATTGAATAAATACCCTTGTTTACCTGGTTGGCGAGTTCTATGGCGTCCTTTTGGAGCAGCGTGACTACTTCCTCGAGGAGGATGATTTGGTGCTTCTTTGGAGTGGGTTTCTGGCATGGGGAGTGATTTTCGGGGTTGTCCGAGAAGCTCTACACAATATCCGCCCTCTACGGTGGACAGCACCCATCTGTCTGAGGTGATTTCCCTCCCATGCTTGGGTGAAGTTGGAAATGCGCTCTCCTACTGGAGAGGCATGGGAGGGCACCTGTAGCGGGATGTCACTGCTTCTGAGGTGGTAGGAGGAACCCCTTACCCCTTACCTGACCGTGAGATCTGCGCGTTCCACTCTGGTTGAGAGGCTTGTCCTGGATTGTTCCTCCAGGCCGTACCTTGACTTTATTATAGGAACCCTTCTGGGAAAATTGTCCTTGTGTGCAACGGAAATTGCTTCTTCCCCTTTGGCCAGGAGGTTTACTAGTCAATTGGCCCAATGATTTCAATGCGTCATTCTTCTTTGGCTGTTTTTATGGCGTCCTCGGCAGCCTTGCCAAAGAGTACATTGGGCTTGACGGGCATGTTAATGAGAGTAGCCTTCGTCTCTGGCTTAAAGCCGGATTGGCGTAACCAAGCGTGGCGCTTAATAATGGTTCCCTCAGCTATTATTCTGCCGGTGTTGTCCACGGCGTCAAGACCGCTCTTTAGCAGACAGCTTGACACTTCCTCCCTTCTGCAGCCGCCAGTGCTAACCGAGACTTGAGGGGTTCTGGTGCTGACGAAAGTAGCGCTGAGACTTCGTCCTATTTATGGCAGTTATAACTAGCTAATAAGGTAGAGTGGTTTGGTATGCAGCAGAAGACGCCTCCTTCCTGCCCAATGTGTAAAGCCTCTTGCTTTCTTTGTCTGGTGGAGCCTCAGAGGAGGCTAGGGGAGTACCTGCTCTTTTTCTTGTTTCAGTAACAACTAGCGAGTCAGGCTTTAGTTGGCCCCTAATGTACAGCAGGTCTGATGGTGCAGGTCTGAAAAGTTTTTCTATGCGTGGGTTCACTGCCCTCGTCTGAATCGGTGTCTCCAGCGAGGGTTGTACCTTCGCTGGACCGACTTTAGGAGTGTAATAAATTGAGTAACAGCCTTTTTGTCTCCCAAGATTTCATCTATGAAATCCTTGTCCTGTGGATCCTCTTGGGTAGCTATTGGAAAATGTTCAGCTGCTTTGATAAGAACCTCGTTAAGAAGAAGTTAATTATCTATGGGTGAATCTACAATAGGGGGGTCTTGATCCACTGGCGAGTCTATGATGTACATGTCTGTATCAGGGTCACCCTCATCCTCCTCATTATCCCTATAAGGGTCTGCAGCTTCTTGGTCATAGAGGTCTTCATGATCTGTGTCTGGGTCAAATAGTTCAATTGTACTTGATCTTGTGGTGGTTCACCGGGGAGAGACCTTTTAGCAGGGATTCAACAGGGTTCGGCGACCCAGACGCCGCTGTTGTGGGAGGGGTGGAGTGAAAACTTGTGTAATAGTTAGGGTCTTTCTCATAAAAATTAGCCATGAAAGACATTCAGCTCATGACCCTATCCATATCTTCAGCTGACCATTGGGCAGATTTAGGAATGACGATAGACTGGGGAGAGAGAGAAACAGGTTTTCTGCAGTGGGTGGGATTACTTTAGCAATTTATTTTCACCTGCAACCGTTTCTACATTTTTAGGGGCTCGGATGTCTGGATCCCTTTTATTGCTTTTGCAGCATCCCTCCACACTGGATTTGAACTGGGCTTTAAATCCTGCCTATCCTACCATTATGCAGGGCTGGCCAGGGGCGTTATTGTCTGGGTCAGTACTTACTGGGGTCATCCTCTTGGATCGCAGGGTCTGGTACCTGCTTCCCAGAACTCTACCATTTTTCAACTTCTACTTTTACTTTGCACTAATTGCCTTCTTTATCCTGCTCTCTCCCGTTCTGTGACACCTAAAGACTTTACGTAGGCTAGGGCTGGACCTCTGAAGACTAGGTGCATGGTGCTGGTATGCCTTATAAAATTTAAGTTAGTTACCTGTAACTCTTGTTCTCCAGCATGGGTCTGGCATGTATTCACAGGCTCATGAATTTTCCCCATCATCAGACTGAGAATCCTCTGTTAATAGAAAAGAACAGTTTCTCTCTAGCTTGAAAACTTTATTTCTCCTCTAAACCAATCACTGTCCTCTGGGTCATACTGCCCCATCCAATGACAGTCTTCTCCCTAAGCTCCATCTCTGGTGGCCATCTTCAGATTTGGTAAGCACGTTAAGTGGCAGTATGAATCAAGAAGAGCCACAGAGGAGAAAGAGGGAGGGTTTGCATGTGAATCCATGCCAGACCCATGCTGGAGAACAAGAGTTACAAGTAAGTAACAAACCTTCTCCAACATGGGGTCTGGCATGGATTCACATGCTCATGAATAAAGATTACACAGCAGTACAAACACACAACCACGGGAGGTGGCAAGGCCAAACTGAAGTAACACTTACCCAGGGAACAGATTCACCTCAAGTGAACAGGTTGCGTAGCAGCGCTTGCCCGACCCGGGACTCCTCCCTGGAATCCCTGTCGACGCAGTAGATCCTCTTGAAGGCGTGCATGGACCTCCACGTAGCAGCCCTGCAGATGGCGAGCAGGGCACACCAGAGAGAAACGCTGTGGTTGCTGCGATGGCTCTGGTGGAATGGGCTCCGGGCCGGCCAGGAAGTGGTCTGTTAGCCAGATGATGACAATGCATGATGCAACCAGAGAAGCACCTGGAGATGGAAGCCTTTGACAAGGCCTTTCCGTGATACACAGGTCCGAAGTTGTCAAAAAACTGAAAAGTCTTCCGAAAACTCTTTGTGCATGCCACGTAAAACTTCAAGGCACGAGCAACGTCCAGCAAATGCAACATCCTCTCCACTGGCGACAACGGATTCGGGAAAAAGACGGGTAACAGCAAAGGCTCTTTGAAGTGGAACTCAGCGTGGAAGGATAAGTATTGCTGTCTGCAGGACAGCGCCTCGATCTCCCCGACCCACCTGACCGAGGTGATCACCATGAGGAATGCTGTCTTCCACAAGAGGAACTTGAGCAGGGCTTGATGTATCGGTTCAAAGGGTGCCCCCCATGAGCTTAGTGAAGACCACATTAAGATCGGACGCTGGGGTAGGTGCCTTCACTGGCAGAAAAGTCCTGAAGAGGTCCTTGAGGAACTCCTTGACGAGCCTGTGTGGCCACAGGGAAGTCCTACTCAGCGTCCTGGTGTAACGGGATATGGCGGCCAGGTGTACCTTGATAGAGGCGTGAGCCAGTCCAGCCTTAGCCAAGTAAAGCAGGTATGGTAGGAGCTGCGGGGCCCTGACACGCAGAGGAGTAATCTTATGAGCCCAGAACCACACAGAGAAACGCTTCCAATTATGGCTGTAGCACGTCAATATTGAAGAGGCTCTGGCATTGGTCAGCATGTCCTTACATTCCGTTGGTAAAGAATAATGTCAAAATTCTAGGACTGCAGGAGCCAGGCCCTGAGGTTCACTGACTCCAAGTTGTGGTGTAGAGTCTCTTCTCCCTCTCTGGCGAGGAGATTGGGAAGTGTTGGCAGCCTGATGGACGGGGTTGCCGACAGACATAGCAGGTCTGGATACCAGATTTGTCGCGGCCACGCTGGAGCGACGAATATCATCTTGCAGTGACACTGAGGAAGAGCATACAGGAAAAGTCCCTCCCACAGGAACAAGAAAGCATCCCCCAGGCTCCTCGGCTGTGGGAACCTTCTGGTGAACCGGGCACTTGTTTGTTGCTGTCGGAAGAGGTTGATCTCGGGTTGATCCCATTCGTGGAATAGACGATCCACTTGGTCCTGGTGAAGCTCCCACTCGTGGCAAGAACGTAGCTCCCTGCTGAGCGAATCTCCGATGATGTTCTTGGTGCCCGCCAGGTGAAAAGGGTCTAGAAATATGTCCCGATGAATGGCCCAGTGCCACAGATCCTGGGCCTTGGTTCAGACAACTGCAGAGCACGTCCCGCCCTGCTTCCAGATGTAGGAACATGGTGGTGGTGTTGTCTGTTAAGATCCTCACCACCTTGCCCCTCAGTGACGGCAAGAAGGACTTGAGGGCCCAGAAGATGGGCCGAAGCTTGAGGATATTGATGTGAAGGGTCTTTTCTTGTGGCAGTCCGAGGCCTCTGGTGTGCAACTGTCCGGTGTGGGCTCCCCAAACTTACAGAGAAGCATCCGTGGTGACTGTCTCTTGGCAAGGAGGAACTTGCAATGGAGCCCCTTGTGTGAGAAGGGGGCACACGCCCCACCGCTGGATCGCCCTTTGGATCTCCTCGTTGAGGGCAATCTTGTCCGTCCAGGATCCTGAAACTTGCAGCCACCTCGCATCCAGAAACTCCTGGAGAGGACTCATCTGTAGTCTGCAAAGGCGCATGAGGATGATGCAGGAGGACATCATGCCAGCAGACAGTTTGTACTGTAGCCGACCGCACCGACGACGGGAGCTGCAATATAACCCTCTCTTCCGAGGGAGACGTAAGACTCGTTACTGTGTTGAGTCGGGCTCCCAGAAACAGAGCCTTCTGTGATGGCTCCAAGAAGGACTTCGGATCATTTATGGAAAATACCAGATCTATCAGCAGACGTACGGTCCTAGTCGTGTGCTGACTCGCCAGTGCGTGGGAGCAGGATTAGGCAAGCCAATCCTCCAGATAAGAGTAGACATGGATGCCCTTGCAATGAAGATGCGCCGCCATCGGAGCCAAACACTTTGTAAAGACTCTTGGGGCCGATTTCAGGCCGAAGGGAAGTGCCTTGAACTGATAGGGTCGTGCCTTGACCATCAACCACAGGAACTTGTGGTGCTTCTGGTGGATAGGGACGTGGAAGTAGGCGTTCTCCAGATCCAGCGATGCCAGGAAATCGCCTCCCTCCAGTTGACCGCATTCGTGCTGCAACGTGACCATCCTGAATTACTTTTGAGGCGTCTCAGGTCCAGGATCGGTCTGGCATCCACCCTCCTGACTTCTTTTGGACCAGAAAGTATCTTGAGTACACTCGGGAGCCCCAGAGGTGCTTGGGGACTGGCTCTGTCGCCCCCTTTTTTAACATGGCATAAATCTCCTCCTGCAGCAGCTCTGCCCGCGTTGGAACTCCAAGGTGTGCCCCCTGTTAGAGAGATTCCAGCACCTATCTGTTGGTGGGGATCGTCTTCCACACGCTGACGTACCTTGCCAGCCGGCCTTCCACCGCAGTGCACAAGTGGGGGCTCGTGTCCAGGGCCGGTTGAGGCCTGTTTCAGTGTTGTAGCCATGCCCAGCGGGCATCACCAATGCTGTCCTCTGCTGCCGTATGCCTGTTAGCAACCTCTGTACTCTTGTGTCGTGGAGCGGGAACGCTGCCGATAAGGGGTGTTAAATCCTTGGAGGACCTACCAGACTTTCATCTCGAGGAAAGAAAGGACGAAGAACGAGGTTGCTGTAGGGTATCTAGCGAACATGCTGTCTCCGTGGCTGTCTTTTGCAGCCTAGTCAATGGTCTTGCCAAAGAGGTTCTCTCCATCAAATGGCATATCCAACATTTTGGACTGAAAGTCCGGTCTTAAATTGGTGGCTTTGAGCCACCCCTGCCGACAAAGCGACACTCAGTTGCCCATTTGACGGAACCCTGTGTCCGCGATGTCCACCGCCACTGTAATGGTATGGTCCGATGCAAGTTCCCCTTCCAGAGAAAGTCAAAATAGGGCCCAATTTATACCATAGTTCCCGATCCTATTGGGAGAAAACGGCCAGGGCATCAGCAGGTTTAACGGTGCTAGCGGCAGCATAGATGACCACAGAGTCGGGTGAAAGCTGGGACCTCAGGCACTTGGGGGTCGAGTCCGGGACTCTGCATTTCTTCTCAAGCCCATCCTACTTGCGCGGAGAGGCGCTTGAAGTCTTCATTAGGGCCAAGCCCTCTTCCCAGATATTGTCTAGCAAGGAAACACACGTTCTTCTGTCTGGACTCACATCGTTGCTAAAGGAAACCATCAATTTTAGTCTCTTCGGACACCAGTTGAAAACAATCTGAGGCCCTGGATATCATAGCGTGAAAAGAAACAACATGATCCAGTGGAGAGGCCCTGTGTGGTTCATCCGTGCCTACCGTTTCCCAGTCAGCTGGTACAAATTCACCAGTTTCGTCAGTGTGCATAGCCGTAGTGTGCTCGTGTACGTGTGTGCTGCTGGATGCCCAGTCGGAATCACGTCCCGAGGCTGGAGGTGGTGGAGGTGTGGGTTGATGCCTTGGACCATCTGGGTCCTTTAACCTGCACTTGTGCTGGGTAGGACTCCTGGGAGGCAACCTTGGGGGGTTGAGGGGGACTCCTAGACTGAGCAAGGCCCAGATTGTGTCTGTTGAATCTCAGAAACGAGCATGTGCAGCGTAGTCAGAATGTCCAAAGACATGTCCTTCAACTGAGGCATGAAAGGAATGAGCAATGGAGATTCCGGACTCCCCGACATGGGGACCCCGGGCTCACCTTGTGTGGATGCACCTGTAGACACGGGTTCCATGGGCCCCTTCATGGTCCGAATAATAGTCTTCGGGCTGATTATCATTGCCCTCCTCGGAGATCTATGAATCTGCACCGTTTCCCTGGAGCAGCTTCTGGTTCCCAACTCTTATTAGGTTGAGTAGGAGCTTTACCCCTTCCCCTCTCTGGAGACTTCTGGGGCGGAGCAGTCCATGGTGGCGTCCCCATACCAGGGGTCATCGCTGGTGCCACAGCAGCTGCTTCATGCCGTGGCGGTAGGAATACCAGAGGGGGGGTGCTGCTGTGACCGCAGACACCAACTTTGTGGTTAGCACCCCCCTTTGACGAAGAAGTAGTGGTTGACAACAGGGTGGAAGCAGGAGCCTTCATAGTCGTGATCGTCAATGACAAAGTTGTTTTGACTTGTTGAGCTGCTGATGGTGTCGCCAAGGGGGGCAGTGAAGGGCCGCCTTTAGATCTCTCCGTTGTCTTGTCTGCTCATTGTAAGCAGCTTTTGAAGGAGTCAAGAAATTTCTCTTCGAGGGAGTACCCCTCACCACGTAGGGTCGCTGTGGAGGTTATTAGAGTGGTAACCTTGTCCTCCCCGTGCTAGGACCCGCAGCGGTGGCGAACCAATTGGCATCAACATTGCATAGCCTGGCCTTCTTTTGAACCCCCGATGGTGGGGCAGCCTCAAAGGATCTCAGCCTCTTTTCTGAGGGAGTTCGCTCGTGGGTCCGGCCAGTCCTGGGGGAAGCATAACCATGCCTGGAAGCAGAGTCAAAGGCCTTTCCCGATTAGAGCCACGCTGTCAGTCTGCTGTAGCGATCCTTCTTTGTCTTCTTCGAAAATCCACGGCAGACCTCATCGTGGTCCGGATACAGGCAATACAGACATTTATGGTGTCAACCTTCGACGTACACATTCCTCAATCCACATTTCGGGCAGAGTTCAAAGAGGAAACTCTTCTCCTCGGCCATGGTGGAAAGGCACGAAGTAGGCCCAGACCTTCTCGAAACTCAATGGAAGATCTGCGAAACAGTATGATCTTTGCCAACAGCGGGTCACCGCTTCCGGTAATCGACCTCTGGTCAAACAATGAGTTGAAAATCGGTCAAAAAAGTTCTCCAAAATTTGACTAAAAAAACTCTAAATATGAATACATTGCTCAGAGAGCAAGAAGAAGACTCCCAACACTGAAGCGTGCTGTAAAAATCTGAAGATGGCCACCAATGGTGGAGCTTAGGGAGCGGACTGTCATTGGATAGGGGCAGTATGACCCAGAAGACAGTGATTGGTTTAAAGGAGAAATACAGTTTTCAAGCTAAAGCGAAACATTTTTCTTTTTACAGAGGATTCTCAGCCCGATGACGGGGAATATTCATGAGCATGTGAATCCATGCCAGACCCCATCCTGGAGAAGCATATGTTGTAATGTGTTCAACAACTCCCTCTACTTTAGCCCATGCATTTTATTGTTTAATATAATTGCTTGTAATACTAAAGTAGTGATTAACCATTAGTGGGGTATCCAACTCTGAGCAATATGGGATACATTACTCAGCGTAATCATATTTCTGATGCTTGTATCTGCTTAGACTGACAAGCTATGCATAGGCCGACATCTATTGGTAGTCACAGAGTATTACATGATTTGTTTTCGAGACTCGAAAAGGGACGTTGACTGGGCGTGTCAGTAATGCTATTCCTAGTGTGACGTCCATTGTAACGATGGTCCTTCACGCGTCAAGGTCCCTCAGATTGTTTTGCTTCCGACATGAGGTAGATTGAAGTATAGCGCAAGTACATATGTAATAAAGCGGAAAATAGCGATAGAGCAAGAACATCCATGCACCTTTGACTCCAGAAGGGGAGGAAGGGTGGCTGCATGTGAATCTAAGCAGATACAAGCATCAGAAATGATATGATTGGTTATTTATAGCACGTTTAGTACCCAGAGGTTTCTAAGTGTGGACCCGGGGATCAAACCTGTGTTGCTCCATGTCGTCTTGCTTCCAAGGTGAGCACGTTGACCCTGAGCAATCCTCCCGAGATCACGATTACAGTCAGTAATGTATCACTTCTGAGGCTTAGGGATCTGCTCAGAATGTGTATCAAGGCATTAGTGCTGAGTAAAGGTATGTACGGAACTCCAAGTAGCTGCTTTGCAAATAGCATCTAGGGTGACGTTTGCAATAAATGCTAAAGTAGCTAGAGCTTCTGGTGTGAAAGGCAGGGTCTTGGAGATGGCGTTTTTTGTAATGTGATCACCTTCCCTGGCAGTTGCTATGGAAACACAGACTTGGTCTGTTTTTCTGTTTTCCTTATAGGCTTTGTTTTGTTTACATAGTACAAGACCGCCCTCCTTACATCTAGTGTATGGAGTTTCCTTTCAGCTGAGTTAGATGGATTTTGGAAAAAAAGTAGGTAGTTCAATGGATTGGTTGACATGGAACTTGGATAGGAATTTGGGTGAAAACCTAGGATGTGTTCTTAGGACCACCTTGTCCTTGTGGATTACAAAGACAGTCTTGTAGAGATAATGCCTGCAGCTACCTAACCCACCTAATAGAAGTTATGGCTACCAGAAAAGCAGTTTTGTAGGTTAAGTATTGTAGGCTGTTTTTGTGCGTAGGCTCAAATGGCAGAGATATCAGATTTGAGAGCACAACATTAAGATCCTGACCCAGTGGAGGGTTAGAAATGGAAGGGTATAGCCACTTTACTCCCTCCATGAAAGCTTTAATAACAGGAACTTTCCACCAAGACACCTTTGTTTTGTGAAGTGGTGTAAGCTGAAAGAGCTGCTAGGTGTAATTTGATTGAGTTAAATACTAAGCCAGAGTCTAGTAGGTAAAGCATGTAGTGTAGAATGTTGGAAAGGGAACATTCCATTGGATTTAAGGATTGTGATTGGCACCATGTTACAAACCTTTTCCATTTGTTGAAGTAACAGTGTCTGGTGTTGAGTTTCTGTGCCTCATTTAGCATCTCCATACACCTTTGAGGAAGGTTCAAGTGCCCGAATTCTATGACTTCAGGCGCCAGGCTGCCAAGTTCATAGACTGAGTATGTGGATGGAGTGCTTTCCCCCTGTGCTGGGACAGCATGTTGTAGGGGCACAGAAGTTTGGTTGGTTTGCAGATCGCCAGTTTGAGCAGGTGTCGAAACCATGGTTGTCTTGACCACATTGGAGCTAGCAGGATTAAGGTGTCTTGTTCCTGGTGCATCTTTTTGCACTATTCTTCTAAGGAGTGGTGTCGAGAGGGGGGTAAGGAGGTGTATGCACATTTCCCTGACCAACTCATCCACAGTGCATTTCCCTTGGACTCCTTTTCCTGGGTGGGGGAAAACTGGATGCGAACCTTGGTCATTGTTTGTTTTGGGGAACAAGTCTAAAGGGGGATAACTCCACAGGGAAAAGGTTTTGTCTAGAATATCTTTTTTGAGCTGCCACGCGTGTTCTTCTGGAAGAGGATTTCTGCTCAGAGACTATGCTAAGCATAGAGTCCCCCTGGAATGTTTTGAGGGACTATGAACATGTTCCGCTTGAGGGGCCCACTTCCAAATATTTTGGGACAATCTGGACAGGCATGGAGAGTGTGTGCCTCCCTGTTTATTCAGGTAGAACATGGCAGTGGTGCCGTCTGTGAGGACTTGTACTGTCTGACCTAATATATGCTGCTGAAATGATTGGAAAGCCTTGAGAACTGCGAGAAGTTCTAGAAGGTTGATGTGGTTTTGGGCTGTGTTGTGTGTTCACTGCCCATGAGCTGTGTGGTGAAGGAAATGGGCTCCCCATCTGGAGAGTGAGGCATCCGTCGTTATTATCACTTGAACGGGTGGATTACGAACCGGTTTCCTTTCAATAAGTTGTTTTTGGACCACCATCGAAGAGCCTGTACCAGGGTTAGTGAAACAACCACTAGATCGTCCCATTGTCCGCTTGCCCGAGACCATTGTTTTGCTAACCACTCTTGCATTGGGCGCACAAGCAGCCGTGCATGTGGAACTAGGTAGATGCAAGAGGCCATCATCCCAAGCAGGTGCATTGTTTTGCGTATAGTTATCTGGCGATCTGCTAGATAGTGAGGTATTTGTAGCAGCATGTTCTGAACTCCTTCATCTGAGGGGACGAGCAGACCTTCCCTGGTCTTTATAATTGCAACCCGGAATTGTTTTGTTTGACTGGGTACAAGACTTGATTTCTTCTTGTTGATGGAGAAACCTAATTGGAAGAGAAGGTTGATTGTTTTCTGGGTGTTGAATTTGCAAATTTGAGGGAGGGGTCTCCCCCCGTTATCAGCCAGTCGTCCAGATAAGGGTACACTGGGATGGGCCCTGCACCGGTGCTCTGCCTCTACTGCTAGTACTTTAGTGAACACCCTTGGAGCCGAGGCTATGCCGAAGAGGGGCACCTTGAATTGGTAGTGTTCTCCCGCTATTTGGAAGCGCAGGTATTTTCTGTGGGCTGGAAACATTGAAATATGAAAGTACGCATCTTTCATATCCAATGTTGTCACGTAGTCCGCCTGCTTTAGAAGGGAAATCACTTCGTGAAGGGTTGCCATGCAAAATATTTGTGACTTGACATACGTGTTTGCTGGGCACAGGTCTAGTACCGGGTATTGTTAGGTCTTTCTTTGGCACAAGGAAGTACGTTGAATACATACCCTTGTTTACCTGGTTTGCTGGGATGATTTCTATGGAGTCCTTTTCCAGCAGTGTTATCACCTCCTCCAGTATTATGCGTCTTTCTCTTGTGTTGATTTTCTTAGTTCCGGCGTGTAGTTGGATGGTTTTTCTAGAAGTTCTATACAGTATCCGCCTGCCACGGTAGATAACATCCACTTATCTGAGGTTATACCCTCCCATGCGTAGATGAAGTGTGAAATGTGACTGCCTACTTGAGTGGCATGGCAGGGGACCTGGAGCGGGTCTTCATTGTTTGTGAGGGGTGGATCTCCTTGCAGAGGCGGCTCTACCTCTGCTCCTCGATCTTTTGTAGCTTCTCTGAAAATTGGAGGTGGAGGGCTGTCCTTGTGAGATAGCCCATGATGTAGATTGGCTACCTTGCCCATAACTGGAGTAGCATTGCAGGCACTGCCCATGGAATTGTCTTCTGTTGAAAGATGCCCTCTGCACAAACGGGTTGTTGAACAGCTGCGCAAGAGATTTTAGGGTGTCATACTCGTCTTTGGAGGGCATCCTCAACCGCTATACCGATTAGTGCATTTGGTTCAATAGGCATGTTGAGTAACGTGGCCTGTGTTTCAAGTTTAAAACCTGATTGCCTGTAACGCTCACCTGATTCCCGTAGAGGCGCCGGTCTTGACTGGGCGCTGGCTCTTTGGGCTGGACCTCTGTGCACTGTATGTCTGACTCGAAGGGTAAGATGTCTGCGGATAGAAAATATGGGATTAAGGAACTGGGTTATTGAATGTCTCTCTCTTCTTCCCTTTCTCTTCTCCTGTAGAACCCCAAAGGTTAACGCTCTCACCTTAGGTAAGTGAACGCTGTGCTCTCCATCTGCCTCGGGGCAGGGTGCTGTAACCAGTTTCTTCACTGGATAAGGGGAGCAGGCCTCTTGACTTCAGAGAACTGCTGTCCGTCGTTTACTGCATGAACGGTAAGTTTCGAGTAATTCTAATGTCTTTAAAGTCTTTAGTAATGATGTTTCTTGTTTTGCAGGGTTCCGGCGATGGCGGATGACGGGCTGAAGTGAGTTGAAGATGGAGCCCGTGTGATGAATAGAAGCGCCTGGAAGCACGTAAGTAAGCGCTTGTTGCCTGCTTCACGATGCGCTCTAACTGTCTTTTTATTTTGCAGGTACAAGTTCGGAGCGGCTGCAGGGTGCCGGAATACCCACTGGGTTAGATGTGGAAAGGAGTAATGGCACGTGAGTATTAAAGTTCCCCAATGTCTTTAAACGCACCTTGTTTTTTCTTTCAGATGCGGGATGCAGCGCCGAAGGCCTCCGGAGCGTGCAAAGAGTTGGTAAGCTTTTGTCTTTCAGATGCCGGAATGCAGTGTGAAGACCTCCGGAGCGCACGAAGAGTAGGTAAGCCTTTGTCTTTCAGATGCCAGAATGCAGTGTGAAGACGTCCGGAGCGCACGAAGAGTAGGTAAGCCTTTGTCTTTCAGATGCCGGAATGCAGCGCGAGGCGTTGGTGACAGCCGATGGACCAGGTAAGTGGAGAGCTGTCACTGAAGACCGTAATGCTAACCTGTTCTTTCTTGTCTTTATAGGTGTTGCTGAAGACTGGATTCAGGATGGTAAGCCTTTTTCCTTAGGCCCAGGATCAGATGCAGAAGACACGATGAGCGTTCTGCTGCAGAGGATGCAGAATAACGCAAAGCAAGATTCATCCATCGGGTGTGGTTTAAATAGCCTCCTGTAGTGCTTAGGTGTCTCCTTCCACAGCCACGCCTAGGTAAGAAAAGAGTTCCTGCTTTCCAGAAGAGTTCCAGTGTTCTGAATCTAGGGAGTGGCTCCTGCCCCACCCAACAGGAAAAGTAGTTCCAAACAGAAGAGGATCAGGGGTTCAACTGGCAGGCAAGTAAGCAGCATGGTCTGCTGCAGGTAAGTCCACCCAAGCATTATGAGCCCGGCGCTTCCAGCGCTGGGACTGGGCATATTTATGAGCCTGGTGCCACTGGCGCCAGGACTGGGTCCAAAAGGTCCCAATTGGGACTGGTTGGCACTCGGAACCTGTGTTATGGATCTGCTTCCAAGGGAGTTGGGAAAACAGAGATCATGACATTGCCTAAGCCAGGCGTGGCGCTTAATGAGCGTGCCTTCAGCTATAATGCTGCCTGCAATGTCCGCGGCATCCAGGTTGTTCTTTAGGATGCAGTTGGCCACCTGCTTGCCTTCAGTTACAGTCTTTAGGAGCTGAGATTTTAGGGGCTCTGGTACTGTCTCAATTTGTAGTTGCAGTTCGTCCCACTTATGGCAACTGTAGCTAGCCAAGAGGGCAGCATTGTTGGCTATCCTAGTTTGATGGGCGGCTGAGGAAGCCACCTGTCTGCAAAAAGTGTACATCTTTTCACTCTCTATATCTGGTGGAGCCTCAGCAGAGGCTAGAGGTGTGCTTGCCCTTTTCCTAGTTGTGGTAACCATCAGGCAGTCGGGTTTCAGATGACCCCTGATGTATAGAGGGTCGGTAGGGGCTGGTCCAAACCCTTTCTCGATCCAGGGATTGACTGCTCGAGTAAGGTTTGGCATTAGGAGAGAGTTTTGAATGCATCTCTGAATAGATTGAGGGAGGGGAATTAATTGGGTTGCAGACTTCTTGTCTCCAAGAATGTCCTCCACAACGTCTTTATCAACTTGGGCCTCCTGGGTGTCTATGTTGAAATGTTTTGTGGCCTTGAGGAGCAGCTCATTGTATTGGAGGTGGTTGTCGACTGGGGAGTCAGCCACTGGTTGATCTTTATGGTCTGGTGACTGGATGACATATGTCGTAACCATCATAATATTGGTCTTGGTCAGCCTGGTCCTGGTCATACTGGTCCCCTTGATCTCCTTGACATCCAGGATCAAGTGAACCTGAGGTGTCTACAAAATAGAAGTTCTGAGAGGGGAGGGGGAGCCGAGTGGTAGCCTGGGTCTGGGTGGAGGTGCTGGGCTGAAAAGTGTCCAGCCGTGCCTTCTTGGCTGCTGGTTCATCCCTAGCTACTCCTTTGTGTGATGGGCCTTAAAGGTTAAATACTTCTGCAGGGTTCCGGTCCATGAAGTCTACAAAAAAGGACATCTTCCTCATGACCCTATCAAAGCTCTCTGGGGTCCACTTGGATGACCTTGGAAATACTGAGGGTGAAACTAGTGTCCTGTAAGGGTGTAGGCTCCTTGTGGTGCATGGTCCCTGAAAGAGTGTCTAAGGGTGCAGGAAGTAGAGGGCTTGGACGGTAGATGCGTTGAAGTTTTAGATGATTACAATGTCTTGGATTCTAAAAGAGGGCCTGTGACGTGTTTAATGATTTCTCTCATTTTCAACATAGTGGAAGGAGCCATCGAAGCGTCTTTCAACGCATGCCTTTCGGCGTGCGAAAGGGTGTCTGTTTTATGCGCAGTGTCAGAAAAGGACTTGTGTCCGTTTCGGGAGCGTGTCATGTGGCGAAAGCGAAAGGCACAGATGACAGGGATGTTTTCGAGGACCTTTCCTTTGACACGGCATGGCTTTCAACAGTCGACAGGGCGGTCAGCGGTCTTGGTGTGGCATGAAGTGTGCGTGCTTCAGTCGCCGGGTGAACAGCTTAATGGAGTTGGGGTCTCGCACATGGGTGTCTGTCGAATCCCATTCGCCCTCTGCATCAATTAGGGCACCAACGCTGCCATCACTGGAAGCTCCCTCCAGGTCAACTGAGTTCTTGGCCTGTATTGCATGGACGGCCCCGGGTTTGTTCTACGGTCCTTCAATATCTTTGGTCGAAAGAGCTTGCAGGATTTGCATTTCTTTTCGTGTTGATCCCGTAGGAGACCGTGGTTACACACCCTGTATGTGTCTATCCAGGGGTACATCCTATTGCAGGACGGACAGAACTTAAAATGTTTATTTTCCATGATTAGTGGAAAAGGCAGCACGGCAAAGAGAAGAAAATGAGGGGAAGAGACTAGGCATTCTTTAAAAGGAGAAGAAAGTATGGCCTCCCCCCACTATACCTATTGTGATGGGCTGAGGCCTGCTGAGGCCTGTGTAGGCCACAGTCAGTGTCCGTTGAGATGATTGTTCGGTCGTCGTCGATGCGGCGCCATTCGTCGAAATCTGCTGCAGATGATCTTGCGGCGGGTGATGGGCAGCTAGCAAAAGAATAGTAAGAAAGTCTATAATAAACTTTTTACGAATCAAAGGCATCAGCCTGAAGAACTCTGCAAACTAGCGTCTAACTACGATGGTGGAAAAAAACTATCCGAGGGACCTCGACACACAAAGGACCATGGGTACAATGAACGTCACACTAGGGATAGCATTACTGACATGCCCAGTGAACCCCCCCTTTTCAATTATCGGAAACAAATCAGGTATGATTATGAGATCCTAACGTCTTGTGAGGATGTAGATTGACAAGTGGTCCTGCTACAAGAAACCTGGGCCTTCGAACCCCCACACCTTGATGTTTTCATTTCTTTTGGCATCCCGGCGAAGAAAAATCCGAGAGGCAGACATTATGGTGGTTTGTGCATTCCGATTAAGGCTTCCATCGAGTGTAGGTTTGAGGTGATTCCGACAGGGCTGGACTTTGTGCAGGTGGTGTTGTTATCAGCTGAAAAGGGGGTTGAAGTATGTATCATTAACTTTTATAATAGCCCCCATATTTCTGATCTTGATAGATTAACCAAGGTTAAGAGGTTCATAGAGGACCTACTGCACAAGGGCAGGAATAAAACCATCTCCTAAGTTTGGGGGGGGGGGGGGATTTTAACCTCAAAATGGGTGGAGGGGCAGTCAGGGATATTTTGGACCCTCGGGAGGACATGGTGGAGAATATCCCGCCGAGGTGTATGAGGGATGAGAGAACCTGCCAAAAAGGCCTACAGTTTAGCCTATGGTTGTTGGAATGGGGCTTTCGCATAGTCAATGGTTGCTTAGCACCAGATATTCCAGGCGAGGTGACCTTCAATAATCATCAAGGCAGTTCTACAATAGACTATTTCTGTATCTCGGTGAACCTATGGGAACATACTGTAAGTTTCGAGGTGTTGGTAGATCTTAACAGTGACCATTATCCCATCTGTTTGTCCTTCAAGGGCTTGTTGGGGGGGAAGGGGTTTCAAAGGATATAGCCCGTAACCCATCGTTGGGAGTACCTACTGGCTCGAGAAGAATCAAATGGGGGGCAATCCTAGAAGAGGAGCTACACTATAAAACAATTAGTGAGAATGAGCCCCTCGTGATGGATATTTTGGGTGACCACTTACCTGCTAGGAGTGTAGTTGAGAAATTTGTAGAACTGTCAGATGCCCTCACAACTAAATTCCCTATAGCCGTAAGGGCTACAGGGAAGGTATTGAAGAGAGGGTGGTTTGACGAGCCCTGCAAAAGGGCGAAGAAAACCTTGCTGCTGACACTCAAGGATGCTTCGAGCAGCAGATCTGTGATCGCCCTAGCTAGGAAGGCATATCACCACGAGCTAAAGAGAAGGAAACTGTAGATTGAAAGATCAGCCTGGGAAGGCTTTTTGGGTGCTGCTATGAGAGGGGACCAGAAGGCCTTTTGGGCCTTTGTAAAAAGTGGGCCGGAGGGCTGTTGGTCTAATGTGGGTAGTGGCACCCACGTGGAAGAAGGAGCCTGGCTAACTCATTTTGAGAGCTTGTTTGGGTCAACAAGTACACAGGGCCACTTAGATTTTGCCGGGCCTTGCCTGAAATCTGAGGTGAAGGAGATAGAAAAGGCCATTAAGCTCCAAGCTCATAACAGAGCCCCGGGGCCACACATGATTCCCTTTGATCTATTTCAAGATCCGGTAGATTTGTGGGCCCCACTCTTAACGGTGGTGTTTAATGCTTGCCTACAATGAGGGAGGTATCCTCCTTCTTAGATAAAGGTGATAATCTTCCCAATTTTCAAGAAGGGGGACATGTCCAGTCCTGGCGCGTATAGGCCAATATCTTTGTTGGACTCCTCCTTCAAAATTTTTGGAAGAATTTTGTTGGCCTGGATTGGTGAACAGTCTATTCTCTCTGACATTCAATTTGGGTTTCGCCCAGGAGTGGGCACGATGGAACAGAGCCTCAATTTATATCTTTTAGTGGCTAAGTCAGTCTTTAGCCTGGGTGAGGCAGTTTACTTGGCCTTCATGGACCGGAGCACAGCTTTTGATAAAGTGGACAGAGCAAAACTCTGGGCTGTGCTCGGGTCCCTAGGTTGTCATGGGAATATCCTGCGGGTGTTGGTCGACCTACACACAGATAATCAGGCATGTGTGCGTAGTGGTCCAGGGGGGCATTGTACGGCCTGTTTCCAGATGGGTTGTGGTGTAAGACAGGGCTGCGTGTTGGCCCCCATCTGTTTTTTTCTTTACATCAATGGCCTTTCCCAGGACCTTATCGACATTCTGGCGGATTTCTTGATTCTGGCGGGCAGGGGCTTCCCAGTATTGACCTATGCGGATGATACAGTCCTTTTAGCAAGAACGCCTAGGGCTCTACAGACCCTGATTAATGCTTACGCAATATTTATGAATAATTTGGGTCTAAAAATAAACACTAAGAAATCAGCAGTAATGGTCTGTGTAGGTAGAAAACGTCCAGCTCCCATGAAACCTATGCTCTGCGTTGGGGAAATTATACCCAGAGTTAAGGTTTTTGACTACCTGGGAATTAGTTTCTCAGAAGCATTAAATGGTGGGGCCCACATGGCCAAACAATCTGCCAAGATGAGCCAACAACTAGGAGGCATATTTAGATTTATGTCTAAGTGCAAGGGACAACCACTGGATGTGATCACTAAGATTTATAGAGTACAAACTGTAGCTACCACTATGTACGGTGCCACCCATTTGAGGTCTCCAGAATGCAGCTGAGATACAAAGGAAGGAGACCAAATTTTTTAAAAACCTGCTGGGGCTTCCGTCCAGTGCCTCTGGAATAGCAACGCACAGAGAACTGGGTGTGGAGTTCTGGGAGGACCAGTGGGCAATGGCTCCACTTTTATTTTGGGTCCGGTTATGGGCCAATGAACATGCCTCTCTTTGCATTTCATCATTCATGCTGTGTTGGGTCGAGTTGGGTGGGAAAAAATTCCCTGGCTTGCATATGTTTCGAAAAATTTGGGGGAAGTTAACCTAAGCGCTCTCTTTCCGCCCGCCACACTAATCACCAAGAGGGAGGGGGCGCTATATAAAATAGCATTGGGTGAGATTGCAGTGAGGAAAAGAATCTTCGAGGAGTATGGCCACAGATATGGACAATTTCACACTAGTATCAGTAGACTCACAGGAATACAACCCTACTTGACCTGGAGTCCGCACAAAAAAGATAGGTGGCTGATTACGAGGGCACGGTTTGATTCCCTTTGGTTACAAGGGAACACCTACAAATGGAAAGGCTTTCCCGACTCTGCGGGTTGCCCGATCTGTGGCCACCACCTCGAGGATCTATCCCACCTACTGTTTTTCTGTGCAGGATATGCCGGCATTCGTAGAGCGACCCCGATTCCTGCCCTTAGGAAGACAGCGATACGTTCGCATAGGGCAGCTCTTTTGTTTTTGTGTGCTGACACGCCCTACACAGCGTGGGCACTGCTCATGTTTTTGAAGAGAGCGATGTTCTTCAGAAAGGGCTTATTAAAACTGCAAGGTGATGCTAGCTAATACTATGAATTTTATAACAGTTTTAGCAATTGGCATTTAATGTTCATTCTGTGTTTTTTAACTGATGTTGTTAGTGTTTTTATGGGGTCATTATTTATGAAATTTTATGATCAATGATTTTATTGCAGGTTATCTTCTTAGAATGTTCATGGTTCTTAATTATTTATAAGTTCTGATGGAATTGTAATTTTATATGTGCATAAGTGTTTTTTGTCGTTTAATGGATTTTTTACTAATCCGAATAAACTTGTTTGACTTGTAATACTCTGTGACTACCACTAGATTTCAGCCTATGCATAACATGTGATCTAAGCAGATCCACAAGCCTCAGAAATATTATATACACATACACTGTCACTTTTACTTATCTTTCAATAAACTGTGCCTTAGTGTAGTACTGCAATAAATCAGTGTTATTTTTGTACTTACCAGTGGGGGTCTTTTTAGATACGGTTTCTGTTATGTTTTTACTATACTACACAATATTGCCTTCTTCCTTAGTTCAGCCTTACTGCTTGGTCTATGCTTCTGAAGTGAGAGGTTTAACTCAAATGAGGTTGTGAAAGGCTTGCTAGACCTATGTGGGCTTTTCCAAGTCCTACACCATGTAGTTACTTTGAGTATTAGATTATACTGCGAGGACTTGCGGTCATTGTGTGTTGTTGTATGCTATCCTGTACCTTTTCTCCACACTGCGCCCCTCTTCAGAGAATAGCTTTGACTGCTCTGCCATGTTTACCCATTGGAGATTATGGCAATATACATAGAAGTCCAGCAACCAAAGTGTGAATTGGTTTTACTGAACCCTCGGACCATAGATCATGACTACTAAATGTCAAACATTCTTCATCAGAAATAAGTCTTGGATGTGGGATCTCACACTGTATTATAAATAAGGTAGCACTGTACTCCTTGTATTGATTGAAGGCTGCCCCCAACCAATGGTGCTCTTGCTAACCTGCTAGGCAAGGTTTTTGGCACGAGAAAACAGGGGCCATGGTGTAAACCTAGGGTCTCTCAAGGGAAGCACGCGCACAGACACAAACAGCTGATCCAAAAGTGAAAAATTACAAAGCTACTTTGCAAGGAAGGTTTCTTAAGAACCACTATATCTGTAGGGTATTAGGACTCCAACTTCCTTGGGCCTGCAAGGGTCTACACAAAGTCTAAACAACCTCTCACTGGCAGTGAGACTGAGCAGCAAGACGGAGACTACATGTACAGTTAACAGACACATTTATTGCCAATCAATAGATTATCCACACTGTTAAGGATAAAAAAATCAAATTCATTGAACATAGGTGGAATAAACTAATTGATACTACAAGGTAGGTAAACAACATATGGGATACATTACTCACCGTAATCGTATTTCTGATGCTTGTATCTGCTTAGATTCACATGCTGTGCATAGGCCGACATCTAGTGGAAGCTGCGGAGTATTACAGTTTGTTTTTCGAAAATCGAAAAAGGGCGTCGACACAGGGCGTGCCAGTAATACTATCCCTAGTGTGACGTCCACTGTACCCATGATCCCTCACGCGTCTAGGATCCCCAGATTGTGTTTTTCCTGACATGAGGTAGCATGAGGAGTAGCGTGAGTACAGATAGTCCAAGCAGATAGACAGAAAGGTAAGACTACAAGCAACCATGCGCCTTCTCTCGGAGGGGAGGAAGGGTGGGTCGCATGTGAATCTAAGCAGATACAAGCATCAGAAATACGATTACGGTGAGTAATGTATCCCTTCTGAGGCTTGTGGAATCTGCTTAGATCACATGCTGTGCATAGATTAGCGAGCAGTACCAGAAGAAGGAGGTGGGATGTGAGAAGGGTCATGAGCAAACAGGTGTCTTAGAACCGCTTGTCCCACTTGTGTATCTGTCTTGGAATGAGTGTCAATGCAGTAATGCTGAGTAAAAGTGTGAATAGAGCTCCAAGTAGCTGCTTTGCAAATGGTGTCGAGGGGAACATTTGCAATGAAAGCCAGAGTGGCCCCAATGCCTCTAGTAGAGTGGGCCCTTGGTGTAAACGGCAGAGTCTTTTTAGAAAGAGAGTAACACAGCTGTATACAGTTGATAATCCACTTAGAGATAGCGCCCTTAGAGACGCGATCCCCTTCTCTGCCTGTAGCTACGGAGACAAACAGTTGATCTGTTTTCCTTAGCGGTCTGGTTTTATTTACATAGTATAAGACCGCCCTACGCACATCTAGGGTGTGTAGTTTCACCTCAGCCGAGCTTTGTGGGTTTTGTAAGAAAGCCGGAAGCTCGATGGACTGGTTTACATGGAACTTGTATATGAATTTTGGTGAGAACCTAGGGTGTGTGAGTAAAACCAGTTTGTCCTTGTGGATAGTAAAGAAAGGATCTTGCACTGACAGAGCCTGAATTTCACTGACCCTTCTTATGGAGGTAATGGCTACTAAGAAGGCCGTTTTATAAGTCAGGTGTTTGAGACTACTTTTATGCATGGGTTCGAAGGGGGGCCCCATGAGCTTAGCTAGCACCACGTTGAGGTCCCATCCTGGCGGTGGGTTCGAAATAGGAGGGTGAAGTCTCTTTACTCCTTCCATGAAGGCTTTAACCACTGGTACTTTCCACCACGAGACCCTGTTATGGGATGTGGTGTAAGCCGAGAGGGCTGCCAGGTGTACTTTCAGAGAGTTAAAAACCAACCCTGCATCCAGCAGGTGGAGCATGTATGTTACAACGTTGGAAGGAGTGCAATCAACCGGGTTGATTTGTTTATTCTGGCACCAGATAACGAATCTTTTCCACTTGTCAAAGTAACAGTGTCTTGTATTTGGTTTCCTGGACTCTTTTAGAATGTCCATACACCTCTGTGGTAGTTTGAGATGTCCAAACTCTATGACTTCAGGAGCCATGCTGCTAGGTTCATAGAGTTGGGTTCCTGATGCAGTGTTTGACCTTGTTGCTGGGACAGAAGGTTGTACCAGGCTGGGAGTCTGATGGGCTCGCACACCGCCATCCTGCGTAGGTGTGGAAACCATTGTTGTCTCGCCCACATGGGAGCAACTAGGATGAGCGTCATTGATTCCTTGTTCATCTTGTACACCACCTTCCTGATGAAAGGAGTTGGTGGAAAAGCGTACGCAAACATCCCTGACCAGTTCATCCACAGGGCATTCCCCTGGGAGTCCGTTTGGGGGAACCTGGATGCAAATCCTGGGCATTGTTTGTTTTCGCTTGTGGCGAATAGGTCTATAGTGGGGAAACCCCACTGAGAGAAGAGATCTTCTACTACGTCTCTGTGAAGGACCCATTCGTGTTCTTCTGGGAGGGGGTCTCTGCTTAGAGCATCCGCTAGGGAATTGAGCTCCCCTGGAACATGTTGCGATGACAGGAAGATGTTCCGTCTGAGTGCCCATATCCATATTTTCTGGGCAAGCTTGGACAGATTTGGCGAACGAGTCCCTCCTTGCTTGTTCAGATAGAACATGGCTGTCGTGCTGTCCGTCCTGATCTGCACCGACAAGTTCAGTAGATGGGGCTCGAACGCCTGCAGCGCTCGGAATACTGCCAGAAGCTCTAGCAGATTGATGTGGTTCTTGGCTACTGAGTGAGACCAGAGACCCTGAGCTGTGTGGTGGAGATGGTGAGCTCCCCACCCAGTCAGGCATGCATCTGTAGTAACCACTGCCTGTACTTCGGGATCGTAAAAGGGTTTCCCCTTTGCGAGATTCTCTCTTGTCCACCAGTGTAGGCTCTGTACGAGTGTTGGCGAAACGACCACTAGATCGTCCCACTGACCACTTGCCTGAGACCACTGTTTCGCCAACCATTCCTGCATGGGACGCATGCGCAGACGCGCGTGGGGGACCAGGTAAATGCATGACGCCATCATGCCCAGTAACCGCATAGCTTTGCGTACTGTTATCTGTTGACCTGACTGATAATGCGGAATTTGCAGAAGTATATTCCGAATTCTTTCTTCCGAAGGGAAGGTCAATTCTCTCTGAGTATCTAGGATAGCTCCTAGAAACTGTTTTGAGGTGCTTGGCACCAGACTTGACTTCTTCTCGTTGATAGAGAAGCCTAATTCGTGGAGGAGGTCGATAGTCCTCTGAATGTTTGATCTGCAGATTCCTGGGGTTTCCCCCGTTATGAGCCAGTCGTCTAGATAAGGGTACACTGGGATTGCCTCCCTGCGTAGGTGTGCAGCTGCCACCGCCAGTACCTTGGTGAATACCCTTGGTGCTGAAGCTATCCCGAAGGGCAGTACCTTGAATTGGTAGTGGCGACTGTCCACCTTGAAGCGCAAGTATTTTCTGTGCGCCGGGAGCATGGAAATATGAAAATAGGCATCTTTCATATCCAAGGTTGCCATGTAATCCCCCTTTTTTAGGAGTGGGATTACCTCTTGTAGCGTGGTCATACGGAATTTTTGGGGCTTGACATATTTGTTGGCAGGCCGTAAATCCAATACTGGGCGCATTGTTAAATCTTTCTTTGGCACAAGGAAGTAAGTTGAATAGATACCCTTGTTTACCTGGTGTCCTGGGACGAGTTCTATCGCGTCCTTTAGGAGCAGATTGTAGATTTCCTCGAGGAGGATCTTTTGATGTTCTAAAGAGTGGACTTTTTGTCTTGGAGGGTGGTTTCGGGGACGTTGCAGTAGTTCTATACAGTACCCCTTGGATACCGTCGACAGCACCCATCTGTCGGATGTTATCCCTTCCCATGCCTGGGTGAAGCTGGATATTCGTCCCCCTACTGGGGTTGCATGGGAAGGGACCCTGAAATGAGCGTCACTGCTTTGGTGGAGGCGTGCCGCCTCCTTTACTGGGGCTGCGCTCTGCCTCTACCACGTCCTCTTCTACTAGCCCTACCATACCCCTGGGTAGACTGTTGTGAGTTGGTGTTCCACTGTGTACCCTGGGTGTGGGAATAGCTATTTCCTCTATTGGAATTTTGGCCGCGGGGGCGACGAAAATTGCCGTTCCCTCTTTGGTTAGGTGGTTTTGTAGTTAACTGGCCAAGGGATTTGAGGGTGTCGAATTCCTCCTTAGCGTTTTTTAGTGCGTCCTCGACTGCCTTTCCAAACAGGAGATCACTTTCCACTGGTTTGTCTAAGAGTGCAGCTTGTGTTTCTGCTCTGAATCCCGACTGCCTCAACCAAGCATGTCTTTTGATGACAGTCCCCTCTGCTATAATTCTACCCGCATTGTCTGCGGCGTCTAAAGTTGCTTTTAAAATGCAGCCTGAGACGTTTCTTCCCTCTGCACAAATGCGAGATAGCTGGCTCTTAAGGGGTTCGGGAGCGGAATCTATTAGTGCTGCCACTTCTTCCCACTGATGGCAGTTGTAGCTGGCCAACAGTGTGGTGGAATTCGCGATTCTGGTTTGGTAGGCTGCCGTGGAAGCTACTTTTCTACCAAAACCATAGAGTTTCTTACTTTCCTTGTCGGGGGGAGCCTCCGAGGAAGATAATGGGGTTCCAGCTCTCTTGCGGGTGTTAGTTACGACTAGAGAGTCTGGCTTAAGTTGGCCTCTAATATATAGAGGGTCCGACTGGGCTGCTTTAAACAGCTTCTCTACTCTCGGGTTTACAGGTCTTGTCAGGTTTGGGTTGACAAGGGATGGTGCTATTCTGCGTTGAATAGATTTCAGGATGGGAATGGTCTGGGCTACTGTCTTCCTTTCCCCTATTAGTTCCTCCGCGAAGTCCCTCTCTTCTTGGACACCTTGTGTGTCTATGTGGAAGTGGTTAGCTGCCCGAGAGAGCAGTTCATTCAGGAGGGGCTGATTATCTATTGGGGAATCAGACACTGGGGCTTCCCTTTCGACTGGTGAGTCCATTCTGAAAATATCTGGGCTATTTTCTGGCTCATCCTCATCTTCATCCTCCCCGTAATAATCTGACACTGCGAGATCTTCTGGTGTCTCAAAATCCTGGCCCTCTATAAGGGAAGAGTCTCCTTGGCCTGTAGGGAAAAGGCAAGAATAGGGTTGGACCTCGAAGGGGTCTGAAGCCTTTAATGGTGTCTCGACCCGGGGCCTTTTATTTGAAGAGATAGGGTCCCTTGAACCTGAGGGAGAAGATTCCTGAGGGTTTAAAGCTAGTAGTTGGTCAGGGTGTCTTTCGAAGAAATTTGCTAAGGAGGACATCCTTGACATTACTCTGTCAATGTCCAGAGTTTTGAGCATGACCAGAGTTTTGAGCTTGGGGTGACCCTGCTGGAACTCTCTATGGACTGTCCCTGAGAAGACTTGGACGGGGAAGTCAGTTCTATTGTTGTGGGGGATTGCAAGGGTTGTTTCCTTTGTTGCTTACCCCCTTCCCCGTGGGTGGAAGTGTGTTTACCCTTTCCCTTATCTTTCGACGCCTGGCGTCGAGGATCGGAGGTGGAATCCCTGTGTTTCGAACTAGGCTTCTCCTCACTCCCAAGTGATGTACCCTTTCCCTGGGGTGCAGGCTGGGGATGGAAGCCGTGTTCGTCTCCGGACGAGTGATCTTCCGTGATGTTAATGGGCGAGGCACTATGTGCAAGTGTGGAGGCTTGCCTGACGTCGTGCGGCGACCTCGACCGGGACCGCCCAGAGGACGTCCTTTCGGACCGCTCCTTCTGTGCCTCTTTCCGAGGTTTCGACGACGTTGAATCTCGGGTGGCTTTTTTGTGTTTAGCATGTGTATGTGTAACGCTCCTGTCGCCGGGGGACTTCCCCATAGTCGCCGGGACGGACGACCTTCCGAGGCCGGGGACGTGCGTTAGGCTGTCTTTCGAGGCCTTGGTGCCCTCGCCGTCCGAAAGTCCGGCGTCGCTGCCGTCGCTGAAGGTACCCTCCGCCTCCATAGCTGCTAGCTTGGCGTGGTGGGCCCAACGCTTGGTGGAGCGGTCCTTAAGAGTTTTGGTCTTAAACCTGCTACAGGCCCTGCAACCCGCCTCGGGGTGGTCTCTGGGCAGGCAAAGGTTGCACGTAGCGTGCTTATCTACCCAAGGGTATTTCTTATTACACTTGGGGCAAAACTGAAAGGGCGTACCCTCCATACGCGCCTGTGGGCAGCGGGCAAGTGTATGTAGGTAAGAAGGTGTCTATAACCGAGTGTGGAAGTGTTCCACCCCCCACTCTCCCTACTTGAAGGGCCGAGGCCAGCGGCCCAGGCCCGAGCCGAGGCGGAAGCCTCAAGGCCCAATCCGTCAGGTTTCGACGTTGATCTCCTCCCCGGTTCGGCGTCGAGATGCTGGTCGACGTAAGGGTGACAAAACGGGGCAAATTAGAATTAGTTTTAAGTGTAAATATGGCAAAGCCAGGGAACTCCGATGAAGTGCTTCCGACCAGAATGGCGGAAAAAAACAATCTGGGGATCCTAGACGCGTGAGGGATCATGGGTACAGTGGACGTCACACTAGGGATAGTATTACTGGCACGCCCTGTGTCGACGCCCTTTTTCGATTTTCGAAAAACAAACTGTAATACTCCGCAGCTTCCACTAGATGTCGGCCTATGCACAGCATGTGATCTAAGCAGATTCCACAAGCCTCAGAAATATATATATGTTGCACATCAGAACATTGGTGTCTAGTTGGAACACCAACCACACTTTAGATCCAAACAGTTATCGAACACCACAATGTTAGACAGGTTAAACTGTAGGGGGAGGTGTTCGAACATATAAGCCATCTAAAAGCATAAAGTACACAAAAACTAGCTTAAGCAGTCCAACTCTATCCAAGAAGCAATTCTTCACCAAGAGTTTCCAGGTAATTAACCAGTTTTGGATACTTAGGGAGAATTTAGAAAAGTTCTCAAACTTCCAATGGGACCCAATACAATGTGATAGTGACAATTTGTATGACAGTAGTTATAGGATTCCGGAGGAAAAAGGCAACTATCAATCTCAAGTGTCTAAGGGGAGCCCAGACAGGATTCCTACACCCAGGTTCCATGTTCAACGGTAAGGCAATGGGTAGCTGCAGGGAAGGACTTTGCACTCATTTGAATTCAATGGGAAACAGTACACAACAAATTAGGTATGGTCCCTAGCTCCACAAACCCCCTCGCCAAAAAGACCAAAAACCTCAGGTAAGCATAGGTCAATAGAGATAACTGCTTTCCTCCTCAATTGCGGTATTGGGAGTTCAGAGGTGCAAAGGTTGCTTAGTTTGAAAGCTGGTTCAGG
This sequence comes from Ambystoma mexicanum, assembly GCF_040938575.1. Lineage (NCBI taxonomy): Eukaryota > Metazoa > Chordata > Amphibia > Caudata > Ambystomatidae > Ambystoma > Ambystoma mexicanum. The sequence goes on along the minus strand of NC_090925.1, from coordinate 1,262,728,329 downwards.
GAAGCTGGAGGTTCCGGCTCCAATCACAACCTCATGGTTCAGGATACCACTAGGCTGGACTTCAGGCTTTCAATGATGGATGTCTACTTCAGCACCAGGAATGAAGAATGATCTAGGAGGTGGAGCACACGGTAGAAGCAGTCTTGCTGACCCAGCAAAGGTCTGCTGGAGTTGAAGTCCTCAGCATCACGTTCAAAGACTTCCTACCTGATGGAGACCACTGGAGCCGGAGAGTCCATATCCTTTGTCCAAGTTACACAAAGAGCTGCACAGCACTAGAGGCTGCACAAACACAGAACATAGAGAAGTCCCCCCCACTGTGGATGAGGCAGGCCAGCTCTTGACCCAGGCTTCCAGATTGGCGAGGACGTCTAACGTGGTGCAGGATTGTGATGTGGTTGTGCCCACCAATCCACATGACGGAGACACCATGCTGATCTCCCCCGAGTTGGGTTTGGTTTGACAGCACTTGTTGCAGCAGCTGCTTTCAAGAATTTGTTTGTGGACTTTCATGCTTCAGATTCGAATTTCCAGTGATCACCTTCTTGAATAAATCTAGATCCCCTCCTGACAAAGAAGAACAAATTACTTTTCCACCGGGAAATTGGTTTTTCTGTTTCTCATAGGCTCTCCTCCCACAGATACTTCATCTTAGATACACAGGCAGCAGTGGAGGCTTAATCAGAAACACTTCACAGCAGAGGATGTAGTGTACTTCAGTGCTGACCCTCTCTCATGGTTCACCCTCTGACTTCAGTTCACCCCGTCCCCTGTGTGTTTAGCAGCTGAGCAAACGAGACTAAAGCAAAATCCTTTTTTTTCCTGTAAAAACATCTCTTCACTGAGGCTCAGGTGAGCTTTCCACAGTGGTATGGTAGGAGAGGGTGAAAAGGAATATGTGGGAGAATACATCCCCGTTCCATGTGGTGTCCCTCAAGGTGCTTGCATCTCTCCACTACTCTACAACACCTACACCAAACCTCTTTTTCATCACTGCAACACTCTAGGGATCCCTTACACAAACTGTGCAGATGACAAGCAAGTTCTGCTGCCGATCTCAGGGAACTACGCCCATGATGTTGAAGTCATCAACCATTCAGTGTTATACAGAACTGGATGGTGACCCACAACCTTGGTCTCTGTGACGAAAAGACCGAGCTGCTCATTGAAGGCTCCCCCCACCAGCTACAAACCACTGACCCATCCTATGCCTCCTTTCCCATTGATGGAACTACCATCGAGGTCTCCAAGCACGTGAAGACACTGGGCGTATATCTTGACGCTGAATTTAACATGTCCCGCCACAACAACCTTCTGGCCTCCTCCACAGCTTACACCGCCAAACCCATATCCCTGAATAGGAAATTCATCTCACCCACAAACTGCCTCACCCTTGCATAGACTATCATCGGGAGTAAGCTTGATTATTCCAACATGCTATTCACTGGCACCTCTTCCAGGAACTTGGCAAAACTTCAACTCCTACAAAATAGGGTACTTGGTGCATTTCTAGGCCTCAAACTCACCACCCACATCTGAGCTGCAAGAAGGGAAGTTCACTGGCTTCCAATAAAAGCACAAATTGACTTTTAAAGACTTGTGCTTGCCCACCGATGTCTCCACCTGACCGCCCCCTCATACCTCGCTGCCTGCACTGCTGCAAAACCAGTGACTCGATATCTCAGTTATTCATCAAGCCACTCACTACTCACCCCCAAATTCCAATGTAAGCAAGCAGGGGGCTCCAGATTCTGCGTGACCGCTCCCACCCTCTGGAACACTCTCCCAGATCACATCAGAAATTAACATTCACTCCGGATATTAAAAATACTCCTAAAAACCTGGCAATTTAGCAAATATGCCTAACTGACTTTTAGCTCTATGATGTATACTGTTATCTGCCGCTTTTGACGGTTTCTCCACCTGTACAAGCGCTGTGATAGCTCTGGGTCTGGGCGAAATACATGTTAAATTTGTCTTAAATTAACATGGGTAAAGTCATTTTTTTCAGATTTCATCCTTCCACAAATTCATCATCTTAGATACACCACCTTCACAGTACAACTTTCCTGGAGGCATTTCTACTATAGGTTCATCTAGAGTGAATTGGGAATCCAAACAATGTTTTGAGAAGTTATGGTGCAGGACAGTCATCACCAGGGCACTATCTAAGGGTTCAATCCCTTAGTCCCCAAACCACAAATTTCTCCCTGACGAATGTTGTTCTTCAAGGCCTAGAACCGAAACTGCTTTTGCTGCACTGCTGAAGGGCAGCAAGCATACACCCCCTCTTCTGTTGAGGTAATGCATGGCCAGTGTGCTGTCCATCAGGAAACTGCTCCTGTGGACAACAGGATGGCAGAATATTAGTGCAAGCCTGATCACAAGCAGCTCCAACAGATTGATGTGCAATTTGGACTTCGCCAAGGACCACAGCTTCCTCACTGTGAGCTCATCCAGCTGAACGCCCCAGCCTTTGAAGTAGGCATCCATGACCATTAGTGGTCTCCCGCCACTGCTGCTAAAATGCCGCCCAGCCATTAAGTGATTCCATTGGGTCCTCCACAGAAGATCCTGTGATACCCATTGTGAGACCTAAAGAAGGTCTATCACCATGCCCGAGAACTGGGAGCACTGAGAATGAAAGTCATTGTAGTGATCACATTCTCAGTAGCGCCTCTGGCACCAGGAAAATGAAGGATGTCATGAAGCCCAGGTGGTGAAGGAAGGCTAAGGTTGACAGGAACTGGTTACTTTGGAACCGTTCGACTATCTGGGAGACATATGCAACACTGTCCTCAGATGGAAATGCCTTTCCTGAGCGATTGGACAGCACTGCTCTTATGAAATGGTGCTACTGGGATGACAGAACCCTAATATGTGTAGAAGTAGGCAGGTCTGGTGCAGATGAGGTACTTTCTCTCGAGAACTATCTCGGATGAGCCAATCATCCAGGCACAGATGTTCATTCTCTCCCTGAGGTGAGCAACCACCACTGGCAGAGGTTTTGCTAGGGGGGCATGAGGGGACTACAGCCCCAGGTCTTTTGGTTGTAGCCCCGGATAGAAGCCAAAAGGCTAGCTAGCCCAGAGTCCCGTAAGTCCCACCATTAGCATAGACTCAAGTCTTTTCCAGACCTAGCAACACCCCTGATCACCGACATCTGTTTAGTGCAGATCCTCAAGACGGAGGTCAAGACAAAGGGCAGAACTAGTAATGAGTGCTGTGCATCTTGAAACTCAGGTACGGCCAGGGCTTTCAATGGATAGGTACATGAAAATAAGCATCTTGGAGGTCAAGCCAACCAGACAATCTGGAACACTAAGGCCTTTAGAATCTGGGATATGGTCACCATCCTGAACTTGTCATTCTTGTAGAATTTGTTCAAGGGCCTCAGATCCAAGATGGAACAAATACCTTCGTCCTTTTTGGGAATGAGGAAATGGGGGAATGCTACCCCTTTCCATTTTCTGGTGCCAGGATATGCTCTATGGAAGCCTTCTCCAGGAGGAATTGTACCTCTTGTAAAAGGAAATGGACGGGTGGAGAAGATCCCTGTGAACTGGGATGGTCTGGGGATCTTCTCAGAAAAGAGAGGCAGTATCCACAGAATACAGTTTAGATTGCCATAGCAGTATCCAGAGAATGCTGTTTAGATTACCATAGCATCTGAAGTATTAGGATGCAATTAATTTACATGCTGGGATAATCTCCCCACTTCCAGTATCGAGCGAGGCGAGGGCACCACAAAGAGGTTTTGATTTTGAGGCAGAAGAGGGTACTATTGGCACCGGAGAACTATCCATTTTGTGATCCTCTGAGTCTTCCAGTAAATGTGCATCATTGGTGAGCAAATGTTGCCACTTAGAACATAGTCTTACCCTGTGGGCATAATATGTAAAGTGGCAAAAATTACGGCCTCTACAAAAAGATGTTGCAGAGGAAAACAAAGGGGATAGTTGTAGCACTGCTAGGCCCCTGGATGCCTTGTAAACCTTAAAGTTCTCTAGAGATTATTCTGCTTTCGCCCTGAAAAGATTCACCCCATCAAAGGGCATGTGCAGCAATTTCACCTGAACAACAGATATTAACGTCGTCTTATAACTGACATTACCTATGGAGCAGAAGCAGGATTCACAGTCCGCTGTGTTTAGTCCGGCCTGTAAAGCTTGGCAAGGAGCTTCTTTGCTAAAACCACCCCGGATTTCACCTTCAAACATATGGTCTGGGGCTTCCGAGATTACTTTTCAAAGGATATGTGAAGGCATATGAAGATTTCCATGGCATCTAATGTTTTGCTCCCTCTGTCTAGTGGGAGAGTGGGAAAGGTGGACCATTTCATTCCTGTGGTCAAAGTCTGCAGTACAATGCTTTCTGGGTTTGCCTGTTTCAAGAGATAGGGCGTATGCTCCGGCAGAGGTCTATACTTTTTTCGCCAAGCATTTATCTATTTTACTGTGGATGTTGAGCACAGGTTCTACCGAAGATCTAGCACCTGCTCTGCAATTGCGGCATAGAAGGGAAGCAACGTCTCCCTGATTGGTCCTTTGTCCAGCATTATCTGTTAGCTCACATTGTACTACTTGACTCAAGGCAGTGCCTAGCATTGACATTATTTTGTGGTAACTAGGGGTAGCAGTTGCTACCCATCACACTTCCCGTGGTTCCCCTGGCACATTGATGTATTGCTTGGTGAACAAACATTTGCCTCTGCCAATTATCTCTTCAAACTCATGTGTGTTTGCGTTTCATTTGTTATTCATTGGCATGAGAAATTAAGTATTTTCCACAATAGCTCTTGACATGCCGTTCTAGAGGTATCTTAGACTGTATACCTTTAGTGTGTGGGCCATTCACATGTTTGTTTGTGTGTCACTTTGCCTTTCTATCATGTGACATTTTATCTGAATAAAGCACTTTCCTCTGTATTTTTGTACATTTCAGAAAATGCCATCTATATTTTGTAGCAAGAGATAGAGATAGCTGATACATTTTAAAATGTTCTGCTCGTATCTGTGTTCACCTTGCAGCATTTCACAGGTTTAAATCACAATTGTGGTCACTCAGCCTTTCATCCTTCCAAAGGTGAGGAGTAGTATTAAGTTAGACAACATTAAGCTTTATTACTTACAGCACTACACAATGGAAAAATAATGTTAGCAAGTGCTGTTTAGAAAACAAGAGAATAGCCCAACTTTACAAAACTGTATGGAACTTTGCTGAACTTTTGGGCACAAGGCCCCATACATTTTTGGGATGGACCTCTGAAGTTAGGATTTACTCTCTGTGGACCTGTAGTGCTTATACTAATTTGTACCTTCCTTTTTAGGGGTTTGATATGTATATTCTGCACTACTCCAGTGATGGTGTATATGTATGCATTATTACTGTTGTGTGATCGTATTGCCTATTTTTATTCATTTTTCACTGAGTTTGTTTGGCCGTAAGTAAAGAAGTAATTTTATACCGGTTTGTCCAAGTGTGTCCCTTGACTGCTTCACTCTCTGTGTGCTCATTGTGGATCCCTTACAAGCTCACCAGCTCTTGAGACTTAACCTTGACCACTCATCCACCTACCTTGAACTGGTTTAGCTACAGCTCCCAGAGTTGTCCCTGTCACAATACTAGGTTGGCCTTCTACTTCTGTCCACCAGGCGAGAGTATAGAAAATCGGTCGTAACCTTATGGATAGCAAGCACAGCCGTACTGTCATGACATCACACTGGCTTGAATGTGGATTTGGATGTCCAGGGCACCCTGCCCAGTTCAAACCAGTTCTCATTCAAGCAAAGGCTCTCTCCTGGGCTCTGGCCAGAGTCTGTGAAGAGCACAACCGTATATAGCCATTTCATTTTTTTACTCCTGCCCAGTAAATGGCTATCAAAGACAGTGAGCCAAAAAGATAGGGATTAAGCAGTAAGGTTAGCCACTGCTATGGCCACTATGTTGGTCCTCTGGCTACTTTGAGGTAATAAAAAAATAAAGGTGCATACAAGTGCATCAGAAAATGTGTCAAGAATAAGGTAGCACTGCCACAAACTGGTCTGGGCTCCATTTGTTAGGTAATAAATGCCATTAAAGTAAACGGAAAGGTGGGCCATGTTCCCCTTAACTACTATCCTTAAGGGAGGTAGCAATTGAATACAATAGACATCCTCAGAGGACTATGTAGCCTTTCCACTGGTAGCCTTTAGGAATAACTAGTGCCTCTAAACACAAGGAGTTTAACTTGCGGGAGGTTAAAAAGGACCCCACTCACAAAAAATGGGTCATGGTCACAAAACAGTAGAGATGCTGGGGATCCGATTGAAAGCGATGGGAAAGCTGTACTAAGAAAACTCTTTCCTAAAATGCAGCAGTTCAGGACATTTTTTGTTTTAGTTTTGTTCACTCTAAAAATTGGAACACCTTTCCCTGCACAAGGGGAAGAAACTATTTTAGGGCTAAGATAGCCCCAATTTAGTTGCATTTTCTTCCCGGAAGAAACCAGAGTGTCTGCATGTGACCTTCCAAGGAGGTTTCATTGTATCACATCTCATGGGTCCAGGGCGAGGAGCCCCTTTCAAAAGACTGGACTACCGGGCCCACTAGTTCATGGACTCTATAACCTAAATTGAGATTGCGATCTTGTTTGATAGTCTGATTTGGTTGACAGATATGCCGAAAGCCACATATCTCGGATTTGCAGAATGCTATAAAACCTCATGTTACTAAGGTTTTATACTGTGCCAAATCATCACCAACATAGTGTGAGTATACCGAGGCTTGTTTAGAAGATGGTGCGTTTTGCCCCCACCAAGAATCCCCAATGATCTGTGAAGGATGAGGAAAAGCAATAAGGTGTATAGAGGTAGAATGGGATAAAATTCAAACAAACAGGCATACAAGACACAGGCGAATCGGAGGGGAGATGTTTTTGATAGCTTGGGTGCATGTTCATACAGTAAAACACAGAACATCAGCCTAGAAAATGTACAGTGTAAATTCAAAGATGTCCAATTTACTTGATGACCGATTTAGGAAAACACGTAGATATTATAAATTGTAGTGTATGACTGCATGATAGGCCTGAGATTTGCCTAAGTAAACCCCTTGAAGCATGACAACTTTTTGGAACATTTAAAGTTTGAGATTTCACAAAATAAATGTAACATGCAACATTGTCAGAAAACTTGCAAAGGCAGTCTAAGTAACCAAACAATTAGTAGGAGTCCAACAGCAATAATGCTTTGCATTCAATAACCCTACAAATCTCTTTTATACAAATATATAAACCACACACAAGGGTAGGAAGAAGAAGGCGGCAAATGTAATAAAAGCAACCAAATCAAAGTGTTTAATAGAGTCACTGGACAAACTTTCCATCAAACATATAGATCATTGAATGATCCCCAGTGCATACCATAATCATCCAGCACCTTTTTTTGTGAGCTCCCATACACTAAACCCATTCTTCACTAATGTTCATCGTCAAGAAATTAAATCTGGGATACCATTTCTATGCAAATGAAACCCATATCTATGTTAAAGTGAATATACGGTGGAGTCCCTGAACAACATATTGGAATGCACTCAGGAAGTGGGTTGCTGGATGACCTCCAACAGGACCCAATTAAAAACTGAGCTGATTCAGTTTGGGCTGAAACACCTTTTGGCAGACCATTCTAATCACCCACCATGTATACTTGGTTCCCCCTCTGACCTTTGTTCCCCAGGTAAAAAATATGGGGCGCATTTGGCAGTCCAACTTTGGGTGCGAGCAGCAAATAGGAGCCACGGTGCAATCAGAATTTGTTTCTTTTTTTTGTACTATGTTCTTTATTGAATTTTCTGTTGTTGTTTACAACAAACCACACATCTTCATACTCTCAACAACCAATTTAACTCACCACTCCCAGTCCCACCCCCTCACCCATTAACAACATCTTATGGCACTAGTTACAATAAACACTGTCATATTTAGGTTGAACCAACAGTAGTTTTTCATTTGTCCAAATTTTACACTGAGGCAGTCTAGAACTCAGAAAGGCCCACCTCCCCAACACCTCTTGCATTTCCCTAGGGGGTGGTGGCCCCAACCACAACCGAGTCGTCTAACTCTACCTTTCACCTATCTCCCTTCACACTGGGCCCCCCCCTTACCTTCCGCCTCCCATCTGGCCATCCAAAATCCCCATTCCTCCTGAAATGCCCCAGCCAGTCGTTCACGATGGCTGTCCACCTTTCCATCATTACCATATTCTGAAGTTTCTTTTCCCATTCTGATCTTGTCGGTGTGGACTTGACCTTCCACCTCTGAGCCACCGTAACTCGATCCGATCTCAGCATTTTCTCTACAGGTCTGGTCAATCTAAATTCCGACCTAGCAGTGGTCAGGAGCCCTAGGAGTAGCTGAAGGTGGTCCAGCTCTAACCCTTCACCAGAAACCTCTTTGATCCTGCGAAGGACCTCTGCTCAAAACACCTTAACTCTTGGACATCCCCACCACATGTGAGAGAAAGACTCCACCTGGCCACAACCTCTACGGGACTTGGGAGAACATCTTTTACAGTTTAAGGGGGGTCTCTATACCAGCCCTGGAGAAGCTTGAAGTTGTGTTCCATCATGGCAGTGAACAGGTTACTGTGGAAGGCTATCTTGTCTTTCCCATCCCATTGTTCCACCGGTTACCAGACATTTGTTCGAAAAAAATTGGTCGACTGGACAAATGGTCGAAACAATTTGGTCGAAAACCAAATGGTCGAATTTTTTATTTTCACCCCTTTTTTTTAAAAAACAAAAACCCGAAATATATATATATAAATAAAAAAAAAAATTCGACCATTTGGTTTTCGACCAAATTGCGTCGACCAAATGTCTTTCGACCAGTTTTCAGTCGACCAAATGTCTGGACACCTGTTCCACCACTATTTCCCTGTCCAAGAGTTCTTCCCAGTCTTTTAAATTTCTACCTCCCCTCCAAATCTGCCGTAATTAGTTCCTTATAGCTGTGATACCATCCCCTTCCTACTTGTGGCTGAGTTCAGTGCCCTCTTGAATGATGTGAGGTCCCTAGATAACTGTTCCATCCACTTGGGATCCGTGAGTATCCCCTTAAGTCTCAAGTAGTCAAAAACCTGGATCTTTACCGTAGTGATGTCACCTCGCAATTCCTCTATAGATTTAAAGCTACGCTGGTGAAAAAGTTGACCCCTGCGCTCCAACCCCCTGATCGACCTTTGCTGTGAAAACTTACAATTCTCCCCGTCAAGAGCAATTTGAGGGCCCCAGACCGAGGTCAGGGGCGAAGGCCATGTAGACAGGGCTACAGTGGCTTCCCCCCTCTGCTACGTAGCCCAGAGGGACCATAGGGTCGGGTGGTTCGTTAGACTCTGTGGGATTTCTTTTTGTGGGGCCAAAGATAGTCTCTCATCTTCCTGGGGTGCGCCTCTAGGTCTTCCAAGAATGTCCAGTAAGTCCTCTGATCCTCCTTCATATGTGCAAACATGACCCTCAGCCGCGATGTCCAGTAATATCCCTGGAAATCCGGGAGACCAAACCCACCCTCGCTCCTTGGAAGGGTCAGGGCCGATATTTTAATTCTCGCTTTTTTATTTCTCCATATTAACCTTGACACTGCTGCATTCAACTTGCTAAAGAACCCCTCTTGGAGGATTACCAGAGTGACAAAGAGGTAAAGAAGACAGGGTAAAACATTCATCTTTATTGAAGTCAATCGACCGTACCATGACAGGACTGAAGGCTCCAACCGTTTCAAATCTGCCTTTATCTGTTCCAACATCAGGGTAAAGTTGGATTTAAATAAGCTTGAAAGCCCTTTAGTCAAGCGTACCCCCAAGCACTTAATGCTTCTCCATTCCACTTTTACCCACATATCCTCGCGTCTGAGTCTAGCAGCGACAGCGCCTTGCACACCGGCATCACCCTAGATTTATTTGCATTGATTTTAAGACCCGAAAATATTCCAAATTGGGAGATCTGGACGATCAGTAGAGCTAGGGTGGTCTGTATGTCAGAGAGATAGGCCAAAATGTCATCCACGAAAAGTGATAGCTTGAATTCCGTTCCCCCTCAAGTGATCTCCTTAATCTTCGGGTTAGACCTGATGGAGATGGCCAATGGCTCCAAGGCCAAAGCATACAATAGTTGGGAGAGGCGGCAGCCCTGGCGTGTTCCCCTGGACAATAGGAAAGAATCTGTCGGGCTCCCATTAACTTGTATTCGAGCCGAAGGGGCCTCGTATAGTGCAGCCAACGAGTTTCTAAAGTTCACTCCCAAGTCCTATTTTCCTTAACACGTCCATCATATACTGCCACTCAACCCGATCAAACACTTTCTCAAAGTCAATGGTAACGAGGCCGAGCCCGCCACCACCTTGCCCCGCATAGTGCATTAGATATATGGTTTTCCTGATGTTATCTGTGCCTTGCCTCCCCTTGATAAAGCCCACTTGATTCCCATGAATTAAGGTCGGCAACACCCCTTCCAATCAATTTCCAAATAATTTGGCCAGGATTTTTATATCAACATTTAAGAGGGATATTGGCCTATACGAGGAGCATAATCCAGGATTCCTACCTTCCTTAGGGAGTACAACTATGATCACTCCCATCATTGTCTGTGGGAGGGAGCCACCTGCCAAGACCGAGTTAAACATTCTCGCCACGTACGGAGTCAAAACTGACCTATATTGTCTTACTGAGAATCTGTTGCTTCCCGGAGTTGTGCCCCCCTTCATTCCCTTGATCGTTCTCACCACTTCCTCCTAATTTCCCGGGTCCTCTAAGTTTATTGCTGTCTCCCCTGAGAGACTTTGGACAGACAGTTGGTTAATGAACTCTGTCATACAGGAGGAGCCATCTCCATGATATTCCGAAGCGTATAGGGACTCAAAAAAGGCTCTAAACTGTTCCTCAATCTCTGCCTCATCGTAAACCCTACGGCCCCCATCGGTCTCTATACAGGTCACCAGTCTGCTCTTCTGGTCCTCACGTAATTTCCATGACAAGATATTGTCAGCTTTGTCACCTTTTCTCGTGCTATATCTGTTTGAGAAACAATTTCCTTTCAGTATCCTGAGCCAGTAGAGATCTCAGTTGGGCTTCTTACCTTCTAAGCTTCTTCACTTCACCCAAGTGTAAGCTGGAGCCCTCCCTTGAGTCTACCCGAATACCCGCTACCTTCTCCCTTAGTTCCTGTTCTTGTCGGGACCGTTTCTTCTTTTTGCGGGAGGCCATTTTTATTAGTACCCCACATATAGTGGCTTTGAATCCGTCCCAAAGAGGTTGGACCTCCACTTTCCCATTATCGTAATATGAAAAATAATCCTTAATTTCGGAGAGCAGGAATTGTGATATTTCGTTACATTTAAGAAGGAAGTCATTGCACATCCACCTGCCCCTTGGTTTCCAAGCCGCCCAGTTCCCAACAACTACTTTCACTAAGTCATAGACCGACAATGGAACCGTTTCCACCTGTAAGCTTGAAATCTGACCCTTAAGCAGAACATCAACCAACACTAAATCAATTCTTGAATAGGAATTAAAAATCGGGGAATAGTACGTAAACAGTCTTAACCTCCCCTCCCCCTGTTTCCATCCAGGAGTCGTACAACCCAAGGTCTTCATTCACTCTCCTGAATCTTTCCGAGACCCCCTCATATGTCCTGATCCCCTCCACAATTACCAGTCTGGAGAAGTCCCTAACGAGGTCAAGGACTACATTAAAGTCTCCCCCGACCACCAAGGAGCCATCCACAAAGTCCCTCAGCCTAGCTCTGAGCTCCTCCCAGAACTGTATTTGTCCCACATTTGGGCTGTATACCGAACCCAGCGTCAGTGGGGAACACGCAAGCGTGCACTTCAAGAACACATATCACCCTTCCACGTCAATCATCCGTCACTGCCCCGAAGTTAAGGCGGCTGCAAAGAACAATGCTGCAGTGGCCGATGATCTGAAGACCTTTCCCATTGCTTTTGCCGTCAAGGCCGGTTCTTCCCCCCACTATCCGGTGCGTCTCGTGATTCATGACGACATCTAACTGGGACCTGTGGAATTCCCTCAGTAACAGGGATCTCTTCATCGGGGAGCTCGCCCCCCCTTACATTGAGGGAGCCAACCGTTATGTCAGTACCCATCACTCAGCCCTTGTTTGTCCTCATAGAATAGCCAGTAACTCCCATCATCACGGCCCTTAACAGTGCCTTGTAATCAAACTTCACAGTGGTGTATAACCACGTGGACTCCACTTCTGTGCTTGAGATTTTCGAGAACTACCCGAACCTTTAACCCCATCTTAACCATTTCACACTTTCCTGTGTCAATTTCAAACCTCAACTCTCCCCCTCCAAACCTTCCTTTTGCTTGTTAGGGTACCCCCTCCACACCCCCTGGGCTCCCACTCAACCCCCCAAACCCCACTGATATCGGTGCTCACCCACCTCGGAGCAAAATTGTCTTTAATACCTCCCCCGCTCATCCAAGACCAGGCAACCCTGACTTCCGCCCCATAGTGGGATGGTTCCCGTCAAGGGACCACCCCTCACAAAAATTTGAGGGCACCTTCGAGTACAAACAAAAATGAGATGCAGCCAATCCCTTCAGTGATCAGGAAGTACCCTTTGGGGGAGTGTTGAGCTTTCTGAACTTGCGTGAGCCTGGTATGCGACACTTGTTTGACTGTTTTATGCACCACTGCTCTTCCTTGGTTTGGTTTTCTCTCTCGCCTTGGACCCTCATCAATTCCACTGTGACCCTTTGCATGTCATCTTCAGTGATGAACTGGTATTTATAACCATCTTTCTCAAATTAAAATCGAAAAAGGGAAGCCCCATCTATAGCGAATGCCCTTCCGATTTAGTCAGTGGGCTGCACATCCTGCGCCTCGTCTTATCTTAACTCTTGGAAGACTTTGATCTTTGCCTCTCCATGGGTCACCACACCTTTCTGTCGTGCCTTGTCCAGGATCTTTATTTTCTCAGGATAGTGGTGAAAGTGCGCCAGCACTGACCTCAGGCCACTGGCTGCACCCCCAGCTATGCAGGATCTGTCTATTCTGGGTTTAATGATTGAGTCATCCTCAAACTCGTTTTTTGCCACTTTGTGTATTGCTCTCCTGAGGTCTCTCTCTGTTTCACCATCTTTCAAGGCTTTCTGGGGCCTGGGCCCTAAATACCTTCAGCTATCCATCTGCAAATACCTCCCCTCCAGAGCTCTTCGCTCCTTTACCTCTAAGTCCCTCATGGGCAGTCGTTTTTCAAAGAAACGAGCGGGGGGTAGATATCTGTCTTCGGCTGGGGCCTCCCTATGGAATAGCCTCCCTGCCACTCTAAAATTTGAGGAGAAACATCTCTGGTTCCGGAAGCACCTCAAGACCTTCCTCTTTTCCTCTTCCTTCGTTCTCCCTCTCCCCTGCTGATCTGCTCTCTTGGCACTGTGCACCTGGCCACCCTCTTCCCCCTGGGCCCAGGTACCTGCTCACCCTGCCACCCTCCTGCACTGCCTCCTGGCCACCCCTTGCACTGAGGACTGTATCTGTAAACATACAGTCCCCCCACACCCACATTTTCTTCTTTTTCTGAACTTATCAGACTTACCCAGTCGGCTGCCGTAAACAGCACTTGCCACTTGCTGGCTGCACTGCCACTGCTTACTGCCTCTATTATCTATTACTTTTTATGTATTGTTATATATCTGTGTCTCCTCTGGTCCGCACTCTCCACTCTCACACTTCCATGCACCTTTCCCCCATTTCCCCTATTCCTTTCCCATGCATTTGCTCATTCTCAATGTCATTGGGCCTAGTAAGATTGTTGTTGTGTTCTCCCCTGTTTCCCTCCCTTTTGCCTGGTCACGCTCTGAAACACTTGTGTATGAGGGCGATACAAATAAATATCATATCCTACCCTTTTCCGGAATCCCAAAGAATTGTAGGTCAAAGTTATCTCTGACTCTCTCCTTTCCAATTCCGCTATTCTCATGTCCATCTGTCTTGAGAGTGTCTAAGGAGGATTGGTTGCAGCCTGTCATTCATTTTGGCAACTCATTGGTTCAATCTGTCCAACTTTCCCCACTATGTCTGCCCTTATACCCCTTATTTCCTCCATCAGGGAAGCACTGTCTTTTTTGGAGGACATCTGGTAGCTGGCTTCCGTTGCCATGGTTTCATCACAAATTGGCAGCGTTGAGGGAGGGGCCTGTGAATAAAGAAACTGTTGTAGGGAGGACCGCCTTTCCATGCATGGCCAGGTGCTCCCCGTTCTACCCAGGGGCAGCTAGGCCGGTCAATAGGCACAGGATCCCACTGGAATTCGATTTGCCACAGTTCCAAAGGTGGTGTGTGTCAACCCCAGCGCATAATGTTGTGCAAGGCTCTGGTTAGCTCTCATCTCGCCCCGTAGGGCTACACGTTTTATTAATTTGTGTCCCACACAACATCCTCCAGGGCAATATGGTGTGCTTGACCCCCAGGCCAGTGGAGGTACCTGTGAGGTGCTGGACAGTCCCCTCTGGCTATTGCCCCCCTTACAGGCTCTTCAGCGCTCAGGTGGAGGGTGCACACTCCCCACCGCGTTGTACCCTGTGTGGGGGGCGCAGGAGGGAAGGAGGCAGCCCTTCCTGCAGGAATCCCCAAAAGTGCCTCTGGCACTGGACCTCCGCCAATGGGATGGGGGCAGGGCCACCAGGTTCCTCACCCGGAGGGGTGGGTGGAGGGGCAGCGAGCCCCAATGTCAGTACGGGTTGGGGGGTGCATAATAGGGGGGCTCTGGGCCCTTTTGATTCCAGGGTGGAATGGAGGTTAATTTCAAGGTGCGCTCATCCGCACGCCCCCTGGTGGCTCCCCACGACACGCCCTTTTATTTGTTCCTCAGAAAGATCATGCAACTGTTGTGGGAACACTCGTTAACTCTAAATTAGATTATGGGAATTTCACACTTGTGGACATTCCCAGCAGAAAAATGAAATGGCTTTAGAGGGTACAGAATGCTGCAGTTCGGTTGATATTTAAGCCCCCTAAAACTGGTTCTATTTCCTCATTATGTAGATCACTCCACTGGCTTTCCGTTAGGCAGAGGATTGATTTTAAAATCCTTTGTATGGTCTTTAAATGCATAAACAATCTTGTGCCAGGCTATTGTCAAGTAAGGTAGTTCGCTTTGAGCACAGACGCCCCTTACTATCTTCCGATAAACACCTTTTAGCGATCCCAATTTCCAGGTTTATAGGGGCGACCAGTGATTTTCAATCTACAGACAGATGATGGAACCTACTGACTATAAACATTTGAAGTATTTCCTCTCTTGTACATTTCCAGAAGACCGTGAAGACACATTTGTTCACTTATTTCTATTCTGGAATGAGACACGACTTGGACCATTTGCTACCTTTGGTGTGAATCAAGAGCCCCCTTAAAATATCATATGTCCAAGAGGGCGAACCTGACGACGTATCCGTCACCCTTTACTCCAATGTTTGGGAATCCGTATTTCCCACCGGGAATGGAAGCCAACGCATACACCAGCTGGATTCAAGCGGGATGTTACAAGCGGGATGATACAAGACATGTATAAAGGACCTTCGGCCGTGTCATTCCAGGAATGCATCCAGGAGGTAGGAATAAGCCCAACAGAAAAATATCAGCAACTATAGCTGATACACTGGCTTTCATCTCCAATCAACAAAGAAGCTGACACGAAACAATTAACCCGGTTCGAAACATTCATGACAACAGACGCGGAATCTCACAAACCGATATCAAACCTGTACGAAAGCCTGAATGAGTAAGGAGAGGACATCCAATGGAGATACATGAAGTGGGAAAAGACCCTGGGGGAACCAATATTGCGAGACCAATGGAGAGAGGTATTGAACAAAATTCCCAAACTGACACGCTCTATACAATTGAGGGAAATGTGGCAAAAATCGTCCTCCAATGGCATATCACACCCGAAAGACCCCACACAATGTACCCCACTACGCGTGAGAAATGCTGGCGAGGATGCCAACAAATAGGGTACTGGAAGCATATTTGGTGGGACTGCCCGGTCATAACATGTTACTGGAGGGAGATAAAGAAACACCTGGGCAACACGATACAGGGTGCTGAAGGACTAAACAATAGAATATGGCTGGCAGGCATGTGGGACCCAACTCAGAAAACGTACACGAAACAACAACAAAAAGGGATAATGATGCGGATCATAGCGGCATGGCTGACACTGGCCCAATGTTTGAAACAGAAAGACCCACCCACACAAATAGACTGAATCCAGAAAGTATGGAAATTTGTATCACTAGAATTGATGACATGCAAGATCCAGGGAACACCGGAAGTCTTCTGAGCAAATTGGGGCACTGTTCTACTATACCTTCAGAGCGACTACATGCTCCAATGGTGTCCACACAAGATCCGAATCCTGAACATTCTATAACTCAAACAACATTAAGGAATGAAGGACCACATCCGCCATCCAGGGGCGGAGGGGAGGATAGGAAGGGGGGCTGAGGGACGGGATGTTATGGTTATTGTTATATAATTGTGTAAAACCAATAAAACATGTTTTAAAAAAAGAATATCATCTGTGCTAGGATGCCGTTAAGTCTGTTATAAGCGTGTTACAAATTCATCAAATCAAAATTCACACTGGGGTCTATTGCTTTCTTTTCAATTTGTTTGCTTAATGCAATCAATGTTAAATCCAACATCTATGTTTTCAAGACATGGACCACTAGGGAATAAACCAAGACTATAGAGAAAAAGGGGATGGACGCGCAGTGCTCAAAACGTGTTATCAGTTCAATCCACTCGAGCACTTCCCAGTAATGTTCCACCTTCCCAGAACATGTGCAGACTAGAGCCCCGACCATTCTTGCAATACCAGCATTCATCCAGTGGTAGAAGGTTACACTTCTAAGAAAAAAGAACAAATTACTTACCCCTCAGTAATGCTCTTCCTAATGGATCACCCTCCAACAGATTCCTCATCTATGATATACTATCCACAGCGCAGCTATTCTTCACAAATGTGAACAAGGGCCTCCACGTGAGCTCCATGCAAATCTGTCTGATACCTCTAGGACCTCAGTTCCACTCTTTTCCCCTAGCACTCCGACGGTGAGCGATCACAGAACCTTTGATGTACTGACTATCCATCCGCCAAGAGAGGCAGGTAGGGCGGGCGATGACGACTCCATGGGAGGAACATCTATCAGAAAGAACATTACAGAGGTAAGTAATTTGCTCTTCGAATAGATTCCTTCATCCCACGGATTCCTCATCTATGATGCAATCTCAAAGCAGTATGACAATCTGGAGGAGGGAGGAGAACAAGGGCACCACCTAGACCAGAAAATAACCGGAACGGGCATCCTGGCCTGAAAGGGAATCAAGCAGTATTACTTAGCAAATGTGAGCAGATTCGCCCACGTTGCCGCCTGGCAGTTGTCCAAGACTGGGACTCCCATCTGCAGGGTAGAGGTGGCAGCCTCTCCTTAGGCAGAATGGGCTCTGAGACCACCAGGCACATCCTTCCGAGCCAAATTGTACCATTCTGAGATGCAGAGAATGATCTAGCTTGACAGGGCTTGTTTCGTCACAGCCCTGCCAAAAGGAGCCCCAGCATAACCAATGAAGAGCTGGTAATCTTTCCTAGTTTCTCATGTCCTAGAGACGTAGTAGCTGTCTGGCGCCAGGCTCATTAACAGGAATAGGACAAGTATCAGTAATGGGTCTAAACCCAACATGGAGGCCTGTAACACAGTTCTGTTCCTAGAACTGAACTATGCGGACCAGTTTTGGGTGTGGTCGGGGCCTTCAGGTGTGGCTGGCTATATAAGCCACGCCCAGGCTGGAACACACGATTCGTGTTATTCTGCACTCCTGCAACGTAACGCTCACCGTGTCCAGCTCCTGCTTACCTGTTCATCTCCGGCCCGATCCTGAGGCCATCGTTCTGGATTCCATCACGACCTGGAAGAAACAAGAACAGCATTACTAACAGCACTTACCTGAGTGCGCAGCGGATCCTGAAACCATACCGCACTCGCTCGCCACCCTGGAACTTCACTGCAACCTGCAAAGGAGGTAGAAACAAGGACATCATTACTAACAACACTTACCTGGGTAAGCAGCGGATGCTGGAATTATTCAGTTCTTCGCTCGCTCGCCACTCCGGAACATCACATGAACCTGTACGGGTGAGAAAGAGGTGAGAGAATACAGGTTAGCAAACTTGCGATACATCCAATCCAGCGCTGCGCTCTGCGCATCAACACTTACCTGTAATCTTCACCGCTCGGCGCTGCAAGTTCATTTTCATCTGGTGCCTTGTTAAGAACGCTAACCGCAACAATCCCTGCGGAGACAAAAGACATTATTAGAGAGACTGCATAGTCGGAAAAGACAACATCGAAAAGAAGGACAAAATGGACGGAGGAGAAAGGGACAAATTAGAATCTGAAAAGAAACAATAACTCACCTGAAGACAGCAAGAAGAGTCGGAGTCACAGCCGGTTTGGACCCGACACATGGGCCTACGGACCAGTGAAGAAACTACGTCCAATGGAACGCCCGCATTCACAACGCGCCCCTGCACAGAGAAGCAGGACGGAGAGCTCTATGCATATAAACCCAAGGAGAGAAATAACCCCAGGGGAAGGAAATTCAGGATCATAGGGAGGTGGGAGTTTCACCCACCGCAGACCTAAATCTAATTACTCCATTCTCCTGTCATAGGCGCTACCCCCACCAGGCAAATAACGAAGCAGAGGAAGCCCGAAATAGCGCAGAGTCGCCCATCCAGCATCGTGTGGTGCCCCCGTGGATACCAGATGAACCTAACAGAACGCAAAGCCTCAATTAAACATCCACCTGGGCGTCATGGAAACGTCGGAGACTGATCAGCTAGCCCAGTTATTGGGGGAATTACGGGCTGAGGTGCACTCCGCCCGGCAAGAAACCAACGCCCTTAGGAGGGAGTTGATAGTTACCAAGGATCGCACCGATGAGTTAGCCAGACATTTACTTCAGACGCAGGCTGGCCAATCCCTGTTACCAGGTAACATGCCGTTGGTTCCAGCCACACCAGTCAACCCAGTGCAGGTGGTCCTTCCTGGGGCAGTCCCCTTGGCCCCACCGGAACATTTTACTGGGGATCCAAAAAGATATGCCGTGTTCATGAACCAATGGCGCCTCCATTTCCTTTGCAGACCCAGAGCCTTTCCTAACGATCAGTCGCGGGTTGCTTTCATATCATCATACCAAGGCAGCCAAGATTTGTTAACATATATCGCAACCTTCAACAGACTTGTCATTGAAACTGGGTGGCCCGAGGAGAAACGAACCACATTGTTCCGTCAAGGTCTACGAGGGGAACTGAAGGATGTATTAGCCCAGGTGGTAAACCCTCCAAAGGACTGTGCAGAGTTCATCAACCTGGTCGTACAGTTAGACCACAGGCTACAAGGACAAAGAACTGACCGAGTCAAAACGGACAATCGTGCTTTGTACGCATGCCCAAAGGAGAACATTTTGCGTTCAACAGAGAACTTTTCTGAACCAACGCAAATAGGAGGGATACGGAGTCCATTAACCAAAGCCGAGAGAGACAAAAGGAGGCAACAGTAGCTATGCCTGTACTGGGCAAAGAATGCCTAGTGAAACCGCCTCTGAGAACAGTTGGGGCTACAGATAAAGAGGAAGGAGAACGAGAGTCGGAAAACTTCCAGGCCCGGCAAGCGTAGAGGTCTGCTTGTCGAGCATAAGGAAGGAGCCACGGACCTCGCACCTTGCCCCGCATGTGATTTTGATCAGTCACCAACAACCGTCTCGGATGCATGCTGTGGAGGCATTCATAGACAGCGGAGCCGTTGGTAACTATATAGACCAAGACCTGGCAACAAGGATGGGGCTTTCCCTTTGTCAAAAAATGACAACTGAGAAGGTCACCACTGTCGACGGCACCAAAATATCTTCAGGTCCTATGACACAGCGCACAGCGGAAACGACCCTTCTGTGTCAAGACAGACATCGGGAAGCCATTGCCTTCGACCTTATGAAGGCCCCTCAGTTCCGGGTGATTCTAGGGATGCCGTGGTTGGTGGCTCATAATCTCAACATCTAATGGCACGCAAAACCTCTGACCTTCTCCAACGAATGTGCTCACATATGCTACCAGTTGAAATGTCATTGTCAGATCAAAAGGAACTTGTCCAACGTTAAGAGGCGGTGGTACTTGGCGTAACAAATACGTTACCAAGAGAATATCAAGACTATCAAGACGTCTTCCAAAATGAGCAGGCCAATACTCTACCCCCTCACAGACCATATGACTGTCAGATCGAACTCTTACCTGGTGTGCAAATCCCATGTGGTCAGATTTAAACACTCACCGAACCTGAGAATCTCCATTTGAAATCCTACCTGGACCAATACCTAGCAAACTGTTTTATCCGCCCATCCAAGTCCCCGGCAGCCTCACCCCTCTTCTTCGTACCCAAGAAGGAGGGAGACTTGAGAACGTGCATCGACTATCGAGCATTGAACCAACTGACAGTCAAAAACTACTACCCACTACCCCTTATCCCAGAATTGCTGGACCAAGTCAAGGATGCCCAAATCTACACTAAATTGGACCTAAGGGGGGCATACCATCTCGTGCGCGTAAAGAAAAGAGACAAATGGAAGACCGCCTTTCGTACCAAGTATGGACTGTACGAATATCAGGTGATGCCCTTTGGGCTTTGCAGCGCTCCTGCAGCGTTCCAGTACTTCATGAATGACGTACTGCGTGAGATGATCGATGTGTGTGCCCTGCTTTACATCGATGAAATCTTGGTGTACTACACTTCTAAGCAGGACCATGTCAGGCACGTTCGCTCTGTCCATGAAAAACTCTGGCAGCACCAGCTATACGCGAAACTTGAAAAATGCTCCTTCCATGTCACAAAGTCGAGTTCCTTGGTTTTGCCCTCACTTCCAGAGGTGTCCGGATGGATATGCATAAAGTGGATGCCATTCTTAAGTGCCTATCACCGTGATCAGTCAAAGGTGTTCAGAGCATGCTCGGCTTTGCACATTTTTTTCGCTGATTTATCCCGGGATTCTCCCAGATTGTACAGCCGATTACTTTATTATGTAAAAACAAACATTTCCAATGGACAGATGAGGCGGAAAAAGGCTTTTCAGATTTACCCCAGCCCCGTTGCTGCAACACCTCCGCCAAGATCTTCCGTACATAGTGGAAACCGACGCCTCCAGCATGGCAATGGGGGCTGTTCTCTCCCAAAGAGATCCCGAGACCGGCCAGCTGCACCCTGTGGTCTTTTGGTCGCGTAAGTTTTCTACGCCCGAGCTTAACTATGTGATAACAGATAAGGAACTCTTAGCAATGAAAGCGGCCTTTAAGGCTTGGCAACATTATCTCCTAGGTGCCAGACATACCATCACGGTAATCACAGATCATCGTAATATGCAATACTTTAAGCCAGCAAAGGTTCAATCATCCCGTCAACTCCGATGGGCCTTATTCTTCGCAGAATACGATTATGTGATCAAGTACCATCCTGGAGTCCGGAACGGAAAGGCTGACGCCCTGTCCCGCATGGGTATCGATGAAAATGCATATTCAGCCCCAGACCCTGTAGCCATTATTCCGGGTAAAAGACTACTAGGGCTTACAACAAGGTTGTCTGTGGACGACCTCCAAGAAGGAATTCAGCTCCTAATGAACAACAAGGCTTTACAAGAAGGGCCCACCCGGAGTGAACATCATATGACAAGGAACCAACTCCCATACTTCAGAGGACGTCTATATCTACAGAGTAAGACATTACAGGAACAAGTTGTTTCCAGCTATCACGATTCCCTGGTAGAAGGACATCCAGGAATTGCCAAGACCCTAGCCAACGTAAAAAGATACTATTGGAGGCCGACCTGGCGAAAAGACATCATGCAGTTTGTGTTATCATGCAGCATTTGTGCACAGAATAATACCCAGAAAAAAAAACCTGCTGGCCTTCTACAGCCCTTGGAAATTCCGCCCGCACCTTGGCATACACTCTCCCTCGACTTCATCCCAGAGTAATTGTAGTCCTTTGTGTAATCTCTACTACTGCTCATTTGCTCTTGAGATAAGTCTGGCAGCTCCGCTACTGCTACCACTCTAACTGTGTAGTACAGGCTTGTACCAAAGGTGAAATTGTACTACCACCTGTAGTCTTAATCTTGTTTAGTGGTCCTTAAGGGCACTGCCCAGGATTCTGCCTAACAGTAATGCAATCCTTCAATGGGAAAGAATGTGTGCAATAATTGGTGCTGTGAGATGTACCGCCTGTTCTTCTCAATTTAAGTTCTAAAGCCTTGATGAGTGAGGGTGGGGGAATGGGGGTGGGAAAAGAGGGTGGGTTTTACACGACAAGTTTCAATTTGTAAGTTTTCCTTCTCACACTTGCCTTATAAATGCCATATTTGCATGCCACGGACTTGTACTGTGTAGTTAACATGTACTATGCCAGACTTTTTGAAAAATCAATAACATTCATTAAAAAAAATAAAACATAAAACAAAGGCTGCCGAAGCAAAGCCCTCCTGATATGAGAGGCCAACGGGGAGGGAACTGTAACCTGTATTGCCTACAGCCAAGAGGCAGTAAAATAACAGACAACAGGGGGGCAGATTCCCTTTTATGGATTATCAAACTGCAAAAAGCTATAACCCACTTTGTTAAAAGTCAAAAGACTTCAAGAGAAGCAATTGTTTAAACCTCCTCACTTAGAATCCTGGTCAGACGAATTCTGGAACAAGCAGTGCTACAGAGTACAATTAAAGTAGAAGGAGTTTTATCCAAGCAGACAAGTGAACCATGAAAGGGACCTATAGTAGTTAATCCTGGCAGGTGAGTATACCAGGAAAGAAGAAGATGATTTAAAGTAATGTGGTTGTGGTAAAGAGGTGTGTTGAAAAACACGTGTTAATTCGATCACCATGTCTTGTTGAACTGTTGCATTCCAGAAAATGTTTCTTTTGAAGAAGGATAATGTGCTATTAATTGCTTGACCTTTGAGAAAGAACATTTATCCTATTTTATGAACTTGGGTTTTGCGAAAAAGGCTTTTGTTTTGTCAAGAAAGAAACTGTGGAGCAATAACAGTTGTTTGATTGATGAGCAAACCCGAGGAAGAGAATTATTCACTTTGCCAATTGAAAGGAGAAGGCCTTTTTGTGCTACATTGAATGGAATTTTGGTATCGTACAGCACTTTCTTGAACCTGAACTGTGCTCAAGGTATTCCTGCATTGATGCAGGGGAAGGGAGTCCAACCCTGGTCACAAGGAGTACTTCACAAAGCTTTTGAGTTTTAATTGATATGTTAATTTGAGGGATTTAAGACAGACAAACTTTGCATAATTTTTTTGTGTACATTATTGCGAGGGCCATATACCTTTTGGACACTATGTTAGTTTTATTTTATCTTAGTTTATTAGGCATGGGAACAATGGGCATTAATCTCACCCCTTTTTAAGAAAATAGCATCTTTTGAGACTTTACCTTTGTGTCCGTCTTGCATCTCAGATTCCTCCCACTGCCTAAAGACAAGCTGGTTGCAGCAGAGATGTTTTTACCATTTTGTGTTCTTTCAAGTGTACACAATTGCATTTACCACGCATAGCTACTAAACGTGGCAAGTGCCCTAAAATGGCCATGCAACACAATGTTTGCTTGTTCTTTGGCCATATAGTTGTTTGGCCATCTTCCTGCCTCACCAGATTATGCCATCTCATATAAGGTGATGCACTTGTCCAGGAAAACTGCTGCTTTCGCCGGTCAGTGTTAACTTTGTGTGCGTGTGTGTGGCCCAAGAAGTGGGTGAGACTGTCTGGCCCCACTCCATATCTGTAGTGCCAGGGCGTCTGGGTGTTGGGCATGAGTGAAACCAATAGTTGTCCCCGATTGTACATCTGCTGGCTGTTTGAATGGTGCAGTTCCTTCCCATTGGTAGGCTTGGATCTGCTTCCAGGATGGATTGTGGCTAAGAAGAGGACTCCTGCTGCCATTTCTTCGGATCAGCATTGGAGCTGTAAACGCCCTCGTAGAACAGCAGTTGACTGAAGAGCTGAAGAAGACTCCTGAAGAAGCCAGGCATCCCTTACTGTGTCTGGCAAAGTGAAGCCATGTTGGACTACCTGATCTGCGAAGGCCCTGTGCTTAAATCCCTGCATTTGTGAGACCAACCAGTCTCGACGTGTTTGAGGATCCAGCCATGCTGAGCCTTCGGAAGTGTCCATGGACTACTGGTGGACTGTCAGCCCTCCTGCGGGCTACCTAGCTAAAATCATTGCCATTCCACGTTTGCACCTGGAACTTTGATAGCCACCAGCTGGCGCTACAAGTTGCCTTCCTGCCGAATTAGAGCATCCCAGCCTCAAGGGATCTTGTCCTGGAAGGACTTCTACAACCACAACAGGAAGGATGCTTTCCGCCTTCTGTGTGCAGTGGCTGTCACTGGAACTCGCCTTCCCACGTCTTGTGAAGTGTCCTGAAGAGGGCTGAATCAGTGAATCTTGCATTTCTCCATCGCCAAATGGTGCACTCTGCTTCTGGACACGACAAGAAGAATCCTTACACCTGCGGCTCCTGGACACCTCTCACCCAAACCAATGGCGGGAAGAAATGACCTCCAGTGACCCCCAATCGACCCTTAAAGTCACATGGAAAATCAGAGTCACAGGCTAAGTAAACACAAATCAATTGTCCCTCCTCCGCCCCGCTGTCCTCCAGAGGATAACATTGAAAACAAGTTTCTTTTTATCCTCACATTCCATTCCACTGCCTTTTGGTCGTCAAACCTGGGTAGTACCATCCGAAAGATAATAACACATTTTACTTATCTAGTAACTTGGTTGCATCTCTTCTTTTGAACAATACCCAACACATGTAACTTGCCTGCTACAGATACATTCTGGAGAGCAGCATTGTGGCTCCTGTGACTTTTGGGAACAAAGCCCCATTCTTCTTAGGGATTGGACTGACCAACATTCTGTGTATCAAGCACTTCGCTAAACAGCAAACTGGTGGCCCATCTCTTTCCCCGGCAGCCTTCCCCTTCCTCTTCCTCTTGAGCCGGATTTACTCAAATTCCAGACGCTCCTGAAGACCTTCCTTCTCACCTCCTCCTTCCCCTTCCTCCCTCCTCTGCTAAACCCCACAGTTACTGAGATTGGTGACCAAGGCCCTTAAGTGTCCTCCTGGGTCCTGGCCTCCCACACCAAATTTCCCTCAGCCTCCCCCTGCTCCCAGCACTTGCTTTGGCACCCACTGGCCTATTTTCATTTTTTGTAATTTTTATTTGTTTTTAAATTTAGGCTCACAATGGTTTGCAACATAGAAAACCTTTAGCCATACTTTTCCTTTAAAAAGAGAAGTCCAAGTTGAAGCAAAATTTAGTAATCAAGGTCTGTTTTTTTGTCTGTTGTCTTTAAAAAGTTGCTCTTTATCCTCATTCTTCTTCATTTTCGACTTCATCCATTTAAAAAAAAAATAACCAACAGAAATGTTACCAATGCTAGAATGATGTGGGTTTTTTCTTCTTCCACAAATCTAAGGCACCAAGCTTCTACTGTCCTTGCCGGGTACTTATTTATCATCACTTCCAAATGGGCTGTTCTTTCATCTCTCAAGGCCGTACAGGTCAGCGTCAAATGTTTTAGTGATTCAATAAAATTTGAGTCACGACATAATCTGCATGGGGAGGCCGGGCTTTGCTTGTTTCTTTAATTTAGAACTTCTCTTGTAGGCCATATGTTTAAGCGAAAACACATATACTGTGTTCTAAAAAAACAGTTCGGGAAGATTCTAACATAACAGGGCAGCATATTCAATCTCCTTGCCCCTGACCAAAATTCTTGGAAGTGTTTATATCCTATGATGTCCTCCTGAGTCTCTAGCCAGTCTTTTATAGTTTTCGCTTAATTTTACTTGGGTCTCTGATCAATGTGTCATCAGATTCCTTCAAGTGGTACATGATGGCCTGCCAGATCATTCTCCATTCTCTCAAAGTGGTTTCTTTTTCGTCATCTAATGCCATCTTCAGGATTTGGAAGACTCCTCTCGGATTGTCTTCAATGCATTTACGATATAGCGATAGCGATTTCCACCTTGCTATCGCCTTTAATGATGTGAGGGCTAGTTCTCTTCGATTATCAAGATCGGAGTGCATTTTGGTACATGAAGCACTGTTTTCCAGAAGATACCTTCTATTAAAGGCCAAGTATCTTCTGGTAATGAGAATGTTGTCTCTGCGCCATACGATAGGATGAAGACTACCTTTGACCTGTAGAATGTGATAAGTGGCGCCAGGGTAAAACAGCAGTATCTCCATCAAAATTGAACCTTGGGCGGCTAGATTTTTAGCTTTCCTTCTGAGCAGGTCAACTCTTGGTGCATCTACTTTGCTGGTACTTATACACACCCTGAGGTAACAGAACGAGCCAACTTCCAATATTTTCTCTCCATTCAGCCACCACGAATGGGTTTTCTTTGCATGTCTGTTGTCGGCTGCTCCAAATGACATAATGCACGATTTTGCTGCATTTATACTTAAATCGTTGGTCGTGACATAGGCTTCCAGTGCATCCAACTGGCGCTGGAGACCTATTGGAGTCTGGTCTACCAGGACAATATCATCCGCGTATACCAGTCTGTTGATGGGTGTACCTGCAATCTTGGGCAGAAATATCCTTACTTGCAAAATGCCTCTTCAACATCGGACACAAACACATTAAAGAACTCTGGGGCTAATGGGCGGTCTTGCTTTAGTCCTATATTTGTTGGTATGAGTTCTGTCAGGTGGCCGACTATGTCCAACAAAATTCGTACAGGTGTATCCGAGTAAAGGTCTTTGATATTGTTTAGTATTGAAGCCTGACACTTCCTGGCTGCAAGTTTCCCCCACAGCCTAGGTCTTTAGATAGTGGCGAAGGCTTTCGACAAGTGAATGAATGCAATGAATATCTTTTGATCCTTCTCTCTCTTTCAGCCCTTACTTTCAGTAAGTTGATTAGGATGATGTTTAAGGTGGTCACAATCCCCTTAACGAAACTGGCTTGCCACATATCTCTACGGCTGATGTTTATACTACATTTTGCTAGGGCATTCAGCAGTATCGTGGCAAACACCTTGCCCGTCACATCCAACAGTGCTATCGGCCGGTAGTTGTCCGGATTCAATCTTCATCACTACTAACGCCGATTTCCACATCTTCGGCACAGACCTGCACTTATTTATTAGCAGCTGACCACTATCACCAAATCACTTAACATCTGCTTACTCCTAGCACTTATCCTCACTCCCTCATCTCTCTCTCTCTCTCTCTGTGTATCTGCACGTTCTGAATCCTCACAAGGACTAGTAGGTCCACCTTTAATTGTTATATTTGCTTTTCATTCCCATGTTCCCTCTCTGTTGCCCTGCAGGCACTTTGAAACACAATTTACTTGATTTATAAGTGCCTTACAAATGCACAATAAATAAAGTTAGGGAATATCACTTGTGAATTGGTTCCACTGTTGCTACATATTGTACTTACCTCCTGTGATGATGTAAGTCATTGGATGCATTTTTAGAACCTATGGTGAATGCATATATGTTAATTATTGAGTATTGTGCATGTGTAAGGCCTTCAATAAATATATGTATCTTTATAAATTACTTGAATTATTGTGTGCTTCACTGTGTGGATTCATTTTGGATCCCTGACCACACTCAGTCCCCTGAGAACAGCCTTGACTACTCTAACTGTATAACTTGATTGGGTTTTGGGTAACCTCTCAAGAGTTCACCTGTTCACTATAACTAGGGTGGCCTAAACTCTGTCTACTGGGCAAGATTCTAAAAATCCATCTTAACCTGCAAAAGCCCCAACATGTGGCCTGGAAACTGACCATTAGCAATAGAGAAGGCATTGAATCAATCTCATGCGCAGCCTCGCCTCTAGGATGCAGGAAGCCACGAGGGCCAGAAGGCGCAACAAGGCGGAGGCTGGGACTGAAAAACATGGACATCCGGAAAATGTGTGCCACTCAGTCCTCGGGCAGGAATGCCCCGCCCAGACAAGTGTCCAAGACTGCTCTGATGATTCAGAGATTGGGATGGCGAAACCTGAGACATTTTGTAGTTCAGGGAAAAGCCCAGGCTGTGCAAAAGAGTGCACGTGCAGAGACGATACTGTGAAACTAGACTTAGTGAGTGAGCTAGGACGAGGCAGTTGCCCAGGTAGGGAAAGACATGGGTGTCCTCCCTCCTGAGCCGCCAACACTGCTAACAGCTTGGTGAAAACCATGCACGCAGAGGAAAGAGCGAACAGCAGGAATTGTAACTCGTAATGCTGATAGCCCACCACAAACCTTCCCGAAATGTTCTGCTGGCAGGGTGAGGATGTGTTTGACAGTTGTCGATCAGTTTCGAGGACCTAGACTTCACGCGCCTGTAGGCAGGGTCATCCGGCGCCTGGGCCCTTCGGTCGTCAGTGAATCCAGGCCTGAGCCCAAAGGCATGCAGGAGTGGTTTCCAGCAAGTGCCCTGGCGGTTGAAAAAGATGTGGTGGGACCAATCGGTGCTGAAGCAGAGGGCGCCTTTTACTAGCACCGAGGCCGATACCATCTGCGCTGTGGCAAATATGCCAATCAACCTGAGGCAAAATATCTCCGATTTGTCCTTAGTGGATGACTGGGTGGAAAAAGGGACTCCTTTGAGCGGTGGCTCCTTTATTTAGAAGATGAATAAGAGTGACAGTGGGAGGAACCGCTTGGAGAGTTTTTAAAGTCTTGCATCTGTGTAACCCAGTCAGAGATAGGCCCACAGTGTCAGGTGAGCGCTGGAACCAATATGGGGGCTTGGGGGAGATTAGAACCAGGAAGAGTACAGTATAAAAAGAGAATGAATGAGAAACAGAGTGTGGGATGTAAGGGTGATGTTACAAGGGGGAGGGTGGATGGAGGAGTGGAGGGCTGGAAAGTTGGTGGCAGAGTGGAGCAGAGTGCAGGTGAGCTATTGGTTGTGAGAGAGCAGTATCAGTTATATGTAGTGTAGTGTGAGGAGGGTGTATGAAAGGAGAGTGAAGATGGAGAGGGGGAGAAAGCACAGGGGGAATTAGAGAGGTAGTGAAGGTAATAAAGAGTGTGTGGTAGGAGGGTGCATAGAGAGTGCAAGGCATTAGTTGTGAGGGCGGAGCAATGCAAGAGGTTGGATGTAGTTCGGAGAGAGTGTGGTAAAATAAGGCCATTGAGGCATAGATAGGAGTTTGTGTGCGTAGTAGAGAGGTGAGGAGAAGGATTTATAGAGAGGTGAGGAGAGGGATGTGTAGAGAGGTGAAGAGGAGAGTTGGTGTAAAAGGGACTATAGAGGAGCAAAGCGAGGTGAAGAGAGTGTGCAGCCAGGAGGGACAGAAGAGGAGAAAGAAGACTAGAGTGTGAGACAAGGCTAAGAAGAGAGATAGTAGAGTGGTTGTATACGAATTGTTCATATTACAACTGTTTGAATGACAATTGACCTTTTCACAATTGACCGAATTGTGAAGGTCAATTGTAACATATATGCGGGGGGAAACCCCCTGCAACCCCCCACCCAAAACCCTATATATATTACCAATGCGAAATATATATATATATATATATATATATATATATATATATATATACACGGTCAATTGTGAAAAGGTCAATTGTGACCCTTTAAATTCGGTCAATTGTTCATTCAAACAATTGTAACCAAACAATTTGGGTAATACCAGTAGAGTGAAGGGTTCGGCAGATGAATTAGTGGGAACAGAGAAAGGAGAGCAAGCATGTGTGGGGGAAAGGTCCAAGGTGTCTGCTTCCAGCACAAGCAAACCATCAAGTCCCATTGACAAACCTGGCGAGTGTTCGGTTAAGACACCCCTAGAAGAACCCAGAGACCGATACATCAGGCCTTTCGCCTTTCTGCCTTCAGGCCATCACCTAGTCAGATTTAGACAGTAGGTGTTACTGATCGATAGTAGAAAGACTTGGGGCTAGGGATGCCTGGGCTGGAGTGGATCGAACCCACAGGGGATGAGAAAAGGAAGTTCATTAGTGGACCCCGTCTACACCCTGACCTACATCCTGACCAGAATAAAGAACATAATTTTTAACAACTTGAAAATAAAATCCTTTGAAACATCTTTTGAAGTTTGAGTTATTTAAGCCATCCATGACACATACCATACACTCTATGCACTGCCATCAGAATCTGTGCCATAGTTACCACGCTGAAACTTCACGCACCAATAATTTCTAAAGGTCAAACTGATCCAAAATGGTCCAATAGCCCCGGCTTTATCAGATACAATTAAATAGGAGTATACGATGCTGCCAACTGTGTGGAGACAGCAATACTTTGATACCATGCACTTGTAACTTACTTACTCTTGTGTTGGAAATCCTGTTGGAGTTCCATCATTAAAACTAAATGTCCATCGTATAAAAGGATAAGAATTTGCAATATACGGTCATGGCCAGTGACTGCTTAGAAAGGCTGGGATAGTGGTGGCTAAGAACAGATTGGCCATTGATGGAATACGTCTGGGAATCCACATACTGTGCGATGGTGCTAAGATGTGGCTCTGGTGTGAGCCTACTAATAGTTCTGCTTGCCCTGTGCTAGTTTGCCAAATCTTTTCTCTAGTAGGTCCTGACCCAAAGCTCCACACTAGGCGCACAACTGTATATGTTGTGTCCCTACAGGGACCTAGAGTATCTCAGGTTGGGGTGCTAAAAAGATAATTTGTTTTTACTGAGTAGTTAGATGTGAAAGCCCTATGAAATGGTGGCAGCAAGACTACATTGGAAGTTACTCAGGCACATTTAAGTAAATAAATTAGGGAAACAATATATGTTCCCTGGTACATAACACTTACGTTATGTACTTGTATTAGAAACTCTGAAGGAGTTTGACAGCTACACTGGATTTCCTTTGTGTGAAGGGCTATGGCAGTGCTCATATATGGCCATGGCTAATCTGAGCCCAGAAATCCTGGCCTCACAGTAAGTCGAGATAATCCAGTAAGCATGTCAATAGGATGTCTGCATTCAACTCTGAATACACACTGTGCATTTTACCAGGAAAACACCCAGGAAAGTTAGAATGTGGGGCCTCCAGGGATTGGGTGCATGCCAAAAGTTAAAGGGATGCAACTGTGATTGGGACCCGAGTTTTCACTCAGCTTCCAATATTCTTAGAAGATAGGAAAATCTCCACCTAAAGCTTTGTCAATCAATGTGAAGAGACCAAAGCACAGAGAAGCAACCTTTAGCCAAATGTGACCTGTGGAAGCTCTGCTCAGGCAATCTGCATAAGATCATACAACAAAATCAAAGCTTTACTGGGATCTGCAGATTACATCTTCTCAAGAGACTAGAGGGAACAGTGAGCGGCACTCCTTCCCCTTGATGGAGCAGGACCAGCTAGGATGCAAGCCTTTAAGACACCTCGACTCCCAGAAGAAGCCTTGCTGCTTGCCCTAAACCACCCGAGAGAGAGGTGGGTAAACCAAGCGACTGACGGATGTTAACAGGTACAGTATTGAACAAAGACCCCTAAGACTCCAAGGAACACAGTTACCTCACCTGAACCACTGTACAATTGTCTGATCCACCTTGCCATTGGATCTGCATCCTCGGGTACCAGACAGCTGCAGTGTAACATAGCATCAGGTCATGTTGGTGTCTGGCCAGGGATTTTCGGAACCATGCCTGTGGGAGGTTTCAGAGTACACTTCCATCACACCAGAGTTCTTCCAGGTGGGGTATCCCATCTTTCCTCAACTCATACAACATCTCCCTTTCTATCAATACTTGACTCA
Organism: Ambystoma mexicanum; assembly: GCF_040938575.1. NCBI lineage: Eukaryota > Metazoa > Chordata > Amphibia > Caudata > Ambystomatidae > Ambystoma > Ambystoma mexicanum. Next base: position 1,262,696,455 of record NC_090925.1, on the reverse strand, counting down.
TCTTCTTTCCCCACTTCCTTCTCCTCCTACTCATACTTCTGGCTCTACTCTCGACTTGATATTTACTTCATCATTTACCGTTTCCTCTATATCTGCTTTTCCTGCCTACTTATCAGATAATTTCCTACTTTTGGCTTCTCTGCTTCCACCTACCTCTTCTAGTACCTCCTGCCCCTCTTTCTTTAGGCGTGACCTACTGAACTTCAATTCCTCACTCTTCTATGATACCTGTACAAATTCTCTTCCATCTCTCACACACTTCTCTACTCTCTCTGCGGACGAAGCAACGCCCACTCTCTCTTCGTCCCTTGCTTCTAGTTTTGATCAACTCTATTCTCTTTCAGCCTACTCGCAAACCTGCCTAACCCTGGCTCTCTTCTCCTCTCTCTTCTATGCGGCGTCTTCTTTGCTGCCTCGAAAGGTGATGGCGCAAACTTTGTTCTCCCGCTAAGCACGCTACCTACTTTTCTTATCATGCCCTCTATGACAACTGTATCAAGTCTGCTAAGCGTACTAACTTCTCTGATCATCTACATAGTCAATCTACTCACCCACGTCATATTTTTCAAACTTTAACTCACCTTCTTTCTCTTCCTATACCTGACCCTTCCATTACTTCATCTCTATCAGCATCTGATCTTGTTAATTTCTTCTCTTCCAAGGTTCACTCTTTACGTTAGGGTATCCTATCGTCACCTTATAACTCTTCTCCCTTACCTTTTCCTATACCTTCCAATACTGTATCTAACTTTGCTCCTGTATCAGATTCTGAAGTGGCACTTCTCTTGGCCAAAGCTCATCCCACCACTGCCACAACTGACCCTGTTCCTTCTTCACTTATTCCTAAAATTGACCCGCTTTTGGTACCCTTTCTTGCTTCATTTCTTTTTTAGCATCTGTCTCGCCACTTCCACTTTTCTCTCTGTTTTCAAACATGCAATTATTATTCTTATCCTAAAGAAACTTACAGCTAATAACCTTCTTGCTTCAAGTTTTCATCCTATAACTCTTCGACCTTTTCTATCCAAGCTTCTTGATCCTCTTGTCTATTCACAAATTTCAACATTTGTGTTTGGTCTATCTTTTCTTCCCCCCACTCAGTCTGGTTTTCGTCCCCGCCATTCCACTGAAACAGCCTTGGCTTGCGTGCTCAATTCTCTTCTCAGAGCTCGTTATTCAAAAACACTTCTGTTCTCATTTTTCTTGACTTATCTGCTGCTTTTGACACTCTGGATCACTGTTTGCTTCTGGAATCTCTCTCCTCCTTTGGTTTTCGTGGGACTCTTGTATCCTGGTTTTCGTCTTACCCATCTAATCGTACTTTTGCAGTCTCCTGGGGTGGCAACACCTCTCAATCTTTTTCCTCTCGATCATTGTGCTCCTCAAGGATCAGTCCTTGGTGCTTTCCTATTTTCCTTATATACTTCTTTTATTGCCCCAATTTCATCTTTTGGAGTATCACACCACTTCTACGTTGATGATACTCAGCTCTTTCTGTCATCCTCTTGCTTCACGCCTGATATTCATCACACTCTCTCATCCTGCCTCTTGGCTATTAAATCCTAGAAAACCTCTCATTTCCTGAATGTTAATGCTGTAAAGACTGAAGTCTTATTCTTTCCCGCCAACACTCCCTTGCCACCATCTCTTCCCTCTTCTATTTCCTTTCCTCCCTCCAGTCTCTCTACTTCTCCCACTGCCCACAATCTTGGTCTCTACTTCGACTCTAACCTTTCCTTTACCCATCATATCTTCCTTACATCACGCATCTGTCGAGTTCATCTCTACAATATTTGCAAAGTTCGCCCATTTCTTACCTTTCACGCCATAAAGCTTTTTGTTTCGTCGTGAATCTTCTCCTGACTATTCTACTACTCTGTTCTGTTCTTTGGTCTTCCCTGCTCACGCCTTGCCCCTCTTAAATCAATCTATCATTCTTCTATTCATTCACTGTGCCTTCTTTCTTATCGGGACTCCATTTCTTCTTCTCTTGCCTCACTTGGATGGCTGTCTTTCTACTCTCAGCTCAAATATAACTTCCTGTGTCTAGTTTTCAAATCTCATTATGGTCTTGCCCCCCGACTACCTTGCATCTCTACTTTAATTTTATTCTCCCTCTTGTCCTCTCTGCTCTGCTGGTCTTTTTAGACTTAATGTTCCCCGTCCCCCCTGTGCTCAATCCTGCTTTCGTTCTTTTCAGCTCCTCGCTCCACTTCACTGGAAGCTTGCCCCCTATGTCTCTTTGCTCCATTACTTCTTATCCTCTGTTCCGCCTTTAAAAACTCACTTGCTTCAGTCTTCTGATTGATTGATACTGGCAGAATTTGAATACTGCTTTGTATCGCTGATTTTTTTGTATTTTTTTTTTAGAAACTTTATTTTCTTCTCATGGACTTAAGTTACAAACATGCATGTGGGAGGAGCATACAGACATTTTGCATTGTACTTTTATCTCCCCCCCCCCCCCCAGTCCTCTTTTCAAGTCTGAAGGAAGACCATGAGTTTTAACTTTTATAACCCCTCCTCCCCCTTTTAGTCTGTAGTAACGTGAATAACATGTATCCCCTTTCGTTCCTCCCTCCCCCCCCCCAACTGGGCTGGTTCCGTTTTCTTACACCGATGGGTTATGCATTTGCAGTTCGGGCCTTATTTGCTTGGGCCATTGGTTGCCTTGAGTTTCCGTCTTATCAGGGGCCTTAGTTCAGGATCGATCTCAGCAGGTTAGGTCTGTGGAAGTAGGCTTCCCTGTCTGTGACATAGTCTATGAATGGGTCCCACACTTCTCTGAATTTCAAGTATTTGTTGTCTTTTATGGCCCCTACCTTTTCCATTGCCGATATGTGCCATATTTTGACCCACCAGCACGCGGCTATTGGGCTTTCAGAGTTTTTCCATTCTTGGGCCAGGGTTGTCTTTGCTGCGTTTAGTAGCTGCGTGATCAGGGCAGCGTTGTTACCTGTCTCTGCAAAGATGCCTTCCACTGCGGCACCCTTGCATCGCTGATTTTAATGTACTGTCGAATGCCTAATGTAAAGCGCTTTGAACAAAGGCGCAATATAAAGTATAATAAAAATACAAATCCTAGGCTAGACCTGCAACGATCACAGCCAGGAAAGGGTAATATTAGAGTGTGGACTTTGTGCCCATGTAGTCCCTATGGGGTGAGGGGTGCTTCAAAACAGTTAAGTGCACTCGCACCTGGTTAGGAAAGAAATTTGCATTTTGCAAATTTCCTTCACCTGACATCAATGTAACCCCTGGCTATTTTGCTATTTCCTGAACCCTAACCTCATTTTGGTGGTAAAAAAAGACTACCTTGCTCAACTCATTTTTGTGGGTGTACACTTATGGTTACCAGTGAAGGGGAACGGTGTCCCATTACGTGATGCCTGGGTTAATGCACAAATCACCTTACAGTGGAGTGCTGCAGGGATACTTTGTATCCATTTTCACTTTGTTTTCTGCAACAGGTGACACTCCCTTAGGGGACAGTAAACCCCCCGGAGAAAGACTTAAGAAAACATCCCTCCCCCAGACACCAACCTCTTTATGGTGTATATAGGAACTAAGGTGTATGGTAATCTAACAGGTGTAGGGTGTAATGGTGCAGAAGAAGGAGACTGGCACGCAGGTGGCATAGTGATTGCTATAGACTGATTTAAGGTCAGAATAAAGAGAAAACCTACCTTTCCCTAAATTAATGAGAGGTTTCCCTGCCGCAACTAAAAGCGCTAATGGGTCCGTCAGGATGTCGTTGCAACTGAAAAGTTCACCGTCCTGTGTCAAACATCCCTTCTCTGTCCTTCACACTTCTAACTAAGCTAAAGTTGTATCGGAAGTGCCATCAGAAGTGGCTGTTGGGCTGGGAAGGTTGTGCGTCTGCTTCTGCCTTTTACCTCTTTGTGGTTCTGGACCATTGGACCATAGGAACATCGCCATCCGCAAGTGGAAGCTTGCCTGCTGCCGTAACACGGATTGAACGCTACAAGCTTTTACTTTGCTGGACTTTATATATTGCTGGACTCTTAATCACTATTACTGCAGCTTCACTGCGGCTCGCAATACAACCTGCTAGTGTTTCTTTTTCTTATTTTTACACTGTTTCTTTCTCTCTACAACTCCACCCCTCTACCCCTCACGCATGCCCCGCTGCCCGCACCCAACTCCACGTCACCTACTATATCAGCGAGGTGCGCGCGCATCGTAAGTGCCAACAGAAGTGGCTGCTGGGCTTTTAGGGTGAGCAGTGTGGCAGTGGGGATAACGTACATTAACGTACTTACATGTGTATTATTCTCAAATTGCTTTGATATCACATTGTTCTCGGGTGGGCAAGCAGACTGAGCATTGGAGATGATTTTTACCTTTTTTGGAAAGTGACTATGCTAGTTTTGTCCATTGAGAACTACATTATTGGAATGGTCTAATGGATACGCACAGTCTATAACAACTATAAGTGGCTACATACTAGGATAGCTGCGCAGTGGCCGCATAGAGGGTCAACCTTCACTTAAGCAGCGACAAGGTGACAATCACAGGGAAAACATCACCGGTACCCCCAAAATTAATGCACCCTCTCAACCCATTATGGAACAAAAATGATCTATTCCAGTCCTCTGAGAGCAAAACTCACTAATGCCCAAACAATATGTCATGAAGTTACATTTGCGTAGTTGAAATCCTCCCTCAATGCTCCTCCACCATCCCCTTCTGATTCACCGACTTCCAACAGGGAAAAGGATCTAATAGGGAATTCAAGAAAAAGCTTTTCGAGTATGCGGGATATGGAGGAAGTTATCGATATACACAAGGTAGACCCTACCTCCTTTTACCCTCCCTCAGACATATCTATTCTGGCACCTGCTGTGCTCTTTGAACTTGAAAAAAGGGTGGAGTTCTCAGGAGGACCCTCCACTCCTGTCACTGCACCTTCAGGGCGTATTGCTAAAGTTAACTTACACATGAGTGAGCTCATTCCACCCTTCTCCACACTGAATAGCTATAAGGATTCCTGTGAGCAGTCTCCTATCCAGCCATCAGATTCATGCAAGACCCAAGCGGTAACACTACAGAACCCTCACGATCATGAGGATTCATACTTAGAGGAATGTTTTGCTAAGCCTATGAAACCACCGCATCTAGAGCACTACTCCTCTCTAGGACCTGACCCACCATTACCAGCTGAGGAGATGCAAACGCTGGAATCTAATTACACGGTAACATCTAGAATGTTAAACCTTCTAGATAAAGGCCATGATTACACACACTATGAGCTCAGGGATACTAAAACTGCACTGGCACAGATTCTATCAAAATTAAATAAATTGGACGGTTTAATTTTTTCTGAAAATTACAAACGTGAAGGTGGGTCAAATCATCCCAAAATAACATTAATTGTAAATATTCGATTGCTACTCAAACCACGATGACCACAGAACAAGAACCATATGACAATAAGCATGCAGGGGGGGGGCACCAACCTTTTCTTTTACCCAATCTTTTGCCCAAACAGTAAATGTTGCTAAATCTGGGGATGTGATTCAAATATACATGCACGCCCAATTATGTCAGATGGTAACAGCTCACTCTGCGAAAATTGATCAACTGCTATTTTTCAATCAGCCTAATAAAGGAGAAGCAGTAGCGGATATCACCAACGAGGGTGTGTGCACCAATGCAGGGGATATCGAACATCCAGATAACCCCTCTGCCCTAACCATGCTGATTGAAGAGGAAACTAAGCTCAAAGAGATTCAAGCTGAAAGTGTTGCTGCTAGTGACAATTATCCACAGAATACTCATTCAAAGCACTTTGCCTCAAGAAAAGAAAAACGCTCATATATACGTGCACTCAAAAGACTTCAACTTTGCAAGGTTGGACAAACTGAGGCTAATAAAAAGACAAAAAAAGAGCCTAACAACAAACAAAAAAAATCCTAAAAAAGAAACTAAGATCGCAAAAGGGGAAGCCATTAAGAAGGATGCAGCCTCTAACTTGGTGGCTTCTGAGGAATCCTCTGTTCTCAGAATCAACGTGGAGGAACTTTCTGTAGAAAGTAGATTAGCCCTTCAGTATGATTCAGAGGGATGTAGCAAGCCCAATCTCTCCAACGCACCAAATCAAGGTGCTGCGGTGTCCAAGAAACCCCTGAATGAGAGGGCCGAAATAATTCTGGAAAAACAAATTGAATTTGCCTCTTCTCTGACAATACCTCAACAAACCCTACTATCCACTTATTATAACCCAATTCCCAATAAAAAACAAATGCAGGGAAAGTTATGGTTGATAGTGTGGGCCCTAATACTTCCTTGAGACCCAGTACTGATACACGATAATCCATAATTGGATGTACACAAAGAATCAAAGAGTTGCAGGGTGTGCCTTTAGAACAAAACATGTATGTTCCCTTGTCCATTGATGACAGGTTGCACATTGAGAAGCTTCTATCCATGGGTGGAACTCCTCATCTCCCTCCCCCATGTGCGGCGAGTTATCGATCACCAGGCCAAATACTAGATGGCGTTTTGCATGGTGATCGCGGACCACCAAAAATCTATACACATAATAGGTGTGCTAGTCAGGGGGAGGAGAACTTGACTCCCCCCCTGGTTTCTTGCATATTGGGATGGGTTAGTTCTCCTGAGATCAATGGAGACGAGTTTAAATCGCTCTTTTATGCTTCAAGCATTTCAGTAAGCTAAGGTTGTACCAATATTCTTGGTCCAGGAGAATGACTCCCTCCTCCTGGACTGGACAGCACAGTTCTGTTGACAAGTCTCTCACCAGGGGGAATGACTCCCTTTCTCTGGCTTCAATATGTCAAAACAAAAGACTGCTAGCTTTACATCAAACGTTCATTATTTCTTTCCTCCACGAGGGAAAGACTTCCTTCCCCTGGATCACTGGTTTGATCCTCCTTGTAAACTCAATTGCCAGGCAAATGACTCCCTTCTCCTGGTGTATGGCTCTCAGTGTTGGGACTATTCTGCACTTGATTTCACGATTTTCCAATGCATGGGGAATTACTCCCTTCCGCTGGCCTTCCTTGGCTTCATTACATTCTCTTGGCTTTACCTTCACAGTTCACAAAACCAGGGGAATGACTCCCTTCCCCATGCCTTAAGTTCCACAGTTCACAATGCCAGGAGGAATCTCTCCCGTCCCCTGGCCTTTCCCATATATGTACTGGTTGGTGTGGGTCCCATACCTGGGTTTCTTTAAGATTTTGACTGGGCAGATCTGGTCCACTCGCCTGCCAGGTACTGTCACAAAGAAGATGGCTAGTGAGGATCTCCTCTGTTTCCCATCTCTGTTTTCTCCTCTGTATTTTGTTCCCGATATTCCTGGTTCACTCTCCTACCAGGTACTATTATATTGCCAATTGCTTAAAATATTCTCCCTGAATATATCTCGATCTCAGACCCTGGGTTGGAGGTTTGTCTTGCTCCTTTTCTCAAACCCAACAGCCCACGTACCTTCTGGGACTCCGCCGGTTCTTCTCCATAGGTTGCATGCTTCTCCAACGTCTTGTTCAGCTTCTCGTGTTATTGTGCCACTTCCTTGGCATCTGCAGTGCTTCTCTCTGGGCGGGTTGTGTCTCTTGCCACAACTGCATGGTCTGGTTACTACTTTCACCCGGACCTCCGCTCTTCCAGTTCCTTAGTCTGCCCCGGCACGGCAGACCGGATAGGGATGTCTGGGCTCCTTTGCACGCGTCCTGGTCAGCTGCAGCAGCTCTCTTCCACGCTGGACATCCTCCAGACTCACGATCTTCTTAGGAGAGTCTTCCAACTTGGTAAATCCTTCTTTACTTTTTATATAGAATGGACTACCACAACTACCACACCCGTTCAAGTTCTCCTGAGGATTCTTCGTCTCTCTGCACTTCCTTCTCATCCCAGAACTAAATAAGGGGGTCATCTGTCAGGTTATCCCTACTCTTCCTCGTCTCAGTAGGGGTGTAGCTCTCAGTCTCACAAACATACATGGAGGTGTGTAACATGGAAGTAGGATATGAGTGATATTAGGATGTATGTGAGGTGGCTTTGGGATGAGAATACTGCGTTCTCCAGATTTGTCCTCCCTTATCGCCAGATGGGGAGTCTATCTCTATGAGGTCTTCCCACTGAGTATCACACCCAGGGGGACTATCGGGTAGCAGCCTCACCTACCTGGCCTCATGGGAAGGGGCTCCCCCTTCAGGGAGAAGTGACATCTTGGGATACGTCACACAGGGCTTTTGACACACATTATGCTCAACCCTTATGGGAAACAGAAAATCTAAAAAAAAATAGCCTCCTGAAGGCATGTCAGCGAAAGGACCAATCAAATCTGAGAATCAGTGAAGCGCACAGAGTTGAAGGAGGCCGCAGAACACACAAGGGGTGTGGCCGGCAAGAAAACTAAGGCCAGATGAGGCATCACAAGCTGCGGTGCGCTGACAAGTGTAGCAGGTCTTCGCACACAGGTGACAGGAGAAGGCCCACATGAAAGGGCCTGTAAAGAAAACTCCCAGCGGTCCCGACACGAAGAAACCGGGAATGAAGAGAAATTGGCGGCTAATGCAGATCCGCGCAGGCTAGGCGCAGAAACGTTTTATGTTTTGACACCTTGCGCAGGTCTATATAAGATCAATGTTAATAAATTCCCCTGATTATTATTCTTGATAACAAATCAAGAGGCTGCAAGCTTTTACCACTGATAAGTTTGATAAGGTTTATTAAACATTTTTAAAACATTTTTTAAAAAATTCCTTGATTTAGGATTAGGTATCTGTAAGATCATTTCTTGGACCAAGATGTCCTGATTTACTATCACCGATAATGCATGCAGTATATTTATCACTTTCCATGAATTCTTACATTTTTTGCAAGAATGTCAACATGTTTACATTAATTTGCCATCTTTGTCATGGATATAATACATCACATTATATTGATTGTTATCCAACTTAATTCACAATAGAACATAACATGTCATTTTGCATTATTTTGCCCATCTAACCCAAACGATATTGATTGTTATACAACTTAATTCACAATAGAACATAACATGTAATTTTGCATGATTTTGCCCATCTAACCCAAACAATAGATTGTTATACAACTTAATTCACAATAGAACATAACATGTAATTTTGCATTATTTTGCCCATCTAACCCAAACGATAGATTGTTATACAACTTAATTCACAATAGAACATAACATGCAATTTTGCATTATTTTGCCCATCTAACCACATAACATGGTATTTAGCATTATTTTGCCCAACATCTGTTTCGACCTTTATAGGTCTTTGTCGAGGCTGGGCTATCTTGGCATACACATAATAAAGTATGTGAATCGCCTGTTTGACATAAACAAAAACAAAGAACAAAAACAACTTCATATTAAATTTGAGGTGAATTGTTGAAGAAATCGGAAATTAGAATATTGCATTGTCAAAACATTCACTATTGCCTTGATAAGTGTAGTTAGTCAGGCTCATCACAACACCATCTGATGCTCATTATTTGACTAATATTTTAGTTCCAGTGCTCATGGTCATGATCAGTGTTCTTTTGTGTATATCGTGCCACCTCATTCCCCAGTGGTTTCATGCCTCTGGCCACCATATTGGAGATATCTATAGGTGGCTTCTGCTCAACCTGTGTTATTAATTGTATAATTTAGCGAAGTTCGACTCCTGCACAGTGTTGATCTTAGCATATCTGAGAATCTATTATGGGTCACCTACTAACTGGGGATTTCTAGCATTCTATCCCCATTGAGGTGGTGGTGTTTTGATAGTTAACAAATACTGTGATTTGAAAAATAAAAATAGAGGAGTAAGAAATGGTAATTAGATGTTTTTTACGTGCTCCATTAATTCGTAATGTTTGTGTTTCAATATGAATACTGATATTTTTCTCACCTGAATACCGTATTCTTGGCACTTCAATGTTATGGTTAAGTATCAATTGTATCTGCTCATTTTCTGTTTGTTAAGTTTTCCTAAAAGATATATATTTATATTGTACACATCCATATTGCCAACATAAGTTATCAATTGATAACATTCTATTAACTAAATGTTTCTTTTCATAGCCATCCTCTTATTGTTAACTGCTATATGTATTTTCATCCACATTGCAAACGGTCCCGCAGACAGAGAAGCACTGCACAGAATGCACCAGCCTCCTGAGAAACACTGCCCATCACAAACCGGTAAACAGTGGCTCCAACGGACCGGGAGGTAGGTGATAAGACAAAAGATGAAGAAAAAGGAGAAATTCCAGAGAGTGGGGAGAGACCAGAGGGACCCGAGACGCCCCAGTGCAGGGAGAGAGAATGAGAAAAGCCCTGGAGCAGGAAGAGACCAGAGACCCCCCTGGGTGGGGAGAGAGAGACAAGCCCCAGATTGGGGAGAAGGAGAGAGGAAAGCCCCGGAGTGGGGGGGAAGGACTGAGGAAAGCCCCAAAGAGGGGATATCAACATGCCCCTGAGTGGGAAAAGAGAAAAAGTAAAGCCCCAGAGTGGGGAAAGAAGGACGAAACCCAAGTGTTGGGAGAAAGAAACTGATTTGAGAGGAAGACAGCAAGACCTTGCTGGAGCCCCAGGACAAAACCCCAGCAGTACACAAGCTACATGCTTGGGACTGTTCACATTGGCAAGGGTCTATACTAAAGAGCCATTGGTGGGGGTCAGAAGCCAGCATCCACCCTTTATGCAGGCAATGGCCTAAAGCATGTCTTGGTTGTTTTAGGTTTTCTTTTTGGGATGTAGGGAAAGGAACTAGGTAGAATAGCATTCGGGACAGAGAACTGCATTTCTGTCTAGCCATCTTGACAAGCACCTCAACCTTCTTTTGTATAGATTAGGCATTAGTAACACAGGTTTAAGGAAAGGCTAGGTCTTTTGTGTTTATGTATATAGCGCTCCAAACCCGAGGGTATCTGGGCACGTTACTTGGAATACATGTTAAAGGTCATAGAAAAGGTACAAGATGAACAAAAGCAAGACAGTTATTTACAACAATAATTTAACAATATTATACAGAGGAAGATATATCATGAATTACTGGGACTGTACAGATACTGTATTCGGGTAATTCAGGATAAAAACGACAGACTATTAACGTTATGGCTCACATGCAAGGAGCCCATTTTTAGCCTTGTTTCTGAAGCTGTGGAGTGAGGGGTCGGCTCTTAGGGTGAGGGGAAGGGAGTTTCATAGCTGAGCTGCCATGACAGGAAAGCTGCTGCCTCCTGCTTTTTGTATCGTAAGTCGAGAGCATTTCAGACAGGCTAAATGCAAAGTCTTGGTCGGGCGAGTCGATGTGGTTTTGGTAAATTTGTCCATAGGGTATTTAGGGGCTGCGTTAGTTATGCATTTGTGGGTGAGAGTAGCCACTTTGAATTGGATTCTGTCCTTGACTGGGAGCCATTTACTGTTAACACCTGACCTCCGAGATATGTTGCCTTCTTGGAATACTTAATGCTGTTCTTAAGGCATTATTCTGTAAAATTTAAAGTTTGTTAATATTATGTTTACTTGAGCCCAGATAATTATAGATCGATTTTAGCCCAAATAATAGAGCCCAAATAATAGATCGATTTTATTCACCAAAGCGGAGTCAAAGTCGTAGTCTCCAGACATTGGTATGAGGGTCTGGGTGTCATCTGCATAGTTAGTGTAGATGACACCCTGATTTTCGACGTCATTGAACAATGGCTTCGTGAAAATGTTGTACATTGTGGGTGATACACATGAGCCTTGCGGTAGTCCACATGCAATATGTATTGGCTCAGCTGAGGGTGAGAAAACTCTCATGGACCTGTTATCCAGGAATGATTGGATCCAGGCTGTCGCCTCTGGGGAGAAGTGGGCAGCTGTAGACAAGTGTTTGCATAGCACTTTGTGGTCCACCAAATCAAAAGCGGTGGAGAGGTCTAATAATAGAAGGAGAGACACTTTCCCTTTGTCCTTTAGTTCATCTATTTGGTTTTTCAAGACGATCAAGGCAGTTTCTTTGCTGTGTTTGGGTCTAAAGCCAGACTGCCGCAGTCCTAGAAGATGGTTGGACTCTAGGTAAGACTGAATCTGGAGGTATGCTGCCTTGTCAACAATTTTTAATAGAAAAGGGACCTTAGTAATTGGTCTGTAATTAGTCGTGATGTTCTGGTCCAAAGTGGGGTTCTTTAAGAGAGGGAGGACCCAGGCGTCCTTGAGGTTAGTAGGGACGGTGCTGCTTTTTTTATTATGGTAGGCGAGCAAATGTCTCCCTTACATCTAGAAGGTTTGAGGGATGATATAATGTCCTCTACTTCCTTGTAGGTGATTTGAGTGAATTTGAATCAGTTGGGTGATTTAGTCAAGTCTGGCTGGGATGTCTGTGGAGTAGGGAGATTAGAAAGGTTTAGTTTTTTTGTTTCTATTTTTTCTTGTGGTAGGGAGATTTTGTTGGACAGAGCATTTTGAATATTAGTGCACCAGGACTGGTCCTTGATACATGTGTCAGATATCGGAATAGGGGATTCCAGTTCTCTTAGGATAACAAAGAGTTCTCTGGTACTCGAGCTAGCTTTGCTGATCCTGTCATTATATCTCACGTTTAGTAAGGATAATCTTAGATTTATAATTAGCCGAGATTGTCAGAAGCTTCTCCATGTTTAGAGCTGTGGATTGATTGTTCCAAAGTGTTTTAGCTTTTCTTTTTTCAGTCCGCAGGGCTTTGAGATTTGGTGTAAACCATGAGTTAATGTGCACTCTCGGTTTACTTTTGCAAATGTTTAGAGGTGCAATAGAATCTATGGCTTGGGTAATAGTGCTGGTAGGCAGAGGGTTTAAGATGGGCTGGAGAAGTGGAAGTAGGATGTCCACTGTTATATTATGTTTATTTCTGGTAGGCAGGGGAGGTGCTAACAAATTAGTCCTTGTGGCTGGAAGGCTGTCTTGGATAGTAAAGGCTAGTAGATGGTGATCTGTCCAGGTGTAGGGTTCAATGGACGTTATCGTGGTATTGCAATTAAGGTCAGCCACCCAATCTAAGGTTGTGTAGGCATATTGACACTTTCCGTGAAGCCTAGTTCTGCTATTGAGTTAGCCAGTGCCTGGGCATGGGCATGCTGATCATTCAAGTCATTAAGTCTCCATAAGTATAATTTGCGGCCCTATGAGGCCAGGTTGTCTATATAATAGGTGCATAGTTATGGTGCGCGAGGAAGAGAGTGTCCGTTTGAGAGAAGTTCTCCTGAAGTTAGATTTAGGCTAGATGTACCGATGAATGTTATGCCTTCACCTCGAACTTCAAGATAGTATAGTTATCTGGAATCGCAAGTACTAGGGAGGGTCCTGCAGCTGCATGGAGCCACGTTTGTATTGTTGCCAAGAAATCTAGTTGTTTAGCAGTGATTAGGTCAGCGATGTCTACTGCATGAGCTACAAAGGATCTCCCGTTGATAAGAGCACATTTAATAAGTGAGTGCTTATGGTCAGGGAGGTTGGAGGCTTGGGATTAATTATTTTGACCAGGCAGGTTATTGTTAGTTCGGTTAGATTTCGGTTTACATTTCTTCTTGCGGTCATTGTTTAAGTTGACATCGTCATTCGTGATAGTGGGAAGTAGACCACTTTTGTTTAGTCTGGATCCAAGCCTGTGATTCCTTACCTTAGTAGGAGAGGGTTGGTTTGGAGTCGGTCTTGTGGCAAATTGGTTGGGGTTAAAGTGCAGGGCACCGTGCTAGTCAGGGTCTTCACAGGATTTAGATTATTGGCTCCAATATTAAGTTAAGGCAAACATGTTGTAGGTGTAATAGTTATCGATTGCGGAGGAGGTAAAAGGTTGTCCCTAAACAGGTTGAGAGATGCAAGGAATTATGTAGGTTTAACCTCATTTGAGAGGGGCCAGGGTGTAGTTATTTTAGTAGGGGGCTTGGTAATAAGCTTGATAAGTTCCCCTGAGACAAAGGTGTGTCTCTCAGCCGTAAGGTAGATGAAATCAGTAATTACATCCGGTAAGTTACTGCATAAGAGTTCTACCAGTAGGCGAAAGGGGAGAATAGTGACAGCATACATGGTGTGAGCAACTAGTGTAGTATGTCCGAAAAGTAAGTACATAGACAGTGGCTGGTAAATGGTTAGGTCAATAGTATACGTTACAGATTGATCGTGTCCGAAGAAAAGTGGTACCAATGGGCTAAGTACAGGCACACAATACGTTTGTTCTATATGAGGGTTACATACAGTTTAGGCAGTCAGGGGACTATTATAGCTTAGCGTGACAGGAAGGCATGTATATATAGTGCAAAACCAGGAATCAGTCTTTCGGAGATGGAGAGGCATGCCATCGATGTGGCAATTCATGTTATACTAGCGATATGTCGGCATTTGCTGGTATTGCGAGGAAATATTTAGCATGGTCATATACTTACCTAGTTGGCTTAACTGCAAGCCATTACATACAATTAATTACAACATAGGTATAAGCCTGATCGTCTATGAGAGGAAAAGAACAGAAGGCAGGTAAGAAGGCAGTCAGGGCATCTATACAATAGTACATGTGGCTATGCAATCCGATTAAATGTAGTCCAGAACGGTGCAAAGTACACTTAGGCAATATGGTAAAACCCAGCAGAATTACTGAGCCCATACGCTAGGCCTAAGGTACAAAGGCTGATACTAGATGGTGTAGGGAAGTTCAGAAGTAACAAAGTAGGTGGGAAATCGTAACGAAAAAAGAGTCTCGTGAGGATTCGGTCATCCGTTAGGCCAACTGTGTTAACAATAAGGTTTGTAGTACTGAGCGAGGGGGGGGTGCTACACCCATGCAGCTGTAAGGCCGCGAATGTGTAGCATATAAGCAGGCACTGCCTACCTTTCACGTTGTAGCCAGGAGGCAGCAGGTAAAGGGAGGCAATATTTAACAAGCTGGCAGGAGTCACAGCAGCACAGCAATAGCGCGGACAGAGCGCAGAAAGGGCATTCTCCACGGCCAGGGCCTTCTCCCCTCCCTTTGAGGGGAGAATACAACTTGTGGAAATCATGCCTCTTTGTCCGTCTCCTGATTCTGACCAACCACAGTATGTACTTTCGCAGAATTTGGCTTGGATTCCTGGGCAAAGTACTTTGTGGATATTACCAGGTGAAATTGGGGGTTAGGGCATCTGGTCCCAAACATTCATGCTACAGCTTGTTTGTTGCTGGCCAGATATGGAGTTTGTGGCTGTCCATGATTCGATAGTCTATACCTGTTTGTATAGTGCAGGCTTGGTATTGATGGAATGGGACAGACCCCAGACTGCATTTCGGATAAGAGAGGAGAAGGGTCATTCAGCCATTGCTCAATTCTTCCACAGGAACCAACGTTAAAGACCCAGAAGACTACTGCCACAGACAACCAGCATTGCCAAACCAATCTCCCTGTGAAGCCCTGCTGCTCTTGCAGGTTCTTCGACCCTCAGGCTGGTGGGACTAACCCAGTGGTATTCAAACTGTGGGTCGCGACCCCCTAGGGGTCCGCGGGTGCATCCCAGGGGGGCCCTGAGAGCTCAGCATGAAAAAAGATTTTTTTTTTTTTTTTTTTTTTAGATTGGAAGAAATGGGCAGGGGTGGCCCACATGGGCGGGCTGAAGCATGAAACTGTCTCAGGCAACAATGAAAAAGTGGCCCACAGTTGTAAATGGATATTCATTCCTTTAGTCACAGACTGGGCCTCATTACTACTATGGCGGACCAGTAACAACGGTGCTGGTAAGCTACCGGCACCGTTGCTACCGTTCCGCCATAGTAAGAGTTGTGCTCGTGGGTGCTTGACAGCCCCCGCCAGGTCTGACCTCAGCTCGTCGGATGCACCGGCACCGTTATTAACGGTGCCGGTGCATCCGAGCTCCCCATTCCCATTTGAGCCATATGGGGCTCAAATGGGAATGGGGATCTACCGGCACCTTCGAAAGGGCAACTATCATGTCCGCCTAACTCGGCATGACCTAGTAATTGCCCATTCGCGGGTGCCAGACCCGGATGCAACTCCAGTGGCAGCCGTGCCGGTTTTACCGGCACAGCTACCGCCAGAGTAGTTATGAAGCCCACTGTTTCAATAGTACCCAAAGGGGTGCTTTGTGTTAAAATGTAAGTAAATTGTGATATATTCAGCAACAATGGTCAACATTACTAACTGCATAGTTAAGTAACTCATCAAAATGGTCCACATTGGCCAAAATGGTGGCCCATTTTGATTGGCCCAAACTAGCATTTTACATTTTTGGTACAGGCATTGCCCTATAGGCCTGTCCGAGCCTGGCGGCTCATCCATAATGGCAAGAGGCGCCCACCCAGTGGCCCCTCACCCATTATGGAGGAGCTAAGGAGCCAGCCCAGTGAAACAGTGAGCACTCCCTCAGCTGCTTTATCCAGCTAATGGAGTGCTCCTGGGCTGGCTGAACTGTCAAAGGGAAACACTGTTTCCCTTTGACAGTTCAGTTTAGTTCCCCAGCCGCACATGCTCACTGAGCCATGCAAGTGCTGGGGCGTTTTGCTTCGCCAGCATTGCATAGCTCATTGGAAATGCTGGCTGGGGCACTGCATGTCTGTATGTCCGAGGGGGAGCTCCTGCGCCTCCTCGCACATACGGACAGAGCAGCTGGAGCAGGCCGTTTCAGCACCCACACACAGGCCAATGCAGAAGGTACGTTTATGTTCATTGTTTTTATTTAAACATGTGTATGGATGCGTTATGAGTGAGTGTATGGTGATGGATGCTCATGTGAATGATAGAGTGATTGCTGTATGAATGTGCAGCGCCTTGCATATACACATAATCATGTTCATTGTGTTAGGACCAGTGGGGCCCAGGGGACAGGGATGGTATCTTTTTACCGGACATCTATCATTCAAAACCCTCTGCCTTGTCCACAAGGCTTTCTGGGGCCTGGGTCCAAAATACCTTCAGCTATTCCTCCGCAAATACCTCCCCTCTCGAGCTCTTCACTCCTCTACCTCCAACTCCCTCAGGGTCAGTCATTTATCAAAGAAACGAGCTGGGGGTAGATCTCCGTCTTCGGCTGGGGCCTCCCTCTGGAACAGCGCCCTGCCACTCTAAAACTTGAGGAGAACCATCTTTCTTCCTGCACTTATCAGACCTACCCTGTCTGCTGCCTTAAACGTAGCACTTGCAAATTGCTGGCTGCACTACCACTGTTTGTTGCCTTTATTATTTATTTATTGTTATTTATCTGTTTCTCCTCTGCTTCGCACTTTCCACTTCTCCCCCCCTTCCATGTACTTTTCCCCTCACACTTGCGCGTTCTCAATGTCACTGGGCCTAGTAAGATCGCTGTTTTATTCTCCTCTGTTCCCCTCCCTTGCCTTGTCACGCTCTGAAACACTTGTGTACGAGCGCGATAGAAATAAAATATCAATGTCTGCCCCCTGGACTCCCAGCAACAATTGCAAACTGTTTGGCTATTTACCCATTTTTTGTTAAAAGTATGCTCTACAATGCAACATTTTAACCTATTATTTAAAAAAGAATTCACAGGGGGAAACCCCCCCGAACCTCCCCTTAATGCCCCTCCACTTAAAAAAGATTCACCAGCCGCCACTGGCCCTCAGACTGTGTTGGGAACGGGATGGGGGAACCGAGGGACTATGGTGGGAGCACAATGGGCGGGAACCATGGGATAGTGATGGGAGCCGAGTGGGGAGAGCCCTGGGTGTGTGATGGGGTGGGGAGAGACCAGCGACTGGGTAGGAGTGGGATGAGGGAGCCCAGCGACTTTGATGGGAGCAGGTGACGGCGCGCAATATATACTGTCCATTTGGCATTTCTGGGGGGTCCCGACCTGCCCAAATTTTGCTCAGGGGGGCCCTGGCCAAAAAAGTTTGAAGACCACTGGACTAACCAGTCCTGACCCCTCCACCAGAACCCCACTTCAGAGGACTTTGGAAGTGTCCGAGGACCACCCAGTGGACTGCCCATCCTCTACGAATGTCTCTCTGCTGCACTGGATGCCAGCCCTAGCTGGAGCTTGGAACTCTGCAGGTCGTGGACTTGTAGCCCAAGATCAACTCTTCTATTGTTTGCTCTCCTGGATGCAGAGGGGCCTTCCTGTAGCCGGATCTCTACTGCTTCCATGATTCCTTTCTGCTTTCCACTGACTGGGGTTTTTTCGCTGCTGCCCTGCTTCTGCAGTGTCTTCACTTTGTGCTACCTGCTGTGACTGCTGGCCTGTCCAGCTGCAATTATGTCAGAGCCGTCCCAGAATCGTAGACAAGAACTTCCACATAGCCAGACCCCATGCCACCATGATCCTCAGCCTCTGCACCTGTGACCCTTGGACTTCCATCAATGGGACAAGCAGCAGGAGTACGTGTCCCCAGCGATTCCGAGTACCCCAGGGGTGGTAACTCGGAAATTTGGAGTAGAACAAATTAACTACCTCTAATGTTCTTTCTGATAGATGTGACTTCCACCGATTCCTCATGGATTCCTCATCTATGATATTCTTCAGAAACATTTTTCCATGGGTCCAGAGCGGCCGAGTGTTGGTTCTGCTCAATGTCTTTACAAGCCCCGTGCCAGACATGATGTCGGGGCCAGTATATTTCGAGGCACTGCCCCATGACCTCAGTTATGCCTTTTCCCCAAGCGCTCTGTTGCCAAGGGGCTGCAGAACCTATGGAGGTGTATTGACTATCCGTCAAGAGGGGCAGGTAGGGATGGCGATGAGGAATCGGTGGTAGGAACATCCATCAGAAAGAACATTACAGAGACATTTACAGAGATGAGGAATCCTCCCACAGATTCAGCCATTTCCCTGCAACCCTTGTAGCAGAATCTCCTGCCTTCGAAGTCCTCTCGTTCCACAAGGACCACAGCACCTACATACCCGGGCCATCCAAAATGGCCACCGGGATCTCCGACGGCAACTGAGGCCTCCACCTGCCTCCTTGGAAAAGCCTGATTGGCTGGGCAGCAGTTTGTTATAATTGGATCTGTGGGTTTGGTGGGTGATGTCATTTGGAGCGTGGAGTGATGTCACTGAAGGTGGAGTGTTGATGTATGTGCTGGGAGCGAGGTTCCACGGATGACAGTTGGGCCTGATGAGCTGGGCTGGGTGGATGTCCCAGTGCTTTCTTCTATACATTGTAAGTGGAGAATAAACTTACATGTAAACTTACCTTCTGGTTCCTGTCTTTGTGTAGAAGGTGACTCTGTTTACAACACTGGCGACAAGGATGGGATCCTGCTGGGAAGGTGCAGCGTAGAGTAGCACTGCCTTCCTTAGGTGACGTTCGCCCAGCTGTCCACTTCCCAGGCGGGCAGATGGTGTCGCCCGGGTGATCCTGCAGGTCGGGCGGCTCAGGAACTGCAGAGGTCTGCGTCGGGGACCAGGACGGGGCCCTGAGGATTCCGGTGGACCGCAGGACTAGGGTCCGGGGAAGAAGGAACAGAGAAACAGGCTGTTATGGCCTGTATTATGGTGCAGGGAGGTTGTTGTGTTCATGTTGGGGCCAATTATGTTTAGGGCACTTATCCATTTTGTTTGGTTGGTCGTGGACTTTGGGTGCGGGTTCATATTCTTTGGGGTGCTTTCACTGTTGGTGCTTGCAATATTGTATTGTTTTTGGTTTCTCTTTTCTTGGACTGGTGGGTGCGGGGTCCATGGGTTGTATGTAATGTATCGACTACGTTTTTTTTGCAGGACGGGTTGCATGGACATGGGATACGGGTCTGGCGCAGGGACATTAGCGCCATGTGATTTCTACTTGCATTTTATGGACATGTGGGTGTGGGGATGGCGCAGAGACTTTAACACCATGTCGTAAGAGTAGTGTTCAACAGTTACTTACCTGTTTTGTGTGTTGTTTTTTGTGTGTGTTTGTTTGTAGGGGTACTTCCCCTAGTTTTTCGGGAGTGGCCAGGTGGGCTCTCAGGTGTTTTTGGCGTGTTTTGGGGTGGTGTGCAGTGAGATGCTGTGGTAGGTTGTGGCAGGGTGTACTGCTGCACTTTTGTGTAGTGAGGTGCTGCCTAGTGATTTTGGGGCAGTGAGGAGCTGTCTAGTTATTTCGGGGGCAGTGAGGGGCCGTCTAGTTACTTCAGGGGCAGTGAAGTGCTGTCTAGTTATTTTGGGGGGGGGGGCAGTAGTGTGGTGCTGTCTAGTTTTGTGGGCAGTTAGGTGCTGTTTAGTTATTTGGGGAAGTGAGGTGCTGCCTAGTTGTTTGGGCCAGTGAGGTGCTGTCTAGTTGTTTAGGGCAGTGGGGTGATGTCTAGTTATTTGGGGGCAGTGGGGTGATATCTAGTTATTTGGGGGCAGTATTTGTATTTTGTTATTTGTATAGCACGCCTCGCCCAAGGGCATCTGGGCGCATATCTTAAGTTACATAGATTGTGCAGTTACAAGGATGCATGTACAAAAGCAGGTAATTGCAAATCGAATTTACAGAACATGATTAACAACGAGGTTCAGTGCAAAGGTCAAGTTGCTGGGTGTATAGCTTTCATAAACATCACATATAGTTGCAAATGCAGATAACATACAAGTCAGGTATACAGAAAAAAGTTAGCAAATTAGAGTTGCAGAGGCATCTCAAGATACAGTGGATGAAGGTAGAACCGTGAGGTGCTGTCTAGATTTTGTTTAGGGGGCAGTTAGGTGCGGTCTAGTTGTTTGGGGGGGGCAGTGAGGTGCTGTCTAGTTACTTTATGCAGTCTAGTTCTTCTTGGGTGCTAGTTAGCTTGGGTTTCTAGGGATGTTTGCTAGCTGGTGTGGGTTTGGTTATTTATAGTGCTTTTCTTGGGTATATCTGTGGCGCATTGGTTCGTGTTCCAATTTTCTCTCGAGCTGGTGAGTTACGGGTTATCTTTGGGGTGGCTAGGTTGTTCCATCTTGAGGCGTCGAGATTGCTGTTAAGGTATTGAAAGCAGGGAGGTGTCTTGTAATTGGACCTGTGGGTTTGGTGGGTGATGTCATTTAGAGTGTGGAGTGATGTCACTGAAGGTGGAGTGTTGATGTATGTGCTGGGAGCGAGGTTCCACGGATGACAGTTGGGCCTGATGGGCTGGGTGATATACTTCCATGTAAACTTACCTTCTGGTTCCTGGCTTTGTGTAGAAAGTGACTTTTTTTTTACATCACAGTTCTTAACTGCAATTGGCCCAGGAGCAGGCAGGTGAATGCCGGCCCCCTTCCTAAGGGCCTTGAGATAAGGGCAGCTTCCCACCCTGTCTGGGCTGGAGGACCGCGAGGCCCCAGCTGCCTGCAACTTAGCTGGGTTCCTGCTCGCCACTGCCGGTCCCAGCTCCCATCGGTAAGTACATCATCACTCTGTATCGTAGTCCATTCCTGTGCAGTATTTGTGCTCACTGTGTTATCTGAACCTGGTGCTTTACATCTGCGCATCCCCATTATCTGCTGTACTTGGGCTCACTGCGTTTTCTAAATCTGGTGCTTTACATCTGCGCCTCTCCATTCTGTGATGCATTGTGCTCACTGTGTTATCTGAACCTGGTGCTTTACATCTGCGCACCCCCAAGCCACATTTTTGCATTACTTCTGTGTTACAAATCTATGCCTTTTCCCTCTTTTTAGAAAAGTTGAATCTGGGTGTTGCATTGCGGTAACTGTTGAACTGTTAATTGTATCTTATTAGGCTCCCTAAAAGAGACCTAGAAGTCCCCACCTCAATTGGAGTACCTGTACCGTTGAGAGTACCGTTTGCTCCTGTGTATTCCCTTCTGTGCCTCCCCCTTCCTTTAGTGCATCTTGTACGGCGCTGGGAACTGCACCCCTCCTCCCTATGCGCAAAGAGGACCTCTCCTCTGCAGGGGGATCCTCCTACTGCCTTCTTACACCCTCTATGCTGCCTTCCGTCTCCCCCATCTTCTCTAACTGCCACTTTAGCTCCTATCCTATCCCTCTCACTAAGGCAGGAAGGAAGAAGTTCAAGAGAGACATCCTGGTCTCCAACCCAGGCATCCCTATCGCCGATACCTACATCAGCACTTTTTCCAGACAGACTCTGACCGACATCAGTTTTGTCGTTCCCTCTCCTGACCTATGGACCCTTCATATGGTCTCTGTTCTCTCCCCTTTCTCCTCATCTCCCATTAATGGTGGCAAACGGTGGGAGGTCCTCTTGGCCTCCTTCCACTCCTCCAAGACCATCATTAATCTCCATCTGAATGGCGCCATCTTGGTGCAGGGCCCTCAGCCCAATCTCCTCCTTTTCATTAGATGTCTCCTGAGTTTTATCAACTTCCTTCCTTCTCCTGCTACTCCTACTAGTACCTCTCTGGTGACTTTGCCATCTCCTTCTTCCTCCTCTGCCCACTCTCAGGCCCCCTCTACCACTTCTGCAGGGCGTACCTCAAGCCTGTGCCTCCTCCATGGAAATCTTTCAAATGTGGCAGCCTGCTACACGTCGCTACTCTCAACTCTCACTCTGCTGTCAAACACTCCTCTGACATCTGCCACCCCCTTGAAGAATTGGACCTGGATGTCCTCGCTCACCGAGACATGGTTCACGGCCAGATCTGTCACGAGTTTGGACACTCACCTCCCCGACAGCTACAATATCCTGTCCGAATCCAGAACCAACTGTCCGTAAGACGGAGTAGCTCTGATCTTTCCAGAGTGGATCCCTGCTTCTGTCATTCATACACAGGCCTACTCCTCCTTTGAATGCCTTGTCTGCAGGCTTTCTATCTCTCCTGGCCTCTCTCCGACGGTGGCCACCATCTACAGGCCACCTAACCAGGTTGCCCTCTTCCTCTCAGAGTGGGCTGACCTCTCTTCTCCTTGCCTATACCTCTCAACCTCTCCTCAGAGACCTCAACATCCACCTGATGCTTCAAATCCCTCCTTCGGTGATCTCTGCAAACCCTATCCTCTGGCCTGATACACTCTGCCGGGCACACCTTGAATGTTCTCGTCTCCTCAGACAGCCCCTCGCTAATCCTCTCACCCCTCATCTCTCTTGGACTGACCACTTTCTGTTCTCCTCCCACTTGAAGCTCTCTGCCCCCCCAGGTGAAGCTGACCCAAGCACTGCCACCTACCTTCTCGGTCATCAGGCCCATGAAGCGTGTGTCAGTGAAGGCCTTTGCCGTGGCAGACTCACACTCCGAAACATCCCTCTCTAACCTGAATCTAATCTCCAACACTCTGGATGTCCTTGCCCCAGTCATGAGAATTCTCCTGAAGCCTACCTCTAAGTGCAACTCTTGGTATGACTCCGACCTCGCCACCATGAAACGCAAGTGTAGGGTGATTGAGTG